>NC_137074.1:99243971-99843971 GCF_951640355.1 Cnephaeus nilssonii | reverse complement strand
CTATCAGCTGCTGAAAATCTCCTTGATGAAGAAAGTAAGTTTGCACACCTATTTTTCTCCCTGGCTGATAACCACAGTTTAATGTAAATAGTAAAATCATTAAAAACAAAGTCCCAATTTAATTTGCTGAGAATCATATCAAGCATTCAAGTATATTCTTATACATTTGTAAACAACAACTCTTATCAAACATATAATTAGAAAGAGGTCTTTTTTTTCCTTTTGAACTCAGAAAATGAAAGGTCTTTTCTGTGTCCTTCATTTAGATTCTGCAGAGTTATTTATTAATTTACATGCAAGTGCATGTCTGCATTCCCAAAGACTGGAGCAGATACACTGAGTGGCCAGATTATTTTGATCTCTGAATGCATAATAATCTGTCCACTCAGTATATATCCTATATAATAAAAGGCTAATATGCAAATTGTCCCCTCGACCAGGAGTTTGACCAGCAGGCAGGCCGGCCAACCGCCCATGTCCCCTCCCGCTGGCCAAGCTGGCCGGACACCACCCATGCACAAATTCATGCACCGGGCCTCTAAGTGGCCAGATTATTATGCATTCAGAGATCATAATAATCTGGCCACTCAGTGTAGAGGCAAACATTTAGTGGCAGCATGAGCCATTAGTGAGAAATGTCATATGCGGCTCCTGTAGAACAGCACAGAGCTTGGCTCCAAGCTAACAAACCTTCATGCCGCACAAGAAGATTTATTTTATTACCATATAGTCGCATCTTGTATGTGTTTATACTGTTCTTTCAACATGTTAAAATAGCTTACAAAAATATTCAGCACTCAATGTTATTATCTGAGATGGCCCTGGGTGTTTGTGAGTATAAACTGAAGATGGAGGAATATATGCAGATTTACTTGTGGCAGAATACTGGCTATACCAACTGGGTTTGTAGAGATAGGTTAGCTTTTGCTTTTGCAATTACTCACTCTGAACACTCTTCTTACTACTTGTCAGGCTCCCAGAACCCTGAGTTCAGAACATGCCAAGCTCTGCAAGGGATATTTTGTTAGAAAAAAAAGGAAAGAAGTATCTAATTATAAAGATGAAAAATAACTTAGCTCATCTAATCCAATCTTCTCTTGCAAAAGTAATAATAATAATAAGCATTAATTACTTTACTTAACATGTTCTGAGTGCAATTTTGAGCCAGGTTCTTCACATTTATTGCCTTCTTCAATGCTCTCCATCACTCTGTGAGCTAGATAATACTACCCCCGTTTTATAATGAGAAATTGAGAAGATAAGTAACCTGTCCAAGCTCACATACCTAACAAACTGGAAACGAGGACCAGTGCTTGTGACGCTATGCTGTACTTTCTAACACTGCAAAGGACAGCCCAGAGGAAGGAGGAAAGGTGCACGTAGGACCCAGGCCTCCTGGCTGTCCCTCCGTGGCTTCCCTTTATCCTCTCTCTCATATCTCCCCAAATGGGCACATTTGCACAGCACATATTATATATACTGGCCTGTTATCTAGAAGGAATTCATCTTTTAAGAAATCGTGTCTTTACTTTTTTTTTTTTTACTTGCTGTCTTGAGTTTGCATAGATCTTTATCCTTTTCAAAAAGCTTTCATATGTCTGACTAATTTGAAACCTGCAGAATTGATTTCACCCTTAGGCCTATGTGTTTATGTGCATTCTTTGAAGTTGTGGAAGCTAGGAGATGCAAAGAGAGGGGATAGGGTCACAGAGGCAGACAAAGATCAAACTTAAGTAGCCAGCATACTCAACAGTCCAAGCCCAAACAGAACTGATCAGCTTAAATGGATGTAGCAGTATCTTTCATGTACATGAGGCAGTTTTTTTTTTTTGTCATATCTTGTCATTTTAAAATATGTCTCTTCCGTAAGCAATGTTAGGCTAAGAAATAGATTTTGGAGATTTTTTGTAATTGATAATGTTCAGTATCATTGTCAATACTCTTCAAACTAATTTGACATTGAAGTAGAGGGAAGGAGAAGAGAGTATTTTTTGAACACTTACACAAAATTGTTTTTCTTCCACAATGCCATCCATGTAGGTGTTTTGCCAATTTTGCAGATAAGAAAATATTTCAGAGATGAACTTCAAAAAGGCCAGACAGCTAGATAAGTAGCAGAGCTGGGGTTTCAATCAAAGGCAGTATGCTATAAAAACCCACATTTTTTCTCCCACACAGGCAAATTGATAAATATGAAAACAACAATGAATATTTAAAAACTTAAAATTACTACTACTCTCCAATTTCCTCAGCAGCTTAAGTTCAGTTTTCTATCTCAAAAAGTGGAAGCTAGTATTTAAATGAGAATGGAAACCTTGTAACAGCCTGACTCCCTGAAAGGTGGGAGCTGTTGTGGTTGCACTGCAACAGGATTTGTGAATAGAAGGGGCTTTAGAGCCCCAATAAGCAGGCTTTCAGCTGGGAAGCAGTTTTCAGCAAGGACCCACAGAGGGGAGATCAGCCCAGCACCAAAGGCTTGGGCCACTTTCAATGTCCACTTCCAACTTTTCATTCCAACTCCCTTATCACCCATCTACTTTCTCTGTTAACAACAAAAAATACATAATGATTTATCTAACCCAAATTCTTCCTTTGTAATATGAAGAAAGTAAAACTAGAGCAGGTGTCTTTCTCAAGGTCATGTATCTAGAACCCATCTACTAAATCCATATATTAGGAACACATACTGCTATACCCTGATCTCTGAAAACAAAGCACAATATCTCCAAAGCATGATGTGAAATGCAATGTTTGCTATTAAAAAGCACAACTCCTCCAAATTATTTCCCTTGTGAAACTTCAGAAAATGGTACTTGAAGGTCACTAGAAATTGATTATTTAATAATACCTAGTAATGTACAAACATACATACACTGAGCCCGATTCTGGGAGATGAAAAATGAAAAAAAAAATGCAGATTCAACTATAGTAGTGTTTGTTGTAAACACACAGCACAGGGATTTTTCTTATTTTAATCTTACGGTCAAAAGTACTATTAGAATATACATGTCAAAAAGATGCATATTGCATGTTAGGCTATACTGACTGAAAGCTATTTATCTTACATGAAACTTCTTTGCTCAAGAAATAAAGAAGAATGACTTCCATTTGTTGATAAGATGTTGAGTTCTGATGATTCGGCACCATGCTGCTACATGCTTATTTTTATCTATTCTCTACTTTGAATCATATCTCCAACAACCATGCTAAAGATTAAATGCACAACCTTCATGTACCTTCAGTGATAAAGACCTTGAATATATGGTTATAATAAAACTAAGACAAATACATGTCACAGGTTAAAAATAGTTAGCTTTTTGTATGTGTGTGGAAGAATGGGGTATGCAAATTGGCCAGGATTTTATGTATGCATTTTATTCTGATCATTGAATAATGTCAGTTTGGGAAAGTCAATAAATTTCTAGTTTAGAGCTTCAATCTTTCTTAGGTTGGGAATTGGAATGTGTTACTTTGCTAACCATTCAATATAAACACTGAGCAGAGTGGGCACCTGTTTTGAGGACAAGAATAAAAACTTTGAGATAATGTAGAAAGACCACAGTCCCATGTGAGCCTTTAACCTGTCTAGAGAAACCAAGCTAATGGGGACTGGGACGGGAACAAAAACAGAAAACTAAGACGTAAAGCAAGCACTTTTCCTTTTCTCTTTAGGCCAAAAGAGGTAGCATTTTACCCTCTTTGACTTTGAAGATGTAAACAAAATTAAACTTTGTAGATTATTGCTTGGCAGGAGGTAAAGATGCTTCTCTTCTCCATCAAGCTGACCGGAGGGCTGGCAAGTGGTGTAGAGCTGATCACAGGAGTACCTCTGGAGGAGAACAATTTGGGGTTCTGCAGTCCCGGCAAGACTGGCACAGGGATGTTCTGATCTCACTCCTGTGCTGCGTTAGAACTGAGCAGATCAGGTCACTGGCTCTCAGCTGAGAATCCAGACCAGGTTAGAAGGAGAAGAAAAATCGGGGTGAGACAGCTCTTAAAGAAGCAAAAGAGCAGAATCTGTTTATTTTGTGCACGTGAGGGTTTCTCTAGTTATCATCTGAATTTTAAAATGGTCTGTTCACTTAGAATAAACATTCCCAGCAAGTAAAAAAAGAGTAGAGAATATATATGTGTGAGTGTTTGTGTGTTCATTGTTCCCTAAGCACAACCTTCAAGACCCCGTTGCCTTGCTGAGAAATGTCTCTTTAGAATAAGTTAATTGCTATTCGTAGTAAATATTTTCTCTTTATTCTGAACTTATTCTTTTCCCACATTTAGGAACACTTTGATGCGTCTTAAAAGTGTGTCTATGAGAATGTGTACTCTTGTCCTGGGGGGAAATGGGTGATGGAAATAGCTTGTCTTCCCTTTAGCACAGGGATAATTAAATTTTAAAATAAGAAAACAACAACAACTTAGTAACTGAATGAACAAACTGTACCAGAATCTGTATAGATGGTAGGTACCTGCAACCTTTATTTGTAGTGCTCAGTGAGGAGGAAGGGGGAAAGGTGGATGGTGTGACAGGCTGTGGCACCAGCTGTGGTCACAGCAGCCCTCATTGCTCAACTCTCCCCAGTTGTGCCTTCCTGCCTGCCTACCTGCCCGAAATGATGCAGGGCAAATGGCAAGGCCCAGCCAGGAGCCTGGAACATGAGCTGCCAGCAGGGGAGACTTGTATCTATGCCAAGGAGCCGTCCAGCAGTTGGCCTGATGGCGTGCCAGGGCAGGCTGGTGCTCTAGCCCCCGACATATGTACCTGGTGTTTCCAACCCTCTTGCCATATGATTTCAATCTAGATTCAAGAAACATACATACAACTTAAAAAAAAAAAAGATATGCTAACCATCCACATATACAGAGTAGAGGAGGCATGTAGGCATTTTCCTATTCTGTGTTTATAAATATGCCTTTCATATTTGTTTCTAGTCATAGCTATTTGGTCTTACTAGTATATCAATTTGGGCAATTTAATTTCTTCAGATTTTGGGGGGGGGGAGTTATTCCTAAAATTTAATTTATAATTTATAATAGATGCCATGTTTTATGTAATACAAAAACGCATATATTTCATTAGTCAAATGAAATATAAACATTTTTACTCTTCTACCAGAGAACAATTCCGAGAGAAGGGAGTTTATAGAATTTCATGTTAGTCACCTAGGAAACTTGTACTGCCTGTGCGCGCAGGGCACTCCTGTTCTTGTTAGATTGCACTGTGATTGTGTACTAGGCATGGCTTTGTGATGATTACCCTGGCCAAACAAGACTAAATCCCCTATTTGCCTTCCCAATGTCCCCAGTTCTGTGCTTGCATTAAGAGGATTGTTAACAATGCCTGTAGAATTAATAAATGTTGAGTGCAGGAGTAAAGAGATTTTCAAATAGTAAGCAAGACTTTTTTGGTTATAGTACTTAAAGTCCCCTACAACCCTACTGTATACATAAAAGTTTTTGTAACAGGCAGGCAAGAGTTGGTATGCATTGTCAAGATTTGTTTTATGCATGTGTTACCATGTGTGCATGTATCCATGATAAAATGTAAATGAGTACTTTCTAGAGGGCAATAATGTAAAACCTATCAAAGTTTAAAATGTTCATACTTTTATTTTATACCCAGGAATTCAGTTCTAGGAGTTTGTTGGATTAATTTAACTTCAACATACAAATACATAAAATACTAGTTAAACTATTAGTAGTTTTAGTTAAAACTAAAACTAAAATAACTTCCATCATTAATCTTTTAAATAAATTAAGATATATACAAACAATAAAGCAGTATGAAGATGCTAAGAGAATGAAATGCATACTGACATAAAAAGATGTTCAAAGCATATTAAATGATAAAAGTGATTTCTGGATCAGAAATATGGAGGACATTCATGTTTGTGTGAAATAATAATAATTTTTAAAACAAAGAAATTAGGTTAATTTTTACCATATCAAGTAAATAGGATTAATTTAACCAATAAGAAATATAAACTTGATTTCCCAAGGTCCATAATTAAGCAATATAAAATGATAGTTTTTAAAATTACTTGGTCATTATCAAAATAATCAGTCCAATATAGGTGTGCATGGCTGGGCAGTGTGACAGCCGTGAGCACTGAGTTGGTGCCCAGTGATTGTGATCTTGAGTGAGTGTGCCTATAGGTTCTTACTGAAGCAGTCAGCCCAGTGCAAGTGGAGGCTGCTGTAGGTGTGAGTGAAAAATATTTCCTTTTCTCCACACATGTCATTAGAGGGTAAACTATGATGCTGGGCTAAAAAAAAATATGTACAAACAAAGGGAGAGTCAGTTCAGCTCCATATTCTCTCATTGCTTCAGGAAAACAACAACAGAAACTGGTTGGTTTTCCATAAAGGGATTCCTGTTTTTCATTTGTTCTTGATTTTTCAAAGGGCATATTAATATTCAAATGAAATGAATACCAGACATTCATTATAGTTAAAAAATTAAAGTGTTTAAGTGATTTAAGGATGTGCTTAAGATGAAACTGAAATTACCAAGAGTTGTGCCATATTGTCTACTGAATATTCCTCCCTGGACACCACCACCTCTGGACAGATAAACACAGCTATCGTTACCTGGAGAATGACTGAGTTTTGGTGTGAATGACTCAAGTGTGACTCCAACATGAGGCTGAGGTCTGGAGCCACCCTAAGATGCATATCCCTGTTTTTTCCTCTGTAGAGATGGCACCAGGAGAGAGAATTCAGAGCTGAGTTCAACAAAATTCCTTATTTGATCTTCTTTAGTTCATATTTCCTTTAATTAATCAAAAAAATCACATTATTTTTCTTTAAAAAGAAATGTTTACTGGGTACTTTTGTTGGCCAGGCATCTTCCTGTGTTCTCTAGATTGCGTTATTTCATAGTACTTGTCCCAAAGAACTAGAGGCTTCAGACCTAAGGCAAACAACAAAATAAAGTCAGTATCTAGAATATTTGGATAAGAAACCTGGAAAGTCAAACAAAAACTACATTTTTAGTGAATCCTCAACTTTCTCCATGTGAATATTGGACAGATTTCTTTCCTTAAGGTTTGAGAACTTCTTACCATAATTAGGACCTAGTTTGATTTCCTTCAAGCTTTCTTCACTTCTAGTATAATTGAGATGCCTATACTCAATTAATTAAATGTCACAACTCCGATATAATTATTTCATGAATAATTGTATTAGCTGTCATTTGTTTTAATCACCATGCCACTTTGTATTGCCATTGATAACTATCTTAAAATATTGATGAGGATAAAATATTTTAATATTCAAATTAGTACCTCATGACAAAATGTTATCTAAATATTGTTTTCTTATAATTATGTTTTCCTTTATATTACATAGAGTACAGAACAGTTTGGGGATACTTCTCTGACTTCATATTATACCTGCTGTTAGCTGAAAGCAAAAAGGACATCTTTTTCAAATTACTTAATAATCTCCAATATACTCATATTTGAAAACGTATAGCCTTTAGAATATTTGAAAACCATTCAGGGGCTTTATTGTAAAAATGTACCGTTTTTGGACCATTTTAATTTTTATTAAAACTAGAGGCCTGATGCACGAAATTCATGAAAAAGTAGGCCTTCCTTCCTCCGGCTGCCGGCACCAGCTTCCTCTGGCACCCGGCACCCGGGACCGGGCTTCCCTCGCAGCCCCGGCTCCATCTGGAAGGTCCTCAGGTCTAATTAGCATATTACGCTTTTATTATTATAGATAGAATATAAAACATTGTAGATCATCTGAGGAGGAGAGAGGAAATCTATCTAAAACTTTAATGCTGTCATTTGTGAATTATATGCCTATGTCTATGTGTTTGCATAATGTTTATAAGAGAATACATAAATTAGAAATACCGAGTTTTAAACTTAACATATCACACACATTTTGGTGTAAAACAGATGCAATCAGACATCCCATGGCAAGTGTGTAATTTGGGAAGCAAACTGTTTCTTATTCCAATGTTACTTGCCTGGTTAGCTCAGATGATTGGACCAGAGGACAAAACTGATGAAGGTTATAGTTTCAATTTCTAGGTAGGTCAGTTAGCTTTACACTGTTTCATGGTCACATGGAGGGGCTAAATGGCTTAGAAAGAAAATGTGGGTGCAGTACTGTGAATTCATCCCCTCTGCTGGGGAAACCACCCACACTCAAGTGCTAGGTTTGTGCCAATCCCAAAGTCATTAAGTGTCAGGATGGGGAAAAAAAAGAAAGAAAGAAAAAGAAAAACCAAAGAGGAAATCCTGACCCTCACAATACAAAAATGTAATGCTATGTAGCTCTCATTTCCATAATACAATATAATGACCTGCCTTTTCTTTTATAGTTATAGATGAGGGGCCCCAGCTGACCACCTGCCTGAAATTATTGCAGGCCTGGTGGGAAGCATTTGAGGAAGCATAGTCATGTTTTCATTTCACTAGGAAATCATTTAGCAAATTACTGCTGTTCTGTAAATGACTGTGCTGCATGACTTCCATACTGAGAAACTATTTCCTTTTTCTATAAAAATTGCAGATAAAAGATTATCAAAATAAATAATCTGTATTTAAAATAAACCAATTCCTAGAATTTAGAGAACGTGATACACTGTTACTTTTTTTTAATTTCTTTATTGATTAAGGTATCACATATTTGTCCTCATCCCCCCATTCCCATCCCACACCTCTCCCCATGCATGCCCCCAACCCCTGTTGTCCTTAACCGCTGGTTAGGCTCATATGCTTGCACACAAGTCCTTTGGTTGATCTCTCCCCTTTACCCCCACCCTCCCCTACCCTCCCTCTGAGGCCCGACAGTCTGATCCATGCCTCCTTGTGTACACTGTTTCTTATATGGGAATATAAAAAATATATTTTGTTACTAATATTAAAAATATATCCTCTGTTAAAGTCAGAATTTCACTTATTTTGCTTGTTACCCTTACAGATGATAAATAAAATTTTCTGAGGGTAAAATAACAAGCTAAGTATTTATTTTTAAAGGAAAATAGCTAATTTTGGAAATCATAGTACTTTAAGCCTAAGTTTTATATCTTTAAGAGAATCCCACAGTTAGTAATCAACCTAAATAAAACATGGCATTGAGAGCAGTTTTCATTGTGTCAAGTCCTGTGTAGATGTCAGTCTGAAAGGAAGTAACTCAGTAATTTTAATTTTGCGATGAAGTGATAGGCTCAAATATAATCTGGAGAAACAGCCCCACAACCATTCTAAGAGGATCACATTCTAATATGGTGATCATTGCTGACGTGGCAGAAAGCTCGCACCAGGCCTCGCTCCTCTGGTCTTTCCAGAGACACTCGGATCGTGGAACTCGGACCTGACGCATCCACTTCAGTGGCAGGAAGACAGATAAGCAGAGGCAGGGAGACATCTCTTCCTCAGAGAATGAGGTCCCACTTTCAGACCTGCTTTTTCACAAAAAAGGGGGCTTGGAAACAAAAGTGAAACAGTCTCATAGAGACTAAGTAGATTTCCCCAAACTTAAAGGTTGTTAAGACTAATAAAGAAAAAATACTTCATGGTAGCTAAAATTTTAAAATAATTACAATAGGTGCATATTGAAATTAAAGCTCCTTATACCTAGAACTATCTATAACATCACTAGATTTAAATACCTGATAATTGAATCCAGAATTAAAGTTGTGGCAAACATGGAGAAAATTCAGAAAATGACATAAATGTGGTTTCATTGTTGCAAATAAAACCTTGGAGGGAAAATTTAAAAGGACTGTTATGATTCATTTTGAAGATGAGTAGAGTTAAATGATTTTTCTTATTATTTTTTCAGCCTTTCTCAATCTGTGTTCCTCATCTAAACTACAGAATACTGAAAATAATTTAAGTGAATTTTCAATTCCTCCATGGATTGGACATAACTAGTACCATTCTAGATATACTGAAGAGAAGTTTACCCGTTACATATAAGGCTGCCTTAGGGCACCAGGGCTCAATTCTCTCTCATAATGGGTGTTGATAACAAGTGGATACACAGTGAACCATAAACTAATGTCAGCAAGTTATCTATAGCCTAAAAAAATGCATTTATAAAGCAGATGTGTAGACTAGATTAAAGGCTGAATTTCTTAAAGATAAATTACTTAGCATTATACTGGTCTATTGAGGAAAATTACACAATATCCTTCTCCCAAAGATTTTGAAGATGGGATTTATACATTCTTCTGGCAAGAATGGGATGAAGTATGTAGCATCTGAAGGCAGAGGTCTTGAAAAGTATGTTTGGTTCTTCCAGTTTGGGCTATTCAAATGTCCACAATGGGGGAGCCCTGGGGTTAGAAGGGGGAAGAACAGAACATGCTGTGGGCTAAGAGTGTCGCCTCTGTGAGGAACTCACTGTAATAATGCACAGAAATACCCATTCACTGGTGTCAAGAAAGGGAAAGTAGCAGAAAGAATGCTGATGCTGAAGAATTCTTGAGAAAAAGTAAATCTTTATAGGGCCATTTAGGTTCTTTAGAAAAAATCTTTTGTTACATCTCTAATATTAATTTTTTTCCTAACATATAATGCCAGTTGAATCTAGAATACAGATTTGATAACACATTACCAATATGAACATAAACAATTGTTATTCAGAACTACAAAGATATAGAAGACAAACTAAATAAAGCAGACTCGATGGTAGTTGCTTACTACCTAAAAGCAAACTGATTTTTATGTCTATTTTTTTATGAATACACACATAGGAAAATCCTGAATACTCTGTTCTTTTATTAGTATATTCTTTTTTTAATTATAGTTTACATTCAATATTATTTTGTACAAGTTTCAGGTGTACATCATAGTGGTTAGACAATCATGCACTATACAAAGTGTCCCCCTGATATTTCCAGTAACCATCTTGCAGCATACATAGTTATCATATCATTGACTATATTTTCTATGCGGTGTTTTACATCCCCATGACTATTTTTGAATACTGTACATTTTATGAGTTAAATTCTAAGTTACTGAAGTCCCACGTTGTTGTCCATAGTGATCTTTTATTCATTAATCCGCATTATCATGATTCAAAATTGCTCAAAAAGATCACTATTAATGTGGACTATACATTTAAACTTTACAAATGACTTTTTCTAATGTTACTTTAAGGAGTATTTGGACAAGGCATCAGTCACACTGTGGATACAATCTGCTTTCTTTGGCAACATTAATGTAAAATGCGAGTCCATATTGATCTTTGCTTATGCAAGCAGTTCACATGAATTCCATGAAATTGCAGGTGAGCAACAGTGGTTTGCTCACTTTGTCTTCTAAGGAAACAGTGGTTTGAATAATTGAATGTAAAAACCTCTTTTATAATAAACAAATATATCATTTACTTACATAAGTTTCCATTGTAATGAAGTCAAGGTTGGAACAGTTAAAATAGCTCAAAGATGAATGAGTACATGAATAAAACTTTTCTTACATATGCGTAACTGCTGCCCTCTTTTCCATTTACAGCTATTCAAGAGCAAGAAAATGAGTCTGTGCCCCTATCCTTAAGCCCAGACATCTCCTTAAATAAGTCACAGCTAGATGACTGCCCGAGGGACTCTGGTTGTTTTATCTCATCAGAAAATTCTGATAATAGCAAAGAAGACCTGGAGTCTGAAAATCTGTCTGACATGGTACAGAAGATGACTATCACAGAAACAAGTGACTGAACACATTCTCAACTCTATATCCACATCTGCATCCCATGTAACTCTTCTGGAGCTAAAAGGTCAACTAGGAAAGAAAGAGAAGTATTTGCAGATAACAATCTAAAGTTGTTTTATTCTGAATGATTTTACGTAAAAGTTTATATCTCTAACATTTCCAATTATTGTAAATAATATGTATATTTATTATTTTAAGTGCTACATGTTAGTATTTCATATGAGTGTATTAGAAAGGGTGTAATATAAGTCTTTAGTATGTGTGACATAAGTTTTATTTTGTAAGTGCAAAATGATAAATTCTGCAAAAATCCCCTTCTTTCTTCATACCTGTCAGTTTTGAATTTGTGTCTATTAGCAAATAAATACCAGTGGAGCCTGTGTTTGTTTAACCAATTATCCAAGCAGTATTTACACTCATTTTTATAACTACTGTAAAGTACAAGTTAATATTGGAGACATTTGATCCACAGTGTTTTCATTATTTTTTGTTGATTTCTTCACTGTTGTATGGTATAAAAGTATAGATAGTATACTGTCAGTTCTGATTTAGTAAAATGAATTGTAATAATTTCACAGATGTTTCATGTTTAAGTGTAAATACTTTAAATTTTGTAATGCCCTAATTTTAAAAATAAAATAAACTATGTGCATTTAGTATTTTCCAGATTAGTGTTACTTTCATATTAGGCATTTTCATATCAGGCATTCAGACAAAATATCTCCTACCAGACAAGATTTTATACTCAGTCCTCACTATATATATCCTATATATAAAAAAGGCCAATATGCTAAGTGTCTGGTCATCCATTCAACCAATCAAAGCATAATATGCTAATGATATGCTAAGGCTGTTCAACCACTCACTATGATGCGCACTGACCACCAGGGGGCAGACTCTCAGTAGGTTAGCTTGCTGCTGGGGTCCGGCTTATCAGGACTGAATGAGATGGACCAGACATGCCCTGGAGCCCTCCTGTGGTCCCTCCCCTGCTGTCCAACCTCCCACATCCCTCCCCAGCCCTGATTGTGCACCAGTGGGGTCCCTTGGCCTGGTCTGCACCTCCTTGCAATTCAGGACTCCTCAGGGGATGTCAGAGAGCTGGTTTTGGCCTGATCCCACAGGCCAGGTTGACGGGCCCCACTGGTGCATGAATTTATGCACCAGGCCTCTAGTATATATAATTCCCAAATCAATTACCTCACCTCAGTCTGTCTCCTGAGCCCCAGATCTGTGTTATCTAACTTCCTGAATACTTCTATGTATTAGTCAGCTTAAGTTGTCATAACAAAATACTATAAACTAGATGGCTTAAACAATAGAAATTTATTTCCTCACAGTTCTAGAGGTTAGAAGTCCAAGACCAAGTGGCCAGCATGGTTGAGTTCTGATGAGAGCTCTCTTCCTGGCTTGCAAAGAGCTACCTTCTTACTGTGTTCTCACATGGCAGAAAGATAGAAAGCTTTCTGGTGTTTCTTCCTATAAGGACACTAATCCCATCATGAGGGCCCCACCTTCATAACAATTATGTCCCAAAGGCCCCATTCTCTAAGTACCATATATTGGGACTTAGAGACTCACAGATAAATTGGAAGGGTGGCGGGGCATAGTTTAGTTCATAGTACTCTAGGAAGCTTTGACTCAACATACCCAAATCCTTGCTTTTGTCTTCAGATTTGTCTCTTCTTTCTTACTCCCAACCTACCTCTCTTTAATAGTACCAACATTCAGCCAGTTATGCAAAGCAGAAAATAATTTCTCACTTCATTTCACATATATCCTCTTCATGCAGATTCAATAAGTAATCAAGCCCTATGAATCCTACCTCTAGAAATGCTTTTGTATTTATGGCTTTCTATCCATTCCCGTGGTTCCAGTTTTGCTTTTTAACCTCAGGATTTCATGTGTAAAATAGTGCAAGAGTTTTCCAACTGATCTCTGTTCTACAAGTGCCCTCCTTCTTAACCCGTCCTTCACAGAGCCTCTAGAAAGATCTTCCAACATGCAAATCAAGTCATGTACTTCCCAACTTGAAATTGTTTGGTGACTTCTCATTATCTTTAGTATAACATTTAAACTTTCTTTCAGGATACATAAGACCCTCCCCAACCATTTTTTACCCACACCTGTGAGTCATATATTCCTTCCCACGCCTCTCACTTTACACTATCCAGCCACAACAATCTACTTGCAATTCCCTAAATTCATGTGGGAACCCTGCCAGGGTCCCTGAATAGTCAAGGCCAATAGGAGCACAGAGGCCTTGCTGTCAATACTCCAGAATGGCCAAGGCCATTCTGAGTATGAGTCTCTTTGGGATCCCACGGCCAAAATACCTCGAACAGCTGCAAAGCCACTGCGATCCCAGGGTATGCTGTGCCCTTCTGTAACCCGTATGATTTATTTCACTGTTGGCAAATAGCCTTCTTTGTCTCTGGAGTAATATACAGAGTAATATACTGACTAGGAGTCTGAGAGGGAGAGAACAACTGAGTAGAGGCTAGAGAGGGCTCAGAAAAGCAGAGGCAGTAGGCACAGAGAATGTAGCGCTTATATGTGCAGGAGAGGCTAGAGAGCTCAGACGGAGCTGAGAGCTGGTACTGCTACCATGTAAGGCTAAGAGCTCATAGAGAGTTCATATACAGCTACCATGTTAACCAGCCAGTGTGCTGGATGGGATAGAGCAGCTGAGCAGGAGAAGCTGCTAAGCCAGAGAGCTGTGATACCACTACAATGTGAGGCAATGAGTTTGGAGGCAGCGTGCGACTGCTCAGATAATAGCTGTGAGTACAGACACTAGTGCTGCTTTTATGGGAAAGATATGTGTTTACCAGCCGGTGTGCAGCTGCCTGCCTGTATGGACTTTGCTGTAAGGACTGTTTTTGTCTGATGGCTATATGCCTCTGGCTTCTGCAATAAAGACTCATTCTTATACACCCACAGCCTCTCATGGCTTCTCCATCTAAGACCCGATGCCCAGGAGGTCCAGTCCCAGGCAGAGGGGCTCAGACTCAACACCTGTTACTAGTGAGCAGAGGATAAAGGAGGAACTTGGACAACAGTTAGTTCAGCGGGCAGGGTTTGAGAAGTCACCTGTCCTGTGCTTGGCATAGTCAAATGAGAGAATTTAGAAGAATATATGGACTCGAAGCCACTCAGAGCAGCAGAGCTGTGCAGTGCTCTTGCTGTCCCTGACAATTGACTACTCCCTTTGTGGCTTTTTTTACATTATTTATTTTTTCTACATCCAGAAGCCTCCCTCTGTGTCCCATCTTAAGACTCACAGAAGTTACTCTGTGAAGCCCTTCCAAGATTTCCTTTTGGTGTTCTCTTTGTTTTTCCAGAGCAAACTGTATCTCTGTTGATTATAGCACTTATATATTATACTTTATCTATTTGTAACACTTGCCCTTCCATGAGACTGTGACCTTAATTGTGGCAGGGCCGCCTTAATCCTTGAATCCTGGCATTATACTGGGTACAGAGTGAGCATTTAAAATATTTGCTGTAGTGCCTTGTATAGAACAATGATTCCCATATAACACATTCCCTAACTATAGTTAAATCAATTTACTCAACCTATAGGTAGATACTTTCCAAGGTGACATAAAAGGTTTTTTCAATAAATAAATCCTAAGACCTTAGGAAAAAAGTAAGGAAACACAAAGTGGTATTTCACATGCTGGGGAACAACATTACACTGTTCCTCTCTAATGTATTTTCCAGGTCCATGAGATTTAGTCCCATTAGCAGTGCCCAGGTCAGAAGTGAAGCACATGCCTACTTCCGTCTCCACAGCAGGAAATAGTGTTTCAATGTCAAACTTCCAACACGCTGCCTTCATCATCATCCCACTCCTGCAATGGCTACTACTCTGAATAGATTATTCTAGGGACTCATTGGACATACCACAGCCACTGACCATAATTTTTAAACTTTACTCAATTAGCTGCCTCAGGGAGGTCAAGAGAGTACAATTTCTTTATGAAGATGCCAGGGAACTGTAGGTTGAAAAGCATCTAAAGAATTGCTTGATTATCAAATAGTGGAAATCTCCTGTGACACACACTCAGTCACAACCTCAGTTTCTTTAAAAGGAAGATCTGGTACGCAACCAAGGATCCAGGCAAACGCTTTTGAGCAGAAATGCTGCAGAGGCTTTGAGGAGATGAAGCAGAAGGAGATCAGATTCCTGAAAAGAGGAAGGGAGGGAGGAGAGTGGAGACTCAAGTTGGGGGAAACATGGCCACATCACAGAACACCACACTGACAAGGACACGTGGAGCAAAAGGGCATCACATCCAGGAGCGTGGCTGCCTTCACTGTGCCTGCTGGCTCCCTGCAGCTCTGGCTTCACCTTCCTTAGGTTTTTCTCTTGACCCTGGTGGGCTGGATAATGAGGAGTGGGACCGTAGAAACTGGTTCAGCCAAGGTTGTAAAATAGTTGAGAGACTTAGACCTTCTACTGCTTTTGGCTGAGAGAGAGGCATGAGTCTCGGCCTTTTAAGAGTGGATGTGAAAGTGGCCAGGGGGTTGAGACTTTAATGTTTAGAGATGCTTGCACTGACTTGGTGTTTATAGGTTAAAACCTGGTGAGTGTCTTGGTCTTATTTGTTTATTTATTCACTCAACAATAGTTCGGCATGGAACATATATGCTGGCCACGACTGTGCCAACAAAGGCCTTCAGATGAGATAATCTGCGTTAGAATTTCCCCACAGCCGCTCCACAAAACCAATTCAGCCTTTCAGTATAGGAAGGCTGTAAAACCATTCTGGGATGCTATTATTATCCTGATCCCAGGGATATTCTATATTTACACATTGAGGTTTGTTGTGATGGTATACATGTTTAGAGAAATTTTATTCCAGGTAAATCAATAAAATCCTCATAATACTTCTTTGATAAAGGCAAACATCAGGTCACTTAAATTCTAGTCCCTCCCCCATTCTGTTGCTAATATAAACACAAATATGTCTTTACCCTGAAGTATTTTATCAGCGGTTTTTAAATCAATTAAATTGCCCAGAGAATTGGTTAAGAAATAAAACAATTTTTAAAACTTTAAGAGGGAGGAAGGGAGTATAGGGGGGATAATGGTGGGGGGAAATGATAGGCAGCTAAAGATTATCATATTTCAGAGAACATCCAATTCATTGAGGTTACAGTCAGGCACCCTGCAACTTCCTGAGTGAGGCCAAATTGATGACATTTTATGTTGAGAAACTTCCGTTACAAGCATAAGTTCTGAGAAAAATAATATGAAGAAATTTTAGATAATCCATCCTCCTACACATGCACGCACTTCCATCCCCCTAACATGGGCAAAGAAAATTGTATAACTAATCAACATGCAGACTTCCAGTACTCTTTCATAAAGTGGGAAGTTATGCTAAAATTATGTAAAAGTTGAGAGCAAAATGAATAGGTACTAAATATAAGCAGAAGAAGAACAGTTTGTAAATTTGACCAGTTGGGCGGGGACTACAGAAATAAGATCGAAGTAAGCCCCATTCTATGCTACTTTTTATTTTACTCATCTGATCACACCTAACTTAGACCTACACACAAAGAATGGAGGTCCTGGTCTGAGGACTATGTGACTTTGGGGAAGTCACTTGTGCTCTGAGCTTAATTTTTCCCCTCTACAAAATGTAAATAATTATAGTACTATTATTTCATATCACTGTGTTAATTAAATGAGATAAGTGTGCAAAGCACTCAGCACAGTGCATGCAGTATGTGCACAAAAACTGACCTCTGAACATAAAATGCAAGCAGTGCACATGCTACCACCACAAGGCCAGGGACTTGCGGTAATTTACACTTCTCCAGACACAAATTGTCTGAGGACCTGGATAACTACTGCCCAGCAGCAATGAGAGAGAATCATTTTGTCACGACAGAGTATTTCTTTGTCTACTTCTGATGGTTTAGGAAGAGGCTATGTTGTATTTAGCTTTGATTCCTTACCCTTGGCACAAGATAATAGTAATCATTTTTGAAGACTGAATGACTGAATAAATAAATAAATGCCAGTATTAATGAATGAATAAATAAAGGGTTTGGGTTTCTTACTGCTACTTCACCACCTTGGGCCCAAGTCTTTACAATATAGAGTCATAGTTGATAGCACTATTGCCAACAGAGGAACCCTTAGGAAGACACCCTAAATGTGGTTATTTATAAATTTATAAAGCTTATGGGCATTTAGGCAAATGATCTTCCATGGGAAGTCAAAGTTCAGAGAGAGGCCACAGGAAAATGTGAGCTTTTCATTACTTCCCCTTTTCTTCTTCATCATACTAACCCCCACATTTGAATTAACAAGTATCTGTGTGATGTATATTATAAATTAAGAAGCCATGATTGAATAATCTACAAAATGACATTAGTCCATTCAGAGATTTCTTTTGACCTTCTGGGGTCCCTGGTGGGCCTGAGTGCACAGCACCATTTCTTCATAGGGAAGGGGTGGAATCCTGATGCGTACGGGATGGTTTTCCTCTCTGAGTTCTTGGGCATGAGGCCAAGTGAATGGGCAGGAATTATTTTATTTGCAGAATAAAGTGGGGTGAAAAAGCACTTCTGGCATACTTTGTCCACATAAATTATACTTGTTTGCAATTCATCAACTCCTTCTCTCTTTTATATCCATATGTAATGTAAATGATCATCTTTTTCTGAAGCTACATAATGATATAAAGCTCAGAAATGTGATAGAATCAGCTAAAAGAGAGCAGATGGAAGTTTTTCCCCCAATATGCATATTCATAGAAAAATAGAGAACTCAACAAAAGGAGATACATAAATACTTGTACCCGGGGGCTGCATGAACTGGTACAGCAGAAAGTTGGTTTTCTGTAGCTATTCATTCTTGCAGCAATCATTAAAAATGCTCTGGAAATAATCTCTGTATAACATCAAATATATTTTCCATTGGATTTGTATTGCACCTTAGAATTCATGACTCAGGAAATAAGAGTTAAATATTTTACTAGAGAAATATAGTGTTCCTTCAGTGTTCCTTCAGAGTTCCTTTAGCAATACAGACTATAAACATTTAAAAGCACACTGTTTTACTGAAAAGAAAAAAAAAACTATATAGGGAGGATAATGAACTGTCTGGATGGCATTTAGCTGGTGTGTGTGTGTGTGTGTGTGTGTGTGTGTGTGTGTGTGTGTGTGTTTAATATCTGATCACTCAGAGGCTAAGGTGGTTCGTGCACATGTACTGGGGAAGAAACATCTCTACTAAAAATGTTAAGATAATGAATACAGCATCAAGATATATTGTCAAAAAACAACTAAACATAAAAGACATTATAAGAAATTGTTTTTAAAAAAAATCATTCAAAGGGTGGTTATAAATGTTGGGTTCTGACACCCTCCAGATTCACTCTCCACATATGAAGCCCTGGTATCGCCTCAGGGAGCTGATCATCCTTGATCTGTGCCCTCAGGTTCCTGTTGGAGTCAATGACTGGGAAGCCCCATCTGGAGGAAAAGAGGGGAGTGAGGTCAGGGCATTTGTGTGTCTATGGAATCACCTTGTGCAGACTGTCTCCTGTAACCAAAGGTCACTGCTCCTCTAAAGGTGACTTTTTAACACAATTCTCTTCCCTACAAATTCTTATAATTGCTCCTTTCTCTCACCTCTTCAGGCCTAAATTAAATGCCAGCTCTGTGGCTGTTAGCGCTCACTACCTGCACAGCTCTTAATGGTTCCCCTACCCTCTGCCCTGCCCACATCTTTGTAATTAGTCCCTTTATAATAAGTCTTCCTTGGAGTATCCTAATTTGCCTGTGCCATCTGTTTCCTGTTGAGAACTTGACCATCATTCATGACTTCCACTTACTTGGGTCATATTCATGAGTCCAATGAGCACTGTTCGATGACTCCAATACAACTACATTTACACGGTCTCAAGTCACTTCTATGTATTTCACTACCAGGCTCCATCTCTACTGGTAATCAGATAGCTTCAGGGTAAAACACTGCCACTAAAACTACCAAAACACATGCCCTTTACCCTTTCAATTCCTTATTCATTTCATGGGACCCATCCACATATTTCTCATTTTTCCAAGCAGTTAAGATTTCCTGGAACTGGGGTGAGTGAGAGCATATAAACGGACGATTCTATGGTGTAGTTCAGGCTAACCTAACTGCAAGAAACACATATTCTATCTTTTGCTAACAACTCCACAGTCCACTCTGCTATATAACGCAGGGTCATTTCTATTGAGACAATACACCATATATCAGCATTAATATCCATCCACCAGCTATGTAATAAAATAGAATAAAGTACATATGTTAGCTGCTTTCTACCTAATCAGAAGTATCTGACATTAATATCTTTCTGGTATTTTTTATAAATGTGTAGATCATAAATACTGGGATTTTACTAGCAACTTCTTATTTCTAAAATGTTTTAATTCTAAGTTATATTTCAACTACAATAAGAGTCTCTAACATGGGGTTTTCAAACACAAAGCCTTGGGCCTCTTCATCTCAAAAAAGGTTTTGTATAATATGAATGCCCAGATAATTTGCATGATTAATGAAAATATGTTTTAGAATATTAAACATTTAAAATGTTAGCATTTAGTAGGCTTTCTGACAGAAGTTAAAAGACTATTAGAATGACTGATGAATTGCTACAGTACATTAGCCCTCAAAACAGGGAATGTTCTGGAGAACATTTATGCAACTTCTTAGTGTTCTTGTTTTTTTTTTCCTCCTCTTTTTTTTCACATTCAACAAAGCTGTCCTTTTATGACCTTGGTTCAGTTGTAAATGATCAAGAATAGGATTTTGCAAATTTTTTAGGAACTTAAAAATTACATGAAAAGATATTGGCGAGGAGAAAGAAAGCAATGCTTTGCATACAATAACTGGCACATAGTAGGAGATGAATAAAAATGTGTTGAAGAAATGAAACCATGATGAAGATGGTCTTACCTTAACACAGTGGAAAAAATAAGTAGAAAATTCCTTCCTAGTCAGTTACAAGGTCACTGACAATTTAGCTGTTCATAACTAGGGGATATAGACATTTATCCTTTCCAATTTTAGGAACTGATTTTCAAAGTGAAGCTCCACCTACTGAGTTATTTCTAAAGCCTTTTGTCTTTGATTGCTGCAGAGTTTATCAGGACCTATGTGGTCATTTATTTTCTCCTGTTGTTATACTTATAAGTGAAATATACCAGAAAGGATGTCAGAGAGGTGCTTATATCCCCACTGGGTAAAAAGTAAAATACCATTGAAAAGGTAGAAATGCCAAAATAAATTAAGGTAGGAGCAATAAACTACTTAATGGCCATGCTTTGGGGAAGACAATTAACATTACTCTAATTTATGTCTGGTATTATCATGAAGTTATGAACTCCCTCTGTGAGCCCCACTTGCCAAAGCCTGCTTCTTTAGGAAGGATTTCCTTTAGCGTGTCATTTAGTTTATAGTTCTCCCACACACACTTACTATACACCCTTATTCCTGTGTCAGTGAGCAGCAAGGAAAGTATACTAGTATACATTATCTAATCACACTACTTAGTTATAATGCCAAAGAAAGCTAGGCAAATGTAGCAGGCTGAACAATTGCCCACAAAGACAGGAGATCCTAATCTGTAGAACTTAATAAATGTTGCCTATTTGGGAAAAGAGTCTTTTCAAATGTAATTAAATTAAGGATCTTGTGATAGGAAAATTATCCTGGATTATCTGGGTGGGCCCTACATACAATCACAAGTGTCCTTGCAAGAGAGGTAGAGAGAGAGATCCCGTGCAGAGAAGAGAAAGCAATGTGAAGACAGAGCAAAGAGAGACTTGAAGATGCTGGCTGGCTTTGGTGATTGGGGTGATATGTCCGTAAACCAAGGAATGCTGGCAGCTACCAGAAGCCAGGAGAGGAAATAAATGGATTCTCCTCTACAGTCTCTAGAGCAGTGGTTCTCAACCTTTCTAATGCCGCGACCCTTTAATACAGTTCCTCATGTTGTGGTGACCCCCAACCATAAAATTATTTTCGTTGCTACTTCAAAACTGTAATTTTGATACTGTTATGAATCGTAATGTAAATATCTGTGTTTTCCAATGGTCTTAGGCTCTACAGCAGCAGTTCTCAACCTGTGGGTCGTGACCCACAGGATGAGAACTGCTAGCAGGGTGGCCTAAGACCATCGGAAAACACAGATATTTACATTACAATTCATACCCACAGGTTGAGAACTGCTGCTGTAGAGCCTAAGACCATCAGAAAACACAGATATTTACATTACGATTCATAACAGTATCAAAATTACAGTTTTGAAGTAGCAAGGAAAATTTATTCCTTCACCAAATATTTATTGAACATGTTCTCGGTACCTGGAAATTCTACTAGGCTGTGGAAATATCAAGATGAATGGCAATAACACCTGTCTCAAGGAGTTAAGAGTTAGTGTCCTCCTTTGGCAAATGTGCAAATAAATAAATCCCTATGAAATGTGATATGCTAGAGTAGTGATACAGGCAAGTAGTGTAGAAGCAAGACTTAAAACTAAATAATTCATTTAAAAATCAAATGATTCTATGAGCTTAAGAAGAGGTAAATTGTGCCTAGGTATTTGTAGTAGGAATAGAATTTAACACACTACATTGGAAAAGTTTCTTATTCTTTATTCTAGTTGCTAAATATTTGGGACATTCATAGCCAAAATGATATCCAAAGTTATAGTAGACAAGATTCAACATTTTCAAATTCTGCATAACAAAATTCTCATGGTTTCAAAAACAACTACGTGCATAATACAGGTTGCTTAATTAAAATTTACCCAACTAAAGCTCTCATTTATGTGAAGCATATGTTGGTGTTATCTGTATCAACCAACCCTTCACATGAGTAACTAACAATAAACAATGGAATGATGATCAATAAAAATCAGTTAAAATAAATTGTTCCCAATAATTTTTGCCCAAAAAAATATATTCCTGTATGGGCACATGTAAATATATGCATAAAAGTGTGTGCATATAATCATGCACATATACACTGAGTGGCCAGATTATTATGATCTCTGAACGCATAATAATCTGGCCA
This sequence comes from Cnephaeus nilssonii, assembly GCF_951640355.1. NCBI lineage: Eukaryota > Metazoa > Chordata > Mammalia > Chiroptera > Vespertilionidae > Cnephaeus > Cnephaeus nilssonii. Next base: position 99,821,207 of record NC_137074.1, on the reverse strand, counting down.
CTCAGTATATAACCTATACAATAAAAGGCTAATATGCAAATTGTCCCCTCGACCAAGAGTTCGACCAGCAGGCAGGCCAGCCAACTGCCCATGTCCCCTCCACCTGGCCAGGCTGGCCAGACCCCACCCATGCATGAATTCATGCACCGGGCCTCTATCTATCTATCTATCTATCTATCTATCTATCTATCTATCTATCTACACACACACACACACACACACACACACACACACACATATATATATATATATGTATATATATATATATATATATATCTTCTCTAATAAAATGGTAATATGCAAATTAACCATCACTCTGCTACATAAGCCACACCCACCAGCCAATCAGGGCGAGTATGCAAATTAACCCAAACCAAGATGGCTACACCACAGAGAGCAAGGTTTCCCAGGTAACAGAGGAAGCCAAGCTTTCCATAGCCATTGCAGGCCTAAGCCTCCACTCAAGCTACAAAGTTTCAATTATAGAAGGCAAACAAATTCAAACAAATGGCGGCAGAATGGAGCTTGAGAGAGCAGGCCAGGGTTGCCGGCGGCAACAGGGGAAGCAAAGCTTCCGCACACCCTGGCGGGGCCCACCCGCTTAAGGCTACAAAGTTTCAATTGTAGAAGGTGAATTAACTGCCACAGAAATGGCTGCCGCCCCAAAGGGAACAGCAGGCTTGGCTCCGCTCCAGGCTACAAAGTTTCAATTGTAGAAGGAAAATAAATCCCAGATACCAGGGCCTCTGCTTGGGTTGCCAGGGGGCGTGGCCGGCCTGCAAACCACCACAGGCCCCTCGTTCAGGCCGCCCCACACCCCAAGGGAACCCCACCCTGATCCAGGACACCCTTCAGGGCAAACCAGCTGGCCCCCACCCGTGCACCAGGCCTCTATCTTATCTAATAAAAGAGTAATATACAGATTGATCATCACTGCAACACACAATATAGCTGCCCCCATGTGGTCAAAGATCCTGCCCCCATGTGGACACAAAATGGCCACTACAAGATGGCCAGCAGGGGAGGGCAGTTGGGAGGCACCCGGCCTGCAAGGGAGGGCAGTTGAGAGGGACTAGGCTTGCAAGGGAGGGCAGTTGGAGGTGATCAACCCTGCAGGAGAGGGCAGTTAGGGGTGACCAGGCCGGCAGAGGAGGGCAGTTGGAGGTGATCAACCCTGCAGGAGAGGGCAGTTAGGGGTGACCAGGCTGGCAGAGGAGGGAAGCTGGGGGCAAACAGGCTGGCAGGGGAGCAGTTAAGCATCAACCAGACTGGCAGCGGAGTAGTTAGGGGGTGATCAGGCTGGCAGGCAGAAGCGGTTAGGAGCAATCAGGAAGGCAAGCAGGCAAGCAGTTGGGAGCCAGCAGTCCTGGATTGTGAGAGGGATGTCCGACTGCCTGTTTAGGCCCGATCCCACCAGGATCGGCCTAAACGGGCAGTCAGACATCCCTCCAGGAGTCCCAGATTGGAGAGGGTACAGGCTGGGCTGAGGGACAACCCCCCGCCGTGCACGAATTTCGTGCACCGGGCTTCTAGTATCTCATAATCTTCCAAACAAAGCATCAATTGTCCAAACACTCATAAGTTGTAGGGAACAATAATTTATTAAATATTTATGAATTATTGAACTAGCATAACTCACAACAACAGAGTTTAATGACAGAAATTATTTCCTTATCCTGAATCTCAAAAAGGACTCCAGGGATCCTGATTTATATCGACTTTCCTAGAGTGTCCCCTTTATAATACCTTCGTAAATGTTTTATTTACTCTTCTTTAAGAGGTCTAGGATAGTTTTCCCTGAAAAAAGCCCCCAAATTCTTCCAAACCTAGGCAAAGGATGTAAATTTAAGGGTTATTTATAAGTGTACTTATGGGATATGAATCAGTCATCACATAAATTTCTATTAATAAAAATCTACTTTTTTCAGTATTTAGAAAGTTGCCTCACATTTTAATGTGAACTGCAATGTTGATATTAATAAAATGCAGATCCCCTTGTTCAAAATTATTAAGAATTTTAAAACAGCAACAGCAGAACATTAGACCAAGGGTGGAGCCTTTGTAAGAGCAGAGTGTTGTGGTGCTAAAATTCAGTTAGTTTGTTGTCTTAGATTAATTAAAGGCATTTTAAATATTGAAATATTCTGCACCTACTTAGACTAAACTCTATGGCAGGATCTAAAAGACCTAAATATGTCTTTTGATGTAAGGAAAACAATAACAAAAGTTTTGAGTAGTTAATGTACCATAAAAAAAAGCTACTTTTGAATTAAGGCTGTTTCATGAATTAGACTTGCATTTGCTGATTTTATTGTGAGCTTGCAACAGGCTATGTGTCTATTGACCTACTTACATGATTCGGACAAATATTAATTGAGCACTTTCTAGATAAGTAAAAGTCCATTAGAAACTTGGAATACAGAAACATAAGATACATGTCTTTTCTCTCAACAAGTTTTAATATAGCTGAGGAGACAGGGCAAATACCAAAGACTGTAATAGCAGCACAATCCTGTAACAAAAGATGTAGCATAGTGCCAAACCAACAGAACCAAGACATAGCTGTGGAATTCAGGGAAGGAAGATATCCCTAAGAATAATGAGAAACTCAGATATTATTTCTCAATTTATAGTTTTAAGAGGTGAGGTTGGAAGAACAACAGATACCTAGTGTATAATTATCTACTAGGTAAGCTATTTGTGAAGTAGCAACTACTTAGCTATATACAATATGACTTATGAGAGATATCTATATATATAAAACCCTAATATGCAAATAGACCAAATGGCAGAACAACCGAACAACTGAATAATTGGTCGCCATGATGTGCGCTGACCACCAGGGGGTGCACATGGAACTTGGTGGGCGTCAGCCATGGCGGGATGGTGGAGCAGGTGAGTGGGAGCACCAGACCAAAACGGGGCACGGGGCACTGTCATCGGGGTGAGCCTCGGGTGGTTACTGAAAATTCTTTGCTCCCTCATGCCGCAGTCCCACCTGGCACTTGCACACACTGCCGGTGCCAGCCCCGCTCGCACCCACTGCCAGCACTTGGCACTGTCAGCAGGTGCGAGTGGCGGCTGCCAGCCCCAATCTCCCCTCAGAGCTTTTCCACCTCCCCCTGCTCCTGAGGGGTGATCGGGGCCAGCAGCCGCCTCTCGCACCCACTGCCAGCAATGGTCCTGATAGAATCCGCAGCTGGTACAGGAGCCGCTGCTCGCACCCACTGCCAGCGCCTGGCACCGGTCCTGATCGCTTGGAGCCATCAGCAGGTGCAAGCGGCAGGTGCCAGCCCCAATCGCCCCTGGGGCACCAGCCCTGCTTGCACCTGCTGCTGGCACTGACCGCAATCGCTCAGTGACGTCAGCAGATGCGAGCAGGGCCAGCGCTGTCAGTGTGTGGGAGCATCGGTGGCCGGAGCGTGGCTGCAGGCAGACAGGTTACTGGGGGCCATGGTGGGAGGGGCCGGGAAGGGGCACAGAGGATGGGCCGAGACCCACCCCTGTGCCCACCGCAGCCTCACAGCCCACAGTTCCTTTCAAGGTGCACGAATTCATGCACTGGGCCCCAAGTTATCAATTAAAAATCAAATAAAAATTAATTACAGCAGAATACATTTCAGTTTACCATAGTAGACCAAATTATTCATTTATACACTCTTTTTACTTTGAGTTTTGTGGAAAGTTATTTTCATTTCAGAAAATTAAGAAGAAATCTTTAGCCTATATAATTTTTCCATAAGCTTTACTTACAAAAGGAAAGTCATATCACATAACATATTAAGTGATTAGTTGTGGTGCTAAATGATAATTGGTAGGTGCTAGGGATATAGAACCTCCAAATATATTCCCAGACCTTCAGAGCATTATTATCTAGCTGGAAATTTATGACTTAAATAAGACAAAGTGTGCCTATGCTAAAGGCTGAATAAGTCTGTTGGACTTAGGTATTATAATAGTCCCCAAACCAAAAGAAGCCATTCCTATTCTAACAATGAGTCTATGAATATGAGAATGATGCTGATGTATCCTTCTAAAATTTCAAATTCCCCAGATGTCCATCATCTGCAATAATATAAGGGGTAAGATTCTGGGAGAAAATAGTTCCTAAATATTAATCACTTGAGTGTCAAAAATAACTATTTTTACAAAATGATATACTAAATGCTTGGATGCTGATAGTTCATTCATTAAGAGGAGGGATTCCTGCCTTCATGGAATCCTAGATGTCAAATATGGAGGGTCTATTCCAATGTTACTATATTGTAAAAGAGATTTGAGGCCTACGTGATGAAGAGATTTATCCACTGTTCACAAATAAGAAGAGTTTGGATTTGCACTGAGATATTATATAATTAAGCTCAGGCCTCTTTCTTTCACACCATGCTGCTAAATTCACCATGGGTGGAACACAGCATTGGGCAAAGTTGGATATTTAACATAATATTATTGACTGAAGTTATGGCTCATCAAGAAAAAGCAATTTTTCTTACCCTTAAAAATCCTCTGAAATTCGTATTTCCTCAATAACATATGGTTCCTAAGTAGGAAAAAAAGTAGTCTAGATGTTATTAGTTTTAAGTCACAGCAAAATAAAAAACATTAGCAATATAATGTTTGCCCTGTAGAATCCTTGTGAGTGCTTTCACAGAGTAAGAGAACTTGTAAGACATGGGAGGCTTTACAAATCTTTCCCACTGCTTCATGTGAAATATGAGACCTACCTCAGCCAACTCAGAGAAAAATCGTACCTTTATACGGTGTCTTAAACACCATCAGAGGCTTGTGAAACAACATTTTGATTAGCAAAGTGAAAATTAATCATAATTACTGGCAAAGAGATGTGCTACAGTTTTACTCAAACCAAGAACAATTGGTTGAAAAGAGGTGAAGCATCAAGAAGGAGGATTCATTCTACCTGCTGCATTTTGATTAGGCTGCTGGATTTTCGCATGTGAGATCCATCCTTTTCCCAGGATTCAATTATTTCCCAATGATAATTACAAAGATATGGTAATCCTGGGCCTTAAATCAAATGCCTATGATAGATCCGCTATCACTGAAGGAACCAGCTTGTGGCGTGCTGGCAGGGAAGGATGTGCTTGGCTTTCAACTGGCAGAGCAGGCCTCTTGGCTGGCATAGCAGCTAGCCCTGCCTTAAATCTTCCTGAGCTATGCCCTGTTAGAGTAATTTGGTTAATTGAAAATGTCTGTCTTTGGAGAAATCTTTCATAATATTAGTATCATTTGCAGGTTGCTGAGGGCTGCAGCGCTGGCTGACTGCCTACAAAGCCCCCACTGATCAACAGTCCCATTCAAAGGGTCCACTTAGGCCGAGCCATCCAATGACCTGCCAGTCACCTTTCTTGCCAAAATTTATATGTGAGCAAAATGTCTTGAAAGGATATGAAGTCTCCAGTGAAGTAGACAAAGTAGACAGGCAATTTCCAGGACACCCTGGACAGTTCCCATTATCTCAAGCAGTAGTGTGGAATTGGATTATCCCCAAAGGAAAATTTGCCAACCATCTTTCATTTAAAAAATAAAGTTATGTTATAAGCCACCTGAGAAGAATAAGCAGATGGGAATAAAGAGTCAAAGTAGAAATTCTTTCATAATTAAGTCAGAATCTGTAGATGAGACACCATGTGTTAAAAGTTCTGTGGAAAGTGGCTTTTAATAAAATCACAATAAATACAATATTGCTTTTTAGTTCTCTTATTTCCTAGTCATTTCATCACCTTTTACATCACAGAACTTATTTCCTTAACTTTCAAAGCACTAATCTGCTAACAGAAAATGAGCAATTTTTCTACCCTTGCCTGAAATGAGAGGTTAAATATATCTACCCAAATAAAATTACCCCAAGGAACACAGTGAATTTAACAAAATAAGTTGAGAGCATTGATGGGAACAAGTCTGTGAGGAAGCAAGTTATTTTTGTTTTGTTCTTCCTATCCCAGCCCAGCTCAGCCTCCAGTTAAACCCTTTTCTGTGCCTCTGAATCCTTGTCTAATCCAGGTCTCAGTATGCTCTGTTGGTCTCACCAATCTTCCTACACCCATTGACTCACTCTTGCTTCATCTCTTTACTTCTTCCCTGAACACTATCTGGTTGGTTTCAATTCTTTCCTTATTCATGTGGATTACTGCTTCAAAGTCTCCTCAACCACCCAAAAGTAGCAGTTATAAATATTCATAAACAAAAATGTTATAGGTGGGACAATCAATTCAGGGAACCCCAAAATACACACCAAATTTGGGGAGATATAATAAACATGTCAGATGTGTTCCTCCTAAAGGCTGATTTATAAAGGACCTAAAATGGGTCCTGGTGAGTGCTCTATATGTTCTGGGTGAGCTAACCTATTTTATTTTTATTTTTTTAAAGTTTGGATAATAATTTTAATATCGCACAAGGTAGATTTTATTCTTTTTATTTTTGTTTTAATATTTCAAGAAAAATTATTTTAAACATAATATTACTAAAACTGAACAAAAATAGTATAATACCACAAAAGGTGTAGGAAATATTAAAAATCTGCACATTATAGGATTATCATATATAATAAAAAGGTAATATGCAAAATGACCATAACTCCAACAGACAAGATGGCTGCCGCCAGGTGGTCAAAGATGGCCGCCCCCATGTGGATACAAGATGGCCGTGACAAGATGGCCAGCAGGGGAGGGCAGTTGGGGGGGCCAGGCCAGCAGGGTAGGGCAGTTAGGGGTGACCAGACCTGCAGGGGAGGGCAGTAGGGGGTGACAAGGCCAGGAGGGGAGGGCAGTTAGGGGTGACTGGGCTAGCAGAGGAGGACAGTTAAGGGGGGAACAGGACTGCAGGGGAGGGCAGTTGGGAGGGACCAGGCCTGCAAAGGAGGGCAGTTGGGAGGGACCAGGTCTACAGGGGAGGGAAGTTGGGGGTACCAGGCCTGCAGGGAAGGGCAGTAAGGGATGACCAGGCCTGCAGAGGAGGGCAGTTGGGAGGGACCAGGTCTGCAGGGGAGGACAGCTGGGGACACCAGGCCTTCAGGGGAGGGCAGTTGGGGGTGACCAGACCAGCAGGGGAGGGTAGCTGGGGGGGGGGGGGACCAGACCTGCAGGGGAGGCCAGTTAGTGGTGACTGGGCTAGCAGGAGTGGGCAGTTGGGGAAGGAACAGGCCTACAGGGGAGGGCAGTGGGGGTGACCAGGCCAGCAGGGGAGGGCAGTTGGGGGGACCAGGCCAGCAGAGGAGGGTAGTTAGGTGTGACCAGGCCAGCAAGGGAGGGCAGTGTGTGTGTGTGTGGGGGGGGGGGGGCACCAGGCCTGCAGGGGAGGGCAGCTGAGGGGGTCCAGGCCTACAGGTGAGGGCAGTTGGGGGCAACCAGGCCAGCAGGGGAGGGCAGTTAGGGGCAACCAGGTCTGCAGGGGAGGGCAGTTAGGGGTGACCAGGCCTACAGGGGAGGGCAGTTGGGGGCAACCAGGCCTGCAGGGAGGGCAGATACGGGTGACCAGGCTGGCAGGTGAGGGCAGTTAGGGGTGACCAGGCCTGCAGGGGAGGCCAGTTAGGGGTGACCAGGTGGGCAGGGAGGGCAGTTAAGAGCTATTGGGCCAGCAGGGGAGGGCAGTTAGGGGCAACCAGGACTACAGGGGAGGGCAGTTGGGGGCAACCAGGCTGGCAGGGGAGGGCTGTTAGGGGTGACCAGGCCAGCAGGTGATGGCAGTTAGGGGCAATTGAGCTGGCAGGGGAGCAGTTAGGCTTAGATCAGGCTGGCAGGGGAGTGGATAGGGGGTGATCAGGCTGGCAGGCAGAAGCAGTTAGGGGCAATCAGGCAGGCAGGCAGGTGAGCGGTTGGGAGCCAGCAGTCCTGGATTGTGAGAGGGATGTTCCAGATTGGAGAGGGTGCAGGCTGGGCTGAGGGACAACCAGCCCCCCATCCCGTACACAAATTTTGTGCACCAGGCCTCTAGTTTCTATTATATTCTAAATTATTTTTTCCTATGGCCCTATTTTTATTAATCAGTTTATGTTGTTCATTATATTACACAAATGCGTGAGATCATGTGATATTTATCTTTCTCCAACTGACTCATTTCACTTATCATAACGCTCTCCAGGTCCATCCATGTTGTTGCAAATGGTAAGAGTTCCTTTGTTTTTACAACAGTGTAGTATTCCATTGCGTAGATGTACCACAGTTTTCTAATTCACTCATCTGCTGATGGGCACTTAGGTTGTTTCGAAATCTTAGCTATTGTCAATTGTGCTGCTATGAACATAGGGGTGCACATATCCTTTTTTATTGGAGTTTCTTATTTCTTGGGATATATTTCTAGAAGTGGGATTACTGGGTCAAGTGGAAGCTCCATTTATAATTTTTTGAGGAAACTCCATACTGTTCTCCACAGTGGATGCACCAGTCTGCATTCGCACAAGCAGTGCACAAGGGTTCCTTTTTCTCTACATCCTCTCCAGCACTTGTCATTTGTTGATGATTGCCATTCTTACAGGTGTGAGATGTTGCCTCATTGTTGTTTTGATTTGCATTTCTCAGATGATTAGTGACTTTGACCATGTTTCATATGTCTCTTGGCCTTCTATATGTCCTCTTTCAAAAAGTGTCTATTTAGGTCCTTTGCCCATTTTTTTATTGGATTGTTTATCTTCCTTTTGTTAAGTTGTATGAGTTCCCTGTAAATGTTGGAGATTAAACCCTTATCAGTGATAACATTGGCAAATGTGTTCTCCCATGCAGTGGGCTTTCTTATTGTTTTGTTGATGGTTTCTTTGCTGTGCAAAAGCTTTTTATTTTGATGTAGTCCCATTTGTTTATTTTCTCTTTAGTTTCCACTACCCTAGGAGCAGTATCATTAAAGATATTGCTATGACATATGTCTGTTATTTTGCTGTCTATGGATTCTTTTAAGAGTTTTATGGCTTCCTGCTTTACATTTAAGTGCTTTATCCATTTTGACTTACTTTTTTGTGTATGGTGTAAGTTGATGGTCTAGTTTCATTTTTCGTTTTGCATATATCTGTCCATTTTTTTCAACACCATTTATTGAATAGACTATCTTGACTCCATTGTGTGCTCCTGCCTCCTTTGTCAAATATTAATTGAGCATAATGGTTTGGGTCAAATTCTGGGTTCACTGTTCTGTTCCATTGGTCTATATGTCTGTTCTTGTGCCAGTACAGGGAGTATTGAGAACAGTGTCTTTGTAATATAGCTTGATATCTGGTATTGTGATCCCTCCAAATTTATTCTTCTTTCTCAGGATTGCTGCAGCTATTCAGGGTCTTTTTTTATTCCATATGAATTTTTGGAGAATTTTTGTTCTAGGTCTGTGAAATATTCCATTTGTATTTTAACGTGGATTGAATTGAATCTAAAGATTGCTTTGGATAGAATGGACATTTTAATGATGTTGATTCTACCAATCCATGAACATGGTATATTCTTCCATTTGTTTATGTCTGCCTCTATCTCTTTTTCAATGTCCTGTTATTTTCTGAGTACAGTTCTTTTAACTCCTTAGTTAACCCTACCAGACCTGAGGCCCTGAACCTAACTGTCCCCTTAAACCACACAAAGTCAATTCAAACACATGGGGGCAGACATTTGCAATGGCTAACCATGAGGTTTGACCACGATTGGTTGGTTATTTTTAGTTTGTGACGCATTTTTTTCACATACTAGGCAAAGTACCGAATATTAGGTACAGCGGTATAGTGGCAGATTCGAAAATTACCGAAAAATCAGTACAGCGGTCTAATAGGGTTAAGTTTATTCCTAGGTATCTTAACTTTTTGTTGCAATGGTAAATGGGATTTTTTTTTTTTTTAGTTTTTCTTTCTGTGAATTCATTATCTATACATATATAAAAGCCTAAGCTACTGCTCAACCATTCTATCAGTCACTATGATGTGCACTGACCACCAGGGGGCAGACGCTCGACCCAGGAGCTGCTCTCTGGTGGTTAGTGCACTCCCACAGTGGGAGTGCTGCTCAGCTGACCTACAGGCACCAGACACTGGCTCACAGCAGACAATGACAGCTGGTGTAGCTTGAGCCTTTCCTGCAGACACTCCCCCTGTGTGCCCCTCCCCCATCCAGACCTGGACCAGGATCCAGACTGGCATCGGGACTGACTGGGCACGAGCCCGTGGCCACTTTTTGTCATGGGTGCCTCATTATCACATTAGGACAGGCACGTGGAGATGGCAATGGAGCAGCAGCAAGCCTATCTAGCAGCAGTGGTGGCAGGCGCAGTAGAGCTGGGATGAGTGGGAGCAGCACAGCACCAGGCCCAGGCTCAGGCTCCTCCCCAGCTGCCTGACACTTCACACACAACTACATCCCTTGGGGGATATTGGATTACTGGTTTCAGCCCAATCCCCACAGGCCAAGCCAAGGGACCCCACAGGTGCACAAATCCGTGCACCAGGCATCTAGTTGATGTATAAAAAAGTCGTAGATTTCTAGGTGTTAATTTTGTATCCTGCTACATTGCTGAATTCACTTATTAAGTCTAGTAGGTTTTTTATGGAGTTTTTGGGGTTTTCTATGTACAATATCATGTGATCTACGAATAATGACAGTTTTACTTCTTCTTTTCCAATTTGGATGCCTTTTGTTTCCTCTTCTTGTCTGATCACTATGGCTAGCACTTTCAGTACAATGTCAAACAGGAGTGGTGAAAGTGGGCATCCCTATCTTGTTCCTGTTCTTAGGGGAAATGGTTTTAGTTTTTTCCCATTCAGTCTGATGTTGGTTGTAGGTTTGTCATATATGGCCTTTATCATATTGAGATATGCTCCCTCTATCCCCACTTTGCTGAGAATTTTAATCAAAAACTAGAGGCCCAATGCATGAAATTCATGCACTGGGGGTTGTCCCTTAGCCCAGCCTGCACCCTCTCCAATCTGGGACCCCTCAGGAGATGTCCAACAGGGAGTTGGACATCCCTCTCACAATCTGGGACTGCTGGATCCCAACCGCTCACCTGCCTGCCTGCCAGATTGCTCCTAACTTCTTCTGCCTACCAGCCTGGTCACCCCTAACTGCCCTAACCTGCAGGTCTGGTCCCCCCCAACTGCTCTCCCCTGCAGGCCTGGGTCCCCCGCAACTTTTCTTCCCTGCAGGCCCGGTTGCCCCCAACTTCCCTCCTCTGCCAGCCTGGTCACCCCTAACTGCCCTCCCCTGCAGGCTTTATCACCCCCAACTGCCCTCCCTAGCAGGCCTGGTCCCTCCCAACTGCCCTCCACTGCTGGCTTTATTGCCCAGAACTGCCCTCCCCTGCTGGCTATCTTGTGGTGGCCATCTTGTGTCCACGTGGGGGCAGCCATCTTGTGTGTTGGAGTGATGGTCAATTTGTATATTACTCTTCTATTAGATAGGATAGAGGCCTGGTGCACAGGTCGGGGCCACCTGGTTTGCCCTGTAGGGTGTTCTGGATCAGGGTGGGGGTTCCCTTGGGGCATGGGGCAGCCTGGGCGAGGGGCCTGTGGTGGTTTGCAGGCCAGCCACGCCCCTGGCGACTCAAGTGGAGGCCCTGGTATCTGGGATTTATTTATGTTCTATAATTGAAACTTTGTAGCCTTGAGCGGAGGTCAGGGCCGGCCAGAAAGCTTGGCTTCCTCCATTGCCGGGGGCAACCCAAGCCTCCTGCTCTCTCCAGGTCTGTGGCTGCTGCCATTTTTGTTGGGATTTATTTATCTTCTATAATTGAAACTTTGTAGCCTTGAGCAGAGGCCAGGGACGGCCAGAGCAGGCGGGAAGCTTGGCTTCCTCCATTGCCGGGGAAACCCAAGCCTCCTGCTCGCTCCGTGGCTGCAGCCATCTTGGTTGGGTTAATTTGCATACTCACTCCTGATTGGCTGGTGGGCGTATCTTGTGGGCATAGCGGAGGTACAGTCAATTTGCATGTTTCTCTTTTATTAGTGTAGCTATAAAAGCATAAGTGACCTTTATAACTGAATGACCAGAACAACTGGAATGACCAGTTGACCAGTCACTATGATGTGCACTGACAACCAGGGGGCAGACACTCAATGCAAGAGCTGCCCCCTGGTGGTCAGTGCATTCCCAAAGCCAACCTCCCATGGCTGGCCAACCTCCCCCGGTTCCTCCCTCCAGGCCTGCCAACCTCCCACGGTCCCTCCTCATGGCCAGCAAATCTCCCATGGTTCCTACCCCCAGCCAGCATGCCCTGATCAGCCTGGCCACAATCGGCCCGACCCCGATCAAGACAGGACAAGACAGCCCCAATTATTCCTTATCACCAGCCAGGCCTAGGGACTTCACCCATGCACGAATTCATGCACTGGGCCTCTAGTCCATATATATAAAAGCCTAAGTGACCATTATGACCAGAACGACTGGTCAACCAGTCACTATGATGCACACTGACCACCAGGGAGCAGATGCTCAACACAGGAGCTATCCTCTGGTGGTCAGTGTGCTCCTACAGCCAACCTCCTGCAACCCCTCCCCCCTGCCGGCCAGACCCCCAATAGGCCTCAATCGCTGGCCAGGCCAAGGTACCCCACCCATGCACAAATTTGTGCACCAGGCCTCTGGTTTTACTATCTATATATATAAAAGCCCAGCAACCCAAACATCGGAATGACCAGAATGACTAGAATGACCAGTGGCTATGACGCACACTGCAGCATCCAACCAGCCTGATCTGGGCCCTGATAGGTACCCCCCACCTGGTTGGCCCGGCCCCCAATCAGCCCCCAATACCTCAATTGGGGACAGAGCTGGCTGGCCACCTTCCCGTGGCCCCTCACCCCAGCTAGCCCCAACTCCAATCAGCCCCCCCACCCCGATCAGGGGTGGGGCTGGCTGGCCAACAGCCCACAGCCCCTCCCTCACACCCTTGCATGAATTCTTGCACCAGGCCTCTAGTAATGCCATAAACCTAAATGAGACAATTTACTTGACAGTTCTCTGAAACTTACTGAACACTGTAAAAATAATGAACATCAGTATCCTTACAGAAATATAATTTAGAAATTAGGTTGATTATGTATAATGGACATAATGGAATTTACTTGTTTCAAGCAGGCAGGTCTGTTTCTCCTGAAACCTTTTTTTTTTTTTAATATATTTTTTATTTATTTCAGAGAGGAAGGGAGAGCAAGAGAGAGATAGAAACATCAATGATGAGAAAGAATCATTGGTTGGCTGCCTCCTGCATGTCCCCCACTGGAGATCAAACCTGAAAACCAGGCATGTGCCCTTGACCAGAATTGAACCCAGGACCTTTCAGTATGCAGGCCGATGCTCTATCCACTGAGCCAAACCAGCCAGGGTTTCTTCTAAAAGGTTTTAACCGAAGTATTACATATATTCAGAAATGTGCACAGACCAGTGTACCACTAGATAAACTATCAAAAAGTGAACACATCTATGAAATCCCCACCCAGCTAAGTAATAGAACATTGTCAGCCCTTGAAGTCTTACTCTATACCCATTCCAGTTACTCACTCTTCTTCCTCCTTCCATAGATTAGTTTTGCCTCCTTTTAACCTTCTCTAAATGGAATCATACAATATATATCTTTCCTAATTGACTTCTTTTTGTTCACTATAACCTTTGTGAGATTGATCTCTGTTGTATATAGCAGCATTTTGCCATTTTCATCACTGTATAGTAGTCACATGCTGCATATACTAATATGTGAGTATTTACAACATATACCTTTCTCTGATAATGGACAGTGTGTTGTTTATAGCTTGGGACTACTAAAATAATACTAATGTGAACATTCTCTTAAATGTCTTTTTGTGTACATGTGCATGCATTTCTCTTGGATATGCACCTAGATGTGAATGTTCCAGGTCATAAGGCTTGTGTTCTCAAAATCAGTACAGAATGACAGTTTCCTGAACAGTTTCACCAGTTTTTACCCCCCTCATCTGGTAGAGGAGTTTCAGCTACTCTGCCTCTTTGCCAACCCTTGATAACATCAGTCCTTTTCATTTTAGTCATCTGGCAAGGGTGTGGTGGCACTTCATTACTATTTATATTTGCAGTTTTCTGACTTGCAACAGTTTTACCTGTCATGCCAGGAGCAGATCTCTAGTATTCTGGTAGAACTGCTCCTCACAGTCATAGAGACTTAAACTCATCTCTATGGGAGACACGTGTCCTTTTTCTTGGGTGGAGGATTTTAGCAGTTATAGATTAGGTCTGATTTTGTACATCTGTTGGTATATGCAGTAGATTCTCCAATGGAAAATTATCTCTGAAAGTTTTTTTAAGAAGTACATTTGAAAAAAAATAGAAAAAAAAACAGGAAAGTATTTCAAGATGTCTATAATAAGAAGTAAAATAGACATAAAGGTTTTCATTCAAGATGACTTACCAAATACTCTTGAATTCAGCTTCACTGCTTTCTCAAATTCCATTTGTAATGATAAATAAAAAACCAACAACAATAAAAGTAAACCTGTAACAGCACTTGAAAGCTGGGGGGCAAACCAGAAAAGCAAGGATTCCTGGAAGATATAAAGTGAGTGGGAAGAGTTTGACAATGAAACCTAACAAAGCTAAGAAACTATAAATCCCATATAGCCAAAAAGGAGCTCAAAATATATGAGGTTTTCAAGCACAAAATCATATAAAGAACAAAAGGAGCAGGGCCTTGGAGATGGTGCTGGCAGGAGGAGCTGTCCAGGTAATTGATTAAAGAATGATAAAACAGCTGTCCTAGGAGTCCTCTCCACACCAAATAACCGAATTTCAGTTTTCCCCAAGTGCAGGGATAGAGAATGAGAATTCCAGGCCCACAATAAACTTCTGGGCTAAAAAAGTTGATTGATACCTTGAAGAACAGCTAAACCCACTGTAAAGGAAGCTCACCTTGCTGTGAAATCCCCAATCAAATCTGGAGGGAAACCAGCAGAAAGAGCGATCCTTCTGAGCCCATTTTTAACAAGTAGAGCCTTTTGAGGACCTTAGATTTGTAAGGAAAATAACCTTAGAAGATTGCAATTCCTTACAGAGCCCTCCCTTGGTGGTAGGACCTGTCTCTATACTTAGGTGACCACATAATTTTTTTTCCAAACCAGGACACTAATGAGTATAACTGATGACACTATTAATAAGTGCTTGTATAGAAGGCTTAATCCAAGGCTGTCTAAAACAATCATGAATATATGGTCATGACTATCTGTGCCACTCTCCACAGAAATGAGCACAAATAGTGCAATCATATTTCCTCATGCACTATTTAGAAATATGACTAAGCATAGTTTGATAACTGGATCAAACTATGCTTGCTTACTGCTCAACCAGATAATGTTAAGATTCTGATTAAAGAAAATTAAAAGAATAAAGCAAAAGAATAACTTTTTGTGATAACCTGAGAGAACTTAACATAGATTTAGGCATTAGATTATATGAGTAACTAGAGGCCCGATGCACAAAATTCATGCAAGAGTAGGCCTTCCTTCCCTCCAGCCACCAGCACCAGGGACAGGGATTCCCTCGCAGAGGGAGGCCCCACCCACCCAGTGCAGCCTGCTGGCCAGTGGCCTGGACCTCCCTCTGCGGGCTATCATGGGGCGATGGCCGGGCCCCCGACAAATCGCATCGCACCTGCCTTGGCTGGCCTGGCACCAGTGCATGCCATAGCGTGGTCCCGGATGATCATTCAGATGGTCATCCAGATGGTTGTCCAGATGGTCGTCCAGATGGTCGTTCTGCTGTTCGGCCATTCAGTTGATTTGCATATTACACTTTTATTATATAGGATTACTGTTAATTTGATTGGATATAATAATTGTTTTTAAGTTATTTTAAGTCATCATCTATTATATTAACATGAAGAATATTTATAAATACATTATATAAATCCAGGATTTATTTTAATATATTCTAGTGGGGAGTTAGAGTATTGAGAGAAGGAAGCAAAGAATAGCTAAAATGAAATTGGCAATATTAGTATTTGTTGAAGCTAATGATGAGTAATGGAAGATTATTGTACTTTGGTACATGTTTAAAGATTCCATAATAACATTTTTGTGTCAAATAAAAAATTTTAAGCTTAAACTCTCAGAAAAATAGTACATGAAAAAAATTTATAATTACAAAATTTGGGAAAGTAGTATGAGTAATAAATGATTTACAGACCCCAGGAAGGTAAATCCTAAGGTAGCAGTGAGCAAATCTGAAAAACAATTTAATTCACTCTAAAAAACATGTAAGTTGGGAGACCATTTACATGTGCAAGTATACATCAATGTAACTAATAGGAAGATTGGTTGAAAGTCCATTTGAGAAGCAATTAAACTGTCATTTTCACCCCTGCAGAACCCCAGAGATTTCATTGGGCAATTCCATTACCAGGCATCCAAATATAGTAGTTTATACTAAAAACTGAGAAACTAAGAAATCCCCAGTTCTTTCTCTCTCTTATCTCTTAGGATGCTGGCAGCCAAGTTTAGACCACCCAGACAGGAGAAGGTTTTCATCTGAAGAATTCTGAACTAATCACAATAAAAGAAGATCTAAAATATTTACTTGAGATCCCCAAGGGGACAGCATAATAAGAACACCTTACAGTTGAACCTATAATCAACAAACTCATGTACACATACATATACAAATACTCCAATCAGTTTTCTTATCTGCCCAACCTTTATATATGACCATACATCCAAAAATCACCAGATTTTTAGGAAAGTCTCTAACATGAAAGAGAAGGAAACATTAAAAAGCAACTTAAAGGAAACAGTATCTAGGCAGGGAGAAAGGGGAAAAGATCATCAATATTTTCAGAGAAAAAAAGAGGAGCCATTTCATTCATGAAATAAGAACTGCCAACTCTACAAAAGGAATAATCAGAGAACAAGAAAGACCTTTGAAATTTAACATATCACAGTATAAATTGAAAATGAAATAAGATGTTAAAGGATATTTTAAAACTAAATACAACATAGGAAAAATAAGAAACTTGTAGGACCAGAATAGGAGGTACACTATCCTATACCAAAAGCTTAACAGAGAAAAATAAAGAAATACATTAATTTTTTTTTCAATGAAATTTCCTGCATTGAGAGATCTAAGATTCTACTTGAAGGGACCCATTGAGTGGCAAATATAATGGATAAACACACATTACATATCACTGGAACTGTCAGAATACTAGAAATAAAGAGAAGATTCTATAAGAATCCCCCCCCAAAAAAAAAAGATGACTTAAAAAAATAAAATAACAATGCTTTATCCTTCTCCCCATAAGCATTAGGTATAAGAAGACAAAGACCATTTAACACTCTGTGAAAAAAAATATTTTCAAGCTAGATTTGCAATCTAATCAAACTATCAACAAAATAAAGTAAAATAGACATTTCTGGCATGTAAGTTATTAAACAATTTACCTCCAATTTATCCTTTCTTAAACACTGGAAAACATGTTCCACTAGAAGAAGGATATAACCAAAAAAAAGAAAAATATTTGGAATCAACATAAGTGAGAAATAGAAAGAATTCCAAGAAAAAAAATAAAACTGTAAAACTGATATCCAGAAAACCAGTACATATTGGAGCTGGTTAAAATGCTAAGGAAGAGATATTGTCAGTATGAAACTGGCATATCCTATATAAGCACACAGAATAACAAAACAAATAGAATTTAAACTAGGAAGTTTAAAAAGAAAAACTTTAAAAAAAGTAATCTCTTATAACTCTTATTTTATTTTCTTTCTTGAGACACCCTTGCAGTTAGACAAAGCCATATGACTAGTCTGAGCCAATGAAATGTGAGCAAGAATGGTACATAACCATTTCTGGTCTGAAGCAGTGAAAAGTCCCTGGATTTTCCACCACATTCTCTGTCGTTTGTCTTAGAGATTGCTGGTGAGTTGGTACAGCCTTGGGATGAGTACATTCTGGACTGTTTGGTCAATTCATAAAGGACAACTGCCCAGGAGAGTTACTTGATCCTGGAATAAACTTTATGTAAGCAAAAGACACTAGAATTCTGGCATTGTTCATTACAGTGATATGGATTAGTCTCTTAAGGCTGACACAATATTTTATATGGTTCTATTGTAAATAAAATTTATAGGTTTGTAATAACAAAAACAGTAATTATTGTTCTATCCAAAATGATGATATAACTTTATGGCAGGCCTAGAAATGTGCTTTGTGAGAGTGCTGTGTGTGTGTGTGTGGGGGGGGGGGGAACTAAGCATGTATGTTGGTGTAGTGATGTTGTGTGTCAAAGAGAACAAATTCCCCCTCTTAAGTGGAAAGTCAACAAATAGTGCCTAAAACTCAAAGAAATAGTAGCAAATGTGTGTCATCCTTAGCTTTGGACCTTACTTCCTATTTTGGTACAAAGGAAAGGCCCTCTTGACAAGCACATGAAAGGCAGATCAGTTAAATTCAGTACAGGGTTTTGCTTTCCTAGGTGTGACTATGAAAGTTCAGGTCTTTGACAATGGCCACAAGTCTTTGGGCAATTGTCCATGCCTGGCTTCCCTGGTTCATAGTAGTGGAGGAGGTGAAGAAGTGGTGGGAAGACCTTCCCAGGAGCCAAGTATGTGTTTTCTTAACAAATTCCCTTGCCACAGTTAATTCAAGGAAGAGTGCTCATCTGACATGAGCCTCTCTCTCCTTGATTTGGAGTTAGGATTAGAGACCCTCAGCTTGGTGTGGTCCATTTTTTTGAAATAAGACTATATGATCCTAGGGGCTGGGAGGAGTCTATCTTCCCCACAGTGATGACAAAATGACAAAAACCAATGTGCAAAATGAGAAGAGGAAAGCAGATGCTAAGAGATAATGTCTGGGTCCTTCGGTCAGTTCCTGGTTCTGTGAAGCACCTCTTCTTTGTGCAAAATGACTCAGTTCCTTTCCTACTTGAAGCCAGCGAGTTCTGCTTGCTAACACTATGCTTATCAACTGGGACCTAAAAAGGCAGCTCAATTCTCTCCTTTGCACCAACAAGTACACATTCCTTAAGCAGTTAGAGGGAAAGACCTCATGTGGATTCTCTGCTTTGTCCAGACACACATTCCTCTGGGAGCTGTGCACATCCTAGACGTGGCCTCTGGTCCTCCTTTGACGCGCACGGAGAGCTTTGTGTAGGGAGCGAACCGGAGAGTGAGAATCTCCAGGCTTCACCACAGCACAGCATTGCATAGGCTATGGAGAGAAGGAACACCACCACTCTCTAACATTTATGTTTCTTATTGGAGGAGGCTAACATTAACTATCTGTTTCCCCACCTCTAGAAACTGCTGGAATACTTTTGCCGACAGTGTCAGCCTGGTTTATAGCATCCCCTTCTCCTGGAAGACAAGAAAAATCAAAGGCATTCTGCTACCAAGAGGACATAAGCTAATAAAGACAAATCATAAATCAATATTTGCGAGCAACACATTGAGGCAAAGAGAGGGTCTGCATTCGCTTCAGAGAGTAAACCATTTTGTACAGAGAGCACTTCGGAATCCACTTCGTCATCCTTGATTTAGCAAGTGTGAGCTTTTCTTCTTCCTCAGCTAACAGCCAAAATAATTAAGAGTTTACATGGACTGGGAAAGTGCTGTGCTGAGAAAAAAGAGAGAGAGAGAGAGAGAGAGAGAGAGAGAGAGAGAGAGAGAGAGAGAGAAATTATACAAATCCTGTGACCAAGCAGTTTGCTGCCAGAAATAGAACTGTGAACGTGAGTTTGATTGAAAATGCTGCCGTGTGGACTGGGTGACTGGAAATCCACTCCACATTGTCCACAGTCACACCCTGTGCAGGGTTCTCTGGGTACCTCATGTGGAGAAGTAAGGAGAATAGGGCCACCTCGGTGAAAAATCTCAGAGGAAATAAATTAGTTACATAAGTCAACATTAAGAGTACATTAAAACAAAACAGATTTTTAAAGTTTCATTTGAACTGCCTATTCTAAAATCATACCAAAGCTAAATATTTTAAGCTTGTTACAACTTTTTTTTTTTTTTTTTTTTTTTGCCTTTTGTACTGAAAGGACCCCATGAAATCACATAGTTCCTCATTCTTGCTTTAAATGGCAGAGAGAGGATGATCAGAAAGGTTAAGTGTGGGTCCAATTGAAGCAGCTAGGGAAGGAGCAGAAGAGCTTATCAGAGCTGGTTCCCGCGGCTCCTAATTAGGCTCTTTCACCGCACTGTGCACAGGGAAAGCCTGTGAGTGCGGTATGATAATGGGAACAATGTCACACAGGAGGAGACAGGTGGTCTCCAGGGAATATCAACTTCCCACCTGTTAAGAGGCTTTTTTTTCTTTTCCAAAGAGGGAATGAGGGCCTTCTTTTTAAAAGCTATTCAAAGGTGTGAATGTGTGAACTCCCAGCAAACTAAGGCAAGTATATTGCCAAAGTAGTAAAAAAAAAAAAAAAGAAAGAAAGAAAAGAGAAAGGGCACAAGTAAAATAAATTCATGTACAAATTATATCCTCTCAAGTCTAAATAATTTGATGATCCTTAAGGGAAAAAAAAATCGGTCTTCTTGTCACCACAATTGAACTGCAACTCCATTACTGAATCAATACTCCGCTTAGCAAATATCTCTTCTGAAGTAGCCTTGATACACAAATTAAAACAGTTTAGGGAGGGAAAGCGGTCATTCTGGGAAACTTGGGAAAAATAATGAACTCAAACAGAATTTACTTAATAGACAGAACTGGTGCTGCGTGGTGGGGGTGTGGCAGAAAGGGGTAGAAATGTCTTGCATTACAATATTTGTTTTTAATAAAAGACATTTTGGTTTTAAAATAAAGGAAAAATGATCAAATGCATCTTTTCTCTAAAAAGTTATGCTTACATTTCACGGTCAATAGTGCTCCATTTGAGGTGCCCCTTGCCTCAAAACCAATTTGGCTTATCTGTTTTCTCCTCCTTACACAGATCTCAAAGCTGTAACACACTCAGGGAAATAGATGATCCAGCCACAAATGCTCACTTCTCCAGGGGCCTGCCTTTAAACTGACCTTGAGTTGCACAAACCAAAAAGAGCATTTGTGTGCCTCAGGGCCATGTTAAATCTGGAAAAATTAAATAAAAAAGAAGGGCAGAGTTGGCCAAAGCAAATAAATACTCAGCTAGACCCTGCCAAGCCCATAGATAAGAAAGCAGAATCCCTACTGGGCTGCCCCTTATGGGGCAGAAGTGGTTACAGGAAGTGTCTGTTTAGATTAATGCCCCATAATCATCAGTCTTTCATAAGAAACTTTAAAATGTAAACGTGTTAAACTCTTTCTGTGGCTTTTTATTTCTGCTCTTTTAAATTTGGAAGATTTGGGGGGGGTTGGGGAAAGAAGAGCCTGAGGGTTCAGTCAAGCAGTATATGGGTCAAGGAAAATTTGATTGTTTGCCCATGAATTTTAATGTATTCAGACATCACCTTTTTTTCTGAGTCCTTTGCCTCTGGAGAGGAAGCATAACTGTGTATAGGTTGTTGGTGAGGTTATGGGCTACCAATGAACAAACTGAAACTGAGTTCTGTATGACTTGTGACATCAATAAACACCATCACTATCATGGGAGAGAAATTCCCACAGATAATGCTCAATGGCCTGTGTAGGGTACACCAGGTTTTAAATCTCCAGCTGCTACCTACTGATGAGGCCTATTTTTAAAAATATAAAAAGGTAAATAAAATAACAGACTGAAGTTTGTTTTTGTTATAACAATCTGGAATAAATATACAACCAGAATTTCTAAAAGATATAACATAACATAATAATTACAACCTGGATTTCCTTTGTACTTTCTTGGTGCTATGCATAGTGTGGCAGGTTAAAGGTGGCTACAAATCTTTGCTATTTCTACCATGGAAAGGTGGGGTCTGTAACTCCTTGAATCTGGATTGCTTCTGTGATAGCTTTTAAACAGTTGAATAAAGCAAGAGTGTCTCTGTGTTAGTTTCTGAAGCCATTAGCTTCAATTTCCTCTTCGAACACTATCTCTGGAAGTCCTGAGACCTCACATAAGATATCTGATTATCCTGAGAGAACCTACTGAACATGTCACATTTGGGAGCTCTGGTCTACAGTTCCAGCCTTGCATGGACCTTCACCACATGCTCGACACGTGAATGAGGCCACTTGCGCCCCACCACACACAGCTACACAACTCACCTGCCAGCTAAAAACTATGTGTGACTTCAAGTTGATGAAGCAGAAGAAAGCAGAAGAACTTCCCTGTTGAGATCTGCACTTGTTCTTGACCCACAAAATTGTGAGATATCATAAAATGGTGGTTTTTCAAAGCTACTAGCTACTGGGATGGACATCAGAGAATGAAATATGCAAGCAATTGCTTTACATTATTAACCTATTTAATCTTCATAACAGTCTAATTTGCCCCATGTTAGAGATAAGCCTGAAAAAAAAAAAACCCTGAAGTTTAATGAACTTAAGTAACTTGCCCACAACCACATTGCTAGAAAAAGGCAGACAAAGACTCAAGCTCAGGCAATCTGATGCCAAAATCTATACACTTAGACATAATATTTTCTCCATCTATTCTGAAAAACTTAAAGAAAATTACCAATCAATAAATATTCATTAAGTGCTTTGAAATAGGGTAAAGCACTTTGTTATGTATAATGTAGTAGGGGAGGCATGGCCACAGATATTAGTATAGTAATCTAAGCTAATAAAAGAACACAGTGCCCTGACCGGTTTGGCTCAGTGGATAGAGCGTCAGCCTGCGGACTGAAGGGTCCTGGGTTCAATTCCAGTCAGGGGCATGTAGCTTGGTTTCGGGCATATCCCCAGTAGGGGGTGTGCAGGAGGCAGCTGATCAGTGTTTCTCTCTCATGGATGTTTCTAACTCTCTATCCCTCTCCCTTCCTCTCTGTAAAAAATCAATAAAAATTAAAATAAAATAACACACTGTCTTCACCGGACAGTGTGGTTAAATTGGTTGCAGCATCATCCCATACACTGAAAGGTCACAGGTTTGATTCCCAGTCAGGGCACATACCCATGTTGCAAGTTCGATCCCTGGTCAGGCGTGTTGGAGAGGCAACAGATCAATGTCTCTCTCTCTCTCTCTCTCTCTCTCTCTCTCTCTCTCTCTCTCTCTCTCTTTCTCTATGTCTCCCTTTCCCACTTTCTAAAAATCAATGAACATGTCCTCAGTGAGGATTAAAAAAAAAAAAAGAACACACTGCCTGATCCCCAACCCCAAATAAACTGCCTTCCTTACCCTATACCACTTGTTCTCCAGTTATTTCTATTGCATCACCACAATTACTTCCTTTAAAACACTTAAACTATCTGAAATTACCTCATTTAGTTGCTTATTGCCTTTCTCCCCTTTTAGAACTTAAGCTCAGGTGAGCTGGATTGATATGGCTTGAACATCCTTATCTTCACAACTTTATTTCATTCAATAAAAAATCATTAACTAAAATCTTGAATAAATTATTTCATCCTCTTTAGGCTAGGCTCTTAGCTCTAAAATACTGAAGGTATTCAGGCTATAAAATGGAAATATTAAGAAAAGGGGCCCTAAAGAAATCTGTAGAGCCACTGCTCCCTTTTCCAGGGAAAACATGCCATTTTAGCTAGATCATGTGCTCTGAACTTGAGACTAGCAGGTGACATTCATGTGGCCTATAAGCCCTTCAAAATTGTTTCAAAAACATAGGTATATGAATGTGTGCATTTATCTTGGGAGAGGAACTGTAACTTTTATATTATCAAAAAAAAATTCTTAATTTAAAAGTATAAAGAGCTGGTAGTTTTTAAAGATGGTTTTTCAATCTTTTTTTCACTGCCCTTGATCAAGAAATACATTTTTCATAAGGATCCAGTATGCGAGCTCACACAGACAGAAAAAATGGAAACAGAGGTTTCAGGAAACAATATTTCCTCTAATTTTGTGCAGTGCACTCTGATATTTTCTATTTTATTTTATTCTACTTCATATTTAAAATGATGGTATTGACCCACAAAATTGATTTCACAATTCACTACTGAAAAACACAGCTATAGTGACAGTTAAGTTACTTTTTTTTTTAACCAACTGTAGCTCTCCTTACAGATCCGATGTTAGAATCAGTTCAGAGGAGGAAGTATGGCGTCTTGGCAGACAGATAGAGAATCTGAGAGCAGATGTGAGCTTATGAACTTCTCAATCATACTGGGTAGCAGTTAGTTGCCCACACCCCTCTGGGTAAGTTGCATTTTCAGAAAATACATTCCTATCAGTGTAACATATGATAGGACTTAGCAAGTGTGGGTATGCATATCCACTGGTGTGCTCACAGGCTTCAAGGGGTGCAGAGTGAAGATGAGGAGTATGATGGTTTGATCTTTCACAAAGGAAGTTCTCTGAGACCGTGTCCTGTGGTGAATCTGCAAATTACCACAGAACTTCACATGGCATCCTGTGGGTGCACTGAATAAGGAGGTGGCCAGAATAAGCAAACCATCACTGCATTCTTGACTCAGAAGAAGTGGGTTGGAGTCCTAGTTCTATCTCTTGCACAAGTTAGACAAACTCTTAAAGCTTCATCTCCTTATTCTCTAAAACTAGAGGCCCAGTGCATGAAATTCATGCACAGGTAGGGTTCCTAGGCCTGGACGGCGATCAAGGCTGATCTGTGGGGCAACCAGCAGTGTGATCATGGAGTGGGGGGGCTGCTGGCACCTGCCTTGGCTGGCCTGGGGCCTGCGGGCTGGGGGCAGCTCCTGTATTGAGCGTCTGCCCCCTGGTGGTCAGTGCCCACATAGTGACCAGTCGTTCAGCTGGTCATTCTGCCATTTGGTCGATTTGCATATTAGGCTTTTATTATATAAGACTAGAGGCCCGGTGCACGAAATTCGTGCACGGAGGGGGGTTGTCCTTCAGCCCAGCCTGTACCCTCTCCAATCTGGGACCCCTCAAGGATGTACGACCGCCCGTTTAGGCCCGATCCCTGGGATCGGGCCTAAACGGGCAGTCGGACATCCCTCTCACAATCCAGGACTGCTGGCTCCCAACTGCTTGCCTGCCTGCCTTCCTGATTGCCCCTAACCGCTTCTGCCTGCCAGCCTGATCACCCTCTAACCACTCTGCTGCCAGCCTGTTTGCCCCCAACTTCCCTCCTCTGCCAGCCTGGTCACCCCTAACTGCCCTCTCCTGCAGGGTTGATCACCTCCAACTGCCCTCTCTTGCAGGCTTGGTCCCTCTCAACTGCCCTCCCTTGCAGGCCAGGTGCCTCCCAACTGCCCTCTCCTGCTGACCATCTTGTGGTGGCCATCCTGTGTCCACATGGGGGCAGGATCTTTGACCACATGGGGGCAGCTATATTGTGTGTTGCAGTGATGATCAATCTGCATAGTACTCTTTTATTAGATAGGATAGAGGCCTGGTACAGGGGTGGGGGCCAGCTGGTTTGCCCTGAAGGGTGTCCCTGATCAGGGTGGGGTACCCTTGGGGCGTGGGGCGGCCTGAGCGAGGGGCCTGTGGTGGTTTGCAGGCAGGCCACGCCCCCTGGCAACGCAAGCGGAGGCCCTGGTATCTGGAATTTATTTTCCTTCTACAATTGAAACTTTGTAGCCTGGAGCTCCCTCCTAGGCCCGAAGCCATTTGTGTTGGGGTTATAATTGAAACTTTGTTGCCTTAAGTGGGTGGGCCTGGCCATGGTGTGTGGAAAGCTTTGCTTCCCCTGTTGCTGGCGGCAACCCTGGCCTGCTCTCTCAAGCTCCATTCTGCCGCCATTTGTTTGAATTTGTTTACCTTCTATAATTGAAACTTTGTAGCTTGAGTGGAGGCTTAGGCCTGGCAAGGGCAGGCGGAAAGCTTGGCTTCCTCTGTTACCTAGGAAACCTTGCTCTCTGTGGCTGTAGCCATCTTGGTTTGGGTTAATTTGCATACTCGCTCTGATTGGATGGTGGGCGTGGCTTGTGGGTGTGTCAGAGGTATGGTCAATTTGCATATTTGTCTATTATTAGATAGGATGATAAAAAAATAAAGGAACTCCATTCACCTACCAGGGTTCTGGTGAATAACAAATGCAACAAAGATCAGATAGACCTAAATATTCTCTATTATTTTCTCCTTAATCTAGTTCCCACTAGTTGAGGATAATTCAAGTAGTCTAATATTTATTTGGAAATAACCCATATGTATTCAATAGATGTATTTTATCAGATATAACTGTACAACCTCCTTAACTATATTTCAAGCATTTCACTTCATGATTGGTGCCTCTTTTCCTTACAGTTCACACACTCTATCTTCTCAAGAGTAGAAGGATTTTAATTTCCTTACAATCTTACTAAAAAGTAGCAGCACCCTAAAATGGTAGAAGTAGAGTTGCCCGGGGAGATAGAATTAAGGCAGTGGAGAAGAGAATTAGACACAGAGGCAGCTTTGTGTGGTAGAAAAATCTAGACTTCAGACTCAGAAAACTCATTGTTTAAACCTCAGAACCTTAATTTACTATGTACTGAGTATGTACTATGGGCTGAATTGTGGCCCCCTCCTCCCAAATTCATATGTTGAAGTCATATGTGACTCCATTTGGAGATAAGGTCTTTAAAGATGTAATTGAGTTAAAATGTGGTCATTAGGATGGACCTTAATCCAATATGACTGGTATCCTTATGAGAAGAGGAGATTAGGATTGAGGCATGTGCAGAGGAGAGACCATGAAAAGACACAGGGAGAACATAGCTAACTACAGCCAAGAAGAAAGGCCTCAGAAGAAACCAATCCTGTCAATATCTTGATCTTGCTTGGACTTCTAGCCTCCTGAACTATGAGAAAATTAATTTCTGTTGTTTAAGCCACACTGTCTGTGGTATTTGTTGTGACAGTCCAGGCAGACTAATATATGTAACCTTAGTATGCCATAAGAATTAAATTTGATAAAATGTTTTTTATAAATTACTATGGGCATTTATCTTGTTTTTACTTTCTCAAGATAAAAGGAAAAAAGACTTTGTCATAAGCAAAATCAAACAAAGCAATTATAGGTTTTTTAAAATATAAGCTGTATCCCTGCACTGAGAAATGAGTTGTGTCTTCATATCACTTGCTTAATTTCCCTTTGTTTGAAGATCTTTCTTTTTTTTGCTCTGTTAAGTATATACTTTTGAATAATTAAAGGAGAATCTTTTGACTGCAAAATAATGGCAAAAATGAATTATTACATGATTTTATAAATGGGCTCACAATCTTGACCCAGAGGAAAGTAACAAAGAATTGTAACAGCACTCCTAGCTTGGTAGTCTGTAGAAACTCAACCATAACCAAGACTCCTCTGGCATCACCTCTATCACTAAGTGAAGACAGCAGCTTTGGGGTAGAGCACCACTTCATCCAATGAAAATTTCATCCATCCAATCAAAGACCAGGAGAATCAGGTAGAGTGAGGTTCCTTTTTTTTTTTTTTTTTTGACTTGAGCAGACTTTATTTTGCAGGCAAGGACGCAGCAGACAACATAAGAGTGATAGTTAAACTGAGCTCTCAGTGGTGAGGTGACTCTCGACCGGAAGAGGGCTGAAGCAACCTCCGTTTTGAGAGGTTCAGGTTCACGTCTAGGAAGGTGTACAAGGTGTAGTCATGATGCTGGAGATTCTTGTGGGTGGTGTTGTCAAACAGTTAGGCAGGAGCGGGGGATGGTGCAGCGGCTGCTGCGGGCTCACTTGGGAATCAACTTCGGAGCCATCTCTCTCCTCATTAGACTCTGAATGGGAGGAGCTGGATGAAGATGAAGATGCACTATCTGTCACTCTCTTGCTCTTCTAAAGAGCTTCTGAAGCAGAGCCCTGTTTTCTGAATGAAGATGGAACTTTTTCAGGAAACTCTACCAAAGTCTTTCTTTTTTTTTTTTAATATATTTTATTGATTTTTTACAGAGAGGAAGAGAGAGGGATAGAGAGTTAGAAACATCCATGAGAGAGAAACACCGATCAGTTGCCTCCTGCACACCCCCTACTGGGGATGTGCCCGCAACCAAGGTACATGCCCTTGACCAGAATCGAACCTGGGACCCTTGAGTCTGCAGGCCGACGCTCTATCCACTGAGCCAAACCGGTTTCGGCCAAAGTCTTTCTTGACAAAAACTTTGCAACCCCTTCATCTGTAAATAGCACGTTGTCACCAGGGTTAGGGCTAGCTACTGTCCCACCTAGATTCACAACTGATGAGTAAGAACTGGGCGAAGTTAAGTTTTTAGACAATTCAGCTGCTGTTGAAGTGGTTAGTAGGTTACCCCTCTCTTTGGGCTCCACCATATTTTTGGTGGACTTTGTTTCTTGGAATTCGGTGGCAGTCCCTTGTCACTCTTTTCTGATTCTGCAGAGAGAGAAGCCGTAGACCTAAGTCCTCAAAACACGTGTCCTTCTATCTAGAAGCATAGTCTTCAGTGCACCGGCTGGCCCTTACAGCAGCGGAATGAAGGCCGCCATCACGGTAACTCCAGTCAGGTTATTTTTGAGTTGAGATTGAGCATTGCACTTGACATGGAATAAAAGGCATGTGAAACTCTTTGTCTTAGTGTCCTAAAATTTATTTCTATGTTCTATAGAAGAGGGCAGCCCTACTTTTTTCATAACTTATAGCAGGAGTATGGACAAGCATTAATGCATCTGAACTATACACAGACACACACCAAAATAGCAATTGTGGCTATCCACAGGATTGGATATTTTAAAAATAATCTGTACCTTTTTCCAGTATGTTCCAAATATTCTAATATCATATATTACATTTTTAACCAAAACCATTAAATTGGTTGGCAAGTATACCTTAGAAATATATTACTTGTGATTTAGCAAGTGACGTTGAGGATCATCACAAATAAATACATGTATAAATAAATGAGTTACCATTGATAAATTGTTAATAAAAGCTATTTTGTATTTAAAAAAAATAGCTTTTGTATGATGACTGAATTGGACTATTCAGAAACCACAGAGAGAACCTTCTAGAGCATGCTTCTTTTCAGTGGCTAGGTCAGGGAATTGCCACATTATCCTGTTACAGCTCCTTCACAAATCCTTCTGACATAATAGTTGAACACAAACCTTGGAGGTCATATAACAGCTTCCCAAATATTTTGCATAAGTGCATGTCTTTAAGCCTTCTCTTGCTAGGGCAGGGGATTGCCATTCAATTCTTTGAAAAATAAATTTTATTGGGCATTACTATATCTACTAGAGGCCTGGTGCACAAAATTCGTGCACAGTTAGGGTTCCTAGGCCTGGCCGGCAATCAGGGCCGATCGGGACCTTCCTTTCCCTGGCTGTCGGCTGTCGGCAGGGGCCTTCCTTCATTCTGTGCCATCTCCTGGTGGTCAGCAATTTTCTTCAACTCTCAACTGGTATAAAGATACTTTCTGGGCAATTTAGAAAGACTGAATTGTTTTCAAATGCTTATTATTTTATCAAATACTTGACCTTTTGTGCAGATGTCATTTTCTCAACATGAACACAGGAATGACAGGAGAGATAAAGGGTCAGAGAAGCCAACGAGTGTTATTTGCATCTTGAGAAAAGCAAAATGCAAATTGCAAAAGTGCTAAGTAGGAAACAGAGAAAGAGATCTCTCCTGGTCACTCTTACAAACCAATAGACTCCCCTCATCCTGATCATCTAGCCAGGGGTCCTCAAACTTTTTAAATCTGGGGCCAGTTCACTGTCCCTCAGAACGTTGGAGGGCCAGACTATAGTTTTAAAAAAAAAAACTATGAACAAATTCCTATGCACACTGCACATATCTTATTTTGAAGTAAAAAAACAAAACGGCAAAAACACCCACATGTGGCCCGCGGGCCGTAGTTTGAGGACGCCTGATCTAGACCTCTGGTTGTTTCCTCAAACAAAATAAACAGTAAAGGGTAATTCTTTTCCCCTGAGGGTTGCTACCAGTTTCTTTTTACTTGTCAGCCTTGTTGTTTCTAAGGCTTCAGTAATGAGCAAAGAAGGAAACATAGGTATTCAGAAGAGTCCACACTTGGGTAGCAAGAGGGAGATATAACTTCTCAAGGCTTCTGGCAGGAAGGACTGCAAATATACCATCATCTCTGACTGCAGAGGACTAGCAGGACTTCCTAGACATCTGAACAGACTTATCTAATCACCCAGATCTGTCTCTCTGATTCTTACTGATTTATTGTCAACGTTTCTGCAACAATTAATTAGTCATTATTTATAAATCCCTCTGGGGTGAATCAATGCTATTACCCCTGGTGTAGTTCAATAGTACAATATTATCTCAACCATTTCTCAGTCTACTTACTGTGTCCCTTGGTCTGAAAGGACAGCTTATTGCCATGACAGCTTTTAATGCATTTCGCTACTGATATCTTTTAAACAGTCTGTGTGCTAGTGGATTTTTGTACTAACTGGTAAAATGGTCCCCTGCCAGTCCACAACTTAAGAGGGTTAGACCTTTAATACCTTTAATGCCATTGGCTGTCAGCCACTCCAAGAGAGCAAGACTGTTAGAACAGTCCACTGATTCCCACGGGTGTCCTAGTGCCCCCGTGGAGCTGCAGAGAGCACTCCGAGTCTCATGACATAGAAAAGGGCTGAAGGTCTCATGTGGACGGGCAAGTGATCCTCTCACTGGGTGATAACTGCCTCCCTGGCACCGCTGCTGATTTGTACACACAACTGAAAGTCCCGTGTCACAGTATATTGTAAGCATCTGTCTCATCTGAAGCAAACGCTGTTCGTTTTCGTGTGCTTCGTGCCAACCCCAGAGTGTGCTTTCAAAAAGATGTGATGGATTACACTGAATGCAGTTTAAATCAGGAATACTGTGCCCGTTTGTCTTTTTGCTTTTGCCCAGGCCAGTAAAGTGGCAGCTAACTTGGTTGTTATTTTTCAGGTGCTCTCAAACGAGAGTGGCACAGAGCCAGGGAGGCGGGATGAGAACTGATAGTATGTTTCTCCTGATTCCAGGCTTCTGGGTCTTTGCCACAGGAGAGAGTGGCAGTGAGCCAGAAACAGAAGCCAGACAACACCAGGAGTGTGGATCTCTGTCTTAGGCTACAGAGACCATAACTATAACTTATTCAGAGCTAGAATGTTAGTACAAAAGAAATGGATTCGATGCATTGACATTTCTGGAATATCCTGACAGAATCATCATAGGATGAGAAGCCAAACAGAACTGAGAGAAAAGTTAAAACACTTCGAGTTTTGTTGTTGCATTTTGCAACTTACCAACAGGAAAACCTCTGCATTTGACTTTTTTATTCAGATCGGGAAACACATTTAAAAATAAGAATGATACCTGACATGAGTCATGATTTTCTTTCGATCTCAAATTTGCAACAAATCTGGACGACAAAAGTAAGTTGAAAGACTATGGGTGGGGCAGGCGGCGGGTGGGGGGGTGGACTTCCCATCAGATGGCAATGAAGCCACATGGGCAAAACAGCACCCATGCCGGTCCTAAAGGAAGAAACAGCTTTCATGGCAGCAGCAAGGTGAGGGTGAGGCTCAAGAAATGTCGTTTCTGAGGTCTAGGGTTTAGAGTGAAAGATTGGGTAGAGCAGTGGTTAATTTTGTTATTATTGCAAACACAAGCACAAGTCAAACACAAGCTCAAGTCACACACACGCACAAACTGGGATTAATTACACAAGTACCAGATATCCATAGATGCCCTCATTGGCATAATTTACATAATGAGTACTAAGTGGCAGAGACAGATTTAAAATGAAATTTGGATTGGTGTCCTATGACAACCATTCTACTGAGTGCCTAGAAACAATTTGTATGACATTACTCTCTCCACCTCCTCCCTTGACTTATTTTATTCCTTCCCTCTTAACTTCTGTGACTCATATTCACTCAATCTCCCTTTGACTACTGTCATTGATATGTTGTGGACATAATCTAAGCTTATTGATGAAATGAAGTTAAAATAACAGCTAAAGTTTTCCTGTAGAGTTGGGTACTTGAACAAGCAATTGACCAGGAATCAAAAAACCTATGCACTAGCCAAGTTCTACTACTGAGCATCCATGTTATTAGTCACATTTACTCATTGTACATGTAAAATGGAGCTAAGAATTTATTTTACGACCACCCAATAAGGCTGTAGGATCAAGTGATACTATACACGTGAAAGCTTTTGACAAACTTTCAAGTGTTATAAAACATACTTGAATTCATATTTCTGATCAGGAAGTATGGACTTTTATCTGGAATAAAAGTGAAATGATAAATGAAGTTATTGGTTGGAAGTATAAAAATAAAATCTAGAAAATTTCTTAAACTAAATCAAAATTATGATAATACCAGCAATAAGGATGTTTAACATGATTCTATTTACATTGCTGCTGAAATCTGATAGAGGCAGGGGGCATTTGAATTTTGTATAATTGACAATACACTGTTGTTTTAATCCCAGAGTTTGCCTAGCAAACATCACAAGGACTAAGTTAATTTTGAGATACCATAATACCAACTTCCTATAACTCCCCAAAATCTGTTCCATGTTTTATGTTTCTTTACTCTTTTTAAAATATATATTTATATTTATTTTAGAGAGGAAGGGAATAGAGAGAGAGACAGAAACATCAATGATGAGAAGGAATCATTGATCAGCTACCACGGCCCACACTAGGGATCGAACCCACAACCCAGGCATGTGCCCTGATCGGGACTTGAATCGTGACCTACTGGTTCATAGGTTGACACTCAACCACTGAGCCATTCTGGCAGGGCTTTATATTTCAGTTCATTATGTATTGCTTTCAAGATTATAAAAAGAATAATAGAAAAGATGGGTAAATAATGAACATTCTTGCCAGAAAAATAAACACTGAATGGTACTGTTGTTAACAAGAGTATCCCATGTAAAAAAAAAATTTTTCCTACCCTACTTGACATTTAAAAGCCCTCAGCATTCAGGTTCTAACTTTTCTTTGTTTAAGTACACCAAAAAAATTGGAGAAATTCAGAGAACAGCAACCACATTAAAAATAATAGTAAATAAATAAGGGCTGAAAGAATAGGGCAATCTTTGTTATGAGAAAAACAAAACAGAAAGTATGGTAAAAGGTCAAGGAAAAATAGATAGTAAATTTAGAACCATTATGCATAGCAAGCAAAGGACAAAATATCATGCATTAAAGTTCTTACTGGTAGGATCTATTGTTATAAACGAAAAATACAGCAACACATGAACTATCCAGTTTTAGCTATGTGCAAAAGGTCCCATTTTTAAGAATTTATTGTTGAAAGTATTAGATGCCCCCCTTTTTCCCACATTTGACCCCTTCTAGCCAGCCCCCCCCACCCCACCCTAGTCATTTTTAAGAATTAACTTGAGGATCATAACTGGAATAATCCATAATGCCAAGTCACTTATGTTCTTCCCCCTGCTCCCTGTGAACAGCAGAAATAAAGATGCAAATAGCCTAGACATCATCCCTCAATGCTAATAAATGCTAAAGTTAAGCAGAGCAAAATAAAGATAGACATTACAAAATAAACAATTTGTATTTTACTGTTAAATTATTAAATGCTAAAGTTAAGCAGAGCAAAATAAAGATAGACATTACAAAATAAACAATTTGTATTTTACTGTTAAATTATTCAAATTCTCATGGAAATGTAACTCCTATCATATTATCCTATCTAATAAAAGAGTAATATGCAAATTGACCATCACTCCAAGACACAAGATGGCTGCCCCCATGTGGTCAAAGATGGCTGCCTCCATGTGGACTCAAGATGGCCACCACAAGATGGCCTGCAGGGGAGGGCAGTTGTGGGCATATAGGGGTGACCAGGCCAGCAGAGGAGGGCAGTTGGGGGAGACCAGGCAAGCAAGGGAAGGCAGTTGGGGGGGGGGGGGTGGGACCCAGGCCTGCAGGGAAGGGCAGTTGGGGGTGACCAGGCCAGCAGAGGAGGGCAGTTGGGGGTGACCAGGCCGGCAGAGGAGGGCAGTTGGGGGAGACCAGGCAGGCAAGGGAAAGCAGTTGGGGGGGACCCAGGCCTGCAGGGGAGGACAGTTGGGGGGGGACCAGGCCTGCAGGGGAGGGCAGTTGTGGGCGATCAGGCCAGCAGGGGAGGGCAATTGGGAGGGACCAAGCCAGCAGAGGAGGGCAGTTGGGGGAAACCAGGACTGCAGGGGAGAACATTTGGGGGGACCAGGCCTGCAGAGGAGGGCAGTTGGAGGGGACCAGGCTGGCAGGGGAGGACAGTTGGGGGGACCCAGGCCTGTAGGGGAGGGCAGTTAGGGGTGACCAGGCTGGAAGAGGAGGGCAGTTGGGGGGAGACCAAGATTTCAGGGAAGGGCAGTTGGGGTGGGGGGAGCCAGGCCTGCATGGTAGAGCAGTTGGGGGGACCAGGCCTGCAGGGGAGGGTAGTTGGGGGGGGACCAGGCCTGCAGTGGGGGATACTGGGGGGCAATCAGGCCAGCAGGTAGGGCCATTAGGGGTGACCAGGCCAGCAGAGGAGGGCAGTTGGGGGGACCAGACCTGCAGGGGAGGGCAGTTAAGGGTGACCAGGCCAGCAGGGGAGGGCAGTTTGGGGGAAACAGGCCTGCAGGGGAGGGCAGTTAGGGGTGAGCAGACTGGCAGGGGAGGGCAGTTAGGGGTGGCCAGGACGGCAGGGGAGGGCAGTTTGGGTAATCAGACCGGCCGGGGAGCAGTTAGGCATCGATCAGGCTGGCACGGGAGTGGTTGGGGGTGATCAGGCTGGCAGGCAGAAGCGGTTAGGGGCAATAAGCAGAGGCAGGTGAGTGATTGGGAACCAGCAGTCCTGGATTGTGAGAGGGATGTCCAACCGCCCGTTTAGGCCCGATCCCGGCAGTCGGATATCCCTCAAGGGGTCCCAGATGGGATAGGGTGCAGGCTGGGCTGAGGGACACGCCCCCCATGCACGAATTTCGTGCACTGGGCCTCTAGTAAAACAATAACACCCAAAATCATGTCTGCAGGAAGAGCATTTAAAATGTTTCACCGGAATTGTTGTGACTTCCATATTTTTGCACAGTGGGCAATTTATTTTATTGTGGACACCAGGCAAGAAGTGTTTATTCCTGCCACAGAAGATGTAAAATGGCATCCTCTTCAATTGCCACTGAGGTTTTTGCTACCACAGAGCAAACAGAGTTGCCAAAGAGAATATAGATCCAAGTGGAAGACTGAGAGATAAGAGAAAAATCACAGCATCACATGGCCAAAGAGAGCATTTGGTGAGATTTTGGACAAAATTGGGTCTTCTAAAACAATTCAGTAGAGAAAGATTCAGTACATTATGCACTATAATTAAGTACATATGCATAAAATAAAAGGTAATGATTAAAAAAGTAAGTAGACATTTTACTTGTGAACATAATGGGACAAGAGAAATACAAGGCAAAAAGATAAAATCCAAGTAGGCCAGGTGTATTTCCCCAGTTGATATAATATTGTTACTAGTCTCTCAGAGAGAAAACCTTATAAAATGCAGCAGATATTTCTCATTTAAAAAAATATGCTTCTGTCCTGACCAGTGTGGCTCAGCTGGTTGGAGCATCATCCTGTGGACCAAAAGGTTTTGGGTTTGACTTCCATTCAGAACACATACCTGGGTTCAGGTTTGATCCCCAGTTGAGGACCATAGGGGAGGCAACCAATCATGCTTCTCTCTCACATCAATGTTTCTCTCTATCTCTCTTTCCCTTCCCCTCTCTCTAAGAAAAATCAACAAAAAGCATATCCTCGGGTGAGGATTAAATCTTACCTAATAATAGAGAAACATGTAAATTGACCGTACCTCTGGTATGCCCACAGCCAATCAGAGTGAGTATGCAAATTAACCCAACAAAGATGACAGTTAATTTGCATACATACCTGGGTCCCGGGAACCTCCTCAGCACCCAGGTCACTCCCAGCCATCCATCAGAGGGGCGGGTGGGGGGGGGCCTTTCCCAAGCCTAAAGCCTCCGCCTGAGGCTTTTGGCTTGGGAAGGGGCTGAGCCTGCCATCGGAGGGAAGGGGGAAAAAAATCAATGGAAACTTATCCTCAGGCGAGGATAAAAAGAAAAATAAAGAAATGTCATATCCTATGAAAGATACATCTTGAAGATGCCTAAAGAAAATTGTCATTTTTTCATGGTGAAGGGACCATGTTGATGAAAATACCTTGGCGGCTGCGGTGACTGGCAGTGGCTGCAGCAGAGGGATGATGGGGCTGGCGCCTTCCCCTGATCAGCCTGGTCACCTCCCTAAAGGGAGGCCAGACTGCAGCTTAGGTCCGCTCCCAATGTGAAGCAGGCCTAAGCCATCAGTAGGACATCTCCTGAGGGCTCCCAGTATGTGAGAGGGGGCAGGCTGGGCTGAGTGAACCTCTCCTCAGTGCACAAATTTCATGCACCGGGCCCTTAGTGTGTGTGTATATATATATCTCATAATAATAATAGAGGAATATGCAAATTAGCCAGGACGCCATAACTTCACAACCAAACAGCAGGGACCTGAGGCTGCATGGTGCCTGGTGGGGGCGAGGGACCTCAGGCCATGCCCCCACCCCATGGGGCTTGACAGGGGACCTCAGGCCACACCCCCTGCCCAGCCAGGCTTGACAGGGACCTCAGGTCGTGCCCCTCACATGGCAGGGTTTGACGGGGATCTCAGGCCATGGCCCCCACCATGACGCCGGGCTGGGAGACCTCATGCCATGCCCCCTGCCCTGGCACTGGGCTGGGGGACCTCAGGCTGCACCCATCGCCCTGTGGGGCTTGATGAGGGACCTCAGGCAATGCCCCCCACCCTGAGGGGCTTGACGAGGGACCTCAGGCCACAGCCCCCCCACCCAGCAGGCCTTGACGGGGACCTCAGGCCATGCCCCCTCACCTAGCAGGGCTTGATGGGGGACCTCAGGCCGTGCACCCCCTACCCCAGTGCAAGGCCAGGGAACCTCAGGCCACGCCCTCCGCCCCAGTGCTGAGCCGGGGGAACTGAGGCTGCACTCTCCGCCTGGTGGGGCTTGATGGGGGACCTGAGACTGAGCCCCCTGCCTGGTGATGGGCTGTGGGACCTGAGGCTGTGCCCTCCTCCTGGAGGGGCTTGATGGGGGTGGGGCAGGCCTGGTCTGGGTCTCACTGAATGGGGGTGGGGCTGGCTGGGTCAGGGTCTCCTGCGTTTTTGAAGCACGTGTGGGTGATGGGTGAGGACTTGACTCTATGTCTTGTGGGACGCCCCAGAATCTGACAGGAGGGAGATTTTCATATGCATATTACTAATTTTCTTTCATCTCTGACACTTCTATTATAGAGGAAGGGCAAATAGCAATATTAAATTATTTCCTCTAATTAATTCCCTTTTAATGTGCACAAATTTCATGCACCGGGCCACTAGTATACTAATAATAGCCTAGGTCAGTGATGGCGAACCTATGACACGTGTGTCAGCACTGACACGCGTAGCCATTTCTGATGACACGCGGCCACTGAGGCAGCCGCATGCCGAGGATGAAACATTTGCTGCTCCTGAGGATGAAACATTTGCGAAATAATGTTTTTTCCTCAAAGTGACACACTACCCGAGTTATGCTCAGTTTTTTGGCGAAGTTTGACACACCAAGCTCAAAAGATTGCCCATCACTGGCCTAGGTGGTCATCACACCCTCACGCATCATGCCCTAATGTCGTCACAAAATGGCCATCACAAGATGGTCATCACAAGATGGCCACGCACACAGCAGAGGGGGGTCCAGTGGAGGAGGCAGGTCGTGGCAGGGGAGGACAGTTGTGGGCGATCAGGCCAGCAGGGGAGGGCAGTTGTGGGAGATTAGGCTGGCAGGGGAGCAGTTAGGGGTCAATCATGATGGCAGGCAGAAGCAATTAGGGGCAATCAGCAGGCAGGCAGGCGAGCGGTTAAGAGCCAGCATTCCCAGATTGTCAGAGGAATGTCCAACTGCCAGTTTAGGCCCAATCCCTGGGGCAGTTGGACATCCCTCAAGGGGTCCCAGATTGGAGAAGGTGCAGACCGGGCTGAGGGACACCCCCCCATGCACAAATTTCATGCACCGGGCCTCTAGCCTCTAGTATATATATATATATATATATATATATATATATATATATATATGTGTGTGTGTGTGTATATATGTATGTGTATATATGTATGTGTATATATATATATGTGTGTATATATATACATATATATGTGTGTGTATATACTAGTATATATAAATATATATATATGCTTCTAATATAAAAATAGAAAAAAATAATTTCCTAAATATTATTAGTATTTATTAGAAATCAACAGAAAATATTAAAAGGTGACATGCTAAAAGCATCCCCAATTAAGCCAGAGGCATGATAGGAATAAAAGAAAGTCACCAATAGTTTGAGAGTGGAGCTCATGTAATAAAATAGAGAAAAGAGTTTGCTAATTGATTAAATTTTAGGAAAAAAAAAGAGATAAAACTATTATTACTTGCATAATGTAATTTTATGACTTGAGGATCCAAAAGAAATAACTAAGATAATTTACTGTTATTTTTTTAGAAATAGGGTGTCATGTATGAGAAACTGTAAAGTTTGCAGACTATAAAATTTCACAATTGATTGCATGCTAGCAAAAATAAAGGAAATATGAAAGTTCAAAGTTTTATTGGATGGTGAGTCTGCTTCTATCTCCAATACAACCACTTTATTGCAGGCTGCAATCACCTCTGGCCTGGATTACTGCAACAGCTCCATTCTTTCTCCTCCAATTATCCTCACAGCTGCTGGATTGACTTTTTTATATTGAGATTTAATTGGCATATAGCCATCTCACCCACACTCCTCCACCCCTCACCTCTGGCAACCACCAATTTGTACCCATGGGTTCAGTTTTGTGGGGAGTTTAGATTCTCTTCACTCTAGCTGAAAAGGGTGAAGGATAAGCCCTTGGCAGATGATTCACCCTTCCTCCCAGTCTGGCTACTGATAGTTCAGTTAGAATTCTCAACCATACTGATACGTTTGGGATAAAACCAATGCCATGAGGAAACAAACACACAAAAGGAATTGATAGGTTAATAAAAATAACTACTTACACTATCAGAAAGGTATTTAAAATAAAATTTCTTTATCCTTAATTGATGCTGGCAGGCATTTTATCTAGGAGGTATGGGTAGGAGATTATGAAAAAGAGGCAATATACTATATTTGTTGAAATGAAATAAAAACAAACCTTGATATGTAGGTTGAATAGCCACATCTGAAGAAAAACTCAGTGATTTGGAAGAAAAGATGGAAGAATTTTTCCAGAACACATCACAAATGTATACAATTTAAAAATAGAAAAAGAAAAGCCAATGTCCATCAGTATGGTTTCTGGAATAAAATGATGGAGAGAATAAAAAGGAGCTCATTGAAAAAAATCTGGAAGGATGTAATAACAAAATAATTAACAATGATTGCAGTGAAGTGGAGTTGAAGGGAGATAAGAATAGGTAAATGGGAAAAATTTTAATGATTAAAAGTTCTGAGTAATTTTTAAATTTCATGTGTAACAAAAAGCTGTATGTATAGAAAGGGTGGGCTCAGTTATTCACAGAAAAAAATATTTTTATGATGATAAAATCTGAAATTAAAGTCTCTAAACCTATCTTTCTAGGTAGCTATACAGATCAGGTAAAACTTTGCTAACTATTAAACACTATTCTATTTTCCAATGGAAGCAAAAACAATAAACAACAACAAAAAACAACAACAATTAAGCAGAAATCCTTACAAAATCTATCTTCGTGAGACTTCTTAGTAAAACAGGTGACAATTGTAACTCAAAGAATTTGCTTCACTCTACTATAATCATTATTGTGCCTGTGTTGTTTAGTTTGGTGATAGTCTCAAATTGATGTAATGTTAGAGCCCAAGTCATCCTGACAAGAAGTGGAATCTTGAAGAGATTATCTGGATGGGACCCCCTACTTATCATCTGGGGCATTTACCCCAAATGATTGATTTGTTCTTATACTATAACTACTTCCTAGTTCTTTTCTTATAGCTCTAGTCATCTTAAATGAAGGATGAGAATCTCATCATCTTTTTAGATAACCACAAGTCACAACCAGACAAAAACACAGTGAAGAGGTTTTCCCTCTGATCTGACTAATAAAAGGATGAGGATTTTTATGGTGTATTTGTTAAAAGGGGTATCAGCTAGGGCTCCATGTAATTTCACCTGCCACTTTCACTATTATCAATAGTTACTTCAACATTGTATTTTGCAGCCATAAACCCAAGATAAACATTCTCACCTCATGCCAAAATATAGGAATACCACCGTTCTCCATATCTCTTTATTGGGCAAGAAAAATAAAAGCTAGTTGAGAATGGCCCCTAAGGTGGAATTGGTGCCAGGATAAGGGGCCAGAGCAGATGGAAGCAAGAGTCATTAAAAGCAGCACTAACAAGAGTGATGAATGATAGGCTAAAGTTTAGCTTTTCCGTAAGATCCTACCTAATAAAAGAGTAATATGAAAATTAACCATCACTCCGTTACACCCACAAGCCACGCCCACCAGCCATGCCCACCAACCAATCAGTGAGAGTATGCAAATTAACCCCAACCAAGATGGCTGCCACCACAGAGAGCAGGAGGGAGGCTTGGGTTTCCCCAGCAATAGAGGAAGCCAAGCTTTCTACACACCCTGGTGGGCCCAGGCCTCCACTCAAGAATACAAAGTTTCAATTATAGAAGATAAACCCCAAGAAAAATGGCGGCAGCCACGGAGCTGGAGAGAGCAGGCTTCCTTGGCAACCGAGGAAGCCAAGCTTTCAACCTGCCCTGGCCGGCCCAGGACTCCCCTTAAGGCTACAAAGTTTCTATTATAGAAGGTAAACAAATCCAAACAGAAATGGCGGCAGCCACGGAGCGAGCAGAAGGCTTGGCTTTGCTCCAGGCTACAAAGTTTCAATTGTAGAAGATAAATAAACCCCAGATACCAGGGCCTCCGCTTGGGTCACTGGGGGGCATGGCCAGTCTGCAAACCACCACAGGCCCCTCACCCAGGCTGCCCCACGCCCCAAGGGAACCCCCACCCTATCCAGAACACCCTTCAGGGCAAACCAGTTGGCCCCCACCCATGCACCAGGCCTCTATCCTAATAAAAGAGTAATATGCAGATTGACCATCACTCCAACACACAAGATCAAGATAGCTGCCCCCATGTAGACACAAGATGGCTACCACAAGATGGCCAGCAGGGGAGGGCATTTGGGAAGGACCAGGCCTGCAAGGGAGGGCAGTTGGGGGCAATCAAGCCTGCAGGGGAGGGAAGTTAGAGGTGACCAGGTCGGCAGAGGAGGGAAGTTGGGGGCAAACAGGCTGGCAGGGGAGCAGTTAGACATCAATCAGGCTGGCAGGGCAGTGGTTAGGGGGTGATCAGGCTGGCA
Source organism: Cnephaeus nilssonii (assembly GCF_951640355.1). NCBI lineage: Eukaryota > Metazoa > Chordata > Mammalia > Chiroptera > Vespertilionidae > Cnephaeus > Cnephaeus nilssonii. Next base: position 99,779,884 of record NC_137074.1, on the reverse strand, counting down.
GGCAAAAGTGGTTAGGGGCAATCAGGAAGGCAGGCAGGTGAGCAGTTGGGAGCCAGCAGTCCTGGATTGTGAGAGGGATCCCAGATTGGAGAGGGTTCAGGCTGGGCTGAGGGACACCCCCTGACCCCCGTGCATGAATTTCGTGCACCAGGCCTCTAGTAATTAAATATTAGAAGAGGCCTGACTCAAAACTGAAAAAAGTTAAAAGTTTAAATTAGCTGCAACATCTGTAATTTTTGAAATTCTTTTATGAAAAGACAAAGAATAAGGAAACCAATAATCATGAACATTCTGGAGGTGATAGTTTCTGAGGTAAAGGATGAATTATTTCAAAAGTTACTTCAAAAGCAGTGTCTTAGTTCTGGGCAGTTCCGTGGCAGCTTCCTGATGGAAATGCCTACTTATGTGCTCATGAGCAGCAAGTGTCTCAGAACTTTCCACACAGTTGCTTCCTCGCTTTTCTGTCCTGCTCTTATGAAGACTTGATACCCAGAGTGATATTTATTTAGCAACATTACCAAAACCAAATAAAAGCAACTAATGTCAATCCTGAAGTGATCCATTATCATTCTCTTTCTCAAGAACCTACTATCTCAGTGATCAAATCTATTTCCCCTGTGCTTTCTTCCTTCCCTTAGGTTCATCTATACCTCCAGGTGCTTAGAGGGCACCATGTCCACAGAGCCTAAAAGTTATTCTTCTTTAAATTCTTTTTTAATAAATTAATTCAGCTGGAATTTCTGAGCGTGGAAGGGGTCAGGAAGATTTATGAATGAGAACAATGAAATGAATCGGAGGAGGAAGATAAAAACACTAATGTTCTCAAACCTGAAGTGAAATGTACCCGTATATTCCTCCGCCTTTTCTTTCTTCCCAATTCCAAATCTTGAAGAGCCAGAGACAACCTGGAGCAGGAGGCAGAAAAGTTTAAAGCAGGGAAAGAGAAAAATCTAATGGCAAAGACTTCACCTCTTCCAGGAGGTAGCAGGTCAAAGTTGAGAGTGGTTATTTAGCTATAAACAAAGTAAGACTTCATATTAATACACTGGGTTGAATCTATTACTAAAACAAGACTGTTTTAGAATTTGAAAGTGCTCAGAGTTCTTTCATGATCTGAAAGAATAAAAATGTTCTGAGCTAAAAAAAAAAAAAAAAAGAAGAAGAAGAAGAAAAGAAAAAATTACTACCATTAAAAAATGTTCTGAGCTAAATCCAAGATATCAGATAGGGTAAAAAATAGAACCACTTCATTGATCAGTTTAAAGAGACAGCAGGAGAAACAGAAATAGCATGCACCCTAAGGACAGGTGCACACCACCATACTTGGATATAAGCTGTATTCAGTGTGTTTCATTTAGGAGCAGTAATAGTTGAGGCAGAAGCATCCATGAAGTAAGATGACAACGGTGCTGATAGTTATGCTCTTCAGTTTGTCACTGGTTTTAGAGATGTCAAATGCAAGCCTAATGTGTCAGGTATGCTGAGTAACAATGAGGAAAGAGAACATGTTTTGAGGAGTCAGAATTATCACCTTCCTCATTTATGAATGACAGAGGAGAGTATCAGTGGAATTTATTTGTGAGAATGGCTAAAACAAGGTGGCTGTTGGAAGGTGGATTCTTGTGTAAAGACTTACCTCATAAAGTTTTAGAAATACTTTAACCCTTTCTCTAATATTATCATCAGCACTCATCTCAAAATATTGTCATAATCCATAGATTTGAAGAATGATTTCAGTTTTGGGGATTTTTTTTCTTTTCATATTTTTATTGATTTCAGTAAGAAAGGAAGAGGGAGAGAGAGCTAGAAACATAAATGATGAGAGGGAATCATTGATTGGCTGCCTCCTGCACGTCCCCTACTGGGGATTGAGCTGGCAAACTGGGCATGTGCAAAATAGACATGTGTCCTTGACAGGAATCAAACCTGGGACCCTTCAGTCCGCAGGCCTATGCTCTATCAACTGAGCTAAACCGGCTAGGGCTGATTTCAGTTTTTAAAAATGGATTTTATATTTTAAAATTGATTTAGATTTACAAAAAAGTTAACAAGATAGTACATGGAGTTCCTAGACGCAGTTTCTCCTTTCCTTTTTTTTGGTGTTGTTCTTGATCACCTGGCTGAGTTAGTTATTAGGGTCTCCACTCCAAAGTTACTCTTTTCCCCTTTTCATACTGTCCTCTTTGAAAGAAAGTCACTATGTGCAGCTCATATTTGAGGAGCTGTGAATTACACTCCCTCTCCTTAAGGTCAAAGTAGCTACATAAGTTACTTAGACTTCTTGTATATGGGAGATTCATTCCTTCTCCTACAATTATGTATTCAATCATTTATCATATTGACATTCTATCAGTTTGGACTCATGCATATTTATTTTATACATTGGGTTATAATCCAATACTACTTTATTTTATTGTTTAAATTGTTCCCACTATGACATTGAGAGCTCCTTCAGTTGGTCCTTGTGTCCATTTGACACACTCCCATCAATATGGATTTTGTTTGTGAGCATTTCCTTATTTTCCGGAAGTAGAAGATGGTCCAGGCATATCTCATATATTTCCTAATCCAGTTCTAGAATCAATTATTTTTCCAAGGAGTACTGGTTATCATAAGTTTTTTTTATGTCATCAAGAAAATATGCAATATATGTTTCCTTCTGCACCTTGAAAATATCATTTAACCTATAATAAAACCAAATGCATTAAGATTTTAATAATTTATCAAAATTATGTAAAAAGGGGTAAAATGATTATCTGATAATGAAGGCACTGGAAACCTGAAGGGAGAGTAATTTTAGAAACAAAATGTGACATTTGAAGATTTATCATACAGATTTTATCAATATTTTAACAGTAATAGTCATAGAAAAGATAAAGGTCAGGAAAATTCATATTTTAATCCTCAGGCACTGGTTCTGAGTTGAAACACCAAATATACTAATGAATAAATATACACAAATCCCAGTGAGTAGTTTCATGTTGTATGATATTAGCGTTCTACACTATCAGCTAGTGGAATTCCACCAATATGTGGCAAATATCTTGAGGCAGAGGAAGAAGATAAACCAACAGGACATAAAAAGTTCCTTAAGACTACCCTAGAACCATCAGCATTATTTTCACTCTCAAGAGAAATAACAGCCATCTTTTAAAAACAGCAATAAAGTTTTGGTCTGGAGAGAACATTAGCAGTGATTTAGTCTGAATTAGTTTGCTAGGGCTGCTATAACAAAATACCACAGGCTAGGTTGCTTAAACAACAGAAATTTATCCTCTCATTGTTCTGGAGGCTAAAAGTCCAAAGCCAAGGTGTTGGCAGGTTTGGGGTCAAGATGGTGGAATAGGTATATCCTGTATTCACCTCATCCCATGACCACATCAAAATTACAACTAAACTAAAAAAAAAAAATTACAACTGAAGTACAGAACAATCATCATTAAGAACCACCTGAAATCTAGCTGAATAGAAGTTCTAGAAGTAAAGATGTACAGAAGAAACCATGTGGAGACTGGTAGAAGAACAGATATGAGGAACCAGCTGGTTAAAAATTGGGAGGAATATCTCAGCTTCACAGGTAGAACCTGAGGAGTGAGGAGTCACAGCCCCACACCAGACATCCCAGCCCAGGATTCCAGTGGAAGGAAGAGAAGTATCCATAACTTTCATAACAAGTGAAGACTGTAGCTGAGTGAGATAAAGGGCTGCTGGAGTTCCAGATGTTCCTCTTTTTTTAATTAATTTATTTTTTAATTTAAATTCTTTATTTTTTAAAGTATTACGCGAGTCTCCTTTTTCCCCATTGACCTCTCCCTGGCCGCTCCTAGCCCCCAGCACATTGTCTGTGTCCATTGGTTATGTTCATAGGCATGCATACAAGTCCTTTGGTTGATCTCTTACCCCCTCACCTACCGCCTTCCCTCATAGGTTGAACAGTCTGTTCGATGTTTCTCTGTCTCTGGTTCTATTTTTGTTCATCACTTTATGTTGTTCATTATATTCCACAAATGAGTGAGATCATGTGATATTTATCTTTCTCTGACTGGCTTATTTCGCATAGCATAATGCTCTCCAGTTCCATCCATTCTGTGGTACACCTACATAATGGAATACTACCCTGCTGTAAAAAAGAAGGAATTCTTATGATTTCCCAGATGTTCCTCTTACAGAGCCTGCACATGAGCTTACTCACTGCCGAAGCTCCAATGCTGAGGCAGGAGCTTGAAAGGCAGCATGGACATAAGGGGAGGAATAGGATTATCTGGCTTCAGGGCAAAGGCTGGAGGGATAGCTTTCTCCCAGACAGAAGTGCTGGCAGAGGACATTGTTCCTTTGCTGAGCTGTCCCCCTGCAGGTGCATGTGGGCACCATATCTGAGTCTCCATCAACCCGGTTAACAAGTTGTCCTGCCCTGGTGATTCACTGAGACCCCCAACCTGTAGGCCCACCCAAAGCTCTTCCAGTGGCTTTTCCCTGAAAATGGCCTGTCTTGGTCCATGGTTCGAACTTTCCTAAAATCTCTCAAAGGTTCACAAGCCCCAAACAAGCAGCACCTGGCCGGAGCACGCCCTGTTCCTCTTGCTCGGCATCCCCAAGTCCAGCACTAGTGGCAGCAGGCCTTCGTGTGCAGCTGAGCCACTCTCAGGCACCTCCAGCTCAGCATAAGGAGCAACTTTGTTGTAGCTCATACCAGGTGGCTCTGGGCAAGGCACAGGGAGCAGATGACATTGGCCTGCACCTTCCAAGAGGCCCCAGAGAACCAACACACCCGGTAGCCAGCTTAAGACCATTCCAGAGCATCACCACCCAAACTCCTCCACAAATAATACACTCAAGGGGAAGACGTGGCAGGCACCAGATGAGATTTCAGACACTCCTAGATTTTATTTTTAATTCTTATATCTTTTCTAATATGTTCTGACAATTTATTTTAATTAATAAATTACCATGTCTTATCCTATATTGCATTTTGCAAAAATATGAATATTTTTTCCAAGTTATTAGTTTGTTTCATCAATGATTTGAGTTTCACATAAGGAAGATGATGTCAATCTTGACTCCTTTCTCCAGTGTAGGTACAAGATTTCCACTTGTACCTATAATCCATAGACACACTTTGGCCCAGTTCTCCTGCAGTATGTATCTGACAAACAATTGGTGTTAAGGCACTGGGACTAGGAACACAGCAAAAGTGACTGCCTGATAAAACCCATCTCCATGGCCTCATTAACATTGTACTCTAACTTCAAAATATGCTGAGCTGTGATTTCTAGAACACTGTGTGTGCACTGAGGAAGTTTGTGTGAGTTACATTATTCTCAGCTGACCATGGAGAGCAGGAAGGTTCAAAATTACATTTAGTCTAAACAAATAATTCTTTACACTATTTGGAAATCTAGACAAGTACAAGTCACATGTTAGATGCAGGACAATATTTAAATTATGAGGCATTTCAGTGGTTAATAATTTGGACTGTTTAGAGGAATCATTTGACAAGCATCAGCATAATCCCACATGCATTGTTAGATTGTGTCTCAAGCCCTTTTCAAATGTGTTTTCAAGACCAGATGATATTTTGAAAAAATTAGCTATAAATTAGAGGCAGGAAAATTAGCAATCTTTGTAAATGAAAACTTATCATTACTACCTAATGCTTTTATAATAAAATTTGCCTCAATCACTTAATACATTTTCTCAGTGTTCCTATAAATTCAATAAACACTATGATTGCATTTTTCTCATAGAAGTAATGTAAATTCATGAAGCAAAGAGATTAAAACCACCCAAATTTTCCAATGATTTCAAATCAAGTGATGATCATTCTTACTCAATAACTCTCAAATGATTTCACTTCATGATTTAATCCATGCGACTTAAATCAGCCTCTGTACCTGTTTACATAAGTACATTTACACACAAAACAAACAACAAAAGGGAAAATTCAAATTCTAGAAGGTCATACACATGTACACACATGCACATACATGTACATACATGTACACACATACAACACCTCTCTATGAACTAGAACTGATAAATAGTGAGAAACCTAGTAAAGAAGTCATGAGGAAAGGAAGAAACTGTTAAGAAGAAAAAGCTGTCAGGCAATTTTAGGAAAGTACTTAGTTCCACTAAGAATTAATCAAATTACCATTACCTAACTCCACATAAAGGAATGCATATTTGTGACTGTGTGTTTACAAGAAAGGATTCACACATTACATGTTGTTTTATTTTAATTTTATTTTACAAGTATAACATGATCTTTTAATGTCAAGAAATAGTTTTCTACAATGTTATTTTTAATTTTTCATTTGTATTCTATTAGATTGATATGGTATAATCAATCCATTAATCCTCCATTGCTGGATATATCTATTTTCAAGTAGTCTAGTGGTCATTTGCCCCTTTTTTATTTTTGGTCTTTCCAGCTTCATTTCCTCTCTGCACTAGCACCCTAATTTCCAACTAGGAAAGTCACTCTTTTACATTATTTTAAGTCTTGGGGGAGAAATTTTCTGAGAGATTGCCTTCTATTACAGAAGCCAAAGGGAAAAAATGCTCTCTTGGTTCAACTTCCAGGTGTTATTACTGAACCTAAATTTGGCCACTTGGAGGCCCTTCCCCGGGACTTAGAAACTGGAGCTTTGAATTACAGTCAAACCTTGGTTCTCGAACGTCTCCCATCTCAAACAGTTCACCTCTCAGCTCTACAACCCGTTCATGCTGATACCTGTATGTTGAGTCACGTGTCTCTAGGGCAACAAAGGAGAGAATGCATGAGTATGAGTCATTTTACCACTAAATCTCACATTGTTAACGCCCAGGAAAGTGTGCTATGAATATTTTCTTTCTTTTGTTGCTGTTTATTATTATTTAATGTTCATTTTTTACTGTACATTTTATTTTCTTTTATTAAATTTTCATTTATATTTCATGTCCTTTTGTTTTTAAAGTGTTTATTTCTAGATCATGTACTGTATATAAGAAAGATTAAAATAAGGAATCATTTGAGGGTCTGGAACACATTAATTCAAGTTACATTACTTCTAATAGGAAATGATTCCATTTTCAAACAGCCATCCGGAATGAATTAATTTTGAAAACTGAGGTTCCAAAGAAAAATGTTAGAGGTCACTTGTCCCAACAGGTAGTGTCTGCTAGAGTTATGAGGGCATCCAAACCATATCTGCTAGCTACTAGACAATTTTGCTTTTTTCCTCTTCCTTTTTGATATCTTGATCCTCATTAAATCAGCTTCCCATTCTTCCGAAGGAAGTTTGTAGTAAATAAACTTTTTTGGAAGTCTGATTCTGTAGCATTAACTAAGGATTTCAATTTTATAAAAGTCTCTAATAAAAACCTTATAGATACATTTTTGCACTTATCCATTATTAGTTCTTTAAATCTTAGAAGTGTTAGGCCAAAGAGTAGCAAAATTTTAATTTAAAAAAATACATAGTGTCAAACTGCCTTCTAAAAATATTGCATAGAGGTTAAGAATGTTAGCCAACCTCTTACTGTTAACCTAATGAAACTCATCTCTGAGCCTCAGTTTATTCATTTTGGTATGAGATTAATCATAGCACCAATTAGGGCTATGGTGAGGAAAAAATGAGATAATGCATGCAAAGTGTAGCACATAATTAACTATCAATAAACACTGGGTTTTTATTGGAGAGAGTGTACAAATTACACGCCCACTGGCAATGTCCAGAGACACGCGTTCACTCCTCTGTTTACTTCAGCTGCCCTGGGCCCCCTTCATCTATTCCCGTAGGTCTGGTCTATGAGTTATATTCCTGGCACAGGTGTTTTGCATAATTCTGCATTTCATTTTGGCCCTATCTTTTACACAGTGACAGATTATACAAAAGGGAGACGAAATTTAGAAATCCCTCAATATAGATCATCAGATTTTTTTTCCTAAAATTTTAAGAAAAAAGAAGTTTGATATATTTAGGAAACATTGCCACATTGTCATAGGTATTATTTAACTTTTAACTAAATTTAAAGAAAACAACTTTGTCAAACTCCTTTACCATTACTTTACAATTTACCATATTTTTTAATTACATATGTGAAGTGCTATCATAATCTTTTCAGTTGCTGAGGGCTTCAAAATATCTTAATCCAGCCCTTATTCTAAAACATGGAGCAAGATAAACTCAGAGAAAAAAGGTAGAAGACAGGCACTAGAAAATAATTTTGGATACAGCATTTTAAGAAAAATAAAAGGCAGAGCCATCATTAACAATGTAAAAGAAGTAAGGATTTGCAAGAAGAAAGGAAATTTAAATGTAAAAATTGAAGAGAATTTAGTTAGATATAAAATAGGGTTTATGTTAGACAAGCTTCCAGCATCGGCTACATTGTATAACAGAGACACCTGCTGGTCATTATATATTTCTCTGTTCAAACTCTCAAAATACATTTGTCCACTCTATATCCTGCACCTACCCCCAATAGTCTCTATACCATTGAAAATTCACAGCATGAATGTGATGAGAGATTCATCTAAAAAATATTATTAAATTAATGGAATGTATTTTTCATTTTGAATCTGGGGGAAAATCTGTGCTAGCCAGACAACTTCGATAATATCATTTTATTATAATTACACTAGAGGCCCGGGGCATGAAAATTCATGCACTGGGGGGTGGGGGGGTGGGGGGAGCCTCAGCCCCCTCTGCCCCCTCTGCCCCCTCTCACATTCCGGGAGCCCTCGGGGATGTCCTACTGATGGCTTAGGCCCATTCCCTGTGGGGAGCAGGAGTGGGCCTAAGATGCAGTCTGGCCTCCCTCTGTGGGAGGCAACCAGGCTGATCAGGGGAAGGCACCGCCCCCATTACCCCGCTGCTGCTGCCACTGCCAGCCCTCACAGCCACCTTGGCTACTGGCCCTCCTTGGCCCTCGCAGCCTCTGTGGCTTTGTCTGGAAGGACGTCCCGTCTATCTGGTCTAATTAGCATATTACCCTTTTATTAGTATAGACTAGAAGCCCGGTGCACGAAATTCGTGCACGGAGGGGGGTTGTCCCTCAGCCCAGCCTGCACCCTCTCCAATCTGGGACCCCTCAAGGGATGTCCGACTGCCCGTTTAGGCCCCATCCCAGTGGGATCGGGCCTAAACGGGCAGTCGGACATCCCTTTCACAATCCAGGACTGCTGGCTCCCAACTGCTTGCCTGCCTGCCTTCCTTATTGCCCCTAACCACTTATGCCTGCCAGCCTGATCACCCCCTAACCACTCCGCTGCCAGCCTGGTTGATGCTTAACTGCTCCCCTGCCAGCCTGTTTGCCCCCAACTTCCCTCCTCTGCCGGCCTGGTCACCACTAACTGCCCTCTCCTGCAGGGTTGATCACCTCCAACTGCCCTCCCTTGCAGGCCTGGTCCCTCTCAACTGCCCTCCCTTGCAGGCCTGGTCCCTCTCAACTGCCCTCCCTTGCAGGCCGGGTGCCTCCCAACTGCCCTCTCCTGCTGGCCGTCTTGTGGTGGCCATCTTGTGTCCACATGGAGGCAGGATCTTTGACCACATGGGGGAAACCATATTGTGTGTTGGAGTGATGGTCAATCTGTATATTACTCTTTTATTAGATAGGATAGAGGCCTGGTGCAGGAGTGGGGGCCAGCTGGTTTGCCCTGAAGGGTGTCCCGGATCAGGGTGGGGGTTCCCTTGGGGTGTGGGGCGGCCTGAGCGAGGGGCCCGTGGTGGTTTGCAGGCCGACCACGCCCCCTGGCAACGCAAGCGGAGGCCCTGGTATCTGGAATTTATTTTTCTTCTACAATTGAAACTTTGTAGCCTGGAGCGGAGCCAAGCCTTCTGCTCCCTCCGCGGCTGGCAGCCATTTCTGTTGTGGTTAATTCACCTTCTATAACTTAAACTTTGTACCCTTAAGTGGGTGAGCCCAGCCAGGGTGTGCAGAAAGCTTTGCTTCCCCTGTTGCCTGGGGCAACCCTGGCCTGCTCTCTCAAGCTCCGTTCTGCCACCATTTCTGTTTGAATTTGTTTACCTTCTATAATTGAAACTTTGTAGCTTGAGTGGAGGCTTAGGCCTGGCAAGAGCAGGTGGAAAGCTTGGCTTGCTCTGTTACCTGGGAAACCTTGCTCTCTGTGGCTGTAGCCATCTTGGTTGGGTTAATTTGCATACTCGCTCTGATTGGCTGGTGGGCGTGGCTTGTGGGTGAGTCGAAGGTACGGTCAATTTGCATATTACCTTTTTATTAGGTAGGATTAGGCATATTTTGTGTAATGTAATATGATACTGAAAGTTAAAGTATATCATAAAAAATAACTAGTTTTGCTTTTGGGAAGTACATAATAATAGTCTATATGACAAAGATAAAAAAAACTCTAAAGCAAATATGTCTAAGACACTAGATTAGGATTTTATCTTAGAAAAGAAATGTAAGTCCGGCCAGTGTGGGTCAGTGGTTGAGGGTTGACCCATGAACCAGGAGGTCATGGTTTGATTCCTGGTCAGGGTACATGTCCAGGTTGCGGGCTCAATTCCTAGTAGGGGGTGTGCAGGAGGCAGCCAATCAATGATTCTTTCTCATCATTGATGTTTCCATCTCCTTCTCCCTTCCTCTTTGAAATCAATAAAAACATATAATTAAAAAAAAAAAAAAAGAAATGTAAGTCATGATTGTGGAGAAACACTAAAAGTTTATACAGGGTGGGCAAGAAGTAGGTTTGCAATTGTTAGTATGCTAAACATGGTTTATTCTTGTACTATTATTTATTAATTATTATATTACTAGAGGCCTGATGCATGAAATTCATACAAGAGTAGGCCTTCTCAGCCCCAGCATTGCTGGCTGCCTCGATACCTTGCAGCCACAGTGGCTGCAGCCCCGGCTTTGTCTGGAAGGTTGTTTCACTGTTCAGCCATTTGGTCTATTTGCATATTATACTTTTATTATTATAGACTAGAGGCCCAGTGCATGAATTAGTGCACGGGTGGGGTTCCTCAGCCTGTCCAGCAATCGGGGCCATCTCGCCCATCACCTAGTCCCAATTGGAGCCTATTGGGGCCAGCCGGCTCGGGGGAGGGACCGCATGAGGTTGGCTGGCCATGGGAGGTTGGCTGTGGGAGCGCACAGACCATCAGGGGGAAGCTCCTGCATTGAGTGTCTGCCCCCTGGTGGTCAGTGCACATTATAGTGACCAGTCAACCAGTTGTAACAGTCAGTTAGGCTTTTATATATATAGATTTTCCATATGGACAACTGTAAGCCTACTTTTGCCTTACCCTGTATTATGATTATAATCCACTAAAAAAACTGGTTTGTTTTTCTTCACTGCTATAGAATTACCAAGATAGGTACCATATCAACTACAGCAACACTTAAAAGTCATCAGACTTAAACATTAATCAGCTGATTGTGGCTGATAAATTAGTTCTCCTAAGAGAACTTTGACTCAGTGAGAATATATCGCTTTTTCTTAAATAATTCAGATTAATTAAGATATGAATAAATATGCTTTAGAAAACAAAATATAATTTGCTTTTAGCACCCTCAGATTTCATGTTTTTAAAACAAAGATTTAAAAAATATTTCAAAAACCAATAATTACTATCAGTATCTAAAATTGCATGTAGTTAGTAAGTTTGATATTGTTCATGGCTGAATTTGAAGTATGGGAAAATATAAATGTGCTAATTATAATTAGTTAATTCATCAATTGACATTGATTAACCCTCTGTGTTAAATACTAATGATTTTAAGAGATATAGAAATGTAAGACAGCCTATTTTTAAGGATACAATATTCTAATTGTATAGACTACTTTATTTCACATGAAATAATATTGTACAACAAAAGTCTTCATTTAATTGAGTTGAATTAAGTGATGATGAACTAAATTAAATCATGTAAAAGTTCCTGCAAGAATATTGGTTAGAGACTAGTTAGAGAAATGATCATTGTAGCAATGAGCACTGATTGGTCATCTGGATACTGGGCTAGATTTGAGAAGGCAGAAGTTTTAATAAAATTTGTTTCAGGCAAGGAGAACAACATGAGTAATGGAAAGGGAGGAAAGCCTGGTAAGCATTTGTTCATGGGCAAGGAGTAGGCCGCCCTAAAGAAGAGTGGACTGAGAGAATAGCAAGAAATATTTGGCTTGGAAGTGTGGGGCCAGTGTAGGGAGAGTCTTAAAAGCTTGGCAGAAAATTTAGATTTGATGCATCAGGACTTAAGAAAGATGAGTTTTGATAAATTCAAAGAGAGTGACTTGATAAATTCACTGTTTAGGGAAGATTAGTTTGGCAGCAACCTTCACCATAAGTGTTCTAAAATAGATTGGCTCCACTTGAGTTACTTTGTTAATAATATCTGGATCCAAACTTCAGCTACAAGGAAGGCAATTCATATATAACTTCATACATTCTATATGATGATTAAATTATTTACTTGTTGTCCATGACAATAATAAATGAGGAAGAAGGTTAAGCAATAAATCTGATTCATATTGATGATCAACCTAGTAAATGAGAACTCTATGCCACCCTCCTCTACCTCCCTTGCTCCATTCCCCAAGTAAAGAATAAATATTGCTTAAGAGAAAGGAATAATTATTGTTCTCTGTTTACTATCTAAGCCTCTTTAGAAAAAAAAAATAGATTTGTCCTGAATTATACAAGACACTAATAATTATATACCAATAATTATAATAGGAAATATATACTTTTAATGAGTGCCTATTATTTGTCACTCATATAATGCATATCTCACTTCATTCTCACAACAACCCGGGCAAAGAAGGAACTGTGATCTCCACTTTGCAGCTGCACTGAGACTCACAGCACATGGAAGAACTTCCTTCAGATTGTATACTATAGGTGAAGTCAGGTCTGTCTGGCTCCAAAGCTTGTACTCTCGGCATGATCCTATCCAGTCTGTTGGGTAAGGACACTACTTGAAACACTGATATAATTTCTGTCCCTGTTCATTCTAATAAAGCTAAAAGGCAAAGTTGAGGGCCATTTCATACTACATCCAAATTATATCATGTCAAAATGGTAGTGGACTACACTGCAGTGATCATAGAAAGCATGAGTACAGGTCTGGCTAAGAACCTAAGTGGCAGACTTCCAATTCATATTTTCAAAATTAATTTGAAGTGTCCTAGAGTCATAATGAAGCCTGGCATTGAATGTGAATAAGAGGTAACATAATAATCTGGTTTTGCTTGTTTCAGATACTTAGTTCTGGGGAATACCATTCAGGCATATCTACATCCTGGATTGTTTTTTATTAAAGTTCTTAAAATAAATAATTGACATTAAGATTTTCTCAACTGTCTCTCTCATTTTGGCATGCATGGCTTTTCACTATTATTGATTAGTATAGTCCCTATTTCAAGAACAAATAATCTCTGTTTTAAAAGATAAAGAAGATTGCCGAAACCGGTTTGGCTCAGTGGATAGAGCGTCGGCCTGCGGACTCAAGGGTCCCAGGTTCGATTCCGGTCAAGGGCATGTACCTTGGTTGCAGGCACATCCCCAGTAGGGGGTGTGCAAGAGGCAGCTGATTGATGTTTCTCTCTCATCGATGTTTCTAACTCTCTATCCCTCTCTCTTCCTCTCTGTAAAAAATCAATAAAATATAAAAAAATAAAAGATAAAGAAGATTAAGGGCTGTTAGCTATCTAGATACACAGTTCTTTTCAATATATATATATATATATATATATATATATATATATATATATGTCTAATATGCAAAGTGTCCCCTCAGGAGTTCGACCAACTGGAAGTTCGATCACTCGCTATGACATGCACTGACCATCAGGGGCGGTACAGAATGAAGGAAGACCTTGGCCAGCGGCCAACAGCCAGGGAAGGGAGGCCCTGGCTGGCAGCCGGCAGCCGCTAGGGACCCTACCCATGCACGAATTTCATGCACTGGGCCTCCAGTGCACAATAAAGAAAGAGAACAAGAGCCTGGGTCAATTGGTTGTAATGACAAAAGCTAAGGTATGTGAACTCTAAGGGGAAAAAAACAACACCTACTAAGAAAGTGTCTTGGAGGCTAACTGGGCTTAAATTAAAAAACAAACAAACAAAGTCTAGCAGCATTTCTGCACAAGGGCCTCTCACACCAACTGCAGTTCATAGAGAAGCCTCTGTGCTGAACTGCCTGTCTCTGCACTGAATTGCCTGCCTGCACTGTGTTTCTGCCATATAAATCAGCCCTTATAAAGGTTTCCTGGAATCCTATTATAACCAATAGGATTGAGTCTTTTCCCATCCAATTGGAGCTACACAGATCTGACCAATCAGAGCGACTTTATTCTGACCAATCAGGACAGTGTGTTTTGGACCAAAAAGTGATGATTTGGCATCCTAATTTGTATGAGGACAAGCCAATCAGAAACTGGGGGCAGGGACTTCTGTACATATAAGCTATCTAGCTGACAGAGTGCACTTGTCACTGAAGACAGAAGACTGCTTTTCTCTGGCTAGAGCTGAAACAAGGACTATTTCTCATCAGAGCAGAGTGGAGCAGACGATTAGAGAGCTGAGCAGATCTGCCTCGCTGAAGAGATCTGCCTAGTTGGGCATTGGTGCTGCATCAAATTGAGCTGTTCCAAGGCCATGATGTTCTCACGGCTGCAATATAGAGCTCTTCTATAGCAGTGCTGTTTTCACCACCATACTGTATCAATGTTGAGCTGTTTGCACTGAATAAAGTCTCCTTCATCACTGCACCCCAAATTGGGGTTTCTTGTTGGTGTACAATTGGTGCCAATGACTATCGATTAACAGGTGTTTGGTCATTTTTACTGGGTTTAATTAATAAGTAAAAATTGCCAGTTCAAATGGAACAGAGTAAGTGGATGCTACACAGACATGTTTCCAGGACCAAACTGGAATTACAACTAAAATACAAAAAAACAAAAACAAACAAACAAAAAAAAACATCCTGAATAATCAATTGAAGACTAGCTAGAAAGAAGTCTGATAACCAAGGACAGAAAGTGGAGATAGCATAAAGACTGGTAGGAAGGTAGGAGGTGTGAAAGGGATGGCTGGGCTCCTACAGACAGCAGCTGAAGGTATGGAGAGAATTTGAGCTGTGGGGGGTTGCCACTGAAAACTCTGGGGTCTAATCCCCCAGCTGGGCCCCCCACCTGAGAGCACCAGAACTGAGTAGGGTACCTACATAATATCTGGCTATGAAAAGCAACAGGGTTGCTATCTGCCAGCCAGATATAGCTGGAAATGCAGGTACGCCCTTAAAGGGACAATTCACAAAATTTTGAGTGCAGCTACTCACCTTGGGCTCCAGGAGAGGGAGGGCACAGTAGAATGATGCTGTATAAGCCTAAACCAGAGTTAGGGACTCTGGGATTAGAGCTCAGAAGGCAGACAGTTTCCTGTGCTGAGAGATCCCCTCACACTGCAGAGATCATCTTTCTCAGGAAGACCTTTGCTGTCCAGGAAGTTTTTGCCTCAAGGGAAGACAGCTGCCTCAGCCTATTGGAAAACCCTTTGCCTCATCCTGTGGACTATCTGGGACCCGATGAGAGACTGAGAATAACAATTAGCCTCCAGGCAGAAGCAATTGCCCAACCCTGTTTGAAAACCTCTCATACCACCCTTGCCCCATGGGTGATTGCCTGAGGCTACTCAAGACTGAGTCTAATCAGTCTAAAGGCAGAGATGAGTCTCTGGAGGCTTTGAGTCCTTGCCTAATCTAATTACTCAGAAACAGCATTTGGGTCCCCACTGCAGACACAGAGCAGGGTGGTGAATGCCAGACAGGACCCCAAACACCTGCAGCTGAAACCTGCAGGATAAGCTCTGTGGGGGAAGGAAGCACAGCTCAGAACAGGGACAATCAAGGTGTGAGATTCAAGGTCGACCAAGCCTCTGGGCTAAGGAGTACCTGACCACTGGATTCCTAGGGGCATCACCTCTTGGACCTCAATCAGGTGGCCCATGGCCAGAAAGGGACAGTGACTCACATTCACCTGCACTAGAGAAGCTCCCAGGAAGCCCAGGATAGACACACCAGGGACTGGATTCAACAACACCAGAGCAAAATCCAGTGAGCACCACAAATAGCGGACCTGTATAACAGCTGGCACAACGACATTGGGGTTGAAGCTCACTGGCAGCAAGTCAGAGGGGAGATTCCTCCCACACATGGGACATCAACAATCAAGTCCCAATTACAAAAGGAGAATCCAAAAAAGGCACACCAGGGGCAGTCCTAGAGTATCCAGCTAAGGTAAACAAAGAACTGCACCCCTCAAGACACTTTCTACATAAGGCCATCAAACAAAGACTGATAGGCATAACAGTTCTATCTAATACATAGAAGCAAATACAAAGACACAGCTAAAATGGGGAGACAAAGAAGCAACTCCCAAATGAGAGAAAAGAAGGATTCTCCAGAAAAAGAACTAAATGAGATGGAGGCAAGCAACCTATCCAACATAGAGTTCAAAGCAATGTTTATAAATATGCTTAAGGAACATTGTGCAAATTACAACAATATGAAAAGGGAAATAGAAGCTATGAACAAGAACCATATACAGCAATGAAGATGATATATCTGACATCAAGAACACACTGGAAGGTATTTAAAGTAGACTGGGTGAATCAGAGGATTAAATCATCTATTTGGAAGACACGGTAGAAATAAATACCCAATTAGAGCAGCAAATGGAAAAAAAAAGACTTAAAAAGCAGGAAAATAGCTTAAGGAAGATCTGGGACAACATGGAATATAAAAACATCTGCATTATAGGAATACCAGAAGGGAAAGAGGATGAGCAAGGAACAGAGAACCTGTTTAAAGAAATAATGACAGCCCTATCTGGTTTGGCTCAGTGGATAGCGTGTCAACCTATGGATGGAAGGGTCCCAGGTTTGATTCCAGTCAAGGGCACATACCTGGGGATACCAGGGGTTGTGGGCTTGATTCCCAGGAGGAGGTGTGAAAGAGGCAGCCAACCAATGATTCTCTCTCATTGTTGATGTTTCTATCTCTCCTTTCCTCTCCCTTTCTTCTGAAAACAATTATATATATATATATATATATATATATATATATATATATATATATATATATAAAATAATGACAGAAAACTTTCTCAACCTGGTGAAGGAAGTTCATACAACTTTGGGAGTCACAGAGAGTACCTATCAAGGTGAACCCAAAGAGACCCACACCTGGACACATCATAATTAAAATGGCAAACAAAGACAAAGAACAAATCTTAAAGGCAGCAAGAGAGAGAAAATTACTTACAAAGGATTCCCATTAGAATATCAGATGACTTCTCAATAGAAACATTTCATGCCATAAGGGAGTGACATAAAGTACAGAAAGTAATGAAAACGAAGGGCCTAAATCTAAACAGACTATCCAGTGAGGCTACCATTTAAAATTGAAGGTGAAATAAGCTTTCCAGACAAAAATGGATAAAGGGGCACATTACTACCAAACAAACAATACAAGAAATGATAAAGGGATTGCTTTAATGAGAAGAAAAAGAGAGAGAGAGGATCATAGGCATAAAGAAAATAAAAACAGCAATAAATAAATACCTATCCATAATAATCTTAAAGGTAAATAGACTAAATGCTCCAGTCAAAAGACATAGTGTGAATGAATGGATAAGAAATCATGACTCATATATATGCTGTCTACAAGAGACCCACCTCTGAACAAAATATACACACAGACTGAGAGTGAAGGAATGGAAAAAAAAATATATTCCATGCAAATGGGAAGGAAAAAAAAGCTGGGGTAGTAATACTCATATCAAACAAAATATACTTCAAAACAAAGGCCATAACAAGAGATAAAGAAGGCTACTTCATAATACTAAAGGGAATGATTCAACAAGAAAATATAAACATGCTAAACATATATGCTCCCAATATGGGAGCACCCAATTACATAAAAAAAAACTCTTGATGGACTTTAAGGGAGAGATTGGCAGCAATAGAGTCACAGAAGAGGATTTTAACACCCCATTGATATCACTGGATAAATCTTTCAGACAAAAAAATGAACAAGGATACAAAGGCCTTAAATTACATACTAGATCAGATAGACCTAACCCACATTTACAGAATATTTCATACCAACGCAACAGACTATACATTCTTCTCAAATGCACATAGGACATTCTCAAAGATAGCCCACATGGTAGGGTACAAAACAAGTCTATACAAATTCAAGAAGAATGATACAATATCAAGCACCTTCTCAAATTACAATGGCAAGAAGTTAGAAATTAAATAAAATACACTCAAATGCATGGAGGCTAAATAGCATGTTATTAAACAATGAATGGGTTACCAATGAGATCAAGAAAGTAATTAAAAACTTCCTGGAAACAAATGAAAATGAACACACAACCACCCAAAACCCATGGGACATGGTGAAAGTAGTCTGGAGAGGGGCCTATAACAACAACAACAAAAAACACACACAAAACAAACAAACAAACAAAAAAACAAGAAAAAGAACTAATAAACTATGTAACCATAAAACTAAGTGAATTAGAAAGAGACTAGCAAGGAAAGCACAGAGGAAGCAGAAGTAAGGAAATAATAAAGATCAGAGCAGAAATAAATGACATAGTGAATAAAAAAACACTACCAAAGATCAATAAATCCAAGAGCTGGTTCTTTGAAAAGATAAACAAGATTCATGAACCCATAGCCAGACTCATCAAAAAACAAAGAGAGAGGACCCAAATAAATAAAATCAGAAATGAAAGAGGTGATATAACAATGGACACCACAAAGGATTGTAAGCAAATAGTATGAACAACTATAGGCCAATAAGCTGACAACCTGAATGAAACTGACAAATTCCTAGAGACATACAATCTTCCAAACCTCAATCGGGAAGAATCAGAAAATCTGAGTAGGCCAATAACAACTGATGAAATTGAAGCAGTAATTTAAAAAGTTCCAGCAAACAAAAGTCTTGGCTCAGATGGATTTACAAGTAAATTTTACCAAACATTCAAAGAAGAACTAACACCTATCCTCCTCAAACTATTACAAAAAATTCAAGAGAAAGGAACACTTCCAAGCTCTTTTTACGAAGCCAGCATTATTCTAATTCCAAAACCGGATAATGCCACAACAAAGAAATAAATTATAGGCCAATATCCATGATGAGCACAGATACTAAAATCCTCAACAAAATATTAGCAAATCAGATCCAGCAATATATTAAAAAGATCATACACCGTGACCAATTGGGATTTATTACAGGGATACAAGGCTGATACAATATTCACAAATCAATAAATGTGATACATCACATAAACAAATTTAAAAGTAAAAACCACATGATCATATCAGTAGATACAGAAAAAGTATTCCACAAAAATCCAGCACCCTTGTTTTGACTTAAAAAAAAAAACAAAAACAAAAAACCTTTCAGTAAAGTGGCAATAGAGGGATTATATCTCAACATAATAAAGGCCATATATGACAAATCTAAAACCAACATAATACTCAATGGGCAAAATCTAAAAGTGTTCCCCTTAAGAACAAGAACAAGACAAGGATGTCCACTTTCACCACTCTTATTCAATATAGTACTGGAAGTCCTAGCCACAGCAATCAGACAAGAAGAAGAGATAAAAGGCATCCAAATTAAAAAGGAGGAAGTGAAACTAACATTATTCACAGATGGCATGATATTGTACATAGAAAACCCTAAAGATTCCACCAGGAAACTACTAGACTTAGTAAATTAATTCAGCAAGGTAGCAGGATAAAAAATCAACATCCACACATCAATGGCATTTTTATATACCAACTAGAGGCCCGATGCACAAAATTCATGCATGAGAGGGGGTGTCCCTCAGCCCAGCCTACACCCTCTCCAATCAGGGACCCCTCAGGAGATGTCTGACTGGGACCCCTGGGGGGGGGGGGGATGTCCAATCCCTTGTGGGATCGGGCCTAAACCGGCAGTCAGAAATCCCTGTCACAATCCGGGACTGTTGGCTTCTAAACACTCGCCTGCCTGCCTGCCTGCCTGATTGCTCCTAACAGCTTCTGCCTGCCAGCCTGATCGCCCTCTAACTGCTCCCCTGCTGGATTGATCACCCCCAACTGCCCTCCCCTGCCGGCCTGATCATCCCCAGCTGGCCTCCCCTGCCAGCCCTATCACCCCCAACTGCCCTCTCCTGCCGGCCCAATTGCCCCCAACTGCCCTCCCCTAATGGCCCAATTGCCCCCAACTGCCCTCCCCTGCTGGCCCGATCACCCACAACTGCCCTCCCCTGCTGGCCATCTTGTGGTGGCCATTTGTGACAATGTGGGGAGTCAATCTTGTGATGACATGGGGGTGGCCATCTTGTGATGATGTGAGGGCATCATGCGAGGGCACGAGGGCCACCTCGGCTTTATTAGTATAGATAATGAACTCTCAGAAAGAGAAAGTAAAAAAGCAATCCCATTTCCCATTGCAACAACAATAAAAAATAAGATACCTAGAAATAAACTTAACCAAGGACAAAAAACTATAGGACATTGAAAAAAAGAAATGGAAGATACAAACAAATGGAAGCATATACCATATTCATGGATTGAAAAAATTAACATGATTAAAATGTCTATACTACACAAAGCAATCAATAGATTCAACACAATCCCTATTAAAATATCAATGGCATATTTCACAGAGCTAGAAAAAAATACTCCAAAAATTGATATGGAACCATGAAAGACCCCCAAATAGCTGCAGCAATCTTGAGAAAGAAGTAGTAGGAGGGATCATAATACCAGATATCAAATTATCCTACCAAGCCATTACAAACAAAACAGTCTGGTATTGGCACTAGAACAGGCATATAGACCAATGGATCATGACAGAGAGTGGAATCCAAGATGGTGGCTGACAGGATGGCAGTGAGGAAGAGAATGTGAGTGAATGAGGGAGCAAAAGAGGAGTGCATGACTGTGTGGGGCCTGTGTGTGTGTGTGAGGGACAGTTATATTCCACAAGTCTTTTGGGGGCTGGCGGACTAGGCTCCCTTAGCTGGGCTGCCTCTGCTACCGCTGTGATCTCTCCTGGGGCAGCCGGTTCTACAGCAGAGGCCATGCCATATTGAAGGGGAGAGCAGCTATGACTGGGAGTCCAGCCTCACCTCCACCCAGGGAGCCCTCAGACACCACCCAGGACCTACTGCCTTGGCTGGGAACCCAGGAACACTGAGACTCCAGACTCCCCAGCCTCGGGCACCTAAGGAGTTTGTCCAGGGGGAGACAAAATGGCAGCCAAATAGGCAGATGGGTCCTGTGCCTTCTCATGGAGCAGATAGAAGAAACAGCTAATTTGAATAACACCCACCTGGAATTGGTGAATTAAACACAGCTGGTGAAACAATCCATGGCCAGAAAGCACAGAGGATGACTGGAGAACAGTAGGATAAGAGATCTGGGCTGGAGAGAGAGATGCATGACCAATAGGATGAGAGGGTCAAAAGGAAACTACACTGCACCAAGTCCAAGTCCCTTGGGGACACATGTAACACTCGACTGTGGAAGGGGGTACACAGGGCTCTGGTAACGGGGGACTAGATCTAAGTCCACAGCCATGGGAGGCTGTGCCCAGAAAGGCATCCTGAAGTTTTGCACTGGCAGTGCAGTGCCAGGCGGGGGAGAGAGATGTGCAGTGGTGCAGTTGCTCTGTCTTTATATTTTCCTTGCTTTTACTCACTACCAGTAAACCCAGTACATAGGATCTTTTAATTACAAACACTCACTGAGGCTTCAGAAGATAGTTTGATGGAGGCTGCAGAACAAAGCAGGGAGAGGTGACCAGGAAGCCAGCTCTGGGACAGTCTGGTCCATCCAACCCAAAACAGCCATTTCTCTCCAGAAGAGCCAGCCCCTCCTAGCAGTGCAGCTGCACCCACCCTTGAGCTCTGCAGGAAAACAAGGATTCTAAATACCCCCAGGGAGCCCTCGGGGACTTGGTTGAGGGGCCATTTGGTCCCAGAACCTAATATAGCAACACCGCCACCTAGAACCCATGTCAGAAATAGACACTTGTACAAATATGACTGAAAGCAGGTGAAAAAACACAGCAGGCAGATTGGTCCTGTCTGCCTGGAACCAAGGATGTGGAGACAGACACAGAGGAGCAGTACATTGCTGGAAACTTCAACACGGTGCTGACTACCTAAAAGGACACTGAGAAGTGCCAGATAAAACGGTAGAGAGGAGTCTTAATCCAGCCCCCATGGGACATTAAAACTCAGCTGAAGCAAATGACACTTCACTACTTCGCTTTTTTATTTTTTATCTTTTACTTAAGAAAGAAAGGGACAATTTTTTTTTATTTATTATTATTATTATTTTTTTTAACCTTTTATCATTTTTGGATTAGTGTTCCACATTCCATTTTTATTTTTATTTTTTATCATTATTTTACTTTATCTCATTATTTTTCCTTTTTGCCAACATTTTCTTCCTTACTTCTCCCTTTTTCATCCTGTTTCTCTTCTCCTGTTCCTGCTTTAGTTTTTCTCTCTCCTTTCTTTTTACTCCTTCTTAAAAAAATAGATCTTCTTTATCTGCTTTATTGATGCATTACTATTATAGTACTCTCTGTTGGCTTAATCATATATCTAATTTCCTCTCCCCTGCTCCCAATCCATGCATCTTTCTCTTTTCTCTTTCTTCACTAGCCAATTTTTTATGCTTTTTTTTTTTCCTCTCCTCACTTGGTCTCTTCTTCTGCTAATTGCTTAATTAGTTTCACTCACCAAACTCAAGCCTATTTGCTCTCTACTCTATTCTCCTTTTCCAAAAATAGATGAATATATAGATAGATTAAAGAAAGGGGAAATATTTTTTATTAATTATTTTATTTTTTACTTTTCTTCTTATCCACTCATTCTCTCTCTACATCCTCTATACTGAATTGTGGTCATTCTCCCATTCATTCAATTCTTTTACCTTACTTTCTGGAAATAAGCTCTGCCTCTTCAGATTCAGTTCCCCCCACCCCCTTTTTTTCTGAGTGTTTGTTGTTTGCCTTTTTTTGGTTTATTTGTTTGATTTGTAGACTTTTCTCCCCATGTACATATATTTTTGCCCCTTCTTTTTTTCTCCTTTTTCTTTTCTTTCTTATCTCTGGTTGATCCAGAGACCAAGAAACACTGAACAGACAGTCCAAGCTCCAAGAGAAGGTGGGGGAGGGGAGTAAGGGATCAACCAAAGGAAGTGAATAGGTGCATATTAGCATAACCAATGGACACGGACACTGGGACGGTGGAGGCTTGTCCTGGGGAGCAGGAGTGGTGGGGGTGGGGTCAATTGGGGAAAAAGGAGACATGTAAGACTTTAAACAATAAAAAAAGGAACAGAGTCTCCAAAATTGACCCACACCATTATGATCAATTAATATTTGACAAAGGAGGTAAGAACATACTATGGAGTTAAAACAGACTCTTCAATGATTCTCTCTCATTATTGATGTTTCTATCTCTCACTCCATCTCCCTTCCTCTCTAAATTCAATAAAAATATATATTTTTTTTAAATCAATAAACAACAAGTGCTGGTGAAGATGCAGAGAAAAGGGAAAACTGGTTCACTGCTAGTGGGAATACAGATTGGTGCAGTTACTAAGGAAAACCATATAGAGTTTCCTCAAAATATGAAAAATGGAACTTCTGTTTTACCCATCAATCCCACTTCTGGGAATATATCCTAAAAATCCCAAAACACTAATCCTAAAGAATATATGCACTCCTATGTTCATAGTAGTGTTATTTACAATACCTAAGACTTGGAAACAGCCCGAGTGCCCATTAGTAAATGAATGGATAGAAAAGCTGTGGGACATTTACACTATGGAATACTATGCAGCTATAAAAAAGAGGGATATTTTACCTTTTGGTACAGCCTGGATGGACCTGGAAAATATTATGCTAAGTGAAATAAGCCAAACTGAGAAAGACAAATATCATAGGATCTCACTTATTTGTGGAATCTAATGAACAAAATGAATTGACCAACAAAACAATACCTGAAGCAGGGAGGCACAGAACAGACTGACATACCTTGATGTGGGATTGGATGGATGAAAAGAGATAAACCAAAAAACTTATATACTTATAAGCATAGCTTATGGACACAGACAATACTTTAGTAAAGACCTTGGTGGGTGGGTTTTGGCTGGGAGGAGGGTGGAAAAGGAGCTGGGGAATGGGATATATTAGTTATACTATAAACATTAAAAATATATTTTTAAATTGGCATTTCAAAGGTCATCAGTCAATTGAAAACATGGCATTTTTGGCATAGGGTTTTAAGGTTGCAACATGAAAAATCTGGAGGACTAGCACTTCTGAAGGAATTGTACAGGGTGAGGCAAATGTAGGTTTATAGCTGTTTGTATGGAAAATAATACATTATTGACCAATAAACAATACAAAAATAAACCCTGTTTCAATAGTAAAATACTGAAAATAAGAGCTTCTATAAAACATTGTTTTTATTGCATGCTAGGCTCCTGAAAAAATGAGGAAAATCTCTAAGGACAAAAATATTTTTAAAAAATTTGCTGAAGCACAAATGAAAAGCCAAGAAAATGAATCCTCAGGAAGCAGAGAAGCCCTGAAGGAAAATGCCAAAATTATTACTCTAAATCCTGGACCAATAGTAAGATAGAGAAAATGAACCTAAAACTAACTCATGGATTTAACTAGGGGCCTTGCACAAGACTGAAGAAGTCTCAGGTATACTGTCCTGGTCAAAGTGTACAATTTCATAAGTTGTTGTTGTTTTACAAAAACTTTATTTTTTTAGAGCAGTTTTAGGTTCACAGAAAAATTAGGGTTGGAGGTACAGAGATTTCCCATATAGCCCCTGTTCCCATACATGTAGAGACAACATCTCCCACAGAATGGTACATCTATACTAATAAAAGGGTAATATGCTAATTAAACAAGGTCGACCGGACATCTTTCAGTCATCCAGTCCTTCTTCCGGACAAAGCCATGGGGGCGGGGGCCAAGGCAGAGGTAGTTAGGAGTGATCAGGCCAGCAGGGGAGCAGTTAGGGGTGATCAGGCTGGCAGGGGAGGGTGGTTAGGGGCGATCAGGCAGGCAGGCAGAGGGTTAGGGGCGATCAGGCAGGGAGGCAGGTGAGCGGTTAGAAGCCAGTGGTCCTGGATTGCGAGAGAGATCTCTGACTGCCGGATAAGGCCCTATCCCACAGGGTTCCCTGTGGGATCGGGCCTAAACCAGCAGTTGGACATCCCCCCGAGGGGTTCTGGATTGGAGAGGGTGCAGGTCGGGCTGACAGATGCCCACACCCATGCACGAATTTCGTGCACCGGGCCTCTAGTTTTTTATAATTGACTAGAGGCCCGGTGCACGAAATTCGTGCACGGAGGGGGGGGTGTCCCTCAGCCCAGCCTGTACCCTCTCCAATCTGGGACCCCTTGAGGGATGTCCGACTGCCCGGTGGGATCGGGCCTAAACGGGCAGTCGGACATCCCTCTCACAATCCAGGACTGCTGGCTCCCAACTGCTCGCATGCCTGCCTTCCTGATTGCCCCTAACCGCTTCTGCCTGCCAGCCTGATCACCCCCTAACCACTCCGCTGCCATTCTGATTGATGCCTAACTGCTCCCCTGCCAGCCTGTTTGCCCCCAACTTCCCTCCTTTGCCGGCCTGGTCACCCCTAACTGCCCTCCCCTGCAGGGTTGATTGCCTCCAACTGCCCTCCCTTGCAGGCCTGGTGCCTCACAACTGCCCTTCCCTGCTGGCCTTCTTGTGGTGGCCATCTTGTGTCCACATGGGGGCAGGATCTTTGACCACATGGAGGCAGCCATATTGTGTGTTGGAGTGATGGTCAATTTGCATATTACTCTTTTATTAGATAGGATAGAGGCCTGGTGCATGGGTGGGGGCCAGCTGGTTTGCCCTGAAGGGTGTCCCGGATCAGGGTGGGGATTTCCTTGGGGCATGGGGCGGCCTGAGCGAGGGGCCTGTGGTGGTTTGCAGGCCAGCCATACCCCCTGGCAACCCAAGCGGAGGCCCTGGTATCTGGGATATATTTATCTTCTACAATTGAAACTTTGTAGCCTGGAGTGGAGCCAAGCCTTCTGCTCGCTCTGTGGTAGCAGCCATTTCTGTTGTGGTTAATTCACCTTCTATAATTGAAACTTTGTAGCCTGGAGTTGAGGCCTAGGCCGGCCAGGGCAGGCGGAAAGCTTGGCTTCCTCTGTTGCCTGGGAAACCCAAGCCTCCCTCCTGCTCTCTGTGGCGGTAGCCATCTTGGTTGGGTTTATTTGCATACTCGCTCTGATTGGCTGGTGGGCGTGGCTGATGGGCGTGGCTGGTGGGCGTGGTTTGTGGGTGTAGCGAATGTATGGTCAATTTGCATATTACTCTTTTATTAGGTAGGATGAGACTACATCTGATCTAACAATAGACAAATATGCAAATTGACCATACCTCTGACACACCCACAAGCCACACCCACCATCCAATCAGAGCGAGTATGCAAATTAACCCAAACCAAGATGGCTACAGCCACAGAGAGCAAGGTTTCCTAGGTAACAGAGGAAGCCAAGCTTTCTGCCAGCCGTTGCAGGCCTAAGCCTCCACTCAAGCTACAAAGTTTCAATTATAGAAGGTAAACAAATTCAAACAAATGGCGGCAAAATGGAGCTTGAGAGAGCAGGCCAGGGTTCCCGCCAGCAACAGGGGAAGCAAAGCTTTCCCACACCCTGGCCGGGCCGACCCACTTAAGGCAACAAAGTTTCAATTATAACCCCAACACAAATGGCTGCGGGCCTCGGAGGGAGCCCCAGGCTTGGCTCTGCCCCAGGCTACAAAGTTTCAATTGTAGAAGGAAAATAAATTCCAGATACCAGGGCCTCCAGTTGGGTTGCCAGGGGGCGTGGCCCGCCTGCAAACCACCACAGGCCGCTCGCTGAGGCCACCCCACACCCCAAGGGAATCCCCACCTGATCCGGGACGCCCTTCAGGGCAAACCAGCTGGCCCCCACCCCTGTACCAGGCCTCTATCCTATCTAATAAAAGAGTACTATGCAGATTGATCATCACTGCAACACACAATATGGCTGCCCCCGTGTGGTCAAAGATCCTGCCCCCATGTGGACACAAGATGGCCACCACAAGATGGCCAGCAGGAGAGGGCAGTTGGGAGGCACCCGGCCTGCAAGGGAGGGCAGTTGAGAAGGACCAGGCCTGCAAGGTAGGGCAGTTGGAGGTGATCAACCCTGCAGGAGAGGGCAGTTAGGGGTAACCAGGCCGGCAGAGGAGGGAAGTTGGGGGCAAACAGGCTGGCAGCAGAGTGGTTAGGGGGTGATCAGGCTGGCAGGCAGAAGCGGTTAGGGGCAATCAGGAAGGCAGGCAGGCAAGCAGTTGGGAGCCAGCAGTCCTGGATTGTGAGAGGGATGTCTGTCTGCCCGTTTAAACGGGCAGTCGGACATCCCTTGAGGGGTCCCAGATTGGAGAGGGTACAGGCTGGGCTGAGGGACAACCCCCCTCCGTGCACGAATTTCGTGCACCGGGCCTCTAGTTGATACATAATTACCACCAAAAGTTAATAGTTTACTTTAGAGCTCACTCTTGAGGTATATTCCATAGGTTTGGGTAAATGTATAATGACATGTATCCACCATACAGACTACTTCTAATGCCCTGAAAATCATCTGTGCTCTGTGAATTCACCCATCCCTTCCACTCCAACCTTGGAAACCACTGATCTTTTAACTATCCCCATAGTTTTGTCTTTTTCAGAATTTCATGTAGTTGGAATTACCAGTATATAATATGTACCCTTTTTTATATTAACTGCTTTCACTTAGTAATATGTATTTAAGGGTTACTCCATGTATTTCAGTACCTGGGTATACCACAGTTTATTTATATACTAGAAGCCTGGTGTATGAAATTGTGCATGTGGGGTAGGGGGTCCCCTCAGCCCAGCCTGCACCCTCTCCAATCTGGGACCCCTTGGGGGATGCCCGACTGCCAGTTTAGGCCCGATCCCTAAGATATCCAGATATCCGGCAGTTGGATATCCCCCTCACAATCCGGGACCACTGGCTCCTAACTGCTCACCTTCCTGTCTGCCTAATCACCCCTAACTGCCCCCCCTGCTGGCCTGGTCACCCCCAACTGCCCCCTGGCCAGCCTGGTCGCCCCCAATTACCCCCCCCCTGCCAGCCTGGTCACCCCTCACTGCCTCCCCTGCTGGCCTGATCACCCACAACTGATCCCCTGCCGGCCTGGTCACCCCATGCAGCCTCCTGCTCAGTTGTTTGGTCGTCCCTCACTAACCCCCCTGCCAGCCTGGTCACCCCACGCAGCCTGTTCGGCTGTCCATTTGGTTGTTTCGGTTGTGACGGTCACTTAGGCTTTTATATATGTATATCGATGCACCTACTGAAGAACATCCTGGTTGCTTCCAAGTGTTATTATGAATGAAGCTGCTATAAATATTCATGTGCAAGTTTCTGTGTAAACATACGTTTTCAACTCCTTTAGGTAAACATCAAGGAACATGACTGCTGAATTGTATGGTAAGAGTATATTTTGTTTTGCTAGAAACTGCCAAATTGTCTTCCAAAGTGACTATAACACTTTGCATTCCCACAAGCAATGAATGACAGTTCCTGTTGTCCCACATAACACCAACATTTGGTGTTGTCAGTGTTCTAGATTTTGGCCATTAGAATAAGTGTGTGGTGGTATCATATGGTTATTTAATGTATTTTTCCATAGTAACATATGATGTAGAGCATCTTTACAAATGACTTTTTGGCATCTGTATATCTTCTTTGTTGAAGTGTCTGTTAAGATCTTTGGCCAATTTTATTTTCCCATTGTGTGTCGCCTTATTGTTGAGTTTTAGTGTTCTTTGTATATTTTAGAAAACAGTCCTTTATCGGATAGGTATTTTGAAAACATTCTCTCCTCGTCTGTAGCTTGTCTTCTTGTTCTCTTGATATTTTCTTTAGCAGAAGTTTTAAATTTTAATGAAGTTCAATTTATCAATTATTTCACATACCATGGCTTTGGTGTTGCGTTAAAAATTTATTACCACACCCAGCCTCATCTAGGTTTTCTCCTATGTTATCTTCCAGGAGTTTTATAGTTTTGCTAGAGGCCCAGTGCATGAAATTTGTGCACTCAGCAGGGGGGGTCCCTCAGCCCAGCCTGTGCCTTCTCGCAGTCGGTCATCCTTTGCGCTACCGAGGAGGAGAGAAAGGCTCCCACCACCACCACTGTGCTCGCCAGCCATGCAACCGGCTCAGGGCTTCTGGCTGAGTGGCACTCCCCTGTGGGATTGCACTGACCACCAGGGGGCAGCACCTGCATTGAGCGTTTGCCCCCATCGTGGTCAGTGCGCATCATAGCAACCAGTCGTTCTGCCATTCAGTTGATTTGCATATTGGCCTTTTAATAGATAGGATGATTTACATTTAGGTCTGTGGTCCATTTGGAGTTAACTTTTGTGAAAACTGTAAAGTCTGTATCAATATTCATTTCTGCATAAGAATGTCCAATTGTTACAGCATGTTTGCTGAAAAGACTACCTTGCTCCATTGTATTGACTTTGATCCTTTATGTTCACTATATTTATTTGGGTCTATTCCTGAGTTCTCTATTTTGCAACCCTGACCTATTTGACTACTATTTCACCAATATCACACTAGCTTTATTTCTGAAATTTTATAGTAACTTTTAAAGTAGGGTACCTTCAGTCCTCCAACTTTGCTCTTCCCCTTCAATATTGTGTTGACTATTCTTGGTCTTTTTCCTCTCCATATAAACTTTAGAATCAGTTTGTTCATATTCACAAAATAAATTTTTTATGTAAAGAATAAAGGGAATAAAAATAGCCAACACACTCTTAATAAGAGGAATAAAGTGAAGGTATTGGCCCTAATTCACCGATTTTCAACAGGTGTGCTGAAAAAATTTTTAAAACATGCAATACCTGATTGTTTAGTCAGGAGCTCTTACATTGCTCCTTCCCCTTACATTATCAAATTTTAAAAAATGACAACAGCAAACACAATAATAGCAATCCAGTGTGAATGAATCAAAATTTTACCTATCTTTTTGTCAGGTTGGCAAATATGTGTATATCATTCAGTGTGCTACAATATTTTAATAATTAGTTTATGTGTGCCATGAAATAAAAAGAGGTTGAAAATTGATGCCCTAATACATAGCACAATCTATATAATAAAGAGGTAATATGCAAATTGGTCCTAACAGCGTCACGGTAACGAGCAATTTGCATATTAACAGGCCAGCAGGAGGCTGCGTGCGCAGCAGGGGGACTTTCTGTGCCCCAGCGCCTGCAGCGGCAGGAGTCAGGCTTGGGTCCTAGGCACCTGCATCGGTGGGAGTCAGGCCTGTGTCCAGGGCGCCCACAGTGGCAGGAGTCAGGCCTGTGTCCCGGGTGCCCAAGGCGTGCCAGCAGGCAGTCAGTCAGGCCTGGGTCCATCACCAGTTAGAAGGCATCTCAGGGTGAGGACCATCACCTCAGCCAGAACTCAAGATGGTCACCTGGCCTGGCCTGGCCCCTCCTCAGAGGCAGTCCTTTCCTCCATGTGCACTGCAGAGTACAGGTAGGGATGCCTAAGAGGCTGGGGCTATGGTGCCCCATCCCTACCCTACTCCCCTGGCCTCCTTCACTGTGGCCCCCACAGAAGGCTGTGTATGAGAGCCCTTCCCCTGCTACCTCTCACCTCTGTCTCCGCCGTCCCTCAGCACACAGGCATATGGGCTTTCAAACGTGCCCTACTCACTTCCTCTCACCCCCTTCCAGGGCCTCTGCTCTGGATGGGGCCTTTCGAATCCAGGGCTCTGGGGTTTTACAACAGAGCTGGGGTGGGAAAGGGTAAACAGCACCAAAGATGGCTGATATGGCCACCCACCTCTGCCTCAGCTTGACCAATTAGTTCAGCCTCAGAACGTGGCACTCAGAGGGGATCCCTACTTCCCCAGCCATGGCTCTAGGGCCTTGGCCCCAGTGCCAACCTCCTCTCCTTCTTGGCCCTCCCATCAGCTTGTGCTTGCTGCAGCTCTGTGTGCTTTACTTAACCACCCCTTCCTTCCCTGTTCCTACAAAGGAGGTTGCATCTTTGTTATCCTCTCTAATAAAATGGTAATATGCAAATTAACCATCACTCCGCTACATAAGCCACGCCCACCAGCCAAGCCACGCCCACCAGCCAATCAGGGCGAGTATGCAAATTAACCCCAATCCAAGATGGCTACAGCCACAGAGAGCAAGGTTTCCCAGGTAACAGAGCAAGCCAAGCTTTCCATAGCCTTTGCAGGCCTAAGCCTCCACTCAAGCTACAAAGTTTCAGTTATAGAAGGTAAACAAATTGAAACAAATGGCGGCAGAATGGAGCTTGAGAGAGCAGGCCAGGGTTGCCGGCGGCAACAGGGGAAGCAAAGCTTTCCGCACACCCTGGCCGGGCCCACCCGCTTAAGGCTACAAAGTTTCAATTGTAGAAGGTGAATTAATTGCCACAGAAATGGCTGCCGGAGCCCCAGGCTTGGCTCTGCTCCAGGCTACAAAGTTTCAATTGTAGAAGGAAAATAAATTCCAGATACCAGGGCCTGCGCTTGGGTTGCCAGGGGGCGTGGCCGGCCTGCAAACCACCACAGGCCCCTCGCTCAGGCCGCCCCACACCCCAAGGGAACCCCCACTCTTATCTGTGACACCCTTCAGGGCAAACCAGCTGGCCCCCACCCCTGTACCAGGCCTCTATCCTATCTCATAAAAGAGTAATATACAGATTGATCATCACTGCAACACACAATATAGCTGCCCCCATGTGGTCAAAGATCCTGCCCCCATGTGGACACAAGATGGCCACTACAAGATGGCCAGCAGGAGAGGGCAGTTGGGAGGCACCCGGCCTGCAAGGGAGGGCAGTTGAGAGGGACCAGGCCTGCAAGGGAGGGCAGTTGTGAGGGACCAGGCTTGCAAGGGAGGGCAGTTGGAGGTGATCAACCCTGCAGGAGAGGGCAGTTAGGGGTGACCAGGCTGGCAGAGGAGGGAAGTTGGGGGCAAACAGGCTGGCAGGGGAGCAGTTAAGCATCAACCAGGCTGGCAGCGGAGTGGTTAGGGGTTGATCAGGCTGGCAGGCAGAAGCGGTTAGGGGCAATCAGGAAGGCAGGCAGGCAAGCAGTTGGGAGCCAGCAGACCTGGATTGTGAGAGGGATGTCCGACTGCCCGTTTAGGCCCGATCCCACCAGGAGTCCCAGATTGGAGAGGGTACAGGCTGGGCTGAGGGACAACCCCCCGCCGTGCACGAATTTCGTGCACCAGGCTTCTAGTATTCATATAAACTTTGTAACGTTTTGGGGGGACAATAAAAGATGACCAAGAGAATGCCACAGTCAACATCCAGACTCCGCCTCAGGAGAACAGAGAGAAGGGAGAATTCCATAAGTTGGCCGATGCCAAGATATTTCTGAGTGACTGCCTGGCGTGTGACCGCAGAGGAAGGAGTCCAAGTTTCTCAGCAGAACACCAAGGACTTCTTCCGTGTTCTGAGCCTTTGCTTTGGTTTTCAGAATTCCCTGCTCCCCATCTTTTGGCTCCCTCCCTCTGAGGGGCGCTGTCATCGTCACATGGGTGTAATTGGAATATCATATCTCGAGAGGATTGCCCCAACATACGTATCCTTTTATCTGACAATGAAAAAATCCCATAGAATAAGATGGAGACAGACTACTGTCCTTTAGGCTTAAAAAAAACCCGGAAGTGCCCTGCAAAGAGCTGGGACTTGGTTCTGTCCATGCACTTCAGAGAGATTGGATGAGGAAATGGCCCAGTTTGGCCCTGACTTTACCCACTTATGTCACTCTTGAAGGTGTCTTTGCCACAATGTGAATACACTGCCACCTTTTGGAATAGGGGCTCATAGGAAAGTCTGCATTCCCAACTTTTCTTGAAACAGATCTATGTTCTGCAGCTGTGGCCACAGTCCTGAGACCAGGTCCTGTTGGTGGGAATCAGGGGGCACTGGAGTGGAGGCCCCCCCCCATGCCCTTTTACATTCAGGGATTGAGCTGAACTCACTTTGGGGGAGGCCTGGCAAGGTTGACAGGTGTCACAGATAGAAGGACAGAGAATGGAGAGGTGGACACCCCCTTCCTGGGTGGGGTCAGACAGATGAGGGCCAGCCAGCCCGCCCCAAAATTGGGGGAGATAGCATCCTCTTGACCACCTCTCACCCTGTGGGCCCGGCCACTCCCCTCAGCTCTGGGCATCCCTCTGTGTTCCACGACAGCACGCTCTGCCCTCACATGCTGCTCGCCCTAAATTAGAAGGAAGAGAGCAGTTGGCCCACAGACAACTACACAGAAAGATAGGGCTCATTGCTGGTGAGAGCAGTGGTGGTGGCAGGAGCCGCTCTTGCCTCCATGGCAGTGCTAAGGAGCAGCAAGCTGAGTGGTAAGGAGCAGCGAGCAGGTGGGTGGTAAGGAGCGAGGGTCCAGGACTGCAAGAGAAATTTCCAACTGTTGGCAGGAGGACACCCCCTGAGGGGTCCTGGACTGTGAGAGGGTGCAAGCTGGGCTGAGGGACCCCCCCCCGTGCAAGAATTTCGTGCACCAGGCCTCTAGTCTATTATAAAGCTACTAGTGGCCCAGTGCACGAAATTTGTGCACAGGGAAAGGTGTTCCCCAGCCCGGGCTGCACCCTCTGTAATCTGGGACCCCTCGGGGGATGTCCGACTGCCAGGGGATATCCCTGTGGGATCAGGCCTAAACCAGCAGTTGGGCATCCCTCTTGCAATCTGGGACCGCTAGCTCATAACCGCTCACCTGCCTGCCTGCCTGATCGCCCCTAACCACTCAGCCTGCTGGCCTGCTTGCCCCCAACTGTCCCCCTGTTGGCCTGCTTGCCCCCAACTTCCCCCTAGCTGGCCTGATCACCCCAAGTGCCCTCCCCTGCCAGCCTCATAGCCCACAACTGTCCTCACCTGCCGGCCTCATGGCCCCCAACTGCCCTCCCCAGCATGCCTGATGGCCCACAACTGCCCTCCCCGGACAGAGGCCTATCTGCGGCTGGGTGCAGAACATTTGCCTCGTCGCTGGGGCGACGACACAAGCATTCCCCCCACTCCTGGGCTGCTCCATACCTGCTGCCCAGAGGCCTTCCATGGCTGGGGTGGAATGCTTGCCTTGTCGCCATGTCGATGAAGCATTATGCCCAGCCACTCATGCTGCCCACTCTCAGCGGCTGTCCCCCAGGGATTGGGGGACTCCAGTGGGGCTGAGAGGACTGGGCACCACCATCTTGTGGGTATGAGTGCCGCCATTTTGTGACGGAGTGATGGTCAATTCGCATATTCCTTCTTTATTAGATAGGACTAGAGGCCCGGTGCATGAAATTCGTGAAGGGGGTGTGTGTCCCTTAGCCCGGCCCAGCTGGCAATCAGGGCCTATCAGGGATTTCCTTCCCCCGGCAGTTGGTAGCTGGCCCCGCCCCTGCCGCTGCCATCTGCTTGCCATCTGTGCGGTGCTGCCCGCGCCCCCTGCCACTGGTCACCTCCCTCTGCAGGTGACTGGCATGGGGTGCGATAGCTTTGCTGCCCTGGGCCTCCCTCTGTGGGGCGATAGACTGCAGGGCTCCATGATCAATGGCTCCGCAGAGGGAGGCCCCACCCACCCGCCACAGCACCGCTGGCTGGGTAGCCTGATCAATTGCTGAATAGAGGGAGCAATTGATATCTGGCGGGGGTGCCGTGATCGATTGCCACACAGAGGGAGGCCCCGCCCACCAGCCACAGTACTGCCGGCCGGCCGGGTAGCCTGGGCCTCCCTCTTTGGGGTAATAACGGAGACACCACCCCCCCCCCCCCCCCGATCAATTGCCCGGCTGGCCAGTGGCCTGAGCCTCCCTCTTTGGGGAAATCGATTGGGGGTAATGGTGGGGCCCCCTGACCAATTGCATCGCACCTGCCTTGGCTGGCCTGGCACCAGTGCATGTCATAGCAGGGTCGTCTGGAATGTCATCTAGACGGTTGTTCTGGTGTTTGGTCGATTTGTATGTTATGCTTTTATTATTATAAATAATAATAAAAAGAATATTAGGCCATTTGACTAGTGAAATAGAATAGACAGCTTGCAAACAGACCTATTCCTATTGAAACTTGATATATGACAGAGATGGCCATGCAAAACATTACAGAAATCATGAGCACTTCAATAAATAATATTGGGCTAAGTGTTATACATATGAAAAAAATGGTGTAGGATCCTTATCACAAATCCACTCCATTTTGAGTAAAACCCAACCACAAAGCTAATAGATCATATGGAAGGATACATCAATGACCTTGGAGTAGCTTAGGTGTTTTTAAATAAGATAAAAAAGGTACTAATCATAAAAGATTGATAAAATTGATCACATTATATAATTAAAATTTATGTTATTAAAGGTTGTAAAGATACTCAAAAGATAAGCCACAGAGATATGTATGACATGTATAACATGAAAAATATTAGTATTCAAAATATATAAAGAACTTCTACCAATTGGAAAGACCCAAGTGCATATAGAAATTTTGTATTTGGTAAGTGAAGCATTTCAAATCAGTGAAAAAGACAGCTCACTAGGTAAATATTATTTTAAAAATTGCATGTATGTTTAGAAATAGAATGGGAAATAACTTTCACAACAGGGGTGGGCAAAAGTAGGTTTACAGTTGTGAGTACATGAAACAGTTTATTCTTGTATTATTATTTAGTTATTAATTATTGTATTATTTATTTGTATTATTTGTGTCTTATTATAATTGTTATTATTTCATAGTCTTACTCATGATTTATCTTTTAGGTAATGATGGCTGGTACTTTTGCCCACTCTTGTACATTACAATAAATTTCTGCTAACTTTAAGAAATGAATATAAAAAAATAAATATGTAAGAAAAATATGGGAGCATTGTTTAAATCTTAACTTGGGAAGGTCTTTCAATTCATGACATCAACCTTAGAAGCTGTAAAAGTAAAGATTCAACAACATAGGGAATATAGTCAATAATATTGTAATAACTATGTATGGGGCCAGGTGGGTACCTGAAACATTGTGGGGACCACTCTGTAAAGTACATGATTTATAACCACTATGCTGTGCATCTAAAACTAACATATAATACTGAATGTAAACTGTAATTGAAATGTAATAATAATAATAATAATAATAATACATAAAAATACAAATTGAAAACTTGATTATGTAAAAGTTTTAAACTTCAATGTGACAAAAGACAGCATAAATAAAATAAAATAAAATGAAATACTGGTAAAGGCCACAACAACGTATAATTGAGAATTCTGATATGAATATCAATAAGTATCTATGAAACAATAAACAAAATGACCAGCTATGTAATAAGTAAATGATATAGACAAAATAAGCATAAATTATAAGCATTAACAAAAATTTTTAACATCACTAATAAATTTATAAATGCAAAAAAGAAACTGTGATGTAATCCCCCGATGAGATTAGCAATGTTTGACAATATGCAGCATTAGCCACAGGTGGGAGGGGTAGTGGCACATATCCTACCTAATAATAGACAAATATGCAAATTGACCATAGCTCCGACACACCCACAAGCCACGCCCACCGTCCAATCAGACCGAGCATGCAAATTAACCCAAACCAAGATGGCTACAGCCACAGAGAGCAAGGTTTCCCAGGTAACAGAGGAAGCCAAGCTTTCTGCCTGCCTTTGCCAGGCCTAAACCTCCACTCAAGCTACAAAGTTTTAATTATAGAAGGTAAACAAATTCAAACAAATGGAGGCAGAACAGAGCTTGAGAGAGCAGGCCAGGGTTGCCACCAGCAACAGTGGAAGCAAAGCTTTCTGTACACTCTGGCCAGGCCCACCTGCTTAAGGCAACAAAGTTTCAATTGTAGAAGGAAAATAAATTCCAGATACCAGGGCCTGCGCTTGGGTTGCCAGGGGGCGTGGCCGGCCTGCAAACCACCACAGGCCCCTCGCTCAGGCCGCCCCACGCCCCAAGGGAACCCCACCCTGATCAGGGACACACTTCAGGGCAAACCAGCTGGCCCCCACCCTGTACCAGGCCTCTATCCTATCTAATAAAAGAGTAATATGAAGATTGATCATCACTGCAACACACAATATAGCTGCCCTCATGTGGTCAAATATCCTGCCCCCATGTGGACACAAGATGGCCACCACAAGATGGCCAGCAGGAGAGGGCAGTTGGGAGGCACCCGGCCTGCAAGGGAGGGCAGTTGAGAAGGACCAGGCCTGCAAGGGAGGGCAGTTGGAGGTGATCAACCCTGCAGGAGAGGGCAGTTAGGAGTGACCAGGCCGGCAGAGGAGGGAAGTTGGGGGCAAACAGGCTGGCAGCAGAGTGGTTAGGGGATGATCAGGCTGGCAGGCAGAAACGGTTAGGGGCAATCAGGAAGGCAGGCAGGCAAGCAGTTGGGAGCCAGCAGTCCTGGATTGTGAGAGGGATGTCCGACTGCCCGTTTAGGCCCGATCCCACCAGGATTGGGCCTAAACGGGCAGTCGGACATCCCTCCAGGAGTCCCATATTGGAGAGGGTACAGGCTGGGCTGAGGGACACCCCCCCTCCGTGCACGAATTTCATGCACTGGGCCTCTAGTCCTATATAATAAAAGGGTAAAATGCAAATTGACCCTAATGGCGGAACAACCGGGAACGACCAGTCACTATGATGCGCACTGACCACCAGGGGGAAGACACTCAATGCAGGAGCTGCCCCCCCTATGTTCAGTGCACTCCCACAGGGGGAGCTCTGCTCAGCCACAAACTGGGCTGACGGCTGCAAGCACAGCAGTTGTGGTGGGAGCCTCTCCCCCATCCTCAGCAGCACTAAGGATGTCCCCCGAGGGCTCCTGGGCTGCCAGAGGGATGTCTGATTGCCAGCTCAGGCATGTTACCCTGGGGAGTGGGCCTAAGCTGGCAGGTGGACATTCCCTGAGGGGTCCCAGACTGTGAGAGGGTGCAGGCCGGGCTGAGGGACTCCCCCAAGTGCATGAATTTTCGTGCACTGGGCCTCTAGTCTGTATATATAAACCCTAATATGAAAATAGACCGAATGGCAGACCAATTGAACAACCGAACAACCAAACAACCAGTCACTATGACGTATACTGACCACCAGGGGGCATCCGTAGAACATGGCAGGTGTCGGCAGCAGGCGGGATGGTAGAGCAGGTGAGCGGGGGTGCCAGACCAAAGTGGGGCACCAGACGCTGTCATCGGGCGAGCCTCTGGTGGTTACTGAAAATTCTTTGCTCCCACGCGCCACAGTCCCACTGGGCATTCGCACCTGCGGTCGGAGCTGGCCCCGCTTGCACCCGCGGCTAGCATCAGAGCTGCCGCTTGCACCTGCTGCCAGCACCCGGCACCAGCCTCGATTGCACCCCAGGGCTTCTCCACCTCGCCCGCTCCTGAGGGGCGATCATGGCTGGCAGCTGCCTCTCACACCCACTGCCAGTGATGGCCCCGCTCGCACCTGCTGACAGCATCAGAGCCGCCCCGCTGTTCGCATCTGCTGCCAGTGCCCGGCGCTGGTCGCAGTTGCTTGGTGCTGTCAGCATGTGTGAGTGGCGGATGCTGGCCCCGATCGTCCCTGAGGGCTTCTCCACCTTACCCTGCTCCTGAGGGTCGATTGGGGCAGCAGCCACTGCTCACACCCACTGATGGCGCTGGCCTCACTCACACCCACTGCTGGTGCCGGCCCCGATTGCTCCTTGCCGGCAGAGGATGCTAGCAAGGCCAGCACCATCAGTGCATGGGAGCAGCAGCAGTGTGAGCAGGGCTGCCAGCAGACAGGAGACCAGGGAGCCTGTGGTGGGAGAGGCTGGGTGGGGGCATGGAGGTTGGGCTGAGACCCGCCCCTGTGCCCACCGCAGCCTCGCAGCCCACAGTTCCTTTCAAAGTGCACAAATTCATGCACTGGGCCCCTAATATTTACATAAAGGAGTACAAGTTGGTACAACTTTTTGGAGGGCAAATTAGCAATATCTATCAAATTTCTGAATGTGTAAAGTTTTTAACATCTAGTAAGTGATACACAGAAATGATTATAGAAAAAAGGACAGATGTAGAAGAATTTTATTGCAGATTAGTAACAGAAAACACTAGAAATAACAAATGTCCAACAGTACACAAATAATCTATACTAATAAAAGGGTAATATGCTAATTAGACCAGACGTCTTCCGGACGACCTTCTGGACAAAGCCATGGTGGCGGAGCCAAGATAGAGG
Organism: Cnephaeus nilssonii; assembly: GCF_951640355.1. Taxonomy (NCBI): domain Eukaryota; kingdom Metazoa; phylum Chordata; class Mammalia; order Chiroptera; family Vespertilionidae; genus Cnephaeus; species Cnephaeus nilssonii. The sequence goes on along the minus strand of NC_137074.1, from coordinate 99,740,570 downwards.
CGGTTACGTGTGATCAGGCCAGCAGGGGAGAGCAGTTAGGGGGATCAGGCTGGCAGGCAGGTGAGTGGTTAGAAGCCAGCAGTACTGGATTGTGAAAGGGATGTCCAACTGCTGGCAGTCGGACATCTCCCAAGGGGTCCTGGATTGAAGAGGGTGCAGGCTGGACTGAGGGACCCCCCCCTCAGGGCATGAATTTTGTGCACTGAGCCTCTAGTCTTTAAAATTATACTATACTAGAGGCACGAAATTCATGCACGGAGGAGTGTCCCTCAACCCGGCCTGCACCCTCTCCAATCTGGGACTCCTCGGGGGATGTCTGACTACTGGTTTAGGCCTGATCCCACAGGTAGTCAGACATCCTTCTCACAATCTAGGACCACTGGCTCCTAACCATTCACCTGCCTGCCTGCCTGCCTAATGCCCCAACTGTCCTCCCCTGCTGGCCTGGTTGCCCCCAACATCCCTCCCATGCCAGCCTGGTCGCCTCCAACTGCCCTCCCCTACCAGCCAGTTTACCCCCAACTGCCCTCCCCTGCAGGCCTGGTCACCCCTAATGCCCTGCCAGCCTTTTCTCACCCCTAACTGCTCTCCCCTGCTGGCCTGATTGCCCCTAACTGCCTCTGCCTCAGCCCCCACCACCATGGCTTTGTCTGGAAGGAAGTCGGATGTCAGGAAGATGGCCAGTCGCTCTGGTGTAATTAGCATATTACCCTTTTATTAGTATAGATAGATTATATAGGATATGATTGCTTTAATGGGGGGGAAAAGCCTTTTTCAGCAAGAGGAGATGCTCTTGGCAGACAAAAATACATTACCCCTGTATCCAGACTGATAGCCAGCCATATGCACTATACTGCCAAACCTATTATTAAAAAATTGAACCGCTTTCTTACACCTTACACCAAACAGCTATTGCCCTTAAAACCCCTCCTCAGCCGCCACCTTAGGTTTTGCCTTCACAGTTCACCCAGATTAGGTTCTGATATGTTGGTTTCTATGCCATTCAGCATCAAAAACTCTACCTCCTAGGCAGCCATTGGCTCCTATGGGATATCAGAATGGCCCTGCCTTCATGTTGGCGCCAGCCCTTCAGTCACACCCCTAGTCCTGTTGTGGAGCGAACGCGAGTGAATGACCACTGGAGCCCAGACCAAATTAAAATTTAGGGAGCCTTTATTAGTTGGCCAGCCGACCGGGTGACTGCTCTGCCATTCTCCATGCAGGGAGACCAGAGAGCAGCAGCGACCCTTTGTGTAGGACCGCTTTTAAGCCCATTAACCACATCTTCATTTTGCAGAACAAGTAACCCAAGACAAAACAGTTTTTCCTAAGCAACATCAGGATCATGCCATTGATGACCATGTTATTCACAGGGTCATCCTGTTCTCAAGAAAGCTGACAGTGTTCTGTGAAAGAAGGCCTACATGCTGGGAAGGGGGCATGAGACCATATCTCAAGGCCTGGCCTGGTGTCAGCACTGACAACTCCATCTGGGGCATAGTCCACGGCCTCTCTGGAGTGCTCAAAAATTCCCACTCTCTAACAGTCTGCTATCAGGTGTATTTCTGGCCGCTCTGAGAAGCGGCACCTCAGGTCTGTGCTGGTGGCAATTTTGAATTCTCTTCCCTGACCTTACCTTCTTACAGTGCGAGCTTCATGAAGACAAGCATTTGTCTTGTTCATTCTTAGTTCATTCATAGATTTTACCTGTGTCTATGCATCTATGCTAGCACCGCATGGTGACTGGTCGAACGGTCATTTCGGTCGTCATGGTCACTGCCTTTTTATATATAGACTAGAGGCCCAGTGCATGAAATTCATGCATGGGGGTGGGAGGTGTTTCCCTTATCCCAGCCTGAATCCTCTCCAATCCGGGGCATCCCTCTCACAATCCAGGACTGCTGGCTCCCAACCACTCGCCTGCCTGCCTACCTGATTGCCCCTAACCAATTCTGCCTGCCAGCCTGATCACCCCCTAACCACTCCCCTGCCAGCCTGATTGACACCTAACTGCTCCCCTGTCAGCCTGATTGCCCCTAATTGCCCTCCCCTCCCACCCTGGTCACCCTTAACTTCCCTCCCCTGCCGGCCTGGTCGCCCCTAACTGTCCTTCCCTGCAGGCCTGGTCACCCCCAAATGCCCTCCCCTGCTGGCCTGGTCACCCTTAACTGCCCTCCTTTGCCAGCCTGGTCGCCCCTAACTGCCTTCCCCTGCTGGCCTGGTCCCCCCCAACTGCCCTCCCCTGCAGGCCTGGGTCCCCCCCCCAACTGCCCTCCCCTGCAGGCCTGGGTCTCCCCCAAACTGCCCTACTGTGCTGGCCTGATCGCCTACAACTGCCTTCCCCTGCTGGACATCTTGTGGCGGCCATCTTGTGTCCACATGGGGTTAGCCATCTTTGACCACATGGGGGCAGCCATCTTGTGTGTTGAAGTGATGGTCAATTTGCATATTACCTCTTTATTATATAGGATTAGTGTACTAGAAAATTACATAACTATTAGATTGGAACAGAATTATATATAACAACATGGAAAGATAGCCAATATAGGTTGTTAACGGACATATACAAATTACAGAACAATATATATAATGTGAGCACATTTCTGTTAGTAAAAATTTATAGCTATGTTATAGTACCGTATTTTCCGGCATATAAGACGACTGGGCATATAGAAGATTTTCCTGGGTTAAAAAGTCGTCTTATACGCTGGAAAATACGGTATATGTATATGCAAAAAGAAAAAAAATTCAAGAAAACACACAACATGAGGAAATTGGATTGTTTAAAAGGGAAAAGATTTCTTTCTAATTTTACATACTACTGCATTGTTTAAGTATTTTATAAGCTATATAAATAAAATGTTTTCAGCTGGCCTAAAATTTACAAAAAAAATTTCACAGAAAAAAGAAGCAACTTTGGGCAAAGTGTATTACACCTAGTTGTCTGAGGTCATCATCTGCATGAATAAAGCAACTCATTTCTAACATTTATAATTCTTAAAATAGATAGCAATGAAATAAGGATAAAGCTATCTCCTAGTATAATGTAAAGGGCAATTTTTAGGAAAATGGACAGCTAATGTTGCTAACAATATATTTAAAACAATCTTAAAGTTAACTTAAAAGAGTCCTAAGTAGACTGACCCATTATCAATTAAATATCTTACTTGGCCCATTATCAATTAAATATCTTACTTTCATTTGAGTAAAAAACAGGCTGTGAATATTTCACTTTAATACATGGAAGTGTATATAAATAAAGATAAAATAATATCAATAAATCTCAGTCTCCACCAAGATAAATCTTTCTTTAAAGCAGTTATAACATAAAATTATATGACTATGTAGCAAATAGCTATTAAATGTCTGGGTTCCTCTAAGTAGGCCATCTGAGCTCAGAAAATCTTTCTCTCTGGTTCTTTATGGTATGCACAGTGACTAGCAAATGATAGGTGTAAAATATTTGTGAAAGGGAGAAATGAAGGGAGAGAAAGAGGGAGGGAGGGAGGGAGGGAGGGAAGGAAGGAGGGATGGAGAGAGATGAATGGGGGGAGGAAGGAGATGGGTCATAATATTTTAGAATAATAATAAAACAAGTGTTTTGTTTTTTTTTATGTAAGGTAGCAGACAAACCCATGTATAGATCTATAGCCTAACTATATCTAGTGTAAATGGACCAAACACTCAAAAACTAATATTGTCAAATTTTACTAAAACTGAAGTCTAACTGAACACTATTTATAAGAGACATTTTAAGTATAAAGACCCAAAAGAAAGAAGAGATAAAGGATGGAAAAAAAGTGTATTAAGCAAATACTAACCAAAAGAATGCTGGAGTCGCTATATTAATATTAAACAAAGCAGGGATAGAATCAGGGAGGCAAGCAAGCACAAGGCCCTTGCATAAGTGAGTGAATGCCTCCTGGAAATTGAGGCTTCTAGGTGCAAAATTTAAGGAGGTACTTACTTTAGGACCTGGCAAGTGCAAAGTCGGTACCAGAGATTCTGCATCCCAGTTCTGGTCCTACAACAAAGTAGACTCCAGAGCAAGGAGTATTACCAGACATAAAAGAGATATTTGATAATAGTAAAGGATAACAACATTAAATTTGTGTATGCCTAAAATAAGAGCTTTGAAATATATAAAACAGGAATTGAACATCCAGCTTACTCTGATTAGGGTTCCTACAAAAGCCTAGCAGGCTTGTGTCAAAAAACACTCAAGAATGAATCTGAAGATGCTGAAACTGGCCAAAGTCAGGACAATCTAAATAAAAGGACAATAATTACAATATACAGAATATATAACCACACAATAACAATAATTGTAACAACAACAAATTAATCGGTCAGCATTGGAGGATGCTAGCAAGTTAACTGATTATTTTTATTTTATTTTTGGTTAATCCTCACCTGGGGATATTTTTCCATTGATTTTTACAGAGAGAGAGAGAGAGAGAGAGGGAAAGACAAAGAGAAACATCCATGTGAGAGAAACACATGGATTGGTTGCCTCCTGCACGAGCCCTGGGGAGGAGCCTGCAACTGAGGTATGTGCCCTTGACCAGAATCGAACCCGGGACTCTTTGTAGGGCTACTTTGAAGTATCCGGGACCTGGGATAGAACAGGCCGATGCTCTATCCACTGAGTCACACCGGCTAGGGCACTGATTATTTTTAAGAGTAGAAAGTAAAGAGAACGAATCAAGAATTAATCACCCTAGCCCTAGCTGGCTTGGCTCAGTGGCTAGAGCGTCAGCCTGTGGACTGTAGGGTCCCGGCTTCGATTCCAGTCAAGGGCACAAGCCCGGGGTTGCCAGCTTGATCCCTGGTGGGGGGCGTGCAGGTGGCAGCAGATCAATGATTCTCTTTCATTACTGATGTTTCTATCTCTCTCCCCTCTCCCTTCCTCTCTGAAATCAATAAAAATATATTTCAAAAAAAAAGAAGTAATCTTGTCTTTCTATATAAACCATACCACTGGGTAATCAAATAGTAAATGAGAAAAATTTCTCTTTATAAACATATGCCAGCTAACAAAAAAAAAAAAAAACAAAAAAGGAAAACTAGAATAGCATTGTTCCTTAATGCTTAATAAATTCATAAGCTTGGGCATTATTCATCAACTAAAAGAGAGGCAACCACATATTATTTGTCCTTCTAATGGAAAAACATGACCAAAGACAAAATAAACTTGCAAGAAAAAAAGAAAAAGCACTTAAATTAGGTCAAACCTCTATATCTATCTAGCAATTTACACTAACTAGACACAAAAGATGCAAACATATTTACACCATGGAGATACAATCAGCAAAATCAGACTATAGGAAACCTTAAAGATCAAATTATTATTTTTTTAAACTGCAAGTTTTAGGCTTTATTTGAATTCTAATGCAAAGGAGAAAACTGGAAAAGTATGTAACATTTATAAATCAATTGGAAATTTGAGCCCTGACAATATTATTGTGTATATTTAAAAATTGGTTTAGAGATACTTAGTGAAATATGTGTGATTAAAATAATAAATCTATTTGTTTCAAAGTAATATGAGATAGGGAACAGGTAGAGATAAATATAAAACATGACTAGTCACTAGTTGGTAATTATTGAATGTGGTACATGGTAATTAATTCTCCCTACTTTGTGTATACTTAAACTTTTCTAAAATAAATTTGAGTTTTCCTATCCAAAGTGTTGTCTTTTGATTCATTCAATTCCTATTGTTTCTCAGATATTTTTACAGTATTAATTTTTCTATGTATATAATTGCTATAGACTAAATATTTATACCCCTCATTCCCATTCATATATTGAACTTAATCCCCAAAATGATGGTATTAGGTCAGTGGTCGGCAAACTCATTAGTCAACAGAGCCAAATATCAACAATAGGATGATTGAAATTTCTTTTGAGAGCCAAATTTTTTAAACTTAAACTTCTTCTAATGCCACTTCTTCAAAATAGACTCGCCCAGGCCGTGGCATTTTGTGGAAGAGCCACAGTTAAGGGGCTAAAGAGCTGCATGTGGCTCGAGAGCCGCAGTTTGCCGACCACGGTATTAGGAGGTTGGACCTTTGGGAGGTGACTAGATTATGAGGGTAGAGCCCTCATGAATGGGATTAGGCCCCTGAGAGTTCTGTTTAAGCTCCTTTCTTTCTTTTTTTTTTTTTTAAATTCTCACTCGAGGTTATTTTTCCATTGATTTTTAGAGAGAGTGGAAGAGAGATGGAAAGACAAGAGAAACACAACCATTGGTTGCCTCCTGCGTGTGCCCTGACCAGGGCCTGGGCTGGGGAGAAGCCTGCAACTGAGGTATATGCCCTTGACCGGAACCTGGGCCCCTTCCATTGGCAGGCCGACACTCTATCCACTGAGCCAAACCAGGGAGGGCTCTTTTGTTTTTTTAATTCTCACCTGAGGATATGTGTTTTTTGTTTGTTTTGTTTCTGTTTTAGAGAGAGGAAGAGAGAGAGAGGGAAATATCAATGTGAGAGAGAAATATCAATCGGTTGCCTCCTGTACACACCCCAACCAGTGACCCCGAAACCTAGGTACTAGTATGTGCCCTGACTGGAATTGAACCTTTTGGTGTATAGGACAGGACAATGCTCCAACCAACTGAGCCATTTGGGCAGGTTGCCAATCTCCTATTTCTTAAATTTTCCATGACTTATAATACCTATTAACTCCCTACTGAGGAAGTCAGTATATCCACATTTCTTTCCACATTCCTGCACTCACCCTTATTTCCCATCTGTTGTCTTTCTGTTCTTTATAACATTACTATAACCCCGAGAAACAACTGGAATAGTCTAGTCTTACCAGCATTCTTATCCATGTATTTCATTGCTCCTCTGATTGCAGGCAAACAAGAAGAGATATGGGACAACAGCTACTGGCCGATTTAGACGAAAGAGAACATGATATTTAGGATTTTTAAGCTGATGAGAGTTAGATTAGGTTTTTGGACTTTGAGTTAATGTTGTTATAGGATAAGACCATGTAGCATTTGCATGTGGATGGATATAAATCTTTGGGTACCAGAGAGTGAATGGGGGTAGGGGGAGTAAACCCAAAGAGGTTCACATTCTAATTTCTGGAACCTGTGATGTGTTACCTTACATGGCAAAATGGACTTTGCAGATAATTTTAAAGTTACAGAGCTTGAGATCAGGAGACAAGCTTGGATTGTCCAGGTGGATCCAATTTAATCACATGGTGTCTTCTGACAAAGAATTGGCCCACTGTTGCTGGCTTTGGGAGACAGAGGAAGATAGTCTCCAAGCTAATGAATGTTGGTGGCCTCTAGAAAGAAGCTGGGAATGGCCTTCAGTTTACAATTAGCAAGAAAATGGGGACCTTTGAGAGAAGTTAGAAGCAGAATTAGGTATACAGGGGAAGGGGTGGAAGAAGGAGGAATCCTGGAGGTAACTGAAATCACAAAATGTTTTGCAGAGAAAGAGGATAGCAGAAAAACAGGGTGTTTTGAAACAAGGAGGTTTTTCTTGCAAGTGCAAAATAAAATGCTGCAAAAAGGCCAGGAACCAATGAGAGCGGCACAGATAGACAAAGAGCAGGCCTTTAGCAGATATGAAGTGGAAGAGCAGAATGCTTCAGGGCAACCTTTTTGGGTCCCCTCCTGGACCTGGGAGCCTGTGTTTGTTTGCAATAAACTCCTGCCTTGTTTGAGCTCTTCTGGTCTGTGGCTTCATTCTTCGAATCTGTGAGAAATGACCCCAGGAAGAATTCCTGCTCACTGGTTCAGGTATCACCTTGATCCTACAATCACATGGAAATAAATTCTGCCAGAAAATCAAATAAGCAGAAAACAATTCTCCCCTTTAGTTCAGTTAGACTTGTACCAAATTTGCAATCTATGGAATTGTAAAATAATATATTTGTGTTTAAGACACTAGATGTTTGAATCAAGCATTCTTTATAAGTATACTCAAATTATACTGAGTAGTATTCACTATAAACTCATTAAAATTTTTTTTAAATACATGAAAGTGGAGAATATTTTATATATATATATATATATATATATATATATATATATCCCCACTAAATCATAATTCTGCTTCAATAGCCATCAACATTTTGTTACACATTTGTAAATCAACCAGTAAGCTTGTGGCAGTTTATTCTCCCAGCCGCCTGGCCTGTTGTCAACAGGGACTGTTTGGTTTAATCTCAGGTGCGGAAATAAATTTCACTTCTCCAGGATCACAGTTCTTGTGAACTTGAGCAGCCAACCACTCTGAAAAGGAGCCATGACGTATTACCAGTGGCCACGCAGTGAGAAAAATCAGGTCTTTCATAGACTAGAACCTGAAAAGCACTTCAACTCCTCTCTGAAAGCAATTCCTGCCACTTAAGGACTGAATTCAAGAGAAAGCTAAGGTGTTTTGTTTTTGTTGTTTTTGTTTGTTTGTTTTGAATGGCCTATTTCAGCGTTAGCAATAGAGGAAATGTGTCCGTGCTCTCTTGAATAAATCGCCTTACCTGAAAATTGCTTGAATTTATTTAGGCTCCCCCCCCCAAAAAAAAAAAATAACAGAAAAAAAGGCAGGACTGGTCATCTTAATTGGAGTTTCAGGAAGGCCGACTGCGCAGGGATCCTAGGGAGGCATGGCAGCGTTTAGTGAAAGTCCAGCCAGAATCTAGATCGCAGGGGAAGGAGCGCGCGGTAAAGGTGGGCCGAACGAATGCACAAAGGCTGGAATCCGGCCTGGCTTCGGACTAGGTCCCCCCGCACAATAAGCGAGCGGTCCTCTCCCTCCAGCGAGCCGGGGGAGGCCCAAACTACACTTCCCAGAAAGCAAAGCGGCAGGGCGGCGCTAGAGAGACTTTATACCGCCGGTGGCCCGAGGCGCTTCCGGTTGGGTGATTAAAGTCCAGCCCCTCTACTGGACTCTCCTCCTCCTCAGCCCAATTGGCTCGGCAGTCGTGCGTGGGAGGGCGGCTCCGTTGTCCCTGGCAGCAGTTGAATGGAGGTTCTCAGCCTCGCGACCTCATGGTAAAGGAAGTCCTTTCTCTGGTCCGACATGTAGCTTCCCCGGCCGCGTGAGAGCAAGAGAACTACATTTCCCAGGGGGCAGCGGGCCGCCCGGCGGCGTGGGGGCGGTGCCTCCCGTCCGGTACACTCATCCCAAACCTCTTCGGCGGGACTGTGATGGCCGGAGAGATGACGATCTTAGGTGCGTGCTCCGGGGTCCCTGTTGCGGGTGTGGGCACTGACCAGAGCGTTTGTGGGGAGCCGGGTGGGTGGGGGTGATTGCCACACCTTCTAGGTCCAGCTTGCGCCACAGGAATGGCGCCGAAAAGGTGATGTCGAGGCGGGTTGGGGCTGTTGGGGAAGCCGCTTTGGAGTCGCCCCTGGGATGGCCCAGGCCCCGGCAGGCCCACCTCGTCGGGCGGGCGGCCTCCCTCTGCGTTCATCGCAGGGACGTCAGGCCGGGGAGCGGTTCTTTCCAGAACAACGTCCATGTCGGATCGTACGTTGCGCTGGGGCCTCAGAACGTGCGTGTCCAGCCCCGGTTTGTGGAGGAGGAGAAGCCCGCCGCGGCCGGGGCCGTGGGCCCAGCGGGGCTGGGGTTTGAGACCCGGGCCTCTGCGGGCACCGCGCCGCGCTCTGCCCGCCAGCCCCGGTCAGAACCCCCCGGGACAGAGGCGAGGAAGTGCTTCCGAAATTCTGCACGGAGGAGCCCGAGGCCAGTGGGCTGGGCACTTGATTGCACTTGGCTGAACTGTGTGATCGCGAGGATGAGCTAACCATTGGTGAAACGTCGTAGGTCAAACGTCACGAGGGTGGATGACGCGGGAGGTTAGCGCAGCCTCCTGAAGCCAAAGAAATTAATTGTCCTATGCGCAGTGACGCCTTTCTTCACAGGCGTTTGTTTACACTCGTTTTTCCCATCAGTTAGTCATTACGGAACCTCCGCTGTTTGCCAGGAACCTTCTTGCGGTGGGAGGTACCGCAGTGAGCAACCTGCTCCGAGGAGCTTCCGATTGTGTTGGCATCAGTTTGCAGGACACACACTGATGCCGCTTCTCTCAATATTACTTGTGATATTTACAAGTGTGTCCTTAATTGATATTTCAACACGGAGAAAGCTATGTTCTGTTATGAGTTGACAGTTTAATATCTAAGCAGCTTTCAAAACCATCTTATCCAATTTATCGATTTCATGTTGTTTAAAGAAAAAAGGAGATAAAGGGATAAATCATTTTAGCCTTACAATATGAGAGTTTTTTGCTGTGGAAATTTTAGTAATGGAGGTTTTTTTGTTTTTTTTAATAATGATAAATAAAGCTAATTATAAAGCTATAAAATAAAGTATCAATTGATCAAGAAATTGGATTATATCTAATTTGCTCCAGAAGATTGAGTTTTCCTGTCAACGTCAGCACAGTTGTTATTGAAGTATCTTTACTTTTTATTCCTTTATCCACCCATAGTGAAATAGACAAAACAGGTTTTTTGTTTTTCTTGTTACCTCATTTTAAGTGCTGTCAATTTACAGTGTGAAAAACTTGATGTTTGAGAGAAGTGTTACCATTAGTATTATAAAAGAAAATATTCTGAGAGTATGTTTTTTTAGTCTTGTTTCAAAGAGTGATATTAAAGGGACTTTACTATAGTAATTTAGCTTATTGTACTAGTTTGATAAGACAAATATTTTAATTTGTTTGTATTTCAGGATCAGCTGTTTTGACTCTCGTATTGGCTGGCTATTTGTCACAACAGTATTTACCATTGCCTACTCCTAAAGTGATTGGCATTGACCTTGGCACCACCTACTGCTCTGTTGGGGTGTTTTTTCCTGGCACAGGAAAAGTAAAGGTCATTCCAGATGAAAATGGCCATATCAGCATACCCAGCATGGTGTCTTTTACTGACCATGATGTTTATGTGGGATATGAAAGCTTAGAGCTGGCAGATTCAAATCCTCAGAACACAATATATGATGCCAAAAGATTCATAGGCAAGATTTTTACCCCAGAAGAGCTGGAGGCTGAAATTGGCAGATACCCATTTAAGGTAAGTAGTTAAGCTAAAATCTATTTTAATTTTAGGTCAGATTATTATTTCAATTATACGTTTTGGCAACAAGTTATAAAACTTTTTATTTCAACTGACTCAATTTGCTTGGAAGTTATTGTATAATAAGCAATTTCATAGCAGGTCCAGGGTGAGTTAATTCAGGGCTCCACAGTGCTGTCAAAGACTTAGCACCTTATATTCTTGCTCTGCCATCCTTAGAATGTCACCTAAGTCTTTCATTGTAGCAGGAAGGCTAATGAAGTCCCATGCTCTATGGATGGATGGTAATATTCTCTGTATAAGTAAGTATACACATATTGAATGTATACATATTTGTATATGTAAAAAATATCAAATTAGGCATTGTGTTTTATGAGTTGTTTGAAACTTATCAACATGCCATAGCCAATTAGTCAATACGTTCACATCATTATCCTTCCTGGTTTCATGGAATGACCATTCAAGTACTTAATTACCCAGTTTTTATCAGAATATATTTTATTTTTTCCCTGGTTTCCCACTAATGTTAGAGCTTCAGTAAATATCCTTTTACATATATCATTTTACATTTCTGTGATAATTTCCTAAATTTGAATTCTAAAAGTAGAAATTGATAGGTCAAATGCACATATTTGAGGCTGTTGATTTATATTGACAAATTATGCACCGAAAAGGTTATATGTTCCTAACCATTTTTTAGAGTGCCTGTATCTTCACTAGTTATTTTAATTTTTGCCAATAGAAAAGTAAAAAGTGATAGCTTGCATCAATCCCTATTATTTCTAGTGAGGTATGAATTAAAAATTACTTTATTTACATTTTCATTTTCTTTAGTGACCCATTTCTTGTTCTTTGTCCTATTTTTGGGGGATGGGGAGTGTTTTATCTTTTCTGATATCATGAAATACATTGTGATATGTTTTCAGTCGTTTTTCTTTTTTTTCCTGATGACATAATTTTGTTTTTGAGCAGTTAAGAGTATCAATTTTTTATGTAGTAAAATTGTCTCTTAATAATTAATGTTTTAGAATGGTTTTGGACTCTTATTGTGCTTACAATGGCTTTCTAATCTTATCCATTTGTTTTGTTTTTTTCCTAATACTTTTATATGAGTATTTTTTAGGTTTGGATTTTGCTGTTTGTTTTTTTTTTCTTTTAAACATTTAAATGTTTATTTCATGTAGTGTTTTTCTTGTATAATACAAAGTGGGATTTTAAATGATAGGTTTTAAAATACCTGATAGTTATATCAGTGTTGCTTATTTGAATTCATCCATAAAAATTCTCAATTTTTCAATCTATTTCAAAGTAGATAAAAATTATCCATGCATTTCTTAAGCTTCTTTACTTTCTTAGGAAACTTTATTTATTTATAATCTTATGCAATGATAAAATGATATAAAACTATAAATTTTCTTCTAAATTATAGTTTGAGGTATATTATTTACTGATCACTAGTTAAGTTTTTTTTCATTTTTGTCCATGAGTTTCTAAGTAATCTGATTTTGTTGTTTCTGTTTCATGTGGGCTCTGTCAGTACTGGTGTCTTCGGACCTTATTAGTGTCTGTAGCTTGCTTTTGTTTTCATCATACAGGTTTCTTGATTGAAACTTAGATATGTAGTCTAGTCTAGAATGACTGGGATTGATACTCTTATAACTTAGAACAGACTAATTCTCTTTACTGTTGATGTTAGTGCAGTCTTCTTGGTGAACCTAGGATAGAATGTTTTAGAATTAATCTAATTTTTTAAATGGAAACTACATTAGCAGGGATATTGAGCTAATACATATTTTCTTAGATACAAGAATGTAACTGATATTTGATTTTTGGCTAAGAACATAATGAAGTACTAAAATTATTCTTGCTGATATGTACCAGAACATTCTTTCAGTTATCTATTAATTTTGGAACAACTTAATTATAAGAAAAAAAAAGATCCTTAGTCACATATATAATTTAGCAACTATTATTCTTTATATTTCATCATTCATTTTTTCTTTAATTTAACAAATATATATTGAGAATCTTTTATGTTCCAGCTATGTGCTTAGTGATGGAATGTTATTTTTCTCTTATTAAAAAACTATGATGTGGATTAATTTTATAGATTTTAAAGTATAACTTTTTATAACCTCCACTCATAATAAATGTACTTGGTACATTACAAATGAATTTTATGACCTTGTAAAGGTAAAGGTAAGTTTTGATTAATGTCCAGTGTGTGTAAGTTTATATGTATGTATGTATGTGTATGTATATATGTGTATATATGCTTTTACATTCTTTTCTTTGCAAATCTTATTCACAGGTTTTTATTTTTTAAAATATTACATATGTCTCCTTTTTCCCCAATTGATCCCTCCCGGCCACTCCCAGGACAAGCCCCCACTGCCACAGTGTCCTTATCCATTGGTTATGCTAATATGCACACATACAAGTCCTTTGTTGATCTCTTAACCCCCCCCCCCCCACTCCCACCCTCTCCTGCCTTTACTCTGTGGTTGGATGGTCTGTTCAGTGTTTCTTTGTCTCTTTCTATTTTTGTTCATCAGTTTATGTTGTTCATTATATCCCACATATGAGTTAGATCATGTGATATTTATCTTTCTCTGACTGGCTTATTTCGCTTAGCATAATGCTCTCTAGTCCATCCATGCTAATCTTATCCATTTGTATTTTTTTTTTTTTTTGGAGTTCCTTCTGTTTTACAGCAGTGTAGTATTCCATTTTGGAGATGTACCACAGTTTTTTAATCCACTCATCTGCTGATGGGCACTTGGGCTGTTTCCAGATCTTAGCTATGGTAAATTGTGCTGCTATGAACATAGGGGTGCATATATCCTTTCTGATTGGTGTTTCTAGTTTCTTCGGATATATTCCCAGGAGTGGGATTACTGAGTCAAATGGGAGTTCCATTTTTAGTTTTTTGAGGAAACTCCATACTGTTCTCCACAGTGGCTGCACCAGTCTGCATTCCCACCAGCAGTGCAGGAGGGTTCCTTTTTCTCCGCATCCTTGCCAGCGCTTGTTCTTTGTTGATTTCTTGATGATAGCCATTCTGCCAAGTGTGAGATGGTACCTCATTGTTGTTTTAATTTGCATCTCTTCTATGATTAGTGACTTTGAGCATGTTTTCATATGTCTCTTGGCCTTCAGTATGTCCTCTTTTGAAAAGTGTCTATTTAGGTCCTTTGCCCATTTTTTGTTTGGATTGTTTAATCTTCTTTTTCTTAAGTTATATGATTTCCCTGTAAATTTTGGAAATTAAACCCTTATCAGAGATAGCATTGGAAAACATGTTCTCCCATGCAGTGGGCTTTCTTGTTGTTTTGTTGATGGTTTCTTTTGCTGTGCAGAAGCTTTTTGATTTTGATGTAGTCCCATTTGTTTATTTTCTCCTTAGTCTCCATTGCCCTAGGAGCTGTATTGGTAAAGATATTGCTACTACGTATGTCTGATATTTTGCTGCCTATGGAGTCTTCTAAGATTTTTTATGGTTTGCTGTCTTACATTTAAGTCCTTTAACCATTTTGAGATTATTTTTGTATATGGTCTAAGTTGGTGATCTAGTTTCATTTTTTGCATGTATCTGACCAATTTTCCCAGTACCATTCTTGACTCCATTGTATGCTCTTGCCTCCTTTGTCAAATATTAATTGAGCATAATGGCTTGGGTCGATTTCTGGGTTCTCTGTTCTGTTCCATTGGTCAATATGTCTGTTCTTGGTCAATGTGCCAGTATCAGGCAGCTTTGAGAACCGTGGCTTTGTAATATAGCTTGATATCTTGATCCCTACAACTTTATTCTTCTTTCTCAGGATTGCTGTGGCTATTCAGGATTTTTTTTTTATTCCATATGAATTTTTTGGAGAGTTTGTTGTAGGCCTGCAAAATATGCCCTTGGTATTTTATTTATTTATTTATTTGTTTGTTTGTTTATTTATTTTAAGATGTAGAGAGTTTTATTTTTTTAAACAGATTTTTATTTATTTTAGAGAGGAAGTTGAGAGAGAGAGAGAGAGAGAGAGATAGAAACATCAGTGATGGGAGAGTCATCGATTGGCTGCCTCCTGCATGCCCGTCAATGGGGATTGAGCCTGCAACCCCAGCATGCCCTGACTGGGAATCGAACTGTGACCTCCTGGTTCATATGTCAATGCTCAACCACCAAGCCCACTGGCCAGGCTGCCATTAGTATTTTAATGGGGAGTGCATTGAATCTATAAATTGCTTTGGGTAGTATGGACATTTTGATGATGTTGACTCTACCAATCAATGAGCACGGTATATTCTTCCATTTGTTTATGTCTTCCTCTATCTCTTTTTTCAATGTCCTGTAGTTTTCCTATTATAGGTCTTTTATCTCCTTAGTTAAGTTTATTCCTATTATTCACAGGTTTTAAACAAAAATGGAATGGTTGAGTTTTCTGTGACAAGTAATGAGACCATCACCGTTTCCCCAGAATATGTTGGCTCTAGACTATTACTGAAATTAAAGGAAATGGCAGAGGAATATCTTGGAATGCCAGTTGCCAATGCTGTTATTTCTGTACCAGCAGAATTTGATTTAAAACAGAGAAATTCAACAATTGAAGCTGCTAACCTTGCAGGTAATATTACCTTTGCCCGAGTTACATTTTCATCAAAATTGTCTGAGGCTGAAAATTTTCTATAGGAAGATGTATCACTTTGCAAACCACCTAACTAAGCACGTAACTATATGTCAGGTAAATTAGATGGATTTTGATACAAGTTTGCAAATGATAATTAAGGAAGTCTATAGGACAATATAAAATATATGTATCACTGACAATAACCAGTCAGGCACATGACAAATGCTGCAAGATAACATGGACACATGTTAGAAGCAAGTTTTTTCTTCTAAACTTTCTTTAATGTTAAGACGAATATAATGTTTTTAAAAAGCCCTAAGGTGGGGGAGAATTCATTTTAACACCATTCAACAAATCTGAGTGTCTCAATATATATCTGTTCTCATGGAATTTATATTGAAAAGATATATGCCTTATATAAATATAAAGCTGAACTATATAAACAGACAAATCCCAATTCTCATGGACCTTATATTCTACCAGAGGGAAACTCAAAATCAGCACAAAGATAAGTATATTATGGGGTATTTAATATACTTAAGTATTTCTCACCTATAGCATTATTGAGGTTTTGAGCTGGGTAATTCTTTGTTGTGGGGAACTGTCCAGTGTACTATAGGATATTTTGCAGCATCCCTAGCCTCTACTTACCAGATGCTAACAGAACCCTCCCCATCTAAGGGGTGACAATCTTTTTTTTCTCCAGATATTACCAAATGTCCCTGGAGGAGTAAACTGGCCTCTGGTAGAGAACCTAGATATATATATATATATATATGTATATATATATATGAAAGTAACATCCTATGGGGAGGGGAAGAATAGAAAAGGTTAGAGAATAGGGGGTCTTGCAGGTTTTAAAGAGAGTGGCCAGGTAGGCCTCATTGAGAAAATGACATTTAAGCAGATTTAAGAGAAGCAAGGTAGATAGCCAGGGAGATAGGGGAAGTATGTTGCAGGAGAGAGAACGGCCAGTGGGGAAGCCACAAAATGGGAATTTGCTATTAAGAAGATAGTACATTAGCCAGTGTGGCCAGGGCAGAGTGAGTGTTGAAGCCAGAGAACTAAGATGAAGGGTATTATGATCTCTGAGTAAATTCTTAAGAGTCTGAATAGTTTTATGGCTCCTGATACAGAAAGCCTTATTACTTTCCAGACCACTCATGTGGCTGGTAGTTTAAAGCAGGAATTTGCTCAAGGAAATCTGATCCTTTGCCTGCACATAGACAACAGATCAAAATCAGATTAGCTATATTTTTTAGATTCAGCTAATTTCTTATATTTCAGGGTGTTATATTTTAAGTATTTCTTTAAAATTATAATTTCAGCTATTAGAGCATCTCATCTAGATTTTTTTATTATTTTCTGATAATTCATCTTCCATTTTTAACAGAAGAACACAGTAAACTTATCTCATTTCCATAGCAGTTTGTTATCTATACTAATAAAAGGGTAATATGCTAATTAGACTGGATAGACTGGACATCTTCAGGACATCCTTCCAGACAAAGCCACAGTGGCGGGGGCCAAGGCAGAGGCAGTCAGGGGCAAGCAGGCCGGCAGGGGAGAGTGGTCAGGAGCGAGCAGGCCAGCAGGGGAGAGCGGTCAGGGGTGAGCAGGCCGACAGGGGAGAGCGGTTAGGGGCAATCAGGCCGACAGGGGAGAGCGTTTAGGGGCATCGGGCAGGCCGGTAGAGGTGATTAGGTGCAATCAGGCCAGCAAGCAGAGTTGGTTAGAGGCGATCAGGCCCTAATCTGTGGGATTGGGCCTAAACCGGCAGTTGGACATCCCCTGAGGGGTCCTGGATTGGAGAGGGTGCAGTCCAGGCTGAGGTACACCCTCCCTTACTCCCTCCCCCACACCCCCATGCATGAATTTCGTACACCGGGCCTCTAGTAATATATAATGATTAAAGTTTTATTGCTCATAAATTCCCAAGTAAAATATGACAATGAGAAGAGGCTCAGATTTTTTTTTTAATGGAGTATGAATTAAGAATAAAATGATATGTTCCACTGAATCTGGGCCTTTATTTCATCCTATTGTAATCTTTTAGAATGATTTTAATGATACCTATTTAGAGGAACAATAACATTATGTTGTTTTTATTGGGTTTATGACTGTTCTTTTTCATGAATTTGAGTGGAGCTTTTTGTACCAACAGAATTTGATCTATAGAAGACACTAACGTGAAGTTGAGTGAGATTGAATTTCTTAATTGTGTCTTCTCATGAGCTCTTCTTTCCTCCAACCCATCATACAGGACTGAAGATCTTAAGGGTAATAAATGAACCCACAGCAGCAGCTATGGCCTATGGTCTCCACAAGGCTGATGTCTTTCACGTCTTGGTGATAGATTTGGGCGGAGGAACTCTAGATGTGTCATTACTGAATAAACAAGGAGGAATGTTTCTAACCAGGGCAATGTCTGGTAAGAAAAATATAGTTAAACAGGTTTAGGCACATTAGCATATCTAATGTGTGAAGTGTTTAATTTTTTTTTTCCAGTATTCTTTGACTTCATTTTGGTAATCTGTATATATAATTTTATGCTGCCACTTATATGTATTTACAAAAAATGATTGTGCATCCTATAAGTCAGATAAATACACTGCCAGTGGTAGCTCACTGAGTCAATGCTTTTCATGGCTATGGTAAAGGGAACAAAAGAAAATAAATTCTTTTAAAATGAAGGGTGATCAGTTGATTTCATTAGGTAATCTGTTTCACAAAATAGATATCTTTAGTATTCTTTAGAAAGTGATAGGATTTTGCATTCTAAATCTTTTTAAAAGGTTTTTGTTTTAATTTAGCTTAAGGGATGAATAAGCCTGTTTGAAAAGTGGAGCTGTAAGTTATAAGTAGTCTAACTTCTGCATTTGTCTTCCTCCTAACTGGACTCTCTTTAGAATCAAGTTTAGTGCTGGGGATTTATATTCCATTACTCTTTTCCTTTTAAGTCATTTTTTCTGCTTTTCTGCTCTTAACCATACAAGCAAAGGTTTTTGGTTTTTTTTTAAAGATAAAATGCCTGCTGGTACATTTTAATTATAAGAAGTACTTTCTTCTTTTGAATAATGATATTTAGTGTTTCTAAATTGTTACTTAAAAGTCAATCTGTGTTCTCAATCTATTTTCTGAAAAAATATTTGATATCATTAAGAGATATTTCCTTTTATATCATTTTAAAAAATTAACCCAGATGTGCACCTTTTTTTGTGTATGTGTGTGGTTTGTTTTTTGTGTTTTTTTTTATAAGTAGGAATATAGCCAGAGAAGAGTATTGGTAATTTTCCTGGGGCTGGGATGTGGAAAGGCATGGAGGTCTTTTTTTTGTTGTTGTTCTTAGGAAGGGAAAGAGAGAGAGAAACATTGATGTGAGATAGAAACATCAGTTGGCTGCCTCCTTCATACACCCCCACCAGGGATCGAACCTGCAACCTGGGTACATGGCCTGACCGGGGCAGGGAAGGAACCCTCCATTTTCTGATGTATAGAACAATGCTCTACATCAGCCAGCCATGGCTGCACGGTTTTTTTCATAGTACACATTCGAGTTAAAGTCATCTCAACCCTGTTATTTTTTAATCATTCTTTGTATGAATAAAATCTTAATATCTTCAGTACAGACTTTGTTATTCCAATAAAATTATATTTATACACACATGCTAAATAAGTACATGTTTACACACATATATGAATAACTATAACATAAACTTTTATTTTTAACTTAGGAAACAATAAACTTGGAGGACAGGACTTCAATCAGAGATTGCTTCAGTACTTATATAAACAGATTTATCAAACATACGGCTTCCTACCCTCTAGGAAAGAGGAAATTCACAGATTAAGACAAGCTGTGGAAATGGTAAAATTAAATCTGACTTTTCATCAGTCTGCTCATATGTCAGTGTTACTAACGGTAGAGGAAAAGGACAAGAAGGAAACTCCGAGTAGTGACACTGAACTGTCAAAGGACAGACTGTCCCCAGCAGATGGCCACCATGTGAGCAGCATGTATGGAGCTGGCCTTTCTGAAAAGAAAAGTGGAGAAAGTCAGGTTTTATTTGAAACAGAAATATCACGGGAGCTCTTTGACACCCTAAATGAAGACCTCTTCCAGAAAATCCTGGTGCCCATTCAGCAAGTATTGAAAGAAGGCCATCTGGAAAAGACTGAAGTTGATGAGGTGGTATTGGTTGGGGGCTCTACTCGTATTCCTCGAATCCGTCAAGTCATTCAGGAGTTTTTTGGAAAGGATCCCAACACGTCTGTAGACCCTGACCTGGCAGTGGTGACGGGAGTGGCTATCCAAGCAGGAATTGATGGAGGTTCTTGGCCTCTTCAAGTCAGTGCTTTAGAAATTCCCAATAAGCATTTACAAAAAACCAATTTCAACTGAATTATGGAGGAATGATTATTTATGATCTTATCAGACCACCTCCTCAAAAAAAAGTGTCTAAACTATCTCAAAAATTTACCTAAAAGGCAACATTCAGATATATAAAATTTACATAATGTTTGTTTTAAGACTTAATGTGACCAGATTGATCCTATTTGATTTTGGAGAGATCCCATTCCTACAAATACATCTAAAATGATAGAATAGAAGCACGGATGGCTATATTTTCTGGATTCTGGAAGTAGATAACTATATGCACTTAAAATTGTTTTCTGTGAACATTGTCTAGTGCCAATTAATTTACTTGATTATCATATGTAACTAATAATTTGAACTATACTTGAAGGACAGCGTTGATGTCAGGTATTAGCATTGGCTGGGAGATAGAAGTATTAATATAAGCTACATATGTGGTATTCAATAATTGCCATATTATATAATAAAATTGCTTTCACAGATTCAGTACCCCATTATGTATCTATTCATGTTACCTGCATTCTCCAGATTTTTAAAATATATTCATTGGATATATTTCTCTTTCTGAAATAGTTACAGATTTATTCAAATGTTCCAATACCAGTTAGTAGAAATACCCAATTTATATATTCTAGTTCCTTTATCTGCTGTGCATCATTCTCTGCTTGGATTTCCATGATTCTACCTGGTTAGCAAACAATGGGGAATTTTTAATACCCTTTTTAAAATACATTAATGTGACAATGTAACCATCCTTACCATCAGTTTTTGTTATTCAAGATTTTTTTCAGAAATTGGTAAATAGCAGTAACTAGCTACAGTATTTGTTTTATGTTTTTGTTTTGTTTCTTTGCTTATTTTCAGTTAGTCCTGGATAATGTAGCTGGTATTTGATTCAGTTTTACTGAGATTTCCCCCCATATTTAGTTATGAATGAGGAAAAATATGCTCACTTATAAAAACCTTGCTATTATTTCTTACTGTCATTTTTAAAATAGTAACACTTGGACAATTTTTAGCCTTAAGGTTGGTGTATGCAGAGATAAAAAGATCTGTGAATGTTGGGAGTAATGTGGAAATCTAATACAGAAGGCAATGTGAAAAAAATTTCTACTAATCAGCATTAGTAGCAGTTTTGTTTTGGTCTGTTTCCTTTTAGGAAAGCTACAGGGACCAAGAAAGAAAATATAGCAGTTGTTTCTGTGATGCCCGTATTTTTTCCTTAATATAGGCATGCTTCATATTATTATTAAAAAATTATACTCTGGTCAATATTTTTGTTAAATTTTGCCTGCTTTATCCACTGTTGAATTTGACAGGATGTTGAATTTTCAGTTCTTGAAAAAGAACTAAGTAAACTCATTTTAGCAACATCAGAACATTTCAACTTCTCAATAAAAAGCTAAATGTTAACACTTTTTTGCAGATCTAAAAAACTTCCTTAGCAATGAAATTTCAAACACTTTTGTGTACAGAAAATATCTGAAGTAGGTAGATAGAAGAATATAAAATGTTCATTTATGTATTTCATTTTAGAACTAATAGAGAAATGCCAAAGATGAAACCTTCACTGTATTATGAAAATATTCAAATGTTCTCTTGGACTTCATATAAATCTTTAATAGATTTTAGAATTGAAAACAATCTTTTTTGAAGCTCTTTAAAGTGTTAAATTTTTCAAAATCTCTACATATAGAATCAGCTTTAACCTAAAGCATTTTAAGATTTTTTTTTTAAACTTGAATTTCTCCAAAATATGAGATAGTTGAGGACAATATGATCATATTTTTAGAGGAAACAATTTGCAAAATAGGGCAATGAATCTCATACTCTAAATTTGGAATTTAAATAACTTGATTGTGTCTGAAAATTATGATGGCAGTGTTAGAATTGGGGCAATAGTTTAACATATACTCTAGTATAGTTTCAACTTTAAAAGATGAAGTAATGTCTGTCTTCAAGCATTTTACCAGAATATAAATAGACAACATCAATGTAGCTTATTTAAAGGATAAAAATGGATTCTGAAAGTGATCATTTATGTATAATAATCTGAAGACATTCTTCATAAAACAAACATTACGTTTTAGCTGTATAGCTAGTGTTTTTTGAGGTATATAACTTTTAAAATATTAGATGTCTTGTATAATTAGATTATGTGAATGAGTAATTTATTTTGTATCAGGAATGTTTTGGTACTGTGTTTTCATTCAAACCACTGATGTATCTACGGATATTACTGTGTAACATGTATTGTACATAACAGATTGTGCCTCTTAAATTTGTGTGTATACAGGTCATTCATACTTTAATGTAAATAAATATGACTTTGCAGTTTGTTTTAAGCTGTATACTCTATTTTTTCCATTTAGGGCTAGGCCTGAGTCCTTTTTCTGAGGTATATAAATAAGAAAGGAAGTGGGGATAAAGCTGACCATCTGATGCCCATGGCTTGTGACCTCAACAGCTGTTTCCTAGTTCCCTGCATCCTGGTTGTCTCTGAAATTGCTTGCTATTCTGCTTATTTCCCTGACTTAGAAGTATATTATATAAACACTGTGTCCATAATTCTGGATACCAGTTCATGACTCCTAACTATAGTGGAGCCAACTCCTAAACTAATCTAGTTGGCTAATAAATAATCCTGTATAGTAGGCTACTGTAATCCTTTGGTTGATGGTTAATACTTATAATTTTCTAATAAATTTTGATAATTTTTTTCTACAAAAATATTTTTAGAGAAGTTTATTATATTACTGTAGTCTTTTCAAATGAGCCCTTAAATAAAGATAGTAGACTTGACTCTTCATTGCTAATTCCTGTGATTCCTTCATTGTTATTTTAACTACCATTACTGAGGAACTCAAATATATGAGGAAATAATAGGGACATTTTCATATTTATTTCATTTAACATGTATACAGTTCCTCATTGGGGTAGGCAGCCTCTAATGAGGCTTCTTATGATCCCAACCTCCCAGCAAGATTTAACGACTCACTGCTAATGATCAGAATAGGGCAGAAGTGCTTCGGATGTCACTTCTGAAACTGGATAATAATAAGACTGGTTTCTCTGTTGGATGCATTCACTCTCACTTGCTGTAAAGAATCCAGGCTGTTCAGATGGTGAATACAGATAGGGAAGAAGCCCTGGAATATGAGAGTCATATGTAGGTGAACAGGCATAACCCAGCCAATACCACCTTCCAAATATGTGAGAGCCTGACCTCTAGGCAGAGCTCCAGGTGATTCAGCCACAGTTGAAATTTGAATGTAATCTCATGAGAGATCTTAAAGCAGAATCTCCCAGCTAAGTGGTTTCCAGATTCCTGATTCATGTAAACAGATAATACATTTTTGTTTTAAGCTACTAAATATTTGTTTTTCAGCAATAGATAATAGAGTGCTTACTATGTACCAAGACTGTTCTAAATAGGTTAGTAATACTAACCAATTTAGTTTTATTTTTGCAAATTCATGAGTACGTGCTATTATCCCCATTTTCAGATAGGGAAATTAAAAGCATGGATCTAATTTCCCTAGGATTATTCAGCTAATAAGTGGAATCATGATTCATTTTCCAGTCAGTGCTTAACCCCAATAATGTGCTTCCTTAGACAACCCATAATACACTCCCATAGTACTTTTTCTGTTCAGTATTAAACTGTTAGATAGTATCCATGAAAGACCTTTCATTTACCAGATGTTAAAAATTGAAGGTTTAGTGTTATTTAATCCTTTCCATTTCTGACAAGCAAAGATTTTTATAAATAGAAAATAGAGATAATATACTACTTTGTTGTTTTTTTGTGAGTGTCTGGCACATAGAAAATGTTAAATATTATAAATACATGGAAATGGTAGAAAGAAAAGGAAATGAACAAAGAAGCTCAGTGGCTTGCCAATTTTTCATGGGATTGTAAGAAAATGCCAGAACAAAATTGGTTAATATTTTCCCTGATAGTCTCAAGATCCTGATTCTCTAGGTCTAAAATTTCTGTAAGTTATTGAAAATTCTCCTGATAAAATATGAAAGAATAAATTTGACTTGGTAAAACATTTATTTACTTGTGTAAAGAAGAAATGATTTGACTCACATTAAGTTATTTGGATGTCAAAGCAGGAACAAACGGAGCATGTTTTACACTCATTAACTATTATTTGGTTTACCTAAAATACCTTCTAAAATACTTCAAATTATATAGTACTTGTATCTTTATAACTATATATTACTGTATACTTATTTATATATAAAACACATAAAGACACATTTCTGTTGAGTTCATCGGGTCACATTACATTTTCTGACATGGCTCATATAGTAATGGAAACTGGAAATTGAATGTGCTATTAGTTGTAATGACTAACCCTCTGTCTCCTAAGTTGCTAATATAATATTGTCACAATAATAAAGACTTTGTGGCAAAAAGTAGTAGTGGCAGACCCTGCTAAATGCTATTGCAATATATTTTTTAATCATTTTTCTAGAACCCAGGTTTTTTTTGGAGCAGCAACAATCTACTACTTTATAACTCCCAGCTTCTTTTGCAGCTAAGAATAGCTACATGACATAATTCTGACTGCTGAGATATAAGCATAAATTACTGGGTAGAAACCATAGGCTGTTTTTTTATTCTTTAAGTTTACACATTAGGATCATGCAAACATCTTGCTCCTCACCATTCCTTTCTTCTTGGAGTGTAGACATGATGCTGTAAGATAAAGCAACGAGATTGCAATTACCAACCAGCAGACATGCTATGGGTGGTTGAGCAAAGGATAGAAGCAGCCCAGTGGGCTGATGGAGCTACTCTAGCCAACTTTGTCCTCTCCACCTCAAGACTTCTTTCTACCTGAGAGAAATAAGCCTCTTATTTGTTTACATTTCTTCTTTGGCTTTCTTTCTTCCTTGTGTTTTTAAACTTCTGACCCTAAATTTTGAGGTTAAAATTTGGTTAAATTGTCATTTGTTGAGCTTCTGCTTCTAGCCAAGGTGGAATAAAAAGGAAATAATCCAACTGAAAAATCAGATAACATATAAAACAAGTTTTCAAGACCATACGGTACACATTTGAAGCAAACATTAATTCTTGTCTATTATTGCTGCAAAATTATACATATAGCAATACAGGAAAAGCAGGAGGCTTTTCTGTAATACCTGGAAAAGGTTGCACTATTGCTCAGACGAGAGAACCAGAAGCAGATGCTCAGAGGAAATTAGTGGTGACTGAAGTTGCATTAATATGTATGACTACTTCCCGTTGAATTCCACTGTCACACATTCCAGATCATCATTTTAATCTTACTCTCTGATCACATTACATTTTCTGCTATGTATATGAGTTGAAAATAGCAATAAACCAAAAATTATTCACAAGTGTAGTAATAATGACATGAGTTTTATAATCATGAATTAAAAAATTGATTCTATATCAGTTCCCTTGGCACATAAAGAATGCATGTGTCACTTCTAAAGGTTTTGGAGCAAAGGTTTTTCAAATTTTTCACAAACATTTTTCAATTTATGAACTAATTTTAACATTGCCTATATGATTACTTATTAATGTTATTTTTTATCTTATTTCATTGTTGACAGTGTTACAGATGTCTTCCATTTTCTCCCTTTTTGCCCCTCTCCACCCAATCCCTACCCCACCCCAGGCCTCCTACCCCATGCCATTGTCTATGTCCATGGGTTATACATATATGCATATCAGTTGTTTGGTTAATCTCTTCCTGTCCCCTACTCTTAACCCCTCTCCCACTGAGTTTTGTTATTCTGTTCCATGCTTCCATACCTCTGGACATATTTCATTATCAGTTTAGTTTGTTCTTTAGATTCCACTTGAAAGTGAGATCATGTGATATTTGTCTTTCTCTAACTGGCTTATTTTGCTTAGCATAAGAGTCTCTAGATCCATTCATGCTGTCTCAAAGGGTAAAAGATCCCTCTGTTTTATAGCTGCGTAGTATTGCACTGTGTAGATGTACCACAGCTCTTTTATTCACTCATCTACTAATGGGCACTTGGGAGATTTCCAGATCTTAGCCATTGTAAATAACACTGCTATGTACATAGGGATACATATATACTTTCTCATTGGTGTTTTGGGATTATTAGGATATATTCCCAGAAGTGGGATTGCTGGGTCAAACAGGAGATCCATTTTTAATTTTTAAAAATCTTTATTGTTGAAAGTATTACATATATCCTCTTTTTCCCCCCATTAATCCGCTCTAGCCCACCCTCGCCTGCTGCCTCAGTCATTCACCATCCTACTGTCTGTGTCCATGGGTTATGTATATATGTATACAGGGTCTTTGTTTGATTACCTCCCACCCACCCACCCTCCCTCACATTCCCTCCAAGATTCCTCACTCTGTTCCATGCTTCAATGTCTCTGGATCGACTCTGTTTATCAGTTTACTTTGTTAATTAGATTCCACATATGGGTGAGATCATGTGACACTTATCTTTCTCTGACTGACTTATTTCACTTAGCATGATACTCTCCAGGTCCCTCCATGCTGTCTCAAAGGATAAGAGATTCTTATTTTTCACTGTTGCATAGTATTCCATGGAATAAATGTACCACAGCGTTTTTATCCACTCATCTACTGATGGGCACTTGGGCTGTTTCCAGATCTTAGCTATGGTAAATTGTGCTGCTATGAACATATGGGTGCATACATTCTTTCTGATCAGTGTTTTGGGGTTTCTAGGATATATTCCCCGAAGAGGGATTGCTGGGTCAATCAGAAGTGCCATTTTTAATTTTTTGAGGAAACTTCATATGGTTTTTCATAGTGGCTGCACCAATCTGCATACCCACCAGCAGTGAACCAGTGTTCCCTTTTCTCCACATTCTCACCAGTACTTGTTGTTTTTTGATGATAACCATTCTGACGGGCATGAGGTGATATCTCATTGTTGTTTTAATTTGCATTTCTCTGATGATTGGTGACTTTGAGCATTTTTTCATTATCTTGGCTATTTGTATGTGCTCTTTGGAGAAATGTCTATTCAGGTGTTCTGCCCATTTTTTAATTGGATTGTTTGTCTTCCTTTTGTTGAGTTGTATGAGTACTTTATATATTCTGGATATTAACCCCTTATCAGATGTATCATTGGCAAATACATTCTTCCATCCAGTGGGTTCCTTTTTAATTTTGATGGTGGTTTCTTTTGCTGTGCAGAAGTTTTTTATTTGGATGTAATCCCATTTGTTTATTTTCTCCTTAGTTTCCTTTGCCCTGGGAGATGTCTGAGATTTTACTGCCTATGTTTTCTTCTAAGATTCCTATGGTTTCATGCCTTACATTTAAGTCTTTTATCCACTTTGAGTTTATTCTTGGTATAAGTTGGTGGTCTAGTTTCATCTTTTTGCATACACTTGTCCAGTTTTTCCACCATCATTTGTTGAAGACTGTCTTTACTCCCTTGGGTGTTCCTGCCTCCTTTGTCAAATACCAATTGACCATAATGGTGTGGGCCAATTTTGGAGTCTCTGTTCTGATCCATTGGTCTATATGCCTGTACCAGTGCCAATACCAGACTGTTTTGGTTATGATGGCTTTAGTATAGTTTGATATGCAGCATTCTGATCCCTCCTGCTTCGTTATTCTTTCTCAACATTGCTGCAACTATTTGGCGTATTTTATGGTTTCATATAAATATTATAGTATTTGTTTTGTGAAGTATGCCATTGGTATTTTAATAGGAATTGTGTTGAATCTATAGGTTGCTTTAGGTAGTATAGACATTTTGATGATTTTAATGGTTCCAATTCATGAACATGTATTACACTTCCATTTGTTTGTATCTTCCTTTATTTCTTTGTTGAATGTCTTAGAGTTTTCCAAGAACAGGTCTTTTACTTGGTTAATTTTATTCCTAGGTATCTTATTTTTTGTTATTGTTGTTACAATGGAAAACATAGGATTGCTTTTTACTTTCTCTTTCTGAGAGTTGATTATTGGTGTATAAAAATGCCATTAATTTGTGGATGTTTATTTTTTATCTTGCTACCTTGCCAAATTAATTTTTTAAGTCTAGTAGTTTCTTGGTGGAATCTTTAAGGTTTTCTATGTACAATATCATGCCATCTGTGAATAATGACAGTTTTATCTCCTCCTTTCTAATTTGGATGCCTTTCATCTCTTCTTGTCTGATTACTGTGGCTAGGACTTCCAGTACTATGTTGAATAAGAGTGGTGAGAGTAGACATCCTTGTCTTGTTATTTTTTTTTAATTGCTTTATTGGTTAAGGTGTTACATATGTGTCCTTATTTCCCCATTGCCCCTCCATCCCCCCCCCCACTCATGCCCTCACTCCCCTGTTGTCTGTGTCCATTGGTTAGGTTTATATGCATGCATACAAGTTCTTTGGTTGATCTGTCCCCCTTACCCCCATCCTCCCCTACCTTCCCTCTGAGGTTCGATGGTCTGACTTGTTCTTGTTCATAAGGGAAACGCTTTTAGATTTTGCCCGTTGAGTATAATGTTGGCTGTAGGTTTGTCATATATAGCCTTTATTATTTTGAAGTAGGATCCCTTTATTCCCATTTTACTGAGTGTTTTTATGAAAGCAAGGGTACTGGATTTTGTGGAATACTTTTTTTTGCATCTATTGATATGATCATGTGCTTTTTATTTTTGAGTTTGTTTATGTGATGTATCACATTTATTGATTTGTGAATATTGTACCAGCCTTGCATCCCCGGAATAAATCCCACTTGATCACTGTGTTTGATATTTGTAATATATTGGTGGATCTGATATGCTAATATTTTATTGAGGATTTTAGCATCTGTGTTCTTTCTTTACAGTGGCATTATCCGGTTTTGGAATTAGGGTAATGATGGCTTTGTAAAAAGAGCTTGGAAGTGTTCCTTCCTCTTGAATTTTTTTGAATAGTTTGAGGAGGATAGGTGTTAGTTCTTTTTGAATGTTTGGTAAAATTCACCTGTAAATCCATCTGTTCCAGAACTTCTGTTTGCTGGAAGTTTTTAAATTACTGCTTCAATTTCATCAGCTATTATTGGCCTACTCAGGTTTTTTTTATTCTTCTTGATTGAGTTTTGTATGTTTCTAGGAATTTGTTTCACCCAGCTTGTCCAGTTTGTTGGCATATAGTTGTTCATAGTATTGCTTACAATCCTTTGTATTTCTGTGGTGTCCATTGTTATATCACCTCTTTCATTTCTGATTTTATTTATTTGGGTCCTCTCTCTTTGTTTCTTGATGAGTCTGGTTAGGAGTTCATGAATCTTGTTTATCTTTTCAAAGAACCAGCTCTTGGATTTATTAATATTTTGTACATTTTTTAAAAGTCTCTATGTCATTTATTTCCTCTCTGATCTTGATTATTCCCTTCTTTCTACTTCTTTTGGACTTTTCTTGCTCTTCTCATACTAATTCATTCAGTTTTAGGGTTAGATAGTTTAATAATCCTTTTCTTGTTTTTGAGGTAGTCCTGTAGTGCTATGAACTTCCTCTCAGGACTGCTTTCACCATGTCCCATGGGTTTTGGGTGGTTGTGTGTTTATTTTCATTTGTTTCCAGGAAGTTTTTAATTTCTTGCTTGATCTCATTGATAACCCATTCATTGTTTAATAACATGCTATTTAGCCTCCACGTATTTGAGTGTTTTTTATTGCAGTTGATTTCTAACTTCTTGCCATTGTTATTTGAGAAGATGCTTACTACTATATCAATCTTCTTGAATTTGTATAGACTTGTTTTATGCCTACCATGTGGACTATCTTTGAGATGTTTCATGTGCACTTGAGAAGAATGTATATTCTGTATTCTGATGCTTTGGGGTTAAATGTTTTGTAAATATTGGTTAGATCCATCTAATCTACTGTGCCATTTAAGGCCCCTGTTTCCTTGTTAATTTTTAAAAAATATATATTTTATTGATTTTTTTTACAGAGAGGAAGGGAGAGGGATAGAGAGTTAGAAACATCGATGAGAGAGAAACATCGATCAGCTTCCTCCTGCACAACACCTACTGGGGATGTGCCTGCAACCAAGGTACATGCCTTTGGCCGGAATCGAACCTGGGACCCTTCAGTCTGCAGGCTGATGCTCTATCCACTGAGCCAAACTGGTCAGGGCTCCTTGTTAATTTTTTGTCTGGAAGATTTATTCAGTCATGTCAGTGGGGAGATAAAGACTCCTACTATGACTGTATTGCTGTCAATTTCTCTCTTCAAGTTCATCAAGAGTTGTTTGTGTGTGTGTGTGTGTGTGTGTTTATACTTGGGTGCTCCTATATTGGGCGCATATATGTTTAAAATGTTAATATTTTCTTGTTGAATCATTCCCTTTAGTATTATGAAGTGGCCTTCTTTGTCTCTTGTTGTGGCCTTTTTTGAAGTCTATTTTGTCTGATATGAGTATTGCTACCCCAGCTATTTTCCCCTTTCCATTTGCATGGAATATATTTTTCATTCCTTCACTCTCAGTCTATGTGTATCTTTTGTTCTGAGGTGGGTCTTTTGTAGACAGCATATATATGGGTCATGTTTTCTTATCCATTTTGACTTCATAATTTAATCCATTTATATTTAAGGTTATTATTGATGAGTATTTATTTATTGCCATTTTTATTTGCTTTATGCCTATGATCCTCTTTCTCTCCTTTTCTTCTTAAAGCAGTCCCTTTATCATTTCTTGCATTGCTAGTTTAGTTATCATTTCTTGCATTGCTAGTTTTAACCATTTTTTGTCTGGAAAGCTATTTATTTTACCTGCAATTTTAAAGGATACCCTCATTCAATACAATGGTCTTGGATTTAGACCCTTGCTTTTCATTACTTTGAGTACTTCATGCCACTCACTTCTGGCTTGATGTGTTTCTATTGCGAAGTCAGCTAACATTCCAATGTGGACTCCTTTGTAGGTAATTTTCTCTCTCTCTTGCTGTCTTTAAAATTCTTTGTCTTTATTGTTATTTAATTATGATGTGTCTGGGTGTGGGTTTCTTTGGGCTTGTCTTGATTGGGACTCTCTGTGCCCCTGGAACTTGTGTGACATTTTTCTTCACTAAAGTGGGGGAAGTTTTCTGTCATTATTTCTTTAAACAGGTTCTCTATTTCTTGCTCACTCTCTTCCCTTTCTGGTATTCCTATAATGTGGATGTTGCTATGTTCCATGTTGTCCCAGAACTCCCTTAAGCTATATTCCTGCTTTATCATTCTTTTTTCTATTTGCTGCTCTAATTGAGTATTTATTTCTACCTTGTCTTCCAAATAGCTGATTTGATCCTCTGCTTCATCCAATCTACTTTTAATACCTTTCAGTATGTTCTTGATGTCAGATATACCATCCTTCATTTCTGTATGGCTCTTATTCATGGCCCCTATTTCCCTTTTCATGCTGTTGCACTAAGTTCCTTATGCATCTTTATAACCATTGCTTTGAACTCTATGTCTGATAGGTTGCTTGCCTCAATCTCATTTAGTTCTTTTTCTGGAGAATCCTTTTTTTTCTCTCTCATTTGGGGATTTTTCTTTGTCTCCCATTTTAGCTGTCTCTTTGTATTTGCTTCTATGTGTTAAATAGAACTGTTACGCCTCCCAGTCTTTGTGGGATGGCCTTATGTAGAAAGTGTCTTGAAGGGTTCAATGGCATTCTCTTTGTTCACCTAAGCTGAATATTCCAGGAATATCCCTTGTGTGTGTTGTTTGGGCTCTCCTTTTGTAATTAGGTCTTGATAGTTGATGTCCCATGTTTAGGAGGGATCTCCGCTCCAACTTGCTACCAGTGAAGTTCAACCACAGTGTCATTGTGCCAGCTGTTATACAGGTGCTTTGGGTCTGCTCTTTGTGGGGAATGCTGGATTTTGCTCTGATGCTGTTAAATCTGGTCTCTTGGTGTGTCTATGCTGGGCTTCCTAGGAGCTTCTCTTATGCAGGTGAATGTGAGTCACTATCCCTTACTGGCCATGGGCAACCAGATTGAGTTCCAAGAGGTTGAATCTCCTAGTAGTTCAGTGGTCAGGGACTCCAAACATAAAGGCTTGGTCTACATTTAGTCTTACACCTTGATTGTCACTGTTCTGAGCTATACTCCCTTCCCCTACAGAGCTGGACCAGCAGGTGTCAGCTGCAGTTGCCTAGGGTCCTGCTGGCATTCACCTTCCTGTGCTGTCTGAGGTAGTGTCTGCAGCAAGGGCCCAAACTGCTATTTCTGACTAATTAGATCTGGCAGAGTCTCAAAACCTTCAGAGACCCACCTCTGCCTGCAGACTGATTGGATTCAGTCTGGAATAGCCTCAAGCAATCATCCGCAGGTGGGGTGAGAGGTTTTCCAGCAGGTTGCAGCAATTGCTTCTGCATGGAGACAGATTGTTGTTCTCAGTCTCTTAATGGGTATCTGAAACTTCACATGGTGGGGCAAAGGAATTTCCAATAAGGTTGGTCAACTGACTTCCACCCAGGCAAACACCACCTGGATAGCAAAGCTTTGACTGAGAAAGATGACCTCCACAGCATGAGGGAATGGCTCAATACAGGAAACCTGGGTATCTGCCTTTTGAGCTCTAACCCCAGAGCTCCCAACTCTAGCTTATGTTTACACAGCTCCAGCCACTCTGCCGCCCCTGTGCAGGAGCCCTAAGTGAACAGCTGCACTCAAAATTTATGCATTGGCCTTTTAAGAGGGTGCCTGCATTTCTAGCTATCTCTCCCTGGCAGACAGCAACCCTGCTAGTTTTCATAGCCACATGTTATGTGGGTATCTTTCTCAGTTCTGGTGCTTTCTGCTGTGGGGCCCAATTTGAGGATTAGATCCCAGAGTTCTCAGTGGCAACCCCTGACCTTTATATCTATTCTTTCCTTACTGAGTTGCAAACTGTCAGTCAATCAACTTCACTCTGACTGATTCCAAAGCAAACTCATTGTTAAGTCATATTCTTTCATAACTATATATTATTCTTATATTTTATTTTAGATATCAATAAAACTCTTCCCCAATAAATGTTGTTAAGAAGATGACAAAACAAACATAAATCTGTCTTACAAGACTTTCTTACTTTCTGATGGAAATAGTTATAAGCAATACTATGAACACTCAATAAAAAAGATGGAGAGAAGAAAGGAGAAGCAAGCTTCAAAAAAAGCCCTAAGTTTCATATTGTTTATTTTATCTTCGTTTTCTTTTACCAAAAGCATATATCTCCTCTGTTTTCCCTATGAATATACTTAGATAACCTAGATGGCTCTATCATTTTCATATTTGAATTTGCTATCATTCTCTCTAAAGTGCCTTATTTTCTTATAAATACACACACACATAAATTGTCTCTATTTAAAAGAAATATCTCTTTAATTATATTTTTAGTATCATTTTTACTCTTTCAAATCACCTAACTTATATGAAGGACAATATGCATCTACTCCTTAATTATCAAACTATTATTCAACTATTGACAATCTCTGTACTTTTCCCATACTTTCTTGATGGGATATTTTTCTCAATGTTACAATCAGGGCTTTTTCTTCAATTTTTTTTCTCTTAAACATTTTTACAGCATTTGAGAACTTTCTTGAAATACTCTTTCTACCCCTAACCCCCCTTTTTTTTCTTTTGTTACATCATACTTTTCACTTGGAAGATATCATATCATAGTATGGACTTTCCCAAAGTACATTCTATGAAACACAAGTTGCTTAAGATGTTAACGGGCAGCACACACATACACACACAAAAAAACAATTTCCATGTTCAAATGGATTTGAAAAACATTGGGTTGAATAAAATAAAAAAAGGTCAGCTTATTCTAGACTATCTCAAAACCTTTAAAGAAAAAAAAAGATATACTTTTCTGTTTACCAGATCTATTAGTGTATAGAACCCTGTGCTTATGGAGTAAGTAAAACTCTTTAGGAAGTATTAATTAAGTAGTTAAGAACAAAGTTTTGGGAATCAGGTAGACATGGACCCAAATCCTGGCTCTAACACTTCCTAGTCATAGAACTTTATACATATTACTTATCTTCCCCATTGTGAAGTAATAACTAACATTTATTGCACTCTTGGTATATATAAACTCAGCACTTTTCTACATGCTCTACATATATTGTCTAATTTAGTCAGTGCAACAATATTTGGATAGTAATGATCTGTATTATATAAATGATAAAACTGAAAGTTTAAGTAACATGAAGTTTAAGGAGTCACTCATTAGGATGTATAGTAAAGAATTGATTAATTATTTAAGCCATATGAAATTGCCATTTTGTAGGTTGTAAAAGGCCAGATATTGGTAATTTCATTTGGTTCAGCCCCTATAACTAAAATACTTTGGGTTTCCCAGAACAGAGCATTCATGATATTGTGATTGTTTATCTCTTTTTACCCTTATAATTAGGAATTTATCTCCCCTTATATTCTTTGAAGCCATCCCATAATTGTTTCTACGAGGGCATTCTCCAAGAATCTGTCACTCATCTTTGTGGCTCTTATTCTTCATTCATAGTGATCACATCTTCTCTTATGTCTTATAGAATAACTCCAAGTCTCAGGAGAAACACAGAACTCTAGACTATTAGAGCTTGGAGGGAATAAACATATTACCTAGTCTAAGCCATTCATTTTACAGAGAAATAAAATTTGGCCCCCAAACTTCTAGTCATGCATTTTACTCTGCCTACTGAGGTGGGGGAAAACAACAGAAAAACATATCTACACTTTCTATTAAATGTGACCAAAATTAAATTCACCATTACTGTGCCCCATCAACTAAGACTCCCTCCTGTTTTTTTTTAAAAAAAATTGTCATTATTGTTCTTCCAGTTACTCTAACTCAACTTCAACATCATGACTGACATCTTCTTCTTAACCTCAAATTACCAATTCTTATATGTGTTCACTGCAATGTCTTTTCTATCCAACCCTTTCCTACAACTGCATTGCAGCTTTCTAATGCTCGTTCATTCATTCATTCATCCTTTATTTATTCAGTCTTCTTCTGTTTCTTGCCCATTGTTTAGCACTGAACAAGATGCTTTGCGTTACACAGAGAGGGGTCAGATAAGAAATCTTTCTATACTAGATTATCCTCCAGCTAGACTCCTGGAGATGCTTAATTATTTCTTCCCTGCCAATCCCAACATCTCCCTGGTCTCTCACTTTAGTCCCTCCAATAAAAATTCCCCTTTCCCCTCATAACTGCTAAAAACAAATTAGCAGTTATGGGGGGGGGCATAAATTGTCACTTCTTTTCCCTCAAATTCTCAGTTTTCCATTTCTGTTTCCAACTACCATCTCCAAACTGCCTTCTCAGCCTCTCGTGCCCATATTGTCCTACCAGTAACCTGAAGACCACTCAAACCGGCACCATCACTCATGCCTACATCCTCATTAATTTTCCATCCTTCTCTTTACTCACTTCTTCCTCTCTGCACTTATCACCTTCTCTCTCTGTGATCTCAATCTGACAAAATTCAATCCCTTTATTTAGTGTCACCTCAAATATTTAGTGACAACTATTCCTTAGGAACTGCCATAAACTCTCATCCAAATACTGTGGCTTTCTCCTGCTCTGAGTCCTCACAGTGTTTTCTTTTACTACTTTTATATCATTACTAGGGGCCCAGTGCACGAATTTGTGCACCTTGAAAGGAACTGTGGGCTGCGAGGCTCC
This sequence comes from Cnephaeus nilssonii, assembly GCF_951640355.1. NCBI lineage: Eukaryota > Metazoa > Chordata > Mammalia > Chiroptera > Vespertilionidae > Cnephaeus > Cnephaeus nilssonii. Next base: position 99,704,874 of record NC_137074.1, on the reverse strand, counting down.
AGTCGGCACAGGGGCGGGTCTCGGCCCATCCTCCACGCCCCCGCCATGGCCCCCAATCCCCTGTCTACCAGCAGCCCTGCTCCCACTGCCTCCCACATGCTGATGGTGCTGGCCCTGCTCGCACCTGCTGACAACATGGAGTGATTGGAGCTGGCATCAGCAGCAGGTGCGAGCAGGGCCAGTGCCGTCAGCTGGTGTAAGCGATGGCTGCTGCCCCAATCCCCCTCAGGAACAGGGGAAGGTGGAGAAGCCCTCAGGGGCGATCAGGGCCAGCAGCCACCACACGCACCCCCTGATGGCGCCAAGTGATCGAGACCGGCGCTGGGCACTGGGTGCGAGTGGCAGCTCTGGCGGTGGCTGCGGGTGTGAGTGGGGCTGGTGCTGGCAGTGGGTGTGAGCGGTGACTCTGGTGCTGGCAGCAGGTGCAAGCAGGGCTGGTACCAGCAGCAGGTGCAAGTGCCGGGCAGGACCGTGGTGCGCAGGAGCAAAGAATTTTCAGTAACCACCAGAGGCTCGCCCGGATAACAGCGAATGGCGCCCCGCCTTGGTCTGGCACCCCCCCCCCCTCCCCCTCACCTGCTCCACCATCTTGCCATGTTCCGTACACGCCCCCTGGTGGTCAGCGCACATCATAGCGACCAGTTGTTCCCCTGTTCAGTGTATTTGCATATTAGCCTTTTATTACCATAGGATTGCTTGCCTTGTAGTTTTAAACTTTACTTATAATGTAGTTTTTAACAGACTCACTTGTTGATCTTCACATCAATCACAAGCATCACACATACAGTGAGTAGCCATGTAATGAAGACTGTTAAGTCCTGAATGGCTTAACATATGAACTCGGTTTCCTCAGCTGTAAAATGGGAATAATAACACATTTGAAGTAATTATTGTCAATATTAAATAAGAATAATAAATTATTTAGTGAATTCCATGAGTGGACACATGCAAATTGTGGTTTACTCTCTCAAATACTGTAAATTAAAAGCATGCATTTGAATTATCCCAAAATGTTTGAAAATTATGGCATAGCTTTTATTTGAAATAAAATGATGCAATAGGCTTATGTTTGAATCAATCAGGTTAGAAAGAGAAGCAGCTAGACTTTTTTTTTTTTTAAACCTTGCATTAATCCCAATAATCCATGGATGTTAAGTTTATGGCTTCTAACTTGCTTCCATTCTGTAAACTCATTTATGTGTTTTGTTTCTTTTGCCCCAAAACTAAGCCATAGATACTATTCAATACCCAGCAAATTCTGACACCCTTAACCATGCACAGACCCACCCAAAGGCTTGGAAGTATTTCAGAATGATTAAGAACTTCACCTGAAGGCAGAATTGATATAAAATTAGGTTACTGTACTTAAGAGTCAGACAAGCTAGATTTAAAGCCTACTCTCACATTTCCTAAGCTTTGTGGTCTTGTTCAAAGAGGGTTAACCCCTCTAACCCTCAGATCACTCAACTACAAATTGGGAAAATAACAGTAGCTACCTTATAAGTACATGAAAAGTGCTGTCAAAGTCCTGAGCACTTAAAAATAAGTGCTCAAATAATGTTAGTTACTATCATTAGTAAGCAAGAATATACACAGCTAAATAATATATATATACTTATTAAACACTATAATATTCAACAGCTCCATTTAATTCAAACTATTATACAGCAACCCTCCTCAAATTCAATGAAATACGTATGGCATTTATTAATAATGCAGTATAACCTTTTATATTAGAGTGGTTAATAAGAAGAAACTACTAGTTATTCTGGTGCTCGCTCATACAGCTCTTTTCTTTTCTTACAGAAAACTGTTTCCCTTTGTCCAAAGAGCGCCTGATAAAGCAAGACAACTGGCATTTTTAGGTTTTAGATCAATCACACATTTTAAAAGTTATACATTCTCAACCATTTGTTGCATATCCCTTTACTACCTTAAAGCAACCGATTGCTCTGATAACATTGCTCCTTTAATATTTTCAAAGGGAGATGTTTATTTTCCCATATCCCACATGCTTTAGGGCCAGAGCATATTGTCTGATTTTTCACTACTTTAATAATTATCCTTCAATCTTGAGCCAAATCCCTATATTGTTTAAGCTAAGGCCTCTGGCTGTACCATAATCCATGCCTTCTCACCCACTTGCCTCTTGGCCTATCAGAAGACTGGCATCATCTGATTCTGCCACCATGTTGGATGATGTCATAACTTACATGAGCAATTGTATTAAACTCAATCCCTTCTCAACTTCATGACTTTCATACTTTCGGTGTTCTTCATCTGCATTCTACTTTGACCATCAACATTCATGACCTTAAGCCATGAACCTTATTACCTGGAACTAATCCACCCCTGAAAACTGAACTGGCCATACCTGTTCTATTTCTAAATTGTATGTTCAATTACTCTCACTACATTTTTTTTAATTCCATTTAGACTACAAATTCCTGAATCCAACTTTCTATGATCTTTGCCCTATAGGATGATCAAAGATCCTAGTTTACTTGGACTACTCCTGGTTTTATCATTGACTTTCCCCATTCCAGGAAGTGCTCAGATCCAGGCAAACCTATGTCCTCTCTCTATTCTCTTCATTACCCAGCCTATATTCCATGACTACCATTTCATCTAAATTGTAATATTCTGAATTCTCAGGCCCTGCTTTCTTTCCATTAAACCTTCATATTAGAATGCACATGGCAGTCTTGTCACACTTGTTCCCCACCTGTGGAATGCTACTTCAAAAAAATCACCCAACCCTGCAAATTTATCCTGCAATATCTTCCTTCCACCTGAGTTCTTAATAGTGCCCAGAAATTCTTGCATCACTCTCAGAGCGGGACCAACATCCTACTTAATGGAAAAAGTAGAAGCAGTCAGGGAAGTCAGTCACCAAACCTCTATATTTCTTTGTTTCCCCACTCAGCCTTTGCTAATTATCTCCTGTAACAAATGAATTATCTTTTCAGATCTAAGAATAACCTTATGATCTGAATCCCATTCTGTCCCGTTTTCTCAAAGCATGTTTATTAACTATAGTGTTTCCATACTTTCCTATCAATGAGTATCTTTTTAAAAAATATATATTTTTATTGATTTCAGAGAGGAAGGGAGAGGGAGAGATTGAAACATCAATAATGAAAGAGAATCATTGATCAGCTGCCTTCTGCACACCCCCTACTGGGGATTGAGCTCACAACCTAGGCATGTGCCGTTGACTGGAATCAAAACCGGGACCCTTCAGTCCGCAGGTCAATGGTCTATTCACTGAGCCAAACCAGCTAGGGCTCAATGAATATCTTGACAGTACTCGTTAAAAATACAAATTATAAGATTTCCCCTCTAGAAATCTGTCTTTTAAATAATCAATTTAAGGGATTTTTATAAAAAAAATATATTTTTATTGATTTAAGAGAAGAAAGGAGAGGGAGAGAGAGCTAAAAGCATCAATGATGAGGGAGAATCATTGACTGGCTGCCTCCTGCACGCCCCCTACTGGGGATAAAACTTGCAACCCAAGCTTGTGCCCTGACCAGGAATCAAACTGGCGACCTCTTGGTCAATAGGTTGATGATGTTCAACCTCTGAGCCACACTGGCTGGGCAAGGGATTCTTATCTTAAGGCAAATCTAGGAAATCCTGAATTGTTCCCTCTCTTTCCTAATCTTTATCTTCTTCCCTTCTACTGACTCCTTCCCATCAGTCCATAGAGATCAATACATTCTTCTCATCTTAAAAATCAATACCATCACCAAAAAATGATCCAACTCTCAACCCTATGTCCCCCTTCAGTTACCATCCTACTTCTTGCCTTTTTTTGTAGCTAAACATTTTCCTGCCAAATCAGCTTTTCCTTCTCAAACATTCTGGTACCTGTTTCCATCGACTGTTCCTTGATGGGATAAGTAATATATTTATTGCTATATCCATGGGATACTTTGAAAATCATTTCACTTAAACCAGTGGTCGGCAAACTCATTAGTCAACAGAGCCAACTATCAACAGCACAACGATTGAAATTTCTTTTGAGAGCCAAATTTTTTAAACTTAAACTTCTTCTAATGCCACTTCTTCAAAATAGACTCGCCCAGGCCGTGGTATTTTGTGGAAGAGCCACACTCAAGGGGCCAAAGAGCGGCATGTGGCTTGTAAGCCACGGTTTGCCGACCACTGACTTAAACTATTCATGACATTTAACATAATTGACTGCTCCCTTTTTTTTAAGGGACCTTTCCTTTTACTTCCTTACCACCACACATTTGAATTTTCCCCCAGGCTCCTTTCTCTGTCTTCCCTTTAATGTCTATTTTTCTGAGGCTCAGTTATAGTCATCATTTCCTACGTATGTCCCACTCTCTCCTAAGCAAGAGAGAGTGGAACATACGTATGTTCCACATCTCAGTCACTCCCACAGTTTCAATAACCCTCTTTGTGAGTGATTATCAAATTGACTTCTCTAGCGCATATCTCTTCCCTGAGCTCCAGATCCATACAGGGAAATACTCACTTGCCATCTACTTTATCTCTCTGCTTGTTCATGTCATGCACACCCTAAACTAGACCAGTTATTTTCCTACTTCCTCTAAAACTTTATAAAGGCCACCACACTTCCTCTGTCTTTGTCCTGGCACATTTCCAACCAGTCACCTACTAATCATCAATTCCTCTGGAATTGTATTATGGAAGAAATATTTGCAACATATTGAATGACATGAAGAAGAGTAAGGACAGCAGAGGAAGAAAAGGAGGAGGGATAGGGAGAGGAGAAGGAGAAGGAAAACAGGAGGAAAGAGAAGCAGAAGAAAAACAGTTTCTACAAAGCTGTAAAATAGAAGGAACTCTTACCCTTTGCAACAACATGGATAGACCTGGAGATTACTATGCTAAGAGAAAGCAAGCCAGACAAAGACATATATCACAGGATTTCACTAATATGTGCAATCTAATGAACAAAATAAACAAAATGAAACCAGAGACATGGATACATGAGCAGACTGAGACATTTCTCCATGGTTCCCACATTATTTCTCAGAATGAGCAATGCCTAATTTGATTAGTCTGGTAGTTCCCTTCCTGGCTCTGGCATGAGTGTCATGAACCTTTCTGTGAGAGGTTGCAGTATATGGCCCTTGTAGGATCAGCTACACCATCAGGAAAATATGCACTATTTTGCAGACAGTTCATTGGAATAGTTCCTGGTATATGAGTTGGGTTAATTACTGTCAGTATCTTTTAAGCTCTTGGCATGGCTTCTATTTGGATAAGCAAATTGAGCATTGATGTCAAGCCAAAAAATTAATTCTTAATATATTAAATGCTTTGAAACCCAACTGTTAAAAGAAATTAAAGCATCCTAATCTTACCTAATAATAGAGAAAAATGTAAATTGACCGTACTTCTGCTATGCCCACAGCCAATCAGAGTGAGTATGCAAATTAACCCAACAAATATGGCAGTTAATTTGCATACATACCTGGGTCCTGGGAACCTCCTTGGCACCCAGGTCACTCCCAGCCAGCCATTGAAGGGATGGGGGGGGGGCCCTTCCCAAGCCTAAAGCCCGGGCAGCCCAAGCCCATGATCAGAGGGGCGGGGGGGGGGGGGCAAGCCTGCGATGGGAGGAAAGGGGAAAAAAATCAATGGAAACATATTCTCAGGTGAGGATAAAAAGAAAAATAAAGAAATGTCATATCCTATGAAAGACATATCTTGAAACTGACTAAAGAAAGTTGTCATTTTTTCATGGTGAAAGGACTGGAGTGCCTGTTGATGAAAATACCCTGGTGGCTGCAATGACTGGCAGTGGCTGCAGCAGTGGGGTGATGGGGCTGGCGCCTTCCCCTGATCAGCCCGGTCACCTCCTGCAAAGGGAGGCCAGACTGCAGCTCCCAGTAGGACATCCCCTGAGGGCTCCCAGTATGTGAGAGGGGGCAGGCTGGGCTGAAGGACAAATTTAGTGCACTGGGCCCCTAGTTAGATATAAGTAGCAAAGACCAATAATTTATTGGACATTATACAGGAGGGTATTGTTTTTCTCAGCTACAACATTATGTATTTCACCCCCCCCCCCCCCCCACAAAAATACTGCATTTGGTTCTGGGTCCTTTGCTGTACATGTTTTATTTGAATTTAAAAGAGTAAATTATTTTATGTTAGTAGAGCAGTTTTAAAAATGAGTCTTGCTCTGTCCTTCAGAAGACCCCAGGAAAGCTGGCACAATACCCATCTGTATATTTTTGTATAAAGATATAAAATTAACATACTGAAATCATTATTCCTGAATTGAGCATAGTGTTGCAAAGTATAGAGTATATTTGGGAGGATTACAGTGATTAATAGAGTTTGACATGAAAGCCCAAAGGGGGCAGTCTAGAAACTAAAATAACATCCCCAGTTTATTTTATGCAGGGAAAATAGAAATACATATTTTAGGAAATAAAATAATCAATATATGCCATATAAATTAAGATAAAAATAAAAGTTGGAGACAGTTCAAATTATTTTAGTCCCTATTATAAAATTGAACTAATGTCATAAAGGAATTTTAATTTTTAAATTTCAGAGGGAGGGATTCTCAGACATTATTTGGTCAAAGTCCCTTCCTTTCCACCTTCCTCCTGGTAGGCAGTGAGCCAGTTTCCCCAAGAAGCCTTCCAGGAGAAACACTCATTGTATTCTATCTCAATGCACTCCATTGTGCAGAGTCTGCTGTGAAGTTCCTGCCTGCTTGTGTCTTCCAATCCATAGTCTATTTTAATCATGCACTAATTGGATAATATAGAAAAATTAGGTTGAAAAGCCAGGAAAAACTTTGATCCATGTAATATTATCTTACTAAATGGTAAAGTAGATAAAAAAATGAAAGCAAGAATAGGAAATAGCATAGAAAGTAACAAACTAGAAAATGCACAGGAAATAGGCAAACATACACATACTTTGGAAACATTAAAATAGGTTTCTGGTCTCTCAAACGTAAGATAAAAATAATTTAATTACTATGATTAAAAACTAGAAAAGATCAGTATGGGGGATTCATGGACCTCCAATGACACTTCTATTACAGCTATTAAACAGTAAGATTTACATTCAGTTGTGTTGTCAAAAATATGACATTGGAATTTAAGCAATCTTCCCAATGGAAGAAGTAAGTTTCAAAATACTGGGTCCAATTTGAGCCTCCACAACTTGAGAAATGTTTAGAAAATAATTCTGTAAACAAAATATTATAAGGATTGGGCTTCTTTTCCAAGGAAAAGATGGTTTACAGAAACTTCGGAAAGGTTCAAATTAGATATTGTGACTGACAGTGGTTTTATAAATAAGTAAAACAGCTTTATTATAGAGGGAATGATATGTTAATTTTACAACAATACCTAAGTGATTTTTTAAGTATTAAGCTTTTAATCAAGCAACTTGTTGAGTGCCCGGGGAGACTATACACAAGTGAACACTCACTTTGTGGTTTAGGGGTGTGTATACTTTACAGCCAGCATGTCAAACTCAAAGGCTAACATGGGCCAAATAAACAAGTTTTAAGTTTATGTGGGCTGCAAAAAAAAACCAACTTCAATTTTCATAGAAACGTAGGTTTATTTAGATACAGACATGCTGAATACAAAGGGCTGAAATGAGTAATCATTAACATAAAATAATAGCACATTTTAATAAAATTAATATTTTTTCTTGAACATTAACTTACCAGACACTGAATAACTGCATAAATTAATAAGCGTAACACAAATAAACGGTTTTTTTGTTCTTCAAAAGCGAAATATTTCCTGTTGCACACACCAAACAAGTCAGTCCAAGACTAATGACGTGGCAATTGGCTGCTAAAATATTCGCTGTTAGTATTAGTGGGGAGAAATGGTGCTTCTGCAAGTAAGGCGCTAAGGGAAATGAATGCAACACGATTATAGAAATCAGTCATTAGCAAACGCTGTAGTTCATTATTAATAGTTATGTATAACAGGATATTGTAAAAATTAAGTTACAAAATTTTTATTAAAACATTTCTTACATACTGTTATATTGGCTGGGCCGTAAAAATATTCATTGTGGGCCGCATGCGGCCTGCAGGCCGCAAATTTGACATGCTTGCTTTAAAGCACACAAAGTCTGTTTCATTGCTTCTGGATTTGCTTTTCTTGGAGATCCTTCAAAAGTGGCACTCATTTAAATGAAAGCTATTATTATAATGGTCAAAAATAAATGATGAAATAAAAGACTCAAGTGTTCTTTCAACCTCTAGTTATTTATTCATCCACTCAACAAATATGTATTGAACACCAGGTATATGTTGTTTGCTATTTAGTTGAAACTTATTGTTTAGATGGGAATAGAACAAACAGTGAACAAATAGACAATTTCTGCTTTTGCAAAATTTATAACATAGAGGTGAGAAAAAGACAAAATAAAAATAAATAAGTAAAATTTCCAGTATGCTGAAAATTAATAAGAATTATGGAAAAAATAATCTGAGGAGGTAGAAAGTGTTGATAAAAAATAGGGTGGCTAAACAAGTTTTCATTAATGACTTGACATTTGAGTAAAGACCTATAGAAGATGGGTGAGTAAGCTAACCATATAGATGTTTGGAAGAAGCATGCTTTAAGCCTCAAATAGTGCAAAGGTCCTGAGGTAGGAGTATGCCTGGTTGATTCAGAAAAAGCAAGGAGTTAGTGTTGCTGGATCAGGTAGTAAAGGTGAGCATTAGGAGGTTGTGAGATAAGAAAGGTAAACAGTTTCGGGTTCTACAAGGTTTTCGTGGTCATTTTAAAATGACCTGGGATTTTACTCTGAGATTTAAATCCTTTGGAGATTTTGGGCAGAAGAGTAACATGATCTGACTTATATTTGTATAACAAGCCACTCTGGATGATATGTTGTAAACAGACTGTACAAGGCAAGGATGGTGGCAGGAAGACTCATAAAAAGGCGATTACAATAATCCAGGTGAGAAATGATAGTGATTTGGACAAAGCTGTGAAAGTGATGAGTAGTAGTTGAATTCTGGATTATTGGATGTAATTAGAAGATAGAGCCAATGAGATTTGATGATGGATTAGATGTGGAGTAAGAGAGAGTTCAGGGTGACTGCAAGATATTTTTATCTAAGCAACTGGGAGAACAGTGTTGCCATTGGCTGAGAAGGTGCACCAGGGGTAGGTTTTAGTGTGGTGTGGGAAAACAGAGGAGGAGGGTCAGCTGGCTGACCAACCCTGGACTTCAGAGGACAGCTCAGGCTAGGGATATACACTTGGAGGCATTTGCATATAGAAAGTATCTGAAATCGTGAAATTGGATGGCAACACAAGACAATAAAGTAGAGAAGCAGTCCAAGGTCCTTAAGATGAAAGAGGAATGATTTAGTTGACTTATTGAGTCAGCTAAATCTAGTAAATACGCAAAGCTCCAGCCTGTAACATCCACATCATCCACACATCCTTAGGAATATTCAGTCCTTCACAAAAAATAAACTCAAGGTCCATTCTTTTATTCAAGGTCAAATCTACAAAATTCTGTGTTATTGGATCTTGAGGTGCTTGATTCCCTGTGACTCATTCCAATTCTCCATTTTAGCTATTTTGGCTAGTTGTTGCTCCCTATAATTTTAGCCACATACTTTTTAATTTGCTTATTTCTATTGTTTCCTTTTTTTCAGTCTCCTGTTTGGAACTGCTGGGGGAAATAATTAATTAGGCTATTTTGCTTCCATTACTACTCATTTTAGTTACTTACAAAAAGTATAATGTAATAAAATCTAATCAGGGTCCAAGTTTTATTGTTTCTCACTTGTTCTCATCTTTCTCTCACTTCCTTTCTCCGTCCTTCTCCTTCCCTCCTTCACACTTCCCTCCCTCCCCCCCTCTCTCCCTTTTGTTTTTCTAAACAGATTCTTTAACTCCTACACCAAATCTATATTTTTAGGCCACATATCTTGGCTGACAATCATCTCAATCCATTGCAGACTTTTCATGTCTGCAGCCTACTTTCACATTCACATCTATAGTATGTATGAAGACTATGGGTTGGGATGTTTTAGCTCACACATACAACAAAAAGAAAAATTAGAGTAGATCTCTACTACTAGAAGTTGGCTAGAAATTACAGAGAGTTTAATGAGAATATGTTTTCCAAATCAAGTCACATTCATCTCACTTAAAAATTAAGACACAGCATTGTAACTCATAGTTTAAAATTTAACAACCACTAAGTATATTTTATATCGATTATAATGTACAGATACTTTTTATAGAATGCATTTTAAATGTTAAAAATGTAATTAATTAGTTCATAATCCTAGTCAGTCTGCTATTATTCTAATACTTGCTATCAGTCTGCTCCAGGATTTGGTCTTTCAGTATATTTCTAGAGTGGATTACTCCGACTCATTTTAAAGCATGAGCTGGAGATGAAGATGGTGAGTACTTGTACATCCATATAAGCAAACAATGCATAGAACAAAAAGAAATATAATGAAAGATATACAAGTTGAAGTAATAGCCCTTATGTTGGGGTAAAAAGATTGAGGTACAGGGAAGTTAAGCAGGTCACACATGCCAAGATCAGACATCTAGAACTACAAGACTGAGGTTCAAGTTACTGTTAGTGAATTCAGAGCTAACCATATTTTTTTTGGTCATTATTCACTGTATAATACTTAAACTTTTTGAATTTTAATTCTCATCTTTCAAAAGAAGGGATCAGATTAGAAGTTTTCTAAGGTCTCATATAAATTCTATGCTTTCATGTTTCTAGAAGTAAGCATCCAGCCCCTAATGGAAGAATCTAATTTAAATCAACTACCTCTATAAAATGTGGGATTCCATGTTTCACAGAACGAAAATTCAATTTGGAGATGTTTCAGCATCTTCCTACCTAAGGCACATCCTCATATTTATAGCTTATACTAGTAATGTTTAAATTTATATATTTGTAATGTATAGAACACTTTTAAATGCATTACATAATTTGAGCACTGAAAAAGAGCCAATCAAATAAAGAGAATACTATGCAAGACAAAATAAAACGCAGATAGGATGATTGACTTGTCTGAAATCCAAAGCTGTCAAAGAGAGGAGAGAGGGAGGGGGGGAAGAGAGAAGAGAGAGAGAGAGAGAGAGAGAGAGAGAGAGAGAGAGAGAGAGAGAGAGAGAGTTGAGCAGAGCTACATCCTGCCTCTTGTTCTTTTCACACTAAGTCAATGTAGTTGCTCCCACATTAAAAAGTATTTCTTGCTGAAACCAGTTTGGCTCAGTGGATAGAGCGTTGGCCTGCGGACTGGAAGGTCCCAGGTTCGATCCCGGTCAAGGGCATGTACCTTGGTTGCGGGCACATCCCCGGTCGGGGGTGTGCAAGAGGCAGCTGATCTATGTTTCTAACTCTCTATCCCTCTCTCTTTCTCTCTGTAAAAAATCAATAAAATATATTTTTAAAAAAAGTATTTCTCTTTGTTCTATGCATTGTTTGCTTATATAGGTTAATACAACATTTAAGAGTTCGGTTAGCCTTTGGCATGAAACAGCATTGAATTCAAATTCTGACACAGTCTATCTTGTCTTGTGCAAGATATCTAATCTCTTTGTAAAATCAGGACCATGAAGCCTCAGGACTTTTGTGGGGAGGATTAAGTAAATGTAAAACTTCTGAATATACTGACATAACTAACACCCAAGACTTCTTAGCTATCATCAGTATTAGTAGTGTGGGTAAGAATTAGCCTAGAGCTCGGCCGGCGTGGCTCAGTGGTTGAGCATTGACCTATGAACCAGGAGGTTATGGTTTGATTCCCCGTAAGGGCATATGCCCAGATTGCAGGCACCATCCCCAGTGTGGGGCATGCAGGAGGCAGCCAATCTACAATTCTCTCTCATCATTGATATTTCCATCTCTCTCTCTCTCTCCCTTCCTCTGTGAAATCAATAAAATATATTTTTAAAAAAGAATTAGCCTAGACTAAACCTATAAATATGTAAATTTATCTTTAGTCCTTATATTTTTCTTTAGAAACCCTTTTCTCACCTCTGATTAATTCTCTGATATAATATCCCCATGAAGTGAGACCTGTAGGTTTCAGAGCTTCATGGATCCTTAGAGATCCCAAGCCCAAATTATACTGAAACACCTTTTCCTAAGTTATCTGCTATCAGTAGTGAGGGTGAGAATGATAGCAAAAGAGACTAGGTCATGAGCAGTTTGTGGGCCAGGGAGTGATAAGAATGTACATTTTTCAGTTCCACATCAGCCACTAGGAAAAACAGCTCTAGTTCAAGTTCTATTTCTCATAACTGGGAAGAACCAGAGAAGTTAAATCCTTTTGTTATATTGTAAATCAGAAGACGCCTTAATCAATAAGCCATATTTATTTGGAGTCCTTTTCATTTCGCTAGCACTAGCGGGCCCAGAGGAAATCTCGCTTCTCAAATTCTGGGGCCCAATATGGTGGAAGTCTTTCCTATTTATACGTTTTTCAGCTCTTTGTTTTTCAAATTTGGAATGAGACTTCCGGACCTTCTGAGAAAAAGTCCTGTGTGCTGGGACAGGGCGTGAGACCATATCTCAAGGCCTGGCCTGGCGCCAGCACTGGAAACTCTGTCTGGGGCATAGTTTATGGCCTCTCTGGAATGGGGAGTAGTCTTATTTTCCCCTATTATTTAAGCAAGTAAACATTTACAGAAGCCAGCATAGCAGGGTTAAATTTTAAACAGCAGTTTTACCCAAGATGGAGGTTACTATGGTTCAGTTTCTATGAAGACTCACATAGCTATGCAGTCTCAGAACTAGAACCCAGGGCTCCTAAAAGTGGTCCGCTGTTTTTCCACAATCCTGTGCTGACTTTTACTCTCACTGCGCTGTTATATAAGTTAACAAGAATTGTAAAATGGAAGAACTGTGTACCTTTCAAAAGAATTCTTGAATAGACTCATGACCAAACAATATAAATTATAATAAATTATTAACCACAAAGTGATTTTAGAACTGGGGAATTATACTTCTGAAATCACACTCGCAGTCCAGGCAGTCCCTTTCCCCTAAATCCCAATAAAGATGCCCTCAGTGATAATTTTATTTTTTCATATTACTTATGCAAATAAGAAAAAGAAATTCCCCACAGGGACAGGCCTGCACCAGCATCTGTGGGAACCGAGACAACAAGTCTCTCATGCCATATTTTTATTTTATTTATTTATTTATTTTTTATTTTTATTTTTATTTCTTTATTGATTAAGGTGTCACATATTTGTCCTCATCCCCCCATTCCCATCCCACACCCCTCCCCATGGATGCCCCAACCGCCTGTTGAACTTAACCATTGGTTAGGCTCATATGCATGCACACAAGACCTTTGGTTGATCTCTCCCCCCTCCCCCCACCCTCCCCTATCCTCCCTCTGAAGCCCGATAGTCCGATCGATGCCTCCTTGTTTCTGGTTCTGTTGTTGTTCATCAGTCTATGTTGTTCATCATTTCCTCTAGATGAGCGAAATCATGTGTCACTAGAGATATACTTATAAGAACTGAATGTGAGACGAGCAATAATAGTTATGCTGACTGGCAAATGAATCAGTCTGTAGTGAGTTTCTTTCTGGACCAACAGTTCTTTTGAGACCCAATATCAATGTCCACCAGTTCCTTATGAGTACATGTCGGCACTGACCCCTCAGCTCTGGATGGTGGACAAATGGTGGTAATGCAGGTCCGACTCCCTCTGGTTTGGTCTCGGCCGGACCCACGGGCACGGCTTCACCCGGATCCAGGGGCCCACGGCCTCACCCGGACCCAGGGGGTGTGCGGCCTCACCCGGACCCAGGGGCGCGTGTCATGCCATATTTTTAGTTATTTAATAGTTATAGATAGATTGCACTAACCGACTCAAATACATTTTATCATTTTTCCTGACACATGTACCTTCCCAGCCACCTGAAAGGTGAGGTGCAGGTGAGAGTGTTTGGATTCTTGAGGGTTCTTCTGGGGAACATGGCAGTCCCATGAGTTGATCCCAGTAAAGTCCTCTGGTTCCTTCTCTCCCATCCAGCTCCATCCTGCACCATCATGGACATCTCAGCCCACATGTCCAGGCTCTGCCCACCCCGCTTCAGGAATAAAACATCCTCCGGACAAAGTGAATGCCAGTGGAGCAGCTTACCCTTGGGAGGGCAAAACCGAGGAACCACAGCCCTGGTTCCTGGAGCAAGCCAAAGTCATTTGAGAGGAAACTTCTGGGACTCCAAATCCCCGGGGTGGTTAGGAAATGAGGGATAAGAGGGGGACCCTTGATGGGCACAATCCCTTGGCCTCCTGGCCAGAGAGTCAGCCAGAAAAGGCCAGAGCAGGGACTCTCTAAAGCATGGAGTACAGGGCTGAGCCATGTTGGCCCAGGTCTAAGAGCAGTATGGCGGGAATGTGACACTGAATATAACCAGTTTTGAAGCTATTGTTTGGTGGGTGTTTCATAGCATCAAAATACATTTTTGCCTTGCTTTGTGTGGTTCCTAATAAAATTACACTATATATGGCTGACCTTTTAGAACTATCTATCTGGTATTATCATTAATAAAATAATTTTATGGCTGCTTTAAAAAAGCCTTTAATATTTTTTATTCAGCATCCAAAACATCAAAATCCCAGGTAAATTCATTTTCAAAAGCATATTCTCTATTTCTAGTACAAAATTTTTTTCTACTCACTACTTTCTTGAATTTTAACAGTAACAATACAATATTTAAGTAATTAGAAAAAAGTTCAATTTACATTTTTCTGGCTCTCACATATTTCTGATGGTAAAGTAGTAACATTTATTAATGTCAGCCCAACTTCAGGGATGATATTGGTTTGCATTTGTTACCATATAGGACTAGTGTACATAAGAAGGTATATAAATGCAGATAAGGCATGCTTGTTTCTAAAACTGGGGATTTAAACAAGAGCATATTCCAAAAGATACACTCTTCATATTTTATGGTAAATTAAATACTGAACTTAAAACTCACACGTTACCTGCTTTTGGGCCTATATTTTTCAAAGTAATACACTATATTTCATGTGACCTTTAAAGTAAATAGCCAAAAAATAAATAAATACACTGGCTAATAGCATTTCAAACATCCCATTAACTCCTGAGAAGACATGCTTCCTGTAGAAACAATGGAGGCAGATTCACCTGTGCAACAAACAGCTACTGAGTACCTGTTATTCGCCTCACATGAGGACACCTAGGTGCTGGAGATAGAGAAAACGATAGCCACATCCTCATTCCAGTCCTACAAGATACTCACAGACATCTCTTTCCTATACACTAAGCATAAATGATCACATAGCTTGAAAATGGCCAGCCATTAAGAAAAAAGAAGGTGCTTCTCTTACTAAGAATGACCACAACCACTAGATTTATTGGGGTGATCGCTTTGTAAGTTGTATAAAAGTCTAATCACCATGATGCACACCTGAAAATGATATATAATATTGTATGTCAACTGCAATTGATTGAATTAAAATATTTTCTCAATCTTTCCTATGTGCAATAAATATGCTCATGTTTTTATTTTGAGAAGAAATTTCTTCTTGTATTATATTTAATAAATCATTTGTAGACCAAATTTAGTTGATTTTTAAAATTGGATTCCTTTAAGATTCTTTGAGTAAGTAGAAATATGCCAAACAAAAGTAATGACTAAAGCCATCTGATGATACATCAGATATTTCTGAATAGATCTACAAATAGAATATTTGAATTTCAGAAAGGAATATAAAGTACAAATACAAGAATACTAGTACACAACTAATGTGTATTAGCTTAAGTCCAAAAGAGAAAACATATCAGCAAAATGTATTTTTGTGTTTTTTTTTAATTTCTGGCATTCAAGTCTATAAATTGCACTGATCTTATTATAAACTGATTTCATACTTTTATGACCATTATATCTATCTAAAGTGTAAAGTGAATTAATGGGTACTAGCTTACATAGGAAATACTGAGACACAGCTTTATATTTCATCTTTTACCCTGAAATTATGAAATAGTTAACTGGCTTCACAGTCAGTCATTTCTCAGTGACATCTGGAAAGGTATAGGTAGTCTACATGAAAAGCTGTATAGCTAGACAAAGAATTGATGGAATACCCAGTTTCAAAGTTGGGAAATGACTGATCTCTGGAATATTAAGCTAATGCTAGATTTCAAACATTCCTGTCTTAATTAGGTAAGAATCAAACATCTTCATTTACATAAACATCTATGAATCTTAATTTAAAATACTAAGATAGGAACAAAACTTTTGTTTCTCTTTTCCAACATGCAATCATATGTTAAAAATATTTATATGATGTGTATTTATGGTCCCTGTTCTTAATTTAAAACAAAGTAGAATATTTAGATCCATTATATTTTAGACTTATAATAGAATCTATAAATCATCTAATCTCTTATTTCATAAATGAACAAATAGACCCTGGGCATGAAGTTTTGTTTAAAAAGCATAAATAAAGTTGATTATTAGCTAATGTGTCCCAATGTACTGGTTTCTTTTCTAGAGAAAAGAAGGTGCCCAGCTTCTGACTTGAGCAGGATGAATAAAGGAAACTACATAATAAGAAATCAGGTAATAAAAATGGGTAAGCACACTGTATCTTAGATTTATTTTTCATTGTGTCCTCACCTGTTCACTGAAGGCTTGAAGCAAATTCATGAGGCTTTTGGTTTTAGACAGTAGTTCCTGGTATGTTCCCATTTGGGCTCCTCTGACACTTTCCATCACAACAATAAGGCCCACCTGTGCAGAAGTGTGGTTATGTGTCACTAAAATACAGGTCTGAAAAACAGTGTTTTATTCCTTGGGTTACAAAAACAAAACCAAAAAAATCTATTTTAATGAAAGCTGCAGTCATCTTTTTGCCTTTACTATTTCAGAGGGTAGTTCTTGGTAGGTGCCAGTATAAGTTAGTATATACATATTTCACAATAAATTATGATATGCTTCTAGACAAAAAAGTGTAGTGGTATTTCTCTCTTTTCCGTGCCATCACGGATAAGGTTCTGGTCCGGTTGCTGAGTGGAGGAGCTGGGGATTAAGAAATTAAAGAAAGAAAGAGACCAAGAGGCAGAAATAGATTCATGAAGCTGGGAGCTGGGTGGGCCGCCATCCTCTCTGATGGAGAGGCAGCATGTCGCAGCCCAAGCCACACAGCACGTTTATTTTAAAGGCCTAGATTTACATATCTAGTCCCACCCCTGCCTACACCTGGGCTGCTATGATTGGGGAAGTATGTTCCCAGGGTGTGACCTAGGCCCTGAGTTCAGCTGATGATAATTAAGGAAATGCCCAGGTGCCTCCCAGGCGGCCCTCTACAAAAAAGTACTTTGCAAGTTTTTTTTTTAACTCTGATTCAGATATTCTTCATTCATTATAAATAAATCAATTTCACAACAAATTAAAAATTTCATATTGGTTATTCTTGCTTACTTTTTAAAAGTTCTATAGTATTGCAAAAAGTGTTTGATTAAAGTCATAATTCATAGTCTTTCTTTTTAAATCTTTCCATATTACTGTATACATACACATAATATTGAGTGAGAAGTTTTTTGTTTTGTTTTTTTTTTATCTTGGGTTCATTAAAGTAAGTAAAACATGAATAATAATTCGACATTAACACTCAAACCTTTCTTTATGCTGGAATTCCAAAGCCTTCCCCCATCTCCTTATTTCCCAGTGCTACTAAATAGTGCAAATTAACAGATATATCTACTTTCTTCTCTTAATAGCTTGAATTCAAAATAGATACCAACAATGAAGGAAAAAAAATTTCCAATTTCCTAACTCTGAAAATTCATGCCTGTAGAATATTAAATAAGAATTTTGGCTGCCAACCATATATTGACACTAGTGATAATTTTTCAATTGACACATTAGAAATTGAGAATAATAGCTAAATTACCAAAACAGTAATCAACATGTCCCATTTTCTTCTGTAAAAAGATTAGTATAAGTCTTGTTGGCAAAAGTACAACTCTTTAGAGGCAAGAATGAGGAGTATACATCACTCTATGTGAGAATTAAAGTTAACATGTACAGCCATGAATAGAAAATTATGGGAAAGACCAATTTACTCGATTTATTTTATATTTTGTGTTTACTGATATGGTTTAAAAGTTCCCCATGCAGCATAGAACTTAGTCAGTGATGTATAATTGTAAAATGGCTTTCCTTTGCCCTGGCCGGTGTGGCTCAGTGGTTGAGTGTGGACCTATGAATCAAAACAATTCCAAGTCAGGGCACATGCCCACTGGGGATCAAGCAGGAGGCAGCTGATCAATAATTATCTTTCATCCTTGATAATTCTCTCTCCCTCTCACTTCCTCTTTGAAATCAGTCTATATATATATAAAGCCCTAATATGCAAATAGACCAAATGGCAGAACTGGACAACCAACCAATCGGTTGCTATGATGTGCACTGACCACCAGGAAGCATGTGTGGGACATGGCAGGTGTCGGCAGCAGGCGGCACAGTGCAGAACATGGCAGGCATCAGCCACAGCAGGATGGTGGAGCAGGTGAGCAGGGGCGCAAGACTAAGGTTACTAATCCTCTAGTGGTTACTGAAAATTCTTTGCTCCCGCATGCCACGGTCCCGCCCAGTGGTTGCACCTGTGCCGGCGCTGGCCCCAATTGCTCGGCGCCATCAGTGGGTGCAAGTGGCAGCTGTTGGCCACGATCGCCCCTTAGGGCTTCTCCATCTCCCCCTGCTCCTGAGGGGTGATCAGGATTAGCAGTCGCCTCTTGCACCTGGTGCTGGTGACAGCCCCATTCGCACCCACTGCTGGCACCGGAGCCACCGCTCACACCCACTGTCAGTGCCAGCCCCGCTCACACCTGCAGCCGGCGCCTGGCACCGGTCCTGATTGTTTGGTACCATCAGTGGGTGCGAGCAGCGGCTGCCGGCCCCGATCACCCCGAGGGCTTCTCCACCTCCCCCTGCTCCTGAGGGGCAATCAGGGCAGCAGCTGCTGCTCGCACCCACTGACTGTGCCGGCCCTGCTTGCAACTGCTGCTGGCGCTGGCCCCAATTGCTCTGCAACGTCAGTGCATGGGAGTAGTGGCAGCAGGAGTGGGGCTGCCAGTAGACAGGGGACTGGGTGTTGTGGTGGGAGGGGCTGGGGAGGATGGGCTGAGATCTGTCCCTGTGCCCACTGCAGCCTCTCGGCCCACAGTTCCTTTCAAGGTGCACAGATTTGTTCACTGGGCCCCTAGTCCTATATACTAAAAGCCTAATATGCAAATTGTCCCCTCGACTGGGAGTTTGACTGAGTTTGACTGCTTGCTATGACATGTGCTGACCACCAGGGGACAGCGCGGAACATGGCAGGTGTCAGGCAACGTGGCGCTGGCAGTGGGCAGCTATGGAGGGGCTGCCATCCCTGATGGGCCCCGATGAGAGCAGGACCACGGTGGGATGGTGGAGCAGGTGAGTGGGTGGTGCCAGGCCAAGGCAGGTATGAGTGGGGGCATGATTGCCCTGCTGATCGCCCCACACACAGCGACCAGTGAGTGGCAGGCCCTGATTGCCTGATCAGGCCCAGGCCCTGAGCTGGGACAGGGAACTGGGGTGGGTGGTAGTGCTCGGGTGGGGGGCTGTGACCCCTTGCTGGATACCTGGGGGTGGGGGTGACGGGGACGGAGGTGTGATGAGAATGCGGGGTGTCCACCAAGCTTGCTCTCACTCCTCCTGCTACTCTCCCCCAGGACACCACGTCTCACACGCCAGGGAAGCCCCTGCACTCAGGTGCCGGGCGCCTGTGAAGAGCCTGCCCCGCACCCACGTGGTGTCTTCTGGGAGAGCCGGGCCGCAGCTGCCGGGACCACAGGGGAAGGTTGGGCTCCCTTTGGGTGCATGCAGGAGCTGGTCTGTGAGGCCAGCTGGGAGAGAGCATGCTGCCCACCCAGCTTCCATGTGGCAACACTGGGAAGCCCCAGCCTGCAGCATCAGGCCGCGCTCACCACATCTCTGCATGGGGACTTGTGCACTGTGACTCAGGTGGAGGGGGATGCACAGGGGCCCAGGTTCTGCCCAGGGACCAGAGGTCAGCTGGGACCTGCCCTTCCATGACAGATGCTCAGCTGGGACCTGCCCTTCCATGACAGACGCTCATGCTTTGATCACCAACAAGGCCTAGGGACTGCACCTGTGCATGAATTTCATGCACTGGGCCTCTAGTATATATATAAAGTGCCTTTGTTTCTTTTCCTTCCACTACTTAACAAATATCTTCTTTGTATAACTGTATTCTGGGTGCTATGCTAGCTCTTGGGATTCAAAAATAAATGAAACTGAGTCTCTGTCATGAGGAAGTCACAGTTTGGCAGGGAAGACAGGAATGGAATAATATATACTATAAAGTAACATGATACATATATATGTGAGTATCTGGTGTGTTTGTGTGAGATTATAAGAACACCCAGCTCATGGGTTTTTCATGAGCATTTAATAAAACAAACAAAATATTTAGGACAAATGCAACACCAAGTATAGGAACAATTAGCATTAACTACTAGTATTGCCACTCAATCTCTCCTCTCTCCAACCCAGCCTCTCTGCCTTGTCATTACTTATTCTGTGATTATGTCATCTTGCTTAAAAGCCTTGAATGCCCACATCTTCCTCTTCCCCTTATCTGTGATCAACATAAAATTTCTTAGTATAAATCTAAGATATTTCTATTCTGATACTAATTCATCTTTCAACCACTCTCCCCAGGATGCCCTCAAATGACTGTGGTGTGTCAATCAGAGTAGCCTGCCCTGTCATATGTGGGCAGAGGCCGTTCACTCTGCTCAGAAGCTCATATTGCCTTTTTCAGTTCAAAAGCTACTCATTTCAAGAAGTCCTGTTTGAAAGCAGTCTTCTACCCACCCGGTGTTCCAAGTGAAGTGATTCCTTCCCTCCCTTCCTGTCTTGCAGTGCTCTGTTTACTCTCCTATTGATAGAAATGGCAATACCCATGCCAGTCTCTCTCACTAGCCTACAAGCTCCCACCTAACTCATCCATGCATTTCCAGCACACAGATGCTGTCTCACATGAGGTTATTTATAAATATTGGTAAAGACAATTCATATCATTGGTAGAGATCCACTAGACTGCAAATCCCTTGAAGGCAGAGTGATAGCTCTCTTGCTCAAATTATGTACCTCATAGTAGAATTAGTAAAGACAATTCATCTGGAAGCAGATGCTGAGTGTATTAGTCAACTCTGGCTGCTCTAAAAAGGTAACATGGTCTGGTATCATGGTCTGGCTTACACTACAGAAATTTATTTTCTCACAATTCTGGAAACTAGAAGTCTGAGATAAGGGTGTCAACAGGGTTGGTTTCTTCTGAGGCCTCTTTCCTTTGCTTGTGGATGGCCGTCTTCTCCTGAGTCTTCACATAGCCTTCCCTATATACAGTGTATACCCTTTATAATAAGAGTAATTATGGCATAGACATAAACTGAGTGGCCAGATTATTATGACCACCCCATCAGTACTTCATTGGGCCACCTTTTGCCTTCAATACTATGGCGATTCTTCTTGGCATTGACTCCACGAGATGTTGAAAGATATTGCCAGGAATCTGACACCATGCCTGATGAATAGCACTGTCCAGTTCTGTGAGATTTGATGGTTGTGGAACCAGCTGCCTGATGGCTCTTTTAACTTCGTCCCACAAATGCTCAATTGGATTGAGATCTGGTGATTGTGGGGGCCACCTAAGCAAGGTAAAGTCTCCCTCAGGTTCTTGAAACCACTCCTGCACAATACGAGCACTGTGGCATGGTGCATTGTCTTATTGGAAGAAGCCATCTCCATTGGGATACGCCATCAACATGATAGGATGAACTTGATCAGCAATGATACTTAGGTATGTTGTGCTATTCAGACATTGTTCCACATGAATTAAATGGCCCAAATCATGCCAGGAAAACATGCCCCAAACCATCACTCTGCCCCCACCAGCTTGAAGGGTTGTACTCATGCATGTGGGGTGCATGCTTTCATGCTGTTTCTGCCAAATTCTCACTCCGCCATCTACATGATGCAACTGGAAATGGGATTCATCGGACCACATGACTTTTTTCCAATGCTCGACTGTCCAATCCTTGTGTTCCTGTGCGAATTGGAGACGTTTTATCTTGGTAACTGCAGAGAGCAAAGGTGTTCAAATAGGCCTTAGGCTTCCATATCCCATACGATGCAGTGTACGGCTAATTTGCCTACCAACGTCAGGTGGTCATAATAATCTGGCCACTCAGTGTAATATAAAACAGAAACTAAATACTACATTGAGAGGTATGGACTCAATGTATTGGTATCAGAGGACCTGAAAAAAAAGTTGATAAATTTTCACACAATGTAAAATTGTGGAAATTTTACACAGATGTAAAATTTTCCTTGTATTTTGTTACAATTATTATTTGCCTTTCATATAAAATAAAATTGGTTTTTGTTTCATTTCATTCTTTTTTAAATATTTTATTGAAATTTTACAGAGAGGAAAGGAGAGGGATAGAGAGTTAGAAACATCAATGAGAGAGAAACATTGGTCAGCTGCCTCCTGCACAACCCCTACTGGGGATGTGCCTGCAACCAAGGTACATGCCCTTGATCAGAATCAAACCTGGGACCCTTCAGTCCTCAGGCCAATACTCTATCCACTGAGCCAAACCAGTTAGGGCTCATTTCATTCTTAATAATAAAACTACAATAGAAATTTTACTAATTCAAAAATGGTCTCCTAATATTTGATGTTCGATCAAAGAACATTAAATACTGAAAACTCCACAAGAATGGTGCTTGGTGTGAGCCATTGATACTGAGAAGAATAGGGGATCTTAGTATAAATATGGTGGTATTTATTAAGTATAATCACATCAGGAAAAGTGCTAGAAGTCATACCTTATTCTAAACTAAGTAATAGTGATGCTGAGAGAGAAAAGAATAAATAAAATAATCATTAAAGGACTGGAATCAGAAAATATATAAGTATATAACCCTGGTAAACATATATGCACCCAATGCAGGAGCACCCAAATACATAAAACACACACACACACACACACACACACACACACACACACACACACAAACACCCAAAAACAAAACAAAACAAAACTCCTGGAAGATATCAAGGGAGAGATCAACAACAATACAATCATAGTAGGGGACTTTAATACACCGTTGACATGACCAGATAAATCTTCTAGACAAAAATTCAGCAATCCTAAATGACTCACTAGATTAGATGGACTTAATTGACATCTTCAGAACATTCCACCCCAAAGCCACGGAATATACATTCTTCTCAAGTGCACATGGGACATTTTCAAAGATAGACCGCATATTGGGACACAGGCAAAGTCTCTTCAAATTCAAGAAGACTTAAATCATATCAAGCATCTTCTCAGATCACAATGGCATAATATTAGAAATAAACTACAATAAAAACAATAAAAAAATCTAAACACTTGGAAGCTGAATAGAATGCTATTAAACAATGATTGGGTTACAAAAGAGATCAAAGAAGAAATTAAAAACATCCTGGAAATGAATGACAATAAAAACACAACAATCCAAAATCTATGGGACACAATGAAAGCAGTCCTGAGAGGGAAGTTTATAGCTCTACAGACCTACCTCAAAAAACAACAACAACAACAACAAAAAAAAAAAACACAAGAAAAAATGGTAATAAATCATCTAACTGTACAACTTAAAGAATTATAAAGAGAGCAACAAGAAAAGCCCAGAGTCATCAGAAGGAAGGAGATAATAAAGATCAGAGCAGAAATATATGACATAGAGACCAAAAAAACAATACAAAAGATCAATGAAACCAAGAGATGGTTCTTTGAAAGGATAAACAAGATTGATGAACCTCTAGCCAGGCTCACCAAGAAGCAAAGAGAGAGGACCCAAATAAACAAAATCAGAAATGAAAGAGGAGAAATAACAACAGACCCCACAGAAATACAAAGGATTATTAAAAAATTCTATGAACAACTCTATTCTAACAAACTAGACAACCTGGAGGAAATGGACACATTCCTAGAAAAATACAACCTTCCAAAACTTACTCAGGAAGATACTAAAAATCTCAATAGGCTGACAACTATGGAAGAAATTGAAACAGTCATCAAAAAGCTTCCAGCAAACAAAAGCCCAGGGCCAGATGGCTTCACAGGGGAGTTTTACCAAACATTCAAAGAAGAACTAAAAGATATACTCCTCAGACTATTCCAAAAAATTCAAGAGGAAAGAACACTTACAAGCTCATTCTATGAAGCCAGCATTACCCTAATACCAAAACCAGATAAAGACAGCACAATAAAAGAGAATTACAGGCCAATATCCCTCATGAACATAGATGCCAAAATCCTCAAAAAAAATTCTAGCAAATCAGAACCAGCATTACATCAGAAAGATCATATACCATGACCAAGTAGGATTTATCCCAGGGATGCAAGGATGGTACAATATTTGCAAATCAATAAACGTGATACATCACATAAACAAATTGAGAGATAAAAATCACATAGTCATATCAATTGATGCATAAAAAGCATTTGACAAAATCCAACACCCTTTCTTGATAAAAACCCTCAGCAAAATGGGAATAGAGGGATCACACCTCAACATAATAAAAGCCTTATATGACAAACCTACAGCCAATATCATACTCGATGGGCAAAAACTAAAACCCTTTCACCTAAGAACAGGAATGAGACAGGGATGCCCACTTTCACCACTACTGTTTGACATAGTACTGGAAGTGCTAGCCATAGCAATTAGACGAGAAGAAGAAATAAAAGGTATCCAAATTGGAAAAGAAGATGTAAAACTGTCATTATTCACAGATGACATGATGCTGTACATAGAAAACCCCAAATACTCCATCAAAAATTATTTGACTTAATAAATCAATTTGGCAATGTGGCAGGATACAAAATTAACACCAAGAAATTTATGGCATTTTTATATACCAATAGTGAACTTACAGAAAGAGATATTGAAAAAAAAACAATCCCATTTACCAACGCACCAAAAGAATTAAGATACCTAGGAATAAACTTAACTAAGGAGGTAAAAGACCGGTACTAGGAAAACTACAGGGCATTGAAAAAAGAGATAGAGGAAGACATAAACAGATGGAAGAACATACTGTTATCATGGACTGGTAGAATCAACATCATTAAAATGTCCATACTACCCAAAGCAATCTATAGATTCAATGCATTCCCCATTAAAATACCAACGATATATTTCACAGACCTAGAACAACTCACCAAAAATTCATCTGGAATACAAAAAGACCCTGAATAGCTGCAGCAATCCTGAGGAAGAAGAACAAAGTAGGAGGGATCTCAATACCAGATATCAAGCTGTATTACAAAGTCACTGTTCTCAAAACTGCCTAGTACTGGCACAAAAACAGATATATAGACCAATGGAATAGAATAGAGAACCCAGAAATCAACCCAAACCACTATGCTCAATTAATATTTGACAAAGTAGGCAAGAGCATACAGTGGAGTCAAGACAGTCTCTTCAATAAATGGTGTTGGGAAAACTGGACAGATACATGCAAAATAAATAAATAAATAAAACTAGACCACCAACTTACACCATACACCAAAATAAACTCAAAATGGATGAAGGACATAAGATGGGAAATCATAAAAATCTTAGAGGAATCCACAGGCAGCAAAATCTCAGACATATGCCGAAGCAATATCTTCATCGATGTAGCTCCTAGGGCAATGGAAACTAAAGAGAAAATAAACAAATGGGACTACATCAAGATAAAAAGCTTCTGCACAGCAAAAGAAACCATCAACAAAACAACAAGAAAGCCCACTGAATGGGAGAACATACTTGCCAATGTTATCACCGATAAGGGTTTAATCTCCAACATTCACAGGGAACTCATACAACTTAACAAAAAATAGATAAACAACCCAATCAAAAAATGGGCAACGAACTTAAATAGATATTTTTCGAAAGAGGACATAAGGAAGGCCAAGAGACATATGAAAACATGCTCAAAGTCACTAATCATCCGAGAGATGCAAATTAAAACGACAATGAGGTACCATCTCACACCTGTCAGAATGGCAATCATCAACAAATCAACAATTGACAAGTGCTGGCGAGGATGTGGAAAAGAAGGAACCCTCGTGCACTGCTGGTGGGAATGCAGACTGGTGTAGCCTCTGTGGAGAACAGTATGGAGTTTCCTCAAAAAACTAAAAGTGGAACTTCCATTTGACCCAGTGATCACACTTCTAGGAATATATCCCAAGAAACTAGAAACACCAATCAGCAAGGATATATGCACCCCTATGTTCATAGCAGCACAATTTACCATAGCTAAGATTTGGAAACAGCCTAAATGCCCATCAGCAGATGAGTGGATTAACAAACTTTGGTATGTCTACATAATAGAATACTACACTGTGGTAAAAAAGAATTCTTACCATTTGCAACAG
This sequence comes from Cnephaeus nilssonii, assembly GCF_951640355.1. Classification (NCBI taxonomy): domain Eukaryota; kingdom Metazoa; phylum Chordata; class Mammalia; order Chiroptera; family Vespertilionidae; genus Cnephaeus; species Cnephaeus nilssonii. The sequence continues at coordinate 99,678,354 of NC_137074.1, read as the reverse complement.
CATGGATGGAACTGGAGAGCATTATGCTAAGTGAAATAAGCCAGTCAATGAAAGATAAACATCACATGATCTCACTCATTTGGGGAATATGATGTACAACATAAACTGATGAGCAAACACAGTTCCAGAGACAGAGAAGCATCGATCAAACTGTCAAACCTCAGAGGGAAGGTAGTGGAGGGTGGGGGGTAAGGGGGAGAGATCAACCAAAGGACTTGTATGCATGTGTATAAGTCTAACCAATGGACACAGACACCAGGTGGGTGAGGGCATGAGTGGGGGGCATGGGGAGGCAATGGGGGGATAAGGACACATAGGTAATATCTTAATCAATAAAGAAAAATATGAAAAAAATAAAAGCCTAAATGACTGTTAGAACCAGACCAATTGCTATGACGTGCACTGACCACCAGGGGACAGATGCTCAATGCAGGAACTGCCCCCTGGTGGTCAGTGCACTCCCACAGCCAACCTCCTGTGGCCTGCCAACTTCCCAAGGTCCCTCCCCACAGCTGGCAGGCCAATCTCCTGCGTTCTGTCCCCCTGGCTAGCCTGTCACCCTCCTGCAGACCCTCCCCGCGGACTGGGCAAGACGGCCCTGATCACCAGCCAGGCTGAGAGACCCCACCCATGCACGAATGTGTGCACCAGGCCTCTAGTATTATATAGAAAAGTAAAAGGAGTTGGAATTCTTAAATTATTATTTTCTTACATTCATTATTTTCTATGCTGAACTTTGAAACATATTCTAATTTATGTACATTACTTTAAAAAACTACATTTAGAAAAGGGAATGGAAAAGTATTTTACTTAATAGGTTTAGGGTTCAATCAGTTCTCTAAAATTCTGTTTTTAAGATGCTCTGGTGGTCCAAATTCCTGTTGGCATCTACAACAATGTAGACATGGATGCAACTGAAGAATCAGGAGCAAGCTTCTGGACTTTCAGAACTTCCCTCATATGAAATTTGAGTTTTTGAATGAAAGGAACTTAGCAGGCAAATTTTTACCCACAGGTACCAAACAATGAATCAAAATGAATTAAACATTTAAAATTTTGCTAAATTTATCTGGGCAGCAGTCATTTGGATAAACAATTACCACCAGTAGGTGTCCTAAAGGGATGAAATAACTTTAATATCCTATACATCGTATTTGCCAGGTTTTAATATAATCATTCTAATGAGGGTCTAGTGGTATTTTTTTTATTTCAATCTTCTAGTTCCTAATAATTGAGCATCCTTCAGTATCTACTAACCATCTAAATCTTTTCTTTAGTGAAGTGTCTGTTCAAATATTTTACCCATTATTTTTTACTATTTTTTATCTTCTAATTATTGATTATAAGAGTTCTTTATATTTTATCGATACAGCCCTTTATAAGATATATATTCTATTTTCTCCTAGTTTTTGCCTTGTCTTCATTTTCTGGAGCTGATTTTTCCAAGGTGGGGAGAAACTGTGAAGAAACTGGTCTCAGCTCCATAGATCTTCTCCATCTTGTCAGAAGTGAGAAGCAGGGATAGTCTAGTATTTTGCCAAATAGTTGGTTAGGTCTAAGAAAAAACTCATTAGATAGTCCAGTGTTTTAGAAAAGAACCAGCTAATTTATTGAATCCTTATTGCTATTGACCTTTAAGAATTGAACAAATGGCTGGGAGTAGACCTCTCCAGAGTCTAAAGGCTGAAATTTAGATGTAAGCTATTAATATTATTATTTCTATGAGGTTTTTCTAAGTCAAAGATCCAACCATGAGAAACTATAAGACTTATTATAAATGGAATGGCTGTTAATCACTTAGGAAACTTTGCAATGAATGATAATTAAAAACCTAATAAAGTTATAGTACAAATCACATTTATTTCTCTATAATTGGTTGCAGTTGAGTTAATATCATCAAACAATTACATAAGCATTCATAAATGATTTGCTAAAGTATTTAGAGAACAGAATGCTGTTACTAATCCATCCATAGCTAATCAATTTTATTGTGGAAATTGAAATGTTTGTTACAAACTAGAAATGTCCATTAAATACTTGCATCTTCAAATCAATCATAAATTTTTATTGACACTAATGACCTGCTGGCTGTAGCCTATTATAGTGGGAGATGTGGAAAGAATCTATTGTTGGCTTTACTAGTAACTTCCTTTGGACTACTCCTGTACATTCGAATCTCCACTTCCCCTAGAAGAGCAGAAAGCCCAGATGATTTTCCAGACCCAAATTGCTCTAAAAGAGCCATTAACACTTCTTTTGGAATCTTTATATTCAAGATGCATGACAAGAAAAGGACAGAGACAATATGGTTAGTTCTTGTTATAATTGTTTTTAATGTATATTCCTAGACAAGTCACTGTATCACAGTACTGAGCTTAATCCCTAAAATTGCTGACTGCTATTCACCTTATTCTATGAATACCCAACCTTCAAAAATACTGCTGAGGAAATAGAGGAAATGAATTAAAAAGAAGAGCATAAAACAACCATAAAAATGAAAGATACATTGACAGGTTAAAAAAGTCTTGTAAAAAATATATTTACCTTCTGCTTAAAAATATCTCTGAAATAAAAAAATAAAGCATTATAGAATTCAATGCAAAAAAACATTTTTAAAACATTTTTTTTCTAACCTATACCATGACTTGCTCTGTTAGCACTGATATATTTTTTTTAATCTTAGGAAAAGGAGGCATTTGTAACCAATGGCATGATCTGGGAAGATAAATAAATACAGTGATGCATTTTAGAACCAATTCTCTTCAATCCTGAGGTCAAATAAATATTGAATTCAAAAAGGATCTCCTGACTGCCTATGTAGTTTGTTTCAACATTGTGAGGAAGAAGCTTCTCGGTGTTAGGAAAGCCTTTCACACAACCCAATGCTGTTCTTGTCTATCAAAATAAACAGAGATGGATTTTTTTTTTTGAGGTTCAGCAAAACTTAAACCAAAAAGAGTTTATTGTGATTTACAGAATGATTAACATTTTGATGCAAATTGAATATATTGATATAGATATTCAGTAACCATAGTTTGAATATTTTTTAATATTATAAATAAGTTCATCCCTATAGAGAAAGCACAGTTTCATGGATCAAAGATCAAAATAAATGTCACATATGCAGCAACACTCTAGTAAAGCTATATAAACATATTAATAATTATAGAAAAATTAATTTTAAAAGCAATGTTAGGATTGTTGAATGAATTATACTTCTGAGTATAAACAAAATGATAGTTTGGGCAATAATAGCATTTGGTTATAGTAAAATCACTATAAAATGTTTAGGTACAATTAGGATAAAACAAAATTTTTTTTTCCTGAAACTGACTTACATGAACTTGTGTGAAATCTCTAGTACTTTTTGATTCATTCTATGCTAGGAGACATCTATTATTATCACATAAGATGTACTGAGGTTTTGTTTACCAAGTGCATCATATCAGTGTGCTAGGCTGGTTCTCTTTCTTTCATCTTCTTTCTTTTCTCCTCCTTCTCCTCCTCCTCCTCCTCCTCCTCCTCCTCCTCCTCCTCCTCCTCTTCCTCCTTTGACACTTGCTTTATTTATTTATTTATTTATTTATTTATTTATTTATCGAAGGCAGTAGTATAGAAGTAGGAGCTGGAGAACAATTTGAATTACCAGACCTTTAGCTAGATTCTAATTTCAAAAGCAAAACAAGACTCTTCCTCTAAGAAGATATTTTCTTGAAGTGTGCTGTGAAAACTGTTAAAAGCATCAAAGCAATGGTACTTCTATGCCCTCTGTTGGCCATTATTAGTAAAATAATATGAAAAAGACATGATGTAGCAAAATGGCTTAATTGGTATTTATTACATAATTATGTTATACTTTATTCAAATAATTTAAAAATTCAAAGGTAAAGTTCTTCTTAGATCAAAGAGCTGGTTACAATAAGCAGAGATTCACTTTGTTTATGAACCCAAACTTAAGGTAAAGGATTCAATGGGGAATACCCAGATAACCCAAACGTGACATGTAAAAAATTTAACTGAGAAAATCTCAGGGCAAAGAATTCACTTCTTTGGATTCCCTGTGGTTTTAGCAGCCTTCTACTTGTAGTATCTAAAGATCCTACAGCAACTGGAGATTACAGTAAAGGCAGGCTGAACCAGATACCTCAGACTTGGTTTGTTGGCAGACTGATATTATCAATGCACTTTTCTCCGTGCTTTATTAATTCAGTACAGATGAAATACTGCTGAACTCCAAGAAGACAGTCATATCCAGTTCCACACAAAGCAATTACTTAAAATTTTTTTCAATTGAAAACAGAAAATGAACTCTTTGATGGTATAGTTATCGTCTATGGATAATAAATAAAATCACTCAGCAAAGTCCCTGGTACTAAGTATGTAATTACAAAGGGTGGTTAATATTATTAACTGTATCAGTCATTCTTGGTGCGTGGTACCAAAAACTGTGAAACTTGTTAAAAATGCAAATTTTGGGCTCTACCCAACCACCCCAAATTTACTGACTTAGAAACTCTGTGGGTAAGACCCAGAAATCTGTTTTAACAAGTCCTCCAGGTGATTTGAGTTCATTGTAAAGTTTAAGAACCAATAATGTACATTAATTTGTATGCAAAGTGAGCTTATATAATTATACTAGAGGCCTGATGCATGAAATTTGTGCAAGAGTAGGCCTTCCTTTCCCCATGCTGCCGGCACCGGCTTCCCTCTGGCACCTGGGACCCTGGCTTGCTTCCCTCCGCTGCCAGTGAGCACTTGGGACCTGGGCTTTCCTCGCAGCCCCGGCTCTGTCCAGAAGGACATCTGGTATAATTAGCATATTTCGCTTTTATTATTATAGATAGGTCTTTAAAGACCACAAATATTCATAACAATATGTATGTAAGTATATATAGATACATACATATTTCATTCATTTAGAGTTATGTGCATATATATGAGATATATGTGTGATCATATATGTGATACATATGTAAGATATATAACATAAAATACATAACAAGTTACCATATGTATCATACACAGTATATAAACACACTATTCATACACATGTGAAGACATATAATCTTATAAATAGTCTTTCTCATAAGTTTTATGGGACATCTGATTTTAAAGTAAACCCTTTAATTGAGGAGTTAGAATGATAAATCCATAGTAATTATGTATTATAAAACCTAGGTTTTTTTATTCAAGATGGGATACTACATGCAAGTGCATGCAATCAATTGGTTACTTTGTATATTATAATGACAACTAGTTGGATTGGTTTTTATATTCATTAGTTGAGACTAAAATATTTATTATGATATGTCTCAGTAGTATACATAAGTTGTCTAAATGATAAGAACTGACTACTAGATAATCTATATATATAAAAGGCTAAGCAACCAGCCAACCGGCCGGTAGGTATGACGTGCACTGACCGCCAGGGGACAGACACTCAAGCAGGAGCTGCCTACCAACAGCAACTTTGCGGAGTGCCCTCTCGCACTCCAGGACCCCTCGGGGGATGTCAGACTGCCAGTTTCGGCCCTATCCCCGCAGGCCAGGCCTAGGGACCCCACCTGCCCAAGGGACCCTGCTCACTCTGTAGGTGCCCTTTAAGCCCCGCACCACCCCAGGTGTGGCCGACCAGGGAGGGACCCCAGGAAGTTTAGCCTGTCTCCAGGGCATGTCCAGCCTGTCTCACCCAGTCCCGCCCTGCCAGCCACCTTCTAATTAATTTTCTTTCATTGTGCACAAATCCGTGCACTAGGTCTCTAGTTAGGAAATAAAGAACTAAGATAAATATTTTAAAGTATGTGTTCAGAATAAAATAGTGTAATTTTGATATTACAAACTAAGCATTGTATATATATTTATTGTCTACAATCTTGAGAGCTTAGTCCTAAGACACAGGCACCAATAACTCAAGTTTCCAGTCTTAGTTTTGTATTAACTCCCTAGTTGACCTGGATCAAGCAATCTAGTATTTTGGATCTCAGTTTATGCAGTCATAAACTGCAGATACTAATATTTGGCTTACCTATATTATTTTGATGAAATGTCTTGTAAGTTATTCTATATTTAAAAATAAATAATAAAATTATAAGTTTCAGAATTTGATAAAGAGGTATATTCAATTATTGAATAAGACATACCACATGATTTATTTAAAGATATACATTTAAAAACAGGCCAGAATTTTCCCTAATCTTATGTTACATAATTTATTTCATTAATTAAGTTACTTGATAATGTTGGATGTTATATTCATAATGTTTTAGTCAATAAATCTAGGTTTGGCCTTTTCCTATATATTGTCTTTCTATAAAACCACAATCTAGCAAGAATATCTCAATGATCCCACAGCCCAGTAAGTTAGAAAAATAGATAGAATCCTAATATTTTCCTTTAAAGTACATCTAATTATTTTTTAAAAGTACTGCAATTGGAGCCAAATAGCAATCTTTATGTGAGATTAAATAATGAACCCACTAGTGAATATGGTGATTTATGGGTTCATTATTTAATCTCACATAGATTTTTAACTTTTTAAACTAGAATGCAGTGTTGAATAGTATCAAGTCAGAATACTTAGAACAACTTTTCTATAAAAATGTACCAATTTTTAATTGCTGTTGTACTGAAAGAAAAACATACAATTAATTCAAGGGATAAAAATAAGAAAATAAAACATCCTAATGAGATCGGTGTCTGTGTTCTGGATTATAAATATTCATTTCTATGCAATAAGAGTGCAAGATGTTACTTTAGCCTGTCTCTTAATATTTTCATTGTTAATTTTTAAAATGCTGTAAAATTTAATAAAAGCAAATTATAAAATTCTTATGATCAATTTAATGAAATTATCTAGTATTTCATACAGTTAATGGTATTGAATTTCCCTTTTCTTCTCACTGCCATTTAAAGCAATCATCTGTATTATATATGCTGTCAGTAATCTGCTCTAAGAAACATCTGGCCAGTAAATTAATTTGTATAAAATACATTAAATAAAATACACAAATAAAATGCATTTCCAAAGGGAATGAATTAGTATTTCACATCTTGTCACACAATACCTATACATACACTGTATATTAACACCCATTATGTAACTTAGAAAGGTATATTACAGCAAGTACAAAGTAGACTGTGTTTTCTTAGTTTATACAGCCCTCTTTAGGAAAAATTAAGGCAATCAAACAAAGACAACTTTTAAAAATTAAAACCTCACTTTGATATTATAATCTAAGAATCCCGAAACACCAATGCAAAAGAATATATGCACCCCTATGTTCATTGCAGTTATTTATAACTAGGGGCTCAGTGCATACATTTGTGCACCTTTAAAGAAACTGTGGGCCACGAGGCTGCAGTGGGCACAGGGGCAGGTCTCAGCCCATCCTCTGTGCCCCTGCCTGGCCCCTCCCACCACGGCCCCAGTCCCCTGACTGCCAGCAGCTCCAGCAGCCCAGCTTCTGCTGCTGCCGCTCCCATGTGCTAACAGCACCAGCCCACTTGCACCTGCTGATAGTGTGGAGCGATTGGGGCTGGCATCAGCAGCAGGTGCAAGCGGCGGCTGCTGCCCTGATCGCCCCTCAGGAGCAGGGGGAAGTGGAGAAGCCCTCAGAGGCGATCGGGGCCAGCAGCCACCACTCACACCCACTGACAGTGCCGAGAGATCAGGACCAGCGCTGGGCGCTGGCAGCAGGTGCAAGCACTGGGCAGTACTGTGGCACGCAGGAGCAAAGAATTTTCAGTAACCACCGGAGGCTTGCCCCAATGACAGTGACCTGTGCCCACCTTGGTCTGGCACCCCTGCTCACCTGCTCCATAATCCTGCCACAGCTGATGCCCTCCATGTTCCACCCATGCCCCCTGGTGGTCAGCACATGTGATAGCGACCAGTTGTTTGGTTGTTCAGTTGTTCTGCCATTCGGTCTATTTGCATATTAGGGTTTTATATATATAGAATAGCCAGGATCTTGAAACAGCCCAAGTACCTATCAGTGGATGAATGGATAAAAAGGCTGTGGTATATTTGCAGCTGTAAAAAAGAAGAAAATTTTACCTCTTGCAAAAGTTTCCTGTGCTGAATCATTCCCTACAGGTGGACCTGGAGATTATTATGCTAAGTGAAATAAGAACATCAGAGAAAGAGAAATACCATATGATCTCACTTATATGTGGAATCTAATGAACAAAATAATATGATGAATAAAACAGAAACAGAGGCATAAAAGCATGGAACAGACTGACAGCTGGCAGCAGGGAGAATGGAGAGAGCACTGGATGAAAGAAGATGAAGATATTAGCCAAATAATATATAAGTATTACCCATAGACACACACAACAGTGAGGTGATGGCCAGAGGGAAGGGGAAGGCAGGGGCTGGGTGGAGGTGGGCAAAGGGGGAAGGAATGGGGAAATATGTAATAGTGTCAAAAATAAAACAAAATAATGTAAAAGTAAAATAATCTTACCATTCACTCTCAAAACAATGCAATAGAACTCCTTTAAAAGCTCCCCAAGTTAATGTTGATGTGTAAATTATGTAATTACTTTTCATGAGGCAGACTAGAGGTGCTTACTAGTATATCATATTGCTATCAGAGTTTATAATTCACTTAATAATTCAAAATAATTTGTTTATAACTCATTTTAGAACATGAGTAAATATGAAAACTACAATCATCTAAAAATAGCACACTCCAATCTATCATTTAAAAAGTAGTATATTAATATTGTTTTATATATGAATTATATTATGCACACATAATTGCTCCCACATATAAGCATATTGTAGAATATGAAAAGTTGACAATAAATAAATATTACTTTATCTCTTTTGCAGATAATTAAAGACCAAAACAGAAACAGACTCATAGATTTAGAGAATAAACTGATGGCTGCCAGAGGGGTGAGGGCTGGAGAGATAGATGGGTGAAAAATGTGAAGGGGAATAAGAGGGACAACCTTCTAGTTACAAAATAAATAAGGCACAAGGATGTAGTGTACAACACAGGAAGTAGAGTCAATTATAGCGTAATAACTTTGCCCAGTGATTGATGACTAATAAACATCATGGTGATCACATCGTAAGGTATGCAAATATAGAATAACGATGTTGTACACCTGAAACTAATAAAATATGGTATACCAAAAATACTTTAATTTAAAAATTTTAAAAACATATTGAGTATTCATTTGAGGTAATGAGTAAAATCGTACTTTAAAAACTATAAATTGAAGTTTGGTTAAAAAAATGATGTGCCAGAGATTCCAACTGGCAGTAGAGTAAGTGGAAGCTACACTGAAACATTCCCAAGACCAAACTGGAATTACAACTAAAATAAAGAAAACTATCCTGAATAATCAACTGAAGACTAGCTGGAGAGAACCCGATAACCAAGGACGGAAAGTGGAGACCACATGGAGACTGGTAGAAAGGGTGGAGTCATGAAAGGGTTGGTTGGGCCCCCCCCTTTCCCCAGGACCTGAAGTTCTGGAGGGATATCTCAGCTGTGGAGGGTGTCCACTGAGAACGCTGGGGTCTAAACCCCAGGCTGGACTCCCTAGACCAGAGCAACAGAACTGAGAAAGGTGCCCACATAACATCTAGCTGTGAAAATCAGCAGGGTTGCTGTCTGCAGGCACCCTCTTAAAGGGCCAACCCACAAAATTTCATACACAGACACTCACCCTGGGTTCTGGGAGAGGGAGGCCAGAGTGGAGTGGAGGCGTGTGAACAGAAGCCAAGGTTGGGAGCTCTGGGTTAGAGATTAGAAGCAGAAACCCCAGTTTCCTGTGCTGAATCATTCCCTCATACTGAGGAGAAAATCTTTTGCATGTGGACCTTTACTATTCTGGCAGTTTTTGCCTGGGGAGAAGTTAATTTACCCACCCTATTGGAAAATCCCTTGCCCCACCCTGTGGAGTTTCTGAGGCCCATTAAGAGACTGAGAATAACAATTAGCCTCCAGGCAGAAACAATTGCCCTATCCTGTTAGAAAACCTCTGGCCCCAACCTGTGGTTGATATCCTAAGGCTAATGAAGACTACATAAACTCAGACTGCAGGCAGAGGTGGGTATATGGAGGCTTTGAATCTTTGCATGATCTAATTTGGTGCCCGGGGCTAGAAAAATCATACTTTTGTGCACATCTTGGTCCTTTCCAAGGCACCAACCCCCAGCAGAGGGAGCCACAAGCTGTGGATTGCTGATACCTCCAACAGAACACTCAGAGCCAGTCATAAACACTGTTCTGCACTAGATATTGGGAGGCACAGCAGATCTACCTAATACATAGACACAAACACAGACAGCCAAAATGGGGGAACCAAAAAAAAAAAAAAAAGCCCCAAATGAGAGAACAAGAGAATTCTCCAGAAGAAGAGCTAAATGAAATAGAGATACCAAATTTATCAGACATAGGGTTCAGAATAATCATAGCAAAGATGCTCAACAGCATAAGAAAAGATATAGAAACTATTAAGAGTGACAAATCACTAAAAAGAACACATTGAAAGGAATGTACAGCAGATTAGGGAATCCAAGGATCAGATGAGTGAACTAGAAGACAGGATAGAAAAAAAAATCACTCAATCAGAGAACCAAAATGAAAAAAACAGGAGGACAGCTTAAGGGAGTTATGGGTCAACACAAAATGTAACAATATTCATATAATAGGAGAGCCAGAAGGGGAAGTGAGCAAGGAAGGGATAGTGAACATGCTTGAAGAAATAAGGCAGAAAACTTCCCTAACCTGGTAAAGGAAAAAGCCACACGAGTTCAGGAGGCACAGAGACCAAAGCAAGAAGAACTCATACAGGCCCATGCACAGACACATAATAATTAAAGTGCCAAAAATTAAAGACAAAGAGAATCTTAAAGGCAGCAAGAGGAAAGCAATTTGTTACCTACAAAAAAAGCTCCCATAGGCTGTCAGCTGATTTTCATCAGAAACACTACAGGCCAGAAGGGAATGGCATGAAGTATTCAAGGTAATGAAAAGCAAGGATCTAAAACCAAGATTACTATATCCAACAAGGCTATCATTCAAAATAGATGATGAAATAAAGAGCTTCACTCACACACACACACACACACACACACACACACACACACACCACAACACACACACAAAAAAAATCACAAAACAAAAAATGGCTAAAGGAGATTAACACCACTGCAAGAAATGTTAAAGTGATTGCTATAGGGGCAAAAAGAAATAGAGAAAAAGAGAAACATAGGCATTCAGAATTAAAATGGCAATGTATAAGTACCTATAAATAATGGCCTTAAATTTAAATGGATTAAATGTTCCAATAAAAAGACAAAGGCTAGCTGAATGGATATGAAAACATGACCCGAATATATGCTGTCTATAAGAGATCTACTTCAGAACAAAAGAATCACACAGGATGAGAGTAAAGAGATGGAAAAAAAATTTCCATGCAAATGGAAATGAAAAAAAAAAGATAAAAGATATGCCATATTTTTCTATGTATAAGATGCCCCCATGTATAAGATGCCCCCCACTTTTCCAACCTAAAATTAAGAAGTCAATATTTTAAACATAAAACAGAACACATTTAGTAATCATTGCAGATAATGTTTACATACCAGTACTATGATATTGTGCAGCATATCACTTTATTCAGCCTCTGTTGTATCACTGCTCTCTTCTTCATCACTACTAGTTCCAGACATATCAATTTCTTCAATTTCTATTGTATCACTGTTGTCTTCTGAGTAACGGTCTATATATGTGAGGTCATCCTCATAAACTGGTGGCATTTTCTGGGCTAACTTTGTTTGTTTTCTCATAGCCAACCCTTCTCTCCTCATGAAATTGAAGTGCCATTTTGCCTTTCCTGTAAAATCAACAATGTTCATTTCACTTGCAAACATTCTTGCCTGACATTGAATAAATAAGCTTGGTTGACACACATAAGCCTTTCTGGCGCTGCTCCATAATCCAAGTCGTAAGCCTCTGCTCCAAGTTTTCCCACTTTGCTGGGTTTCCTCTTAAGGCCTTCTTCTTTTTTTGGCATCTTAAGGAGTTGTTCTTCCTGTTTTCTCCACTGTCTGATCATACACTCAGTAGGAGGAGGTCCAAACTGTCTCTCTGCAGCTCTATTTCCATGCTCTTTTGCATAGCTGATTACATTCAATTTGAATTTTGCAGAGTAAGACAATCACTTACCAATATTTATCTTTTTTACTTTTTGACATCTTTATGGGCTCAGAATGCTCCAGTCCCTGTTGCATCTGCATACTCTCCACCTCCACCTGCAATTACAGCATCGGCTAATGTCAGTAACAATAAGGCTCATGATTGGAGAAAGCCTGTTTGATAAGGTATGGGTGGCTCCCTCCTTGTCTGATTTCTGTGTATAAGACACCCCTTGATTTTCAGTATAACGATTTTAGGGGGAAAAAAGCATCTTATACATAGAAAATTATGGTAAACAAGTGGAACAATATACCGTGTTCCACTTGTTTACCATTGGTAGAATCAACATCATTAAAATATCCATACTACCCAAGGCAGTCTATAGATTCAATGTAATCCCTATTAAAATACCAACAGCATATTTCACAGATCTAGAACAAATATTCCAAAAATGTATATGGAACCAGAAAAGACCCTGAATAGTCGCAGCAATTTTGAGAAAGAAGAACAAAGTTGGAGGAATCACAATACAGATTTCAAGTTATATTACAAAGCCACAGTAATCAAAACAGCCTTGTACTGGCGCAAGAATAGGTATATAGATCAGGGCAATAGAACAAAGAACCCGGAAATTGACCCAAGCCATTAAGCTCAGTTAAAATTTGACAAAGGAGGCAAGAGCATATAATGGAGTCAAGAGAGTCTCTTCAATAAATGGTATTGAGAAAATTGGACAGATAAATGCAAAACAATGAAACTAGACCACCAACTTACACCACACACAAGAAGAAACTCAAAATGGATAAAAGACTTAAATGTAAGTCTTGAAACCATAAAAATCCTAGAAGAAACCATAGGCAGCAAAATCTCAGACATCTCTCATAGCAATATGTTTATGGATACATCTCCCAGGGCAAAAGAAACTAAATAGAAAATAAACAAATGGGAGTACATTAAAATAAAAAGCTTCTGTACAGAAAAAGAAACCATTTACAAAATGAAAAGGGAGCCCACTGTATTGGAGAACATATTTGGCAATGATACATTTGATAAAAGGTTAATATCAAAAATATATAAGGAACTCATACAACTTAACAGAAGGAAGAAAAACAATCCAATTAAAAAATGGGGTAAGGACCTAAATAGACACTTCTACAATGTCATGTGGCAAGGAGACCTATGAAAACATGCTCAAAGTCACTGATTATCAGAGAGATGCAAATTAAAAGGACAATGAAGTATCACCTCACACATGTCAGAATGGCTACTATCAACAGTTCAACAAATGACAAGTGCTAGCAAGGATGTGGAGAAAAGGGAACCCTAGTACATTGTTGATGGGAATGCAAACTGGTGCAGCCATTATAAAAAACAGTATGGAATTTCCTCAAAAAATTAAATATGGAACTGCCATTTGACCCAGTGTTCCCACTTCTAGGAATATATCCTAAGAAACCTGAAACACCAATCAGGAAGAATGTATGCACCCCTGTGTTCATAGAAGCACAATTTACAATAGCTAAAATCTGGAAACAGGCAAAGTGCCCATCAGTAGATAAGTGGATAAAAAAGGTTTGTACATTTATACTATGGAATACAATGCAGCAATAAAAAAAGAAGAATCTCTTACACCTTGAGACAGCATGGAGGGACCTGGAGAGTATCATGCTAAGTGAAATAAGTCTACCAGAGAAAGACAAGTATCACATGATCTCACTCATATGTAGAATATTAGTAACAAAATTAACTGATGAATGAACAGAGTGAATCCAGAGACATGGAAGCATGGAACAGAGTGTGTAATCTCAGAGGGAAGGTTGGGAGAGTGGGTGGGTGGGATGTAATCAACCAAGGATCTTGTATGCATATATGCATAGCCCATGGACACAGACAATGGGGAGGAGAAGGTCTGAGATGGGGGCGGTGGCAGGTTGGAGAGGGTCAATGGTGGAACAAAGGGAGACATATGTAATGTCCTCCAAATACTCACTTTCTTTTTCAGAGCATGGTATAAACAAATAAAATAAAAACCTCTTAAATCTTTTAAATTTTCCACTTAAATAAGTATATTTTGTCATGATTCACAGTGACTGCTATGACATTGTGATTCTTTGCATATTCAAAGAGGCAAATTGGCCGAAACCGGTTTGGCTCAGTGGATAGAGCGTCGACCTGCGGACTCAAGGGTCCCAGGTTCGATTCCAGTCAGGGGCATGTACCTTGGTTGTGGGCACATCCCCAGTAGGGGGTGTGCGAGAGGCAGCTGATCTATGTTTCTCTCTCATCGATGTTTCTAACTCTCTATCCCTCTCTCTTCCTCTCTGTAAAAAATCAATAAAATATATATATATATATTTTAAAAAAAAAAAGAGGCAAATTGGTTTGATCCAGCTGGAAGTGAGGTGCCTCCAAAATGAATACAAGAGGCCCTTTCAACTTCCAAGCCAGTGGGTTCTTCTCTTTGAAAACCATTTGTAAGCTCTTCTATTTGTAACAGCCTTCAAAGCCAGTATAAAAAATGTCAGAATTTGGAATATGTTTTTATGAATTTAATTAATATTATATTGTCCTATACTAGAAGCCCGGTGCATGGATTCATGCATGGGTGGGGTCCCTCAGCCTGGCCTGAGCCCTCTCAGAATCCAGGACCCCTTGGGGGATGTCAGATTTCAGCCTGATCGTGATCCCGGATAGGGCTGAAACCAGCAGTCCGACATCCCCCCAAGGGATGTAGCAGTGCCAAAGCGGCAGGCGGTCAGGGAGGAGCCTCAGCTGGGGCTGGGCGCAGCTCCACTGCCACTCATCCTGGCCCCACTGAGCCTGCTGCTGCCACCACCACTGCTGGTAGTCAGTGTGCGTCATAGCGACCAGTTGTTTTGGTCGTTCGGTTGTAAAGGTCACTTAGGCTTTTATATATATCCTATATAATAAAGAGGTGATATACAAATTGACCCTCACGACCTCGTGTCACAAGATGGCCGCCCCCACATTTTCACAAGATGGCCGGCAAGGGAGGGCAGTTGGGGGGGACCAGGCCTGCAGGGGAGGGCAGTTGGGGGACCAGGCCTGCAGAGGAGGGCAGTTGGGGTGACCAGGCTGGCAGGGGAGGGTATTTGGGGTGACCAGGTTGGCAGGGGAGGGCAGTTGGGGCGACCAGGCTGGCAAAAGAGGGCAGTTAGGGGTGACCGGGCCAGCAGGGGAGGGCAGTTAGGGGCAATCAGGCCGGCAGCTGAGCAGTTAGGCATCGATCAGGCTGGCAGGGGAGTGGTTAGGGGGCAATAAGACTGTCAGGCAGAAGCAGTTAGGAGCAATCAGGCAGGCATGCAGGCGAGTGGTTGGGAGCCAGCAGTCCTGGATTGTGAGAGGGATGTCCAACTGCCCGCGAGGGGTCCCAGATTGGAGAGGGTGCAGGCTGGGCTGAGGGACACCCCCCCCCCCCATGCATGAATTTCATGCATTGGGCCTTAGTAGATAATAAAAGCCTAATACGCTGTCTTGTCATCTGGTTGTCCATTCATCTAATCAAAGCATAATATGCTAAGGCCACTCAACCACTCTCTATGACATGCAGTGACCACTAGGGGGAAGACAGTCAACCAGTCAACCAGTCACTATACCATACACTGACCACCAGAGGGCAGATGCTCCAACCAGTAGATTAGCTTGCTGCTGGGGTCCGGCTGATTGGGACTGAGCAAGATGGGCCGAACATGCCCTGGAGCCCTCCCGTGGTCCCTCCCCAGCTGGCCAACCTCCCATGTCCCTCCCCGGCCCTGATCGTGCACCGTTGGTGTCTCTTGGCCTGGCCTGCACCCTCTCACAATCTGGGGCCTGTCAGGGGATGTCAGAGAGCCAGGTTCGGCCCAATCCCTGCAGGCCGAGGGACCCCACTGGTGCATAAATTCATGCACCAGGCCTCTAGTAACATAATAATTATCTTAATTTTTCATTCAACATATATTTATTATATGTATTAGGCACTCATGTAAAAAAAGTCCAGCACTAATGGTATTAAAAACTAAATTGCTACATTGAAATAATTATATTACTAAAATAGGGAAAATAGAGAAAAATTCACTAATGATAAACCACTTCAACATAGCTACTATAATTTTGCATACTTTTTTTCTAATCTTTTCCCCATGAGTATATTTGTTTCTATTTAACTTCTTAATGTATATCAATATATACAACTTCATTAAAACGATATCAGAAAAGGAAAAATGTTCATTTTTGAAAACTATTTTATTTATTTTTCATTTACTGGATTTTTATGTTATCATATTTTGCATATTTTTAAAAAAGATAGTCTCAAGAAAAAGCATTTAGAGACTGCTTCTTAAGGATTATATGTAATTTTTAAACTTTTATATAGAAGGGCTAGTAATCAATTTTCTTACATTTTAGTTGATTGCTTTTTTTATATCCAATTATTGAATATAGTATGAGGCTGGGCAGACAAGATCAAAACATAATGCCCAAGAAAAGAAAACCCCGAGTGACTAAGTGATTAACCAGTGATGGAATTATTAGATTAAATTAACTATATATTACATTAAATTTATCACATCACCTAGTGGAGGCATCATTATTGTTATACTAGAGGCCCGGTGCACTAAATTTGTGCACTAGGGTGGGTGTCCCTCAGCCCATCCTGCACCCTCTTCAATCTGGGACCCCTCAGGGGATATTGACTGCAGGTTTAGGCCCAATCCCTGTGGGCAGTCTGACATCCCTCTCACAATCCGGGACTGCTGGCTCCCAACTGCTCGCCTGCCTGCCAGCCTGATGACCCCCTAACCACTCCCCTGCCAGCCTGATGAATGCCTAACTGATCCCCTGCTGGCCCGATGCCCCCAACTGCCCTCCCCTGCTGGCCTGGTAACCCCCATCTACCCTCCCATGCTGGCCCGGTTGCCCCCACCTGCCCCTCCTGCCGGCCCAGTCACCCCCAACTGCCCTCCCCTGCAGGCCTGGTCACCTCTAATTGCCCTCCCCTGCAGGCCTGGTCACCTCTAACTGCCCTCCCCTGAAGGCCTGGTCACCCCAACTGCACTCCCCTGCAGGCCTGGTCCCCCCCCAACTGCCCTCCCCTGCTGGCCTGATTGCCCACAACTACCCTCCCCTGCCGGCCATCTTGTGGTGGCCATCTTTGACCGCATGGGGGCGGCCATCTTGTGTGAGGGTATGAGGGTCAATTTGCATATTATCTCTTTATTATATAGGATTATTAGAAAACATAAAGTTATAACTTTGGTCATTTTATTTTTTGGACACATTTTCAAAATATTTTCTAAACTTCCAATTTTCTATTCTCTATTTGGTCTATTTGGCATATAGCTTCTATCCAGTTCATAGTGTATTATTCAAAGGAAAATCAAGGAGAACTAATCTAAACATACTCTATGTCCAATGAACATATTAAGTTCCCAAACAAAATGTAAACATTGTATGTGTTTCCAACCAGTGTTATAAATGAATGTGTTTTCCTAAGATGTTTTATGCCAACTCTGAAATGTAAATTTCTTCAGATTCACATTTACTTGTGTAAGATCAATATTGATAGGTGGTTTTTTGAGGCTATTACATGTTGGATATCTATTCTCCAATTTTTTATTTAGTGCTCCCCCCCCTCAAAAAAAAAAAAAGATAAGGAGTTAGTTTCACAAATTACCATGCAAAAACTTAACTTTATATTACAGCAAATCCATTAGATTAAAATATGCACAACAGTAGGAAAAATTAAGAAAACTTTGGGGGAGAGGAACCAAGATCGCAGCAAAGTTAAACAACTAATCTGCTGCCTCGCACAACAATTTCAAAAATACAACTAAAAGACAAAACGTCTACCACCCAGAACCATGGGAAAGCTGGCTGAGTGGTAGATTTACAACTAAGGAGAGAAAGGAGCACAAACTCTGAAAAGCTGAGTGAGGTACGGAGGCGCGAATCGGGCTGGAGGCGGGCGACTGGGCGCAAGGCTTTTCTTCGACCTGCAGGGAGACAAGCTCCCGATCACTCTGAAATCCAGTTTTTGGGGACACGCGGGGGACCCAGACACCTACGGGGAGAAGCTGGACTCTTGGCCATCGGGTCAGAAAGTGAGAGTGACTTTTTTGCAGAGGTGCGCCCAGCACCAACTTTTTTTTTAGTTACTATATCTTTTTTTCATGCTGTTGAGCATCTTTACCATCATTACACTGACCTCTGTTTCAGATAAATTTTTTATCTCTGTTTCATTTATGTCTACTTTGGGAGAATTCGCTTGTTCTTTCATTTGGGGGTTGTTTCTTTGACTCCTTATTTTAACTGTCTGTTTGGGTTTGTGACTATGTATTAGGTAGATCCTATATGCCTCTCAATCTGTAGTGTAGGAAAGCATCAAATGCTGTTTCTGACTAATTAGGCAAAGATAAAGCCTCCAGAGATTGCCTCTCCCTACAGACTGATAGGATTTCAACTTGAATGGCGCCAGGCATCCTCAGGTGTGGGGAGAGATTTTTTAAACAGGGTCAGGCAGTTGCTTCTGCCTAGAGGCTAATTGTTATTTTTAGTATCTTAAGTGGCCTTAAGGCAAAGTGTTTTCCAATAGGATGGATAAACTGTCTCCCCTCCAGGCAAGGCAAAGGTCTGTGTGAGAAAGATGTCCTCCGCTGTGTGAGGGAATGACTCAGTAGACGGATCTATGGGTGTCTGCTTTTTGAGCTCTAACCCCCGAGTCCCCCATCCTGGCTTCTGCTCACACAGCTCCAGTCCACTCTGCCCTCCCTCTGCTGTAGGACTAGGTGGGTGGTTCATAGGGAATTTTGTGCATTGGCCATTTAAGTGGGTGCCTGAATTTTCAGCAGTCACTCCCTGACAGACAGCAACCCCACTACTCTACACAACCAGATGTTATGTGGGTACCCTTCTCAGTTCTGGTACTCTCTGCTGGGGGGCCCAGCTTGGGGATTAGATCCAAGAGTTCTCAGTGGCAAACCCCCAGAGCTGAGATATCTCTCCAGAACTTCAGTTGCTGTCTGTGGGAGCCTGGCCAGCTCTTTTGTGCCTCCGTCCCTCCGACCAGTCTCTAAGCGTTCTCCATTTTCAGTCCTCAGGTATCAGGGTTCTCTCCTGCAAATTTTCCATTGATTATTCAAGAAGTTTTTCTGTATGTTAGTTGTAATTCTAGTTTATTGCTGGGAGCGTGTTGTGCAGCATCCTCTTACTCTGCTACCATTTTTAATCTCCACATTTAAATCTTTTAAATTCTGTTTTTTTGTCAGCTTTTTGCTACTAATGTTTCGTTTTTTATACATACATGCACACACACACACACACACACACACACACACACACTTCAATAGTCCTTTTAAAATTTCTCTCTTTTGTATTTTCTAAATGGTGCATATTATGTGTAGAAAAGACAATAGATACTTGGGGAAATATGGAACTGAAATAAGATGATTAGGTATTCAGGGGTAAAAAAAAAGCAGTTTTGTCATAAAATGGTTCTTGACACAGAATATTGTAGGAAAACGTCATTTTCAAAATAAGTTTAAATACATTTAAAATTTACAATTACTTAAGTTAGAGTCTTTATTCAGGGTCTTATTTTCAGTCACACTGACCCTTAGGCCCAGCTTTATAGCTAGGATAAGTGATAATGAAATCAACTCTTGTAAGAGGCACTTAGGATATTATGCAAATTTCCATTCAAAAGTATTCATCCTGCAAGCAAATCTTTAATACTAACAGTGTGGTAATATATTTAGAGCACTGGGTCAGGTACTGTGAGACATATATTCTAGCTTACTCTGCTGAAAAAAGGATGTGTATTTTTGGGCAACTGAATTCACCTTCCTCATTTGTAGGGTGTTTTGCTCAGGACTAATATTTGGCATGTAGTAGCCTGAATAAATAGTAGTTACTATAATTTTTAACTTTTTGCAGCTTCAGTTCCTCATTCGCTTGTTCATTCATTCATTCATTCATTCATTCATTTATACATTTAATCATTCATTCCTACTCCCCAAATCAGGTAATGAACATTTCTAGTGGTAAACAGACAGTATGATTAATGTTCTTTTTTACTGTTGCCTGAAAATTTAGTTCTTTGAAGCAGTTCAGTGAATTTATATTCAGTGTTCTCCAGAAAAGTACATTATGGTATCCTGCTCAATTCTTTAATAAGGTTTCCAATTACTTCTGGGGTAGAGCAGATCAGAATAATTATCTTACTGCTACTTTGATGGGGACAAGAAGGGAAGAAGCTGCTGTGTGAACTACTGGAGAATCTGTGGGTAGAAAGTGGAGGTGGTACCAGTTTATGAGAAGGACAGACCTGAGATTTTCATCAAAGTAATGGCTTGTAACAACCTCTCTCTCATTTCCACAGGCTGACATTTTGGAGTTTCTTATTTTCTGAATTTTATATTTATGTAATCAGATTCTATCTGTGTGTACATATTCTTAGGGAGGGAGTTAGAATAAATGGCTGGTCTGTTTTGCCATTTAAAGTCTTGTGACATAGCCCTGAGTTTTGCCACTGACAAGGGGTGAGGTTTTACATTTAGAAGATGTTAATTGAATTTTAAAGCAATATAATTAGTAATTTAGCAATCTCTGTTTAAAGAAACATGCCAGTCTGTGGAGATGGTGTTTGGGAGAGGGGATCAGGTGGCTCAGGCATCCCTGTGCTGGACCCAGTCCCTGTCCCTGCCCCAGAGGCAGCCTGCCGCCTGAGAAGGGATGTGACGAAGCCGAGTTCCTGTCCACCCTTCGCCACCTGGCGCCAGAGAAAAAAAAAAGGAAACATGCCAATTTTTCAGACCAAATATTGCACAGGCATTTGAGCAGTTAAAAAAGTATGATGCATATTTTGACATGAATACAAAGGCATAAGTTAGTTGAAACAAAAATGCTTAGCTCATATTAAATGCAGTTTAAGGGTTACTGAATTTTTACCACTTAAGAAAGACATTTTTTACCAAATGCTCTTTCTATATCTATTGACAAGAGCATATGATTTTTACCCTTTCTTTTGTAATGTGTATTACGTTGATTGATTTGTGAATGTTGAGCCATTCCTGTGCCCCTGGAATGAATCCCACTTGATTATGCTATATTATTTTTTGGATGTACTGTTGTATTCAGTTAGCTAGTATTTTGTTTAGGATTTTTGTCTGTATTCATCAGGGATATTGGTTTGTAGTTTTATTTTTTTGTGTGTGTTATCTTTGCCAGGTTTTGGTATCAGGGTTATATTGGCCTCGTAGAATGTGTTAGGAAGTATGGCCTCTTTGTCTATTTTTTGGAAGAGTTTGAAAAGAACAGGCTTTAATTCTCCCTTGAATGTTTGGTAAACTTCACTGGTAAAGCTATCTGGTCCTGAAATTTTGTTTTTTGGGAGGTTTTTGATGGTTGTTTCAATTTCATCACTGCTGATTGGTCTATTTAGATTTTCCAATTCTTCATGATTTACTCTATGAAGGTTATATATTTTAGGAACTTATCTTCTAGGTTATTGAGTTTGGTGGCATAAGATCTTTCATAATATTCTACTATGATCCTTTGTATATCTGGGGTGTCTATAGTGAATTCTCCTCTCTCATTTCTGATTTTGTTTATATGGGTCTTTTCTCTTTTTTCCATAGTGAGTCTAGCCACAGGGTTGTCAATTTTATTACAAAGAACCAGCTCTTTTCAAAGAACCATTGGTTTTATTGATTTTTGTTGATTTTATTGATTTTTTTGTATAGTCTTTTTGTTCTCTATTATATTTAATTCTGCCCTAATTTTTATTATTTTCTTTCTTCTGCTAACTTTGGGTTGCCTTTGTTCTTCTTTTTTTAGTATTTTAAGATGTGACGTTAGGTCGTTTAATTGGGATTTCTCTTGTTTCTTGAGGTAGGCCTATAATGACATAAACTTCCCTCTTATTGCTGCTTTTGTTGCATCCCAGAGATTTTGATACTCATTCTTGTTTGTCTCTCTATATATTTTTGTCTCTCTCTCTATTTTTTCTTCTTTAGCTTTCCCCCTAAGATCAGGAACAAGACAAGGATGTCCACTCTAACGACTCTTATTCAAAGAGGCCCAGTGAATGAATTTGTGCACCCTTGGGGTCCCTTGGCCTGGCCTGCAGGATCGGGCTGAAACCAGCTCTCCGACATCCCCTGAGGGGTTCCAGATTGCGAGAGGGCACAGGCCAGGCTGAGGGACTCTACTGGTGCATGAACAGGGCCGGGGAGGGACATGGGAGGTTGGCCAGCCAGAGAGGGCTCCAGGGCTTGTCCAGCCTGTCTCGCTCAGTACTGATCAGCCAGACCCCTGCAGCAAGCTATCCTACTGGTTGAGCGTCTGCCCCCTGGTGGCCAGTGCATGTCATAGCGAGCAGTAAAATGGCCTTAACATATCATTATCATATTATGCTTTGCTTGGTTAAATGAACAACTGGACAACTGGACACTTAGCATATTAGGTTTTTATTATATAGGACTAGAGGCCTGGTGCACCAAATTCATGCACAGGGGTGTTCCCTCAGCCCAGCCTGCACCCTCTCCAATTGGGGACCCCTTGGGGGATGTCTGACTGTCGATTTAGGCCTGATCGTGGGATCATGCCTAAACCAGCAGTCGAACATCCCTCTTGCAATCTGGGACTGCTGGCTTCTAATTGCTCACCTGCCTGCCTGCCTGATTGCCCCTAACCACTCTGCCCGCCTGCCTGATTGCCCCTAACTGCCTCTGCCTGCCTGTCTGATTGCCCCTAATCACCTCTGCCTGCCTGACCACCCCTAACTGCTCCTCCACCAGCCTGATTGTCCCCAACTGCTCTTCCCTGCAGGTTGATCTCACCCCTAGCAGCCCTCCCCTCTGGCCTGATCTCGCCCCCAACTGCCCTCCCCTGCCAGCCTGGTCACCCCCAACTGCCTTCCCCTGTTGGCCTGATCACCCCTAACTGCCTCTGCTTCGGCCCCCACCACCATGGCTTTGTCCAGAAGGAAGTAGAATGTCCAGAAGATGGCCGGGCAACCTGGTCTAATAAGCATATTACCCTTTTATTAGTATAGATAGATTATATAGAATAGGATTGCTTAAATGGGGGGAAGACTTTTTCAGCAGGAGGATATGCTCTTAGCAGACAAAAATACATAATCCCTATATCTGGACTGATAGCCAGCCATATGCACTATACTGCCAAACCAGTCATTAAAAAATTGAACCACTTTCTTACACCTTACACCAAAGAGCTGTTGCTCTTAAAACCCCTTCTCAGCCCTCATCTTAGTTTCCGCCTTCACAGTTCACTCAGATTAGCTTCTGATTGGTTGGTTTCTATGCCAGTCAGTGTCAAAAGCTCTGCCTCCTAGGCAGCAATTGGCTCCTCACAGTTCACCCAGATTAGTTTCTGATTGGTCAGTTTCTATGCCAGTCAGCGTCTCCAGGCCTATCTCTGGGCCTGATCCACAGTCGCCACAGCACCTGCGAATCAGGCCCTGCCTCTCTCTCCAGGCCTCTCTCCAGGCCTGATCCACAGCCTCCACAGCAGCTATTGATTAGGCCCTGCCTTTCTCTCCAGGCCTCTCTCTGGGCCTCCCTCCAGGCCTGATCTGCAGCCGCCATGGCAGCGGTGAGGTAATTAGGCCTCCAGCCTGGCCCCTGCTGCGCCTCCCCTGGTGGCCTGATCACCACTAACTGCCCTCCCCTGCAGGCCTGATTCGCAGGTGCTGGGGGCCTACATATTGAAAGTAACAAAGCATTATTAAAAGAGATTGAAAAAGACACATCGAAATAGAAAATATCCCATGTTCATGGATTGGAAGAACCAATATAGTTAAAATGACCATATTACCCAAAGCAATATACAGATTTAATGCAATCCCCATCTAAATTCCAATGTCATTTTTTAAAGAAATAGAATGAGAAATCATCAGATTTATATGGAACCATAAAAGACCCTGAATAGCCAAAGCAATTCTAAAAAAAAAAAAAAAAAAAAAGAGCGAAGCTGGAGGTATCATGCTACCTGACTTCAAATTATACTACAGAACTGCGATAATCAACATAGCATGGTAATGGCAGAGAAACAGACACACAGATCAATGGAACAGAATAGAGAGTCCACCTATAAAACCACACATATATGCACAGATAATTTTTGACAAAGTAGCCAAACATGCACATTGGAATAAAGATAGTCTCTTTAATAAATGGTGCTAGCAAAACTGGAAAGCCACATGCAAATGAATGAAACTGGTACAGTTTGTCCCCATGTACAAAAATTAATTCAAAATGGATCAAAGACCTAAACATAAGACCTGAAACTATAAGTTACATAGAAGAAAATATAGGTACCAAACTTATGGACCTGGATCATAGAGAACATTTTATGGACTTGACCTCAAAGGCAAGGGAGATAAAAGCCAAAATAAATGAATGGGATTATATCAAACTGAAGAGCTTTTGTACAACAACAACAACAACAACAAAAAAACAACAGACAACAAAACAAACAGGCAGCCAACCAGATGGGAGATGATATTTGCAAATAGTAGCTCCGACAAAGCTTTAATTTCCAAAATATATAAAGAACTTGTAAATCTCAACACCAAACAAACAATCCAATCAAAAAGTGGGCAGAGAACCTGAAAATACAACTCTCCCAAGAAGACATACAAACAGCCAGTCCTATATAATAAAAGCCTAATATGCTAAGTGTCTGGTTGTCCAGTCGTCCATTCAACCAATCAAAGGGTAATAGGCTAATGATATGCTAAGACCACTCAACCACTTGCTATGATGTGCACTGACCACCAGGGGGCAGACAGTCGACCGGTTGACCAGTTGCTATGACATGCACTGACCACCAGGAGGGAGATGCTCCAACCAGTAGGTTAGCTTGCTGCTGAGGTCTGGCCAATCGGGACTAAGCAAGATGGGCCAGACATGTCCTGGAGCCCTCCCATGGTCCCTCTCCAACTGGCCAACCTCCTGTGTCCCTCCCCAGCCCCAAACGTGCACTGGTAGGGTCCCTCGGCCTGTCCTGTACCTGCTCACAATCTGGGACCCCTCAGGGGATGTCAGAGAGCCAGTTTTGACCAGATCCTGCAGGCATAAAAGGCTAATTTGCAAATCAACCAAATGGCAGAATGACCAGTCATTATGATGTGCACTGACCACCAGGGGGCAGATGCTCAAAACAGGAGCTGCCCCCTGGTGGTCAGTGTGCTCCCACAATGGAACGCTGCTCAGCCAGAAGCCGAGGTCACAGCTGGCAAGCGCAGTGGCAGTGGTGGGAGTCTCTCCTGCCTCCATAGCAGCAGCGCTAAGGATGTCTGACTGACGGCTTAGGCCCATGAGGAATGGGCCTAAGCCGTCAGTCAGACATCCCCTTAGGGCTCCCAGACTGTGCGTGTGCACAGGCCGGACTGAGGGACCCCCCCCCCCCCGAATGCACAAATTTTGTGCACTGGGCCTCTAGTATATACTAGGTGTACCAGTTAATAATGCAGATTTTTTTCACTAGATGGAGTTACACATATGTTGATATATATGCGATTTGAAATGTATGCTATTTTGTTGTATTGACAGCAGGCTTCAAAACTTCCTATGTCAAATTTGCTGAAGGTGTTAACATCATAGATATTTTTACACTTAAAAATGTCAAATTTTGTGCCAAAAAAAAGAGCATTTGGGGGAAGTTTTAATTGATTATTTTGGGAAAAAAAAGTTATTGTATACTTCAGGAAGCTTATGGTGAACATACTCCATCTCAAGATACTTGTGAATGCTGGTTTAAACGATTTAAAAGTGATGATTTTGATGTGAAAGACAAAGAACATCCAGGTCATCTGAAAAAGTTTGAAGACCAACAATTACAAGTATTATTGGAAGAAGTTGTATCCAATCTCAAAAACAACTTGCAGAAAGATTAAACGTTGCTCAGCAAACAATTTCTGATTGTTTACAAGCAATGGGAAAGATTTTAAAGGAAGGAAAATGGGTGCCACATCAACTGAAAGAAAGACAAATGGAAAACCAAAAAGTCATCAGTAAAATGCTGCTTCAACAGCACGAAAGAAAGTCTTTTTTGCATTGAATTGTGACTGGTGATGAAAAGTGGATTTATTCTGAGAATCCCAAATGCACAAAATCATGGGTTGATCCACATCAACCATCAACATCGATTGCAAGGCCAAATCACTTCGGAAAGAAAACAATGCTCTGCATTTGATGGGATCAGGAAGGTGTGGTGTATTATGAGCTTTTAAAACCAGGTGAAACAATTAATACTGATCGCTACTGACAACAAATAATGAATTTGAACCATGCTTTGATCATGAAATGACAAGAATGTGTCAGAAGACACGGCAAAGTAATTTTGCTTCATGTCTGTTTTTCCCCTTCTATAGGTCAGTTGCCAATAAAACCCACTATTTGACACATGATGGAATCCTCAGTCACACCCCTAGAATCAATCATTAAAACAGATGATCGGGAATTGGATTTTTAAATTGAGTCTGATGTGACTTTCTCTATCATCTCCTCAGATGATTTATCTTTGCCTCACCTCTAATTCCATTCAAGCTGTTGAGTCTCTGCACAACTTATTTTGCTGCCATATCCTAGCCCAGTGATGGGCAACCTTTTGAGCTTGGTGTGTCAAACTTCGCCAAAAAACTGAGCATAACTCAGGTAGTGTGCCACTTTGAGGAAAAAACACTATTTTGCAAATGTTTCATCCTCAGGAGCAGCAAATGTTTCATCCTTGGCATGCGGCCGCCTCAGTGACCACGTGTCATCAGAAATGGCTACGCGTGTCAGTGCTGACACGCGTGTCATAGGTTCGCCATCACTGTCCTAGCCTGTCCTGATATCCTTAGGGTCTCTTAAGACTCACCACTGGTCTTGGGGCTCTGACTCCTCACCAGCAAATCT
Organism: Cnephaeus nilssonii; assembly: GCF_951640355.1. Classification (NCBI taxonomy): domain Eukaryota; kingdom Metazoa; phylum Chordata; class Mammalia; order Chiroptera; family Vespertilionidae; genus Cnephaeus; species Cnephaeus nilssonii. Next base: position 99,651,269 of record NC_137074.1, on the reverse strand, counting down.
TATAGGTAGAAATTTATTATGTAAGTTTAGTGCTAAAATACAATGCAACAAAAAGAGCATCTTTATTTCCCTACCTTTAGACAAAATCTCAACCTTCCTGCTATCTTTAATGCAAAACCATTTTGATTCAAATGCTCTGAAAAAGATCCAGTCTTAAAAGATGTCCCAATTACATTTTTGGCCTTACATGCAAATCAGGTTGCATTATTACAAAATTTAGAGCCCACATACCGTACCTGGAAAAAAGCAAACCTCTCCTATTTGTAACCCAAACCCCCCTCTACTGAGGTGCAGAATGAGGAACTAAACCTTAATAGACACCCTTTTACAAGGTGTCCTTTTCTTCACCTCCTCACTATGCAATACCCTAATTTTGTCAGTGAAGGAAGAAAGAAAATTTTATTAGAGAAGAAATAAAAGCTATTGATTTATGCAAGTTCTAAGAATAATTAACTTTATCATGATCCCATGCTATGCCATAGTCTCTACATCAGCCACCATCCTTATTTCAATCTCTGCCAGTGCAATGTGGTTTTACAGTAGTCTGCTCAGCTTTCTTCTCAATACCATTGCACACTGGCTGATATTTTTTTAATTTTTTTTTTTTTTTTTGCAAAGAGAAAGACAATTAATGTGAACTTGCATACCTCAGGCTATTGTGAGTCCCACTCAATATTTTCCCAAGTCTTTATAGCTGATTTATAGACTATAAGCTTTACCCAAGGCTCCACTCTTGTCCAAGGTTTGATGACCTCCTACTTTGTAAGCACAGTGTTCTTGAAGACACCAGCTGATGGATGTTATACAGATCCCAGATACAAACTTCAAGGGCTAAAATATCTGTTGACTATTTAGATCATGAGCTATCTCAGTATATTCATATACTCACCTCCAAATGCATTGAGTCAATATATTGTCTATCTCTCTTCCAAAGACAAAGAAACAATTATGCACATTCTTAGGGGCAGCTGGCTATTGTTAACAATCAATTCCCAATTTTGCTGCCCTTATCAAATCTTTTTATGCCCTCCAGTCAGATACACCCACAGAACTCTTTTTCTCTGGCCTCGTTTTAAGCTAGTATATAAACCTTACCTCTGACTGTTTGGGAATCTACTCCTTATACAGTACTCCTATGTGAATTTAACTTTTCTTAAATTTATTAAGTCAGAGAGAATTAATCTGTCATCAGTTATTTTTCAGGTTCAAGACCACTTAGACCGAAGTTGGTAGAGGAAACATTTTTCTCCAACACTGTCCAGCTTGTTAATTGAGGATATCCCTCTTTAATATACACTGAGTGGCCAGATTATTATGACCACCTGATGTTGTAGGCAAATTAGCTGTACACTACATCATATGGGATATGAAAGCCGAAGGCCTGTTCGAACACCTTTGCTGTCTGCAGTTACCAAGATAAAACATCTCCAATTCGCACAGGAACACAAGGATTGGACAGCCGAGCATTGGAAAAAAGTCATGTGGTCCGATGAATCACATTTCCAGTTGCATCATGCAGATGGCAGAGTGAGAATTTGGCAGAAACAGCATGAAAGCATACATCCCACATGCATGAGTACAACCCTTCAAGCTGGTGGGGCAGTGTTATGGTTTGGGGCATGTTTTCCTGGCATGATTTGGGCCATTTAATTCATGTGGAACAACGTCTGAACAGCACAACATACCTAAGTATCATTGCTGATCAAGTTCATCCTATCATGTTGATGGTGTATCCCAATGGAGATGGCTTCTTCCAACAAGACAATGTTCAATGCCACGGTGCTCGTATTGTGCAGGAGTGGTTTCACGAACATGAGGGAGACTTTACCTTGCTTAGGTGGCCTCCACAATCACCAGATCTCAATCCAATTGAGCATTTGTAGGATGAAGTTAAAAGAGCCATCAGGCAGCTGGTTCCACAACCATCAAATCTCACAGAACTAGACAGTGCTATTCATCGGGCATGGTGTCAGATTCCTGGCAATACCTTTCAACATCTCGTGGAGTCAATGCCAAGAAGAATCGCCGCAGTATTGAAGGCAAAAGGTGGCCTAACGAAGTACTGATGGGGTGGTTATAATAATCTTGCCACTCAGTGTATATAACTTCTCCTCATGATGTTAAACTCAAATATCTTTATTAAACAAATTATAAGCTTCACAGTTTGGAAGGGAGATCAACTTTCTTAATGTGTATGCCCATGGTTTCAAAAAATAGCTTCTTAAAAGTTGGTATCCTGTAAGATGGGTGGCTTTGGAGTCACCAACTATCTTGCAACAGGACTCAGTATAAATTTCTCACCATCCCACAGAGGGGTTGAAGAAGGGACTATTAGTGAATCTTAGAGCAAGACAATGAAGGCACGGTTCACCATGCTCCCAATATTCTTTCTGAGAAGCTGAAGTTGTGTGCTGTGGGTGTGCCACTGCAGGGACCACCGCTGTCCTAAACTTGAAGACACAGGGTAAGTTACAGTTCTCCCTGCTTGGGGTGGAAGCCAGCCACTTGGCCCACAGAAAACTGAATTTTAGTTTAATCCTGGCTGGACACAGTGGCAGGGAATCCTTATTTCAGCTCAATTCTTGTCAGAGTGGATGCTTGCTTTTTTGTTGTTGTTTTTCTTTTTCCAGAATATTCTGCTCATTGCTAACAGCTGACAATTTACTTTCCTTAGAGGTTCACTCATCTATTCACTTAAAATATTTTATGACAGGAGATAGATTTCTTATGCTATTTTAAAGTGTGTCATATTACTTAAAACTCCCTCAACTTAAATTTTAGTTGACTTTTAAATTTCTGACTGCTGTCAGCTATATCTTGAGTTCCTTAAATCTCCCCACTTTATTTGCTATATTTCTATTACACTTTTCATTTTCTTACCACTAAACTGTTTATTTTGCTGAAAAATAACCCCCTTATTCCTTAAAATATCACAAATTCTTCTAAATTCAATTTTAATGCAATAATCTTCATTGAAATTACTGTGCCACCTCAGGTGGAAATGGAATCAAATTCACTTGAGCCCCTTGCTATCTGCACTATTTATTCTATGTAGAAGGCTGGCATCTTCCTTCAACTTAATTTTGGTTTCAAACTCCTCTTCCAATGGTTGGGGAAATAATACCTGTCACTGGGAGTGTCACTTCCTTCATCATGACTGCATCCTCTTCCGGGTTGCACAACAGAGGAAACATAATTGTTGTTTTGGTATAAAAAAATCTTAATATAAGCATTCAGGAAGAAACTTAAAAGTGCTTATGTTGTACGAAAATCTAAAGATTTTACCTCCTCATATCCAAAGAAAGTACTCCATGACCCATGAAAGAAACTCAAAATTGCTTATGTTGTATGAAAATCTAGATTTTATGTCCTCATATCTTAAGAAAGTACTCCATGACTCATTCAATATGTAAAATTGAATCTGACAAAATTCTAAAAGAAAAGATGTTTTTCTTAATATTGCATTGTGAAATGCTTTTCTACTCATGTTAAAATTTCCAGAAACCATAAAAAGGACTGATAGGTTTGAAAACATATTAACTGTCTGAAAATTAAACCTTCTGGAAAGAAAATGAAAAAATAAAGTTGAAAATATAAAACATATGTATATTTCCTTTTTATTGATTTCAGAGAGGAAGGGCAAGGGAGAGAGAGATAGAAGCATCAATGATGAGAGAGAATCATTGATCATCTGCCTCCTGCATGATCCAGGATCAAGCCCGAAACCCAGGCATGTGCTCTGACCAGGAATTGAACTGTGACCTCTTGGTTCATAGGTTTATGCTCAACCACTGAGTTATGCCAGCTGGGCTGAAACATATGTAAAAGAGTTAATTTTCTTAAGATAAAAATTATTTTAATCAGTAAACAACTTCCTTTTAATCATGACTTATTGAGACAAATTTTATCTTCTCTTCCTCTAAAAATATGATTAAACAAGAGTAAGAATTTTTTAAAATAGTAAGTATTAAGCCACAGAGAATGTGAAAAGATACAATAGCAAAATTTTAGACATTCTTTAGGTCTTTACGAAAATCAACCAATCCAATAAAATTCTCTATTAATCACATATTTTCCTTGAGTTATAGCCCTATTTATCCCCTCTGTTTTACAGCAAGATACTTTAATAAGTTATCTTTCTTGCAGTATATCAGTTATTTCCTCTATTCTCACTAGAAATCACTCCAATCATGTTTTTGCCAAAATCCTTTATCCAAAATGTCTTAAAGGATCATTGCTAAGTCAAGGGATCAATTCTGAGTCCTCATCTTACCTGACATATTAATAGTATTTAACACAACTAATCACTTTTTCCTGCTGGAGACACTTTGTTCACTTGGATTCCTATTCTGTACATTCTGCTTGCCATTCTACTTTGCCGGCTGTTTCTCCTCATTTCCCTAAGAAATGAATTTCTATGGTAATCCACTATGAATACTGGCAATTCTTAGGGCACAATCCATAGACCTCATCTCCTTTCCTCTTTTTATTTTAAGTATGCTTTTTACTGTTGATAGTATTACAGATATCTCCCATTGCCTCCTTTTCCACCCCTCCCTCCCTCCTCCCAGCCTCTCCCTCCTCCCCTAAGGTCTTCATACCCTGTGTCCATGGGCTATTCATGTAAATATGTAAGTTCTTTGGTTTATCTCTTTTCATCCCCCCAATACCATATAGAGGTATGTCAGTCTGTTTCAGGCCTTCCTGCTTCAGGTCTTATTTTGTTGGTCAATTGCCAGGGCTGTCCAGCAGACCCTGAGCGACAAATGAATGATTACTCTGACACACGTTTCTGTGAAAGAGAGGGTTAAGGGACTGCTTGGCTATAGGAACCAAACAGCCCATTTACCTTCCTTCTTAGGCTTTTATTGTAACAATAGCTTGAACTAAAATTAACTATTTGATACTATCAGTAGGGTAAGCATCCTTGAGAAGACATACTAGTATGTGTCTGTATGTGGGATCTCACAGTCAAATGGAAGTTACATTTTTAATTTTTTGAGGAAATTCCATGCTGTTTTTCATAGTGCATGTCCCTGTTTTCCACATCCTCCCCAGCACTTGCTGTTTGTTCCTTTTTTGATGATAGCCATTTAGACAGGTGTGAGGTAATATTTCATTGTGATTTTAATTTGCATTTCTCTGATGATTAGTGATTGCATTTTTTCATGTGTCTTTTGGTTATGTGTATGTCTTCTTTGGAGAAATGTCTATACAGGTCTTCTGCCCAGTTTTTAATTGGATTGTTTGTCTTCCTTTTGTTGAGTTATATGAGTATTTTATACTAGAGGCCTGGTGCATGAAAATTCATGCACTTGTGGTGGGTCTCTCAGCCCAGCTTGTGCCCTCTGACAGCCTGGGAATCCTCAGGGGATGTTCACCTGCCAGCTTAGGCCTGCTCCCCAGGGGATCGAGCCTAAGCTGGCAGTCAGATATCCCTCTGGCAGCCAGGAGCCCTTGGGGGATGCCCACCTGCCGGTTTAGGTTATAATGGCTTTTTGTAATGGCTTTGTAGTATAGTTTGATATCTGGTATTGTGATCCCTCCTACTTCATTCTTCTTTCTCAAGATTGCTACAGCTATTTGGGGTCTTTTATGGCTCCATATAATTTTTTGGAGTATCAATTCTAGCTCTGTGAAGTATGCCATTGGTATTTTAATAAGGATTGTGTTGATTCTGTAGATTGCTTCAGGTAGTATAGACATTTTAATGATGTTAATTCTTTCAATCCTTGAACATGGCATATGCTTCCATTTGTTTGTATCTTCCTCTATTTATTTTTTTCAGTGTCCTATGGTTTTCCAAGTACAGGTCTTTTACCTCCTCCATTAAGTTTATTCCTAGTTATCTTATTTTCTGTTGCAATGGTAAATGGGATTGCTTTTCAGTTTCTCTTTCTGAGAGTTCATTACTGGTGTATAAAAATGACATCAATTGTGGCTGTTGATTTTGTATCCTTTTACCTTGCCAAATTCATTTATTAAGTCTAGTAGTCTCCTGGTGGAGTCTTTAGGGCTTTCTAGGTACAATATTATCGTGTGTGATTTTTTAAATATATTGCTGGATCTGATTTGCTAATATATTGTTTAGAATTTTGTATCTGTGATCATCAGGGATATTGGTTTGTAATTTTCTTTTTTGTAGTGGGCTTATCTGGTTTTGGAATTAGGATAATGCTAGCGTTGCAAAAAGAAGTTGGAAGTGTACCTTCTTCTTGAATTTTCTGAAATTGTTTGAGGAGGACAGATGTTAGTTCTTCTTTGAATGTGTGATAAAATTCACCTGTAAATCCACCCAGTCTAGGACTTTTGTTTGCTAGGAGTTTTTTTTTTTATTACTGGTTCAATTTTATCAGTTGTTATTGGCCTATTCAGGTTTTCTGATTCTTCCTGATTGATTTTAGAAGATTGTATGTTTCTAGGAATTTGTCCATTTTGCCCAGGTTGTCCAGTTTGTTGTCATATAGTTGTTCATGGGATTTGCCTACAATCCTCTATATTTCTGAGGTATCCATTGTTATATCACCTTTTTCATTTCTGATTTTATTTATTTGGGTCTTCTCTCTTTGTTTCTTGATGAGTCTGGCTAAGGGTTCATCAATGTTGCTCATCTTTTCAAAGAACCAGCTCTTGGATTTATTGATCTTTTATACTGTTTTTTTTTTTTTTTAATTTTGTTTGTTTGTTTGTTTTTGTTTTTTTGTCACTGTGTCATTTATTTCTGCTCTGATCTTTATTATTTCTTTCCTTCTATTTCCTCTGGGATTTTTTCTTGCTGTTAGCTTTCTAATTCATTTAGTGTCAGGGTTAGATAGTTTATTAGTACTTTTTCTTGTTTCTTGAGGTAGGCCTTAGTGCTATGTACTTCCCTCTCAGGACTGCTTTTGCTGTTTCTCATAGGTTTTGGTTCATCGTGTGTTCATTTCAATTTGTTTCCAGGAAGTTTTTAATTTCTTGCTTACTCTCATTGTAATGCATTTGTTGCTCAATAGCATACTATTTAATCTCCACTTATTTGAGGTTGTTTTTTTTTAATTGTAGTTGATTTCTAACTCATGCCATTGTGATCTGAGAAGATGTTTGGCATTATACCAATCTTCTTTGTATAGACTTGTTTTGTGCCCTATCAAGTAGGCTATCTTTGAGAATGTTCCACTTGAGAAGAATATATATTCTGTTGCTTTGGTGTGAAATGTTCTGTAAATATTCTTGATGTTTGATATATCATTCTTCATTTCTATATGGTTCTTGTTCATGGCCTCTATCTTCCTTTTCATGTTGTAATTTGCACTATGTTCCTTAAGCATCTTTATAATCATTTTCTTTGAACTCTATGCCTGGTAGGTTGCTTGCCTCCATCTCATTTAGTTATTTTTCTGGAGATTCCTTCTTTTCTCTCCTTCAAGGATTGTTTCCTTGTCTCCCCATTTTAGCTGTGTCTTTGTATTTGCATCTATCTGTTAGGTAGAATTGTTATGCCTTCCAGTCTTTGTGTGATTTCCTTATGTAGAAAGTGTCTTGAGGGATCGAGTGGTGGAGTCTGTTTGTTCACCTGAACTGGATACTCTAGGAATGCCTTTTGTGTGCGTTGTTTGGGCTCTCCTGTTGTAATTGGGAGTTGATTGTTGATGTCCCGTATGTGGGAGGAATCTCCCCTATGACTTGCTGCCAGTGAGGTTCAACCCACGTGCCACCTGTCCCGAGGTCAGACTCCAGAGGCAGGGTCTGCCTAGAGTCTCACACCTTGAATTACCCTGTTCTAAGCTGTATTCCTTCCCCCTCAGAGCTGGTCCCACAGGTGGAAGTTTCAGGCTTCTGGGGTCCCCCTGGCTTTTGCCTAGCTGACCTGTCCACAATGGTGTCTGGGGCAGAGACCCAAACTGCTGTTTCTGGCTAATTAGGTCACGCAAAGTCTCAAAGCCTCCACAGAACCACCTCTGCTGGGAGACTGATTGGATTCAGTCTGGAGTATCCTTAAGCAATTGTCCACAGGTGGGGGAGAGGTTTTCCAATAGGGTAGGACAATTGCCTCTGCCTGTAGGCTAATTGTTATTCTAAGTCTATTAATGGGCCTCAGAAGCTCCACGGGGTGGGGCAAAGGATTTTCTAATAAGGTGGGTCAACTGTCTTCCCAGCAGACAAAAATGCAGGATAGCAAAGGTTTGTGAAAGATGACCTCCACAGCATAAGGGAATGACTCAGCACAGGAAACTAGGGTGTCTGCCTTCCAAGCTCTAACCCCTGGTCCACCAATGCTGGTTTATACTTACACAGCTTCAGTCCACTTTGCCCTCCCTCTGCCAGAGCCCAAGATGAGTTACTGTAGTCAAAATGTTGTGCGTTGGCCCTTTAAGAGGGTGCTTCAATTTCCAGCCATCTCTCCCTGACAGATGTTATGTGGGCACCTTTCTCAGTTCTTTTTTTTTATTATTGTTTAAAGTATTACAAATAGTAGTACATATATCTCCTTCCCCCCCCCCCCCATTGACCTTCCCCCGGCCTCCCCTACCCCCTGTCACATGCCCTCATCCCACCCCAGTGTCTTGTGTCCATTGTTTGTGCTTAGATGCATGCATACAAGTCCTTTGGTTGATCTATTTCCCTCCCTCCCCAACACTCCCCAGCCTTCCCAGTGTAGTTTGACAGACTGTTTGGTGTTTTACTGCCTCTGTATCTATCTTTTTGTTCATCAGGTTATAATGTTCTTTATTTTCCATAAATGAGTGAGATCATGTGGTATTTTTCTTTCATTGACTGGCTTATTTCACTTAACATAATGCTCTCCAGGTCCATACATGCTGCTGCAAATGGTAAGAATTCCTTCTTTTTTACCGCAGCATAGTATTCCATTGTGTAGATGTACCATGGTTTTCTAATCCACTCATCTGCTGATGGGCATTTAGGCTGTTTCAAATCTTAGCTATGGTAAATTGTGCTGCTATGAACATATGGTTGCATATATCCTTTCTGAATGGTGTTTCTACTTTCTTGGGATATATTCCTAGAAGTGGGATTACTGGGTCAAATGGGAGTTCCATTTTTAGTTTTTTGAGGAAACTCCATACTGTTCTCTACAGTGGCTGTACCAGTTTGCATTTCCACCAGCAGTGCATGAGGGTTCTTTTTTCTTCGCATCCTTGCCAGCACTTGTCGTTTGTTGATTTGTTGATGATTGCCATTTTGACAGGTGTGAGATGGTACCGCATTGTCGTTTTGATTTACATCTCTCAGATAATTAGTGACGTTGAGCATGTTTTCTTATGTTTCTTGGTCTTCCTTCTGTCTTCTTTCTAAAGGATTCTATTTAGGTCCTTTGCCCATTTTTTCATTGGATCATTTATCTGCCTTTTATTAAGTTGTATAAATTCCCTGTAGATGTTGGAGATTAAACCTTTATCAGTGATAACATTTGCAAATATGTTCTCCCATACAGTGGCTTTCTTGTTGTTTTGTTGATGGTTTCTTTTGCTGTGCAAAAGATTTTTATTTTGATATAGTCCCATTTGTTTATTTTCTCTTTAGTTTCCATTGTTCTAGGAGCAGTATTGGTGAAGAAATTGCTTTGGCATATGTCTGAGATTTCTCTGCCTGTGGATTCCTCTAGTATTTTTATGGTTTCCTATCTTATGTTTAAGTCCTTTATCAATTTTGAGTTTATTTTTGTGTATGGTGTAAGTTGGTGGTCTAGTTTCATTTTTTTTGCATGTATCTGTCCAATTTTCACAACACCATTTATTGAAGAGACTGTCTTGACTCCATTGTATGCTCATGCCTCCTTTGTCAAATATAAATTGAGCATAGTGGTTTGGGTCGATTTCTGGGTTCTCTATTCTATTCCATTGGTCTATATGTCTGTTCTTGTGCCAGTACCAGGCTGTTTTGAGAACAGTGGCCTTGTAATACAGCTTGAAATCTGGTATTAAGATCCCACCTACTTTGTTCTTCTTTCTCAGGATTGCCGTGGCTATTCGGGGTCTTTTTTTATTACAGATTAATTTTTGGAGAATTCTTTCTAGGTCTGTGAAATATGCCATTGGTATTTTAATGGGTAGTGCATTGAATCTATAGATTGCTTTGGGTAGTATGGACATTTTAATGATGCTGATTCTATCAATCCATGAACATGGTATGTTCTTCCATCTGTTTACGTCTTCCTCTATCTCTTTTTTCAGTGTCCTGTAGTTTTCCACGTATAGGTCTTTTACCTCCTTAGTTAAGTTTATTCCTAGGTATCTTAAATTTTTTGGTGCTATGGTAAATAGGATTGCTTTTTTAGTCTCTTTTTCTGTAAGTTCACTATTGGTGTATAGAAATGCCATAGATTTATTGGCGTTAATTTTGTATCCTGCTACATTGCCGAATTCATTTATTAAGTCTAATAGTTTTTTGATGGAGTCTTTCAGGTTTTTTATGTACAATATCATGTCATCTGCAAATAAGGACAGCTTTACTTCTTCTTTTCCAATTTGAATGCCTTTTATTTCTTCTTCTTGTCTAATTGCAATGGCTAATACTTCCAGTACTATGTCGAACAGGAGTGGTGAGAGTGGGCATCCCAGTTCTTCAGCTGCTGTCTGTGGGAGCCCAGCCGGCCCTTTCATGCCTCCACCCTTCCCACCAGTCTCTATGCGGTCTCCACTTTCCATCCTTGGCTATCAGGGCTATCTTCTCTCTCTTGTAATACAACATCTGTATACTTATTTATGTGCTCATCACTGAAGTCTAGGCTCCTTCCATAATCTTACATTTGATCCCCCACAAACTTCATTGTCTCCCCCACCACCATCCTTTCCCCCTGATAACCATTTTGTTATCTGTATCTATGAGTTTGTTAATTTAATTTCATGTTGGAAATAGTTTTTTTTAGTTTTTACTTACAGTTGATTTACAACATTATATTACTTTTAGGTGTACAACCCTGTAATTAGACATTTATATAATTTATGAAGTGATTACCCCTATAAACCTAGTACCCATCTGATACCATACATAGTTATTACAACATTATTTACTACACCAGAGGCCTGGTGCAGGAAATTTGTGCATGGGGGAGGGGTGTCCCTCAGCCCAGCCTGAACCCTCTCCAATCTGGGACCCCTTGAGGGAGTCCAACTGTCGGAAATCCCTCTCACAATCCAGGACTGCTGGCTCCCAACCCCTCGCCTGCCTGCCTGATTGCTCCTAAATGCTTCTGCCTGCCAGCCTGATCATCCCTTAACCACTCCCCTGCCAGCCTGATCCACGCCTAACTGCTCCCCTGCCAGTCTTATTGCCCCCAACTGCCCTCCCTTGCTGGCCTGATCACCCACAGCTGCCCTCCCCTGACAGCCATCTTGTGGCAGCCATCTTGTGTCCACATGGGGGCGGCCATCTTTGACCACATGGGGGCAGCCATCTTGTATGTTGGAGTGATGGTTAATTTGCATATTACCTCTTTATTATATAGGATTACCTATTCTGTACTTTACATCTCCATGACTATTATGCAACTATCAATTTGTACTTCATTATCCCTTCATGTTTTTCAAGCCAACCTATACCTGTTCCCATTGGGCAATCATCAAAATGTTTTCTGTATCTATGAGTATGTTTCTGAACTGCTTATTTGTTTAATTTGTTTTTTTATATTTCACATATAAATGAAAACATGGCATTTGTCTTTCTCTGACTTATTTCACTCAGCACAATACCCTCTAGGTCAGTGGTCAGCAAACCGTGGCTCGCGAGCCACATGTGGCTCTTTGGCCCCTTGAGTGTGGCTCTTCCACAAAATACCACGTGCAGGCACGCACATATAGTGCGATTGAAACTTTGAGTCCCATGCACAGAAGTCAGTTTTCGGCCTGGGTGAGTCTGTTTTGAAGAAGTGGTGTTAGAACACTCAAGGGGCCAAAGAGCCGCATGTGGCTTGTGAGCTGCGGTTTGCCGACCACTCCTCTAGGTCAATAGATGTTGCAAATGGCAAGATTTTGTTCTCTTTTATTGTTTTTAAGGGATGAGTCATATTTCATTGTATATATGCACCACTTCTTTATCTATTCATCTGTTGATGGACACTTAAGCTACTCCACATCTTAGCTAGTGTAAACAATGCTGCAGTGAACATACACCTTTTCAATTCAGTGTTTTGAATTTCTTCAGATAAATATCCAGAAGTGGAACTGCTGGGTTGTTGGATGTCTCTTGTTATAGCCTTTGTTTTAAAGTCTATTTTGTCTGGTATAAGTATTGCTACCCCAGATTTTTTTTTCTTGTTTCCATTTTCATAAAATAACTTTGTCCCTCCCTTTTCACTTCTAGTTTGTGTCTTTCAATTTGAAATGAGTCTCTTATAGACAGCTTATGTAAAGGTCTCATATTGTTATCCATTCAGCCATTGCATGTCTTTTAATTGGAGAATTTAATCTATTTTCATTTAAAGTAGTTATTGATAGATTTATATGTTATTGCCATTTTATTATTCATATTTTTGATATATTTTTTACATCTTCTTAAAGAAGACCCTTTAACATTTCTTATTCTTTCTTTCCTTTCTATGTACCTGTACTTCATAGTTCTTATGCAGTCTTAAAGCTTGAAATACCATTGCAATATTTTAAATGTTTAAGACTTCAACCCAGACTTCTACCACAATCTTATGTTTACAGACTTCTTGATCTGTCCTATTAGACTTCCGGTATTTAAATCATAATTAACATCTCCAAAATTCTGCTCCAGAACTTGCTCCTTCATAGTTTTCCTCATATCAATAAATGTAACTTTATTCTTCCAGTTACTCTGACCAAATACCTCGGAGACATTGTTGACTCCATTCATTCATTTTCGCTTTCCCAATAGAATTAGTGGTGCATTGTCAGCTCTACCTTCAAAATATATGCATAATCTGACCATTTACCACTTCTGTTGCTACAACTTGGATCTAAGCAACCTTTTCTTTGCCTGTATAACTTCAATAGGCTCAATATTCCCGCCTTTTTCACACCCTCACTTTCACCCATTTACAAAGCATCCCCACTACAAGTCAGTGCTTACAATGGCGGATAAGGTCCCATTATCTTCTAATCTCATCTTTCCCTTGATCAGCTTCATCCACCACACTGACTTCCTTCCCTTTCTTCTAAGTATGTTTCTTCCAGCTCTTCCCTCAGATATCCAGTTTACTTCCACTCCTGGTTTGTTTCAATTCCTAAACATGTCTTTATTTTCTTCCTACTAGAATGTTCCATAAGATCAGGATATTTTATATTTTTAATTTATTTCCATATTCCAAGACCCTGTATCCTTAAGAGAATGAGGTGGTACTGACAAGAGGCAAGACATTTTACTTGTACTGGCTCAAAACTTGGAGCCACACCTCCAAGGGCTGAAAATCAGTCAACAATGTGCAAAGGTGGAAGTCTTAGATCCCTTCTTTTTAGTCTGCGTATTCACGTGATTGGCTCACTCCTCCCAGGATTATTTGAAGAAAGGAGACTCTAATGCACTTCCATTGCACTGTGTTTACCTCTGATACAACGTTTTCCTAAAATCACCTTTCTGTCCATTTCTGCCACTAGACCATAAGCTCCTTGAGGGTTGGAACCATACTTTTTCAGTGATGTAGTTTTAGCACCAAAATCTATGTTTAGAATGATATTCATTGTTGACTGATTTTCTTAATGAATACTCCAATCAGGAAATGAAGAAAACCCAAACAAGGTCACAGTGAGGAGCTAAAACCACTTAGAAATAAAGGAAGGAAATTGTCTATAACTTCCAGGGTTTTGATTAGCAAGTAGGAGATTCTGCATGTTTCTCTTGTGATTAACTTGGAGGCAGGTTAAAATCAATGAGGATTTATCAGCCTGAGATAAGCAGGTGGGATGAGGGCCATTTTCCTAAACAGAATATTACCATTTTTATCATATAGATATAGAAGCAAAGACAGTAATTATTAGGATTCAAATAGTGTGTTAGACTGATCAACACTATTCATTTAAAGAATGTTTTCATATTTAAGCTCCCCAAACAAGGTCAAGTAGTTGAGCCAATTTCTTGTTAGAGGCAGGCTCCTTACAGTAGATGATATTATGTAGGCTTATTGGGCTTAATCTTTCTCAGGGTTTACAATTCAGAAAAAAATATTAGTTTACACCTTTATACTGGTTATGTTCTCTATTTACAATTTCAGTTGTATATGTATTTCTTAATCCTTATATAACCTGTTGATATAATAAGATGGTATTGGAAGTGCAAAAGAAAAATTTACCAGGAACCAGATAAACTGAGAACCAAATATTAGATCACCACTCCTCATTTGCTAAGGCAGTTTTTGCAGGCACATGAAGTGATTCCTACAGGTTGGTCATGACTGGGAATAAGAAAACTTTACTTAGCCCACAGCTGGGGCATCATGTGAACTTGTAGGGCTCACTCTGCTCAGGCAGAATAATATCATCACTAACAACATCAGCAATTACTGCGTAGTGAAAACTAGAAAGGCTGTGCTCACTCACCTTCCCTGGGCTTGAAGTAGAAAGGCAGGTATCAGTTTTTGTTAAAAAGATTTTTTTTAGCTTTAAGTTGGAAATATAATTTCTATAGAGATTTATATAATAGTGCTCATATTTACCAAAATCAAGCTCAGGCTCTTAATTTACTTTGCTCAATGGGGGAAAAAAATTAATGAGAAACAGACCCTTAATTCTGATATAATTGGCTTTACTAGGATGTATAGAAATAGAAAACATGAGGTAGAATATGCACACTTACATATTTCAAGGGTGTGTTTTGAATTCATCTTTTGGACCAACTTTAATTATAATTACTTTATCTATTGTTTGTTTTTCCAACTACATTACAGAAATTAATTTTGAAAAAATTAATTAGTATGAGAATAAAAGACTGATTTTGTTCTCAAATTCCATGTTTCATCTAACAATTGAAGTAGAATGTATACATACTTAAAAATAAATAGATTTTTGAGAGTGGAGACTTAAAATTGTAAAAACAAAACACTCTAAGGCAAATAATTTAAATAAATTTTAACTGAAAGATAGTATTGGGAAAGTAGATAATTTAAAATTACCTAGGATTGTAGATACTACTAACATTTTGAGAAGTTTTATATTTTCTAACGAAAGACACTAGGTAAAGAGGTGAATTTGGAGAGCATTATGCTAAGTGAAATAAGCCAGTGAGAGAAAGATAAATATCACATGATCTCACTCATTTGTGGAATATAATGAACAACATAAACCGAAGAACAAAAACAGATCCAGAGACAGAGAAGCATCTATCAGACCCAGAGGGAAGGTAGGGGAGAGTGGGGGTAAGGGAGAGAGATCAACCAAAGGACTTGTATGCCTGCATATAAGCCTGGGGGGGGGGGGGGGGGGGGGAGGACAATGGGGGAAGAAGGACACAATAAAAAAAATAAAAGAGGTAAATTTGCTTTCTGGTTGTTTCTTATTGGCTGACTTGCTGAAGTTGCTATTGAGTTAATTCCTGCCTGAAAGAAGATGCAAGAATTCCTTGCAGTTCCAATCCTGTAACAATATTTAAAGATAATTTTCTTACAAATATGCTACTCTTATTTGTTAAGATACATTTCTCCTGTAGATATTCCCTATAATGCCAATCATACTGAAATAATTTAGGGCTAAGGTGTTTTTTGTTTTTTTTTTCCTATTTACATAGAAATATATTTTCCCTTTGGCATAATTCTAAATTACAAAAAAATGTGAACTTAAAAAGAAAAAAAATTTTTTTTTTATTTTTTTAGTGTGAATAGTTAGGAATATGAAAGTATACAGGTCAAACCTACAATAAGCAGAATTTAGTTTTTCATGTGGATCAGATGGAAATAAACTAATATTCAGATTTAAAACAAGCCGAATATAAGGCATTGTATACTTATAACTAAAAGTTAAATTCAGTTACTCACTTTGCTAAAAACATCTTTATTATTTTAAATAATAAAGATCTATAAAGTGCTATTCAACATGAAAAAGAACTATCCAAGCATGGCTTTTCCTACTGAATTGGGTGGGGACCTCCCAATGATTCTTTCAATTAGCTTTAATAAATAAACATTTTCATTGTTTAAGTTTATGGTGAGCAAAAAAGTGAACAAAAATGTCCAAATAAACCATTAATTTTACATATTAAATAAACAAGCTAGAAATAGGAAACTTGATTTGAAAATAAATATTAAATAACATACATTAATGGGATAGTCTATTTATTGTTATTAATATTTACTTGTTAAATATACCCTCTCAAATCCAGTTGGTAAAAGAAGTTGATGATAAATTCAGACATAGCCAATTAATTTTCATGAAATATAGTGAGATGAGGCAGATGTTCGTATTTATATACAGCTGTATAAAAAGGGAATGATGCTAAAAATAGCTCCATAATAATAATTTTTCCTTAGGTATCACCATCATATATCCTCATTTTATGAAATACAGTAAACCTATAGGAGCATAAGGCTGAGAAATACCATATTGACAAATAAAAAAATGATATTAGCAAAGGAAACTAAAGCTTGCTTATTCCATTTTTGTTAGGAACAACAACATGTAACTCTTAAATATTTGTACTACTTTCACTCAGAAAATCTACCATTCAATATAAGCAACACTCTAGGAAAGCATGGTGCCTTATCCATAAGTGGCTTTTGATTGACAGTTTATGAAATTTCATTATCACTATTAAAATATATCACTTAAAAGTATATTTCTTGTTGACAATGTGTCAACAATACCATTACCAAAGCAAGAAGTAGTATATTATTTTTAAGTCTTTATAATTGAAAACAAAATTTCAATAGCAAATCAGATGCCATATTATTATATATTTCCAAGAACATAAGAAAGCCATAACATTTGTCACTTGGTAAAATACAGCCTTTTTTTTTTTTTTCTTTCTTTCTTTCCTTTTAAAAGCATCAAGACCAGTGTAGATAAATTCATTTGAAGGTAATATTAATATCTTTTCTTCTTCTTACACTTTTGGAACTTTTTGCTGTATTCACTTTCTCTAATGTTTTCTGTGCTACTATCACTATCGCTAGTTTGTTTTTGCCTCTTTCGTTTATTAATTTGGTAAAGGTCAGGGCCATGCGGTTGTTGGTGAGTCCATTCATAAGAGCTGGGTCCAGCCTCTAGATTGGGAACATGGTTTAGTGAAGGAGGCACAGCTGTGTTCTTAGGAAGGGGTGCTGTCATCTCACAGTAAGGAAGCTGCAGCGCTGGATTACATGCATGCCACTGCTGTGGGAAAAAACAAACGTTCATTTATCAAAACATGACCAAAATGTTAAAAAAGTTTACAGTTTACATGCATTATACAAATAACTACCAGAAAATCAAACTGTGTATTAGTATAAGAAAGGGCATGATTTTGCAAAGTAGGGATGTGGCAGTTTCCTTAAATAGTTAACAAAGGTTCAAGTAGTATACAGATTACCTATAAAATAAAATGCAAGCTACATATGTAGTTTTAAGTCTTCAAGGAGGCACAATAAAATATAAAAAAAAAACAAACAGGTGCGATATATAATGCATTTTATTTATCTCAAAATATTCAAAATATTGTCATTTCAACATGTAACCAATAAAAAATTATGAGATATTCTCCTTTCTTTTTTCATACTAAGTCTTCAAAATCTGGTATACATTTTATACTTACAGTATATCTCAATTCCAATAATAAATTTTCATAGAAAATACTTGATCTAAATTTAGGTTACATAAAATGTACATTTGAGAAAGTAGATACACATATCAATAAGTTCTTTCAACTAAAAGTTATCCAGTAACTGAATTAATAATATTTTAAATTTTATACTGGTTACAGCATAAATAACATGGTGATACAGTTTTTTGGTCTCACATGTGGCTAATAGCCACCATATTGTATAGCACGGTTGTCAATAGTTATGATATACACTTCTTTCTTTTTTTTGAAGTAATTTTTAACTCAAATTTCTAACTATTCAAAGTACATTAAAGATTAATAGAGATAACATGAGAGTAAGTGTATGTGTATCTTTTTCTCAGATCTACCAAAGATTAAAAATGCTGGGAAAAAGATATTGACAGTTTCAGATGAGAACTGGTGTTTACTAGTAGCTCACTATAGCTAAGAAAAGTTTTTTCCAAAAGTTACATTATCAATTTTTCTTTTTTACAAAAGTGAAAACAGCTGTTTTAAAATCTGAAGCTTACATGTATGCTGGATGTTTGTAAAAACCCCACCCTGTCAATCAGAATACCTGTGTTATAGTCCCACATCTGTCACTAACAAGTACAATCTTGGGCTTGTTGATCAATATTCTTTGACCTCAATTTTATTATGTATAAAATGATGAGCTGGAAAAACAAACAATTTCCTAAGTTCCCCTTTAATAATAAAGATCATACTTAAGATTTCTAAGCCAAAACCATATTTTTGAGAGTCTTTGGAAATAATGTATTTATTACATTGAGAATCTTGTCTCCAGTTAAAACAAATTATTTTTAAATTAATCCAAGTCCCAAAGCAATATATTTGTGATTAATGTTTACATTATGTAAAAACAATTCACTAAATAAAATAATTCAATTCTAAAAAATATCTTTTAAAACAGCCATTTAAGCCCTAGCCGGTTTGGCTCAGTGGACAGAGCGTCGGCATGCAGACCAAAGGATCCCGAGTTTGATTTTGATCAAGGGCACGTACCTTGGTTGCAGGGTCCTACCCAGCCTGGTTGGGCTCATGCGGGAGGCAACCAATCTCTGTGTTTCTCTCACATGGATGTTTCTCTCTGTCTTTCCCTCTCTCTTCTACTTTCCCTAAAGTCAATGTAAAAATATCCTCAGGTGAGGATAAACAAAACAAAACAAAACAAAACAAAACAAAACAAAACAAAACAAAACAAAACAAAATGTCCTTTAAATGACAACTCTACTCAAATTTTACTTGGACCATAGTGCATCATCACTCCCATCCACTCTTCAACTGACATGCTGGCTGTTTGCTGATGTAGGTACTATGTTCTGGACTCAAGATGACTGTATTAGAGCCCTCTGCCATTGGGGGAAAGTGTTCTGGGAAGCTGCTGACTTTGTCCCACGGTTAGATTTGAGCACTGTAAGGTCCAAATAGTTTTCATATTCTTCACAGTTTGCATCACATTATATATTGAACCAAAGGCATGTCAAACTTACCATCTTCTGAAAGAAAAAATATTCTTGAGGTAAAGCTGCATTATTAGTTGGAAAGAACTGCATGGGAAAGAAAGAACTGCCCATGGCTTCTTCATTTCTTTGGGAAGGCAAAAAAAAATAATAAAAAGTTAAAATTCCTACCCTCAAATGTTCTTTTTTCTTAAAAATAAAAACCACAGCTCTTAGTAATTGAGAGAGAGAGAGAGAGAGAGAGAGAGAGAGAGAGAGAGATCCTCTAAGAGAATGTGGTTAACAGTAATTAACTGTAAACATACATACACAAATAATCAGTTAATTAGGTACAGCAGTACCTTAAGTCATATTAATAGCTACATATTGAAATCTCAATATTTAGAGTCACATTTGGCTTTTTGACAGGAAAATAGTAAGCAATGTTAATTTTAAAGAAAAAGAACATTTAGATATGAAGACAGCAGAGCAAGTCATTAATAATTACCAAGGTTAAACTCAATATTTTACAGATATTGAAGTCGAAAAAAGGTAGATATTTTTCTCAATTTATTTTTGAATGTATATTCACTGTTTATATAAATATGCTCTTTCCTAAATGTACTGCTGATATTAACATGAACACGTATTTGCTGATTTCTTCTATACATTCATATAGTAATAAAAATTGCTAATTAAAAAATTGTGGTGTGTAAAGCTTCATTTAAAAGTGTACTCTTTTCTTCTATGGACATGTTTAAAAAATTATAATGTTACAAAAACTGGCTAGATCTATTAGCTAGTCTTCATTAGTCCACTTGCTCCAGTGTGTTGTACAATTTTAATGTTAATAATACTAATCCTTGGGATAGAGAGTATACTTTGGGAAGAGTGCAATTAACACAGGCAAGTAGAGGCAGTCAGATGAATAGGTGTATATCCCAATTGTAAGTGTTGAGAATAGTTCCACCAAAGGCTAACTGATCCATCACAATGAGGCCTTGGATGCTTAGATGATTTAACAGCTATGAAAAGAACATAATAAGCTGTAAAGAATATACAGAAATAACTCTCTACCACATACTGCTAAAAACAATATGACTGAAGTTAAATGAAAATATTTTGTCACTTTTCATGGTTTCAGAAAAAATGAATTCCTTAATTTTATTGTATGCCTAAATGGTAAGGTTTACAATAATCCAAAACCTTTCCTGTCACAAGAACATATTTTCTTGACCTTCATGAAAAAATATTTTAATTACCTGTAGCTGTGTGAATTGATCTTAACACAGCTCTCAAAACTTTGATTAGCTGGTTCAGAAGAGCGAGAACTCCCTTTAAAAGAAATAGAATAACATGGTGATTACTTCATTGTATAATTTTTTTGAGTTCTAACATAAAACCATAAAAAACTCTCCAAACCAAAAAGGACATAGTATTAAGTAAAATTCTATACTCATATAAGATACATGAATATGTTATTGGTCTCTCAAGTAATATTTACAGATAGTTTATATTATTATGAATAACTAAATTATAATCAGGCTTTGTCCAAAGCAATGGCTCTACAATAAAATTATATTGACATGGGACCATATAAGATACATGCTGTTTTGTACTATACACCTGTAAACTAAAAATAGCAACTCATCAGTGTTATTTGCCTCCCATGTATAAGGCATGAGTTCTTTAAACTTCACTGACAAAGCCAATGCAACCTTATAGAGGATGCTAAGCAGCTGTGTAGGAAAGTGTCAGAACATAATGTCCTGGACCATTCCACCAGCTTTTATTAACTAAAAGCTGGTAGAATAGGACAGTGTTGAGAGCATGATGCAGCCAATTTTCTTTGCAAAGAAATTAACAGAATGAAATGCAAAGAGAAGCACTTTTCCTTTGCAACAAGGCATTGTTTTTTTCATTCATATTTGTTTTTGTATAGGAAGAGAAATAAAAACACACAAAGGATCCTATATAATAAAGAGGTAATATGCAAATTGACCATCACACCCTCACAAAGATGGCTGCCTACAACCAGGCCGGCAGGGGGGTTAGTGAGGAACGACCAAATGACTGAACAGCAGGCTGTGTGGGGCAACCAGGCTGGCAGGGGGGTTAGTGAGGGATGACCAAATGACTGAACAAGCAGGCTGCGTGGGGTGACCAGGCCAGCAGGGGGGTTAGTGAGGGACGACCAAACGACTGAACAGCAGGCTGTGTGGAGCGACCAGGCCGGCAGGGGAGGGCAGTTGGGGGCAACCAGGCTGGCAAGGGAGGGCAGTAAGAGGTGACCAGGCCGGCAGGGGAGAGCCGTTGGGGCAATCGGGCCCGCAGGGGAGCAGTTAGGCGTCCATCAGGCTGGCAGGGGAGTGGTTAGGGGGTGATCAGGCTGGCAGGCAGAAGCAGTTAGGGGCAATCAGGCAGGCAAGCGAGTGGTTGGGAGCCAGCTGTCCTGGATTGTGAGAAGGATGTCCCAGATTGGAGAGGGTGCAGGCTGGGTTGAGGGACACACTCCTCCCCACCTTGAACGTATTTCATGCACCGGACCTCTAGTATATCAATAAGGCTGAAACATTTAGGGGAGAGAAGCAACATTAAGCATTGCAAGCATTACCTCAATCAGTCCCTTCAAACATAAAAGGCCTAGAGTATTAGTAGTGTCCTCAGGATATCTAATAAAGGATGATCAATTCTTGGCATGTGTATAGGAGAAGGCACTTGAGGCCATTCATGTCAGAAAGCTTTCTTCCATCACTATGAAGGGTCACTCTGGAGCTGGTTTTGGTCAGTTGCTCTTAAAGGGGCTTAGATCCAGGGCAATATACATAGCATGATTCCTTCCCTTAGGTCCAAGGAGAAGGACTGTTGCCTACCATATCTTCCAAATAGTAGGTATTTTATATCACATACTAGAGGCCAGGTGTACAAAATTCGTGCACTGGGGGGGGGGGGGGGTTGTCCCTCAGCCCAGCCTGCACCCTCTCCAATCTGGGACCCCTCTGGGATATCCCTCTCACGATCCGGGACTGCTGGCTCCTAACCGCTCACCTGCATGCCTGCCTGATTGCCCCTAACCGCTCCCCTGCTGGCCTGATTAACACCTAACTGCTCCCCTGCTGGCCCGATTGACCCCAACTGCCCTCCCCTGCCAGCCTGGTTGCCCCCAACTGCTCTCCCCTGAAAGCCTGGTTGCCCCCAACTTTCCTCCCCTGCCGGCCTGGTCGCCCCCAACTGCCCTCCCCTACAAGCCTGGTCCCTCCCCCACAACTTCCCTCCCCTGCTGGCCTGGTCGGCCCCAACTGCCCTCCGCTGGTGGCCTGATCACCACTAACTGCCCTCCCCTGCAGGCCTGATCTCGCCCCCAACTGTCCTCCTCTGCCGGCCAATTTGGTTCTGAGCCTCCTGGTCGTTGTGGATGTGACGGACCCAGGGTTTTTATATATTAAGATTAGCAATGACAAAAGGATGAGCAAATATTTTTGCTATATAAAAGCTAGAATTGTGTGTCTCCAGTTCATTTAAATTTGCTTAATTTATAATAGCCAATAGCAACTATCATAGATATTTGCTGGCTGATACTAAAATAGAACATTAAAATTTTTAATACAGAAGAGATACAATAGGGTTGGCAATGTAATTGGCAATACTAATTACTAGTAATTATATACTGTTAAGAATTAGACATGTGTTCTGAGAAAATTTAATAGAGACTATGGGAACACTTTTTTGATATTTGCTCTATAGAAAACAAAATGCTTACACCTCTGAAATCACCAACAATAATAAAACTCAGATCGACCTACCAAATCGATACTGCACATTAATTGGTCTTCCATATAAACGAATTCCATTCAGCAAAGCTATGGCATAAGACACTGATTCTGGGTGTTTAAAGCAGACAAATCCGAA
Source organism: Cnephaeus nilssonii (assembly GCF_951640355.1). Lineage (NCBI taxonomy): Eukaryota > Metazoa > Chordata > Mammalia > Chiroptera > Vespertilionidae > Cnephaeus > Cnephaeus nilssonii. Next base: position 99,628,215 of record NC_137074.1, on the reverse strand, counting down.
GGACTTCGGCTTTCCTTCTCTGTCTTTGCATATAGTCACTTTGGTTAATGGCCCAGCCTATAAAAAACTTAAAAATTATTTTCTCATAAATCTAAAGTGTTTTTTACAAATAACTCAAAGTACATTTAACTTTAGATTTTAAAAATATCTGTTAGCAGGAACAGCTTTATGTAATTCTGCTAATAATAGATTTTCCTAACAATTAATATTATACTTCATCACACTTTCTTGGTACTTTCTGGCTCATCAAGAAACATTCACGGTGTTAAGAAAAGGAAATTCTAGGTAATAGGTCCAAATTTTTAAAGGAATACTATATTACCCTTCAGTTAGGTTTAATAAAACAATTTAGAGAGCATTTACTATGTATCTCTATACATAGTAACAGTGTATAACTCAAAAATGAAATGACAAACCCAATGTTGGTTGAGTTATGACAAAAAAATAAAACTGGTAAAAATTTATCACAGCCTAATTTTTTTCTGTAAAAAGTTTTTTCATCAAGAAATGTTTTAATATATAGGTTCATTATTTATAATTAGTGAAAAATCAGAAAGGCTCAAAATACAACTGGAGAATATTATCCTGTGGTGTATTATTTAAAATAAAATATCATATATGGACATATTCAATATGTGATATTGAACCTGTAATTAGAAATATGGAGTAAAAAAGTGGATTCAAATATTATAAAACAAATAATTTTGTTAATTATACTAGTAACTAAGAAAAAGTTTGCATCACCACAGTAATGATCAGAGGAGGCAAAGACATAAACAGCTAAAATTTGATAATGAAGGGCTCAAACTTTTAAATTGTACCATAATTAAAACTGATTGCTTTTCTCTGTAGAGATGGATAACTATATTAAGAAACTGTTTTTAATCTGAAGAAGAATGTTAATTATCATCTTTCAAATGATGCTGTATTTTAGGATTCAGTCTTCTTTTCATTCTCTGCTTTCTCATGAACTAGCTCATCCTCCCTTCTGGCTTCAAGGATCACTTCATCAACAAATCTACTTTTTCCTACTCATTTTCTTCTTTTGTGCCTCTTTCTAAGAGACAGCCTCCTGGAGACTTTTGTGTGATTGTACTTCAAACTCAACATTTTTGAAACTTAATTCATTATCTTTCACCTGGAAATCTATACTCCATTCCTTAGTTAAAAAACAAAGATATTAAACCTTACTTTCTCACTTCAAAGGATCATCAGAAATTTGAAAGACACTAGTAAAAGGATAAATGCATAGTAATAAAACCAATTTTAATCAATACTTTTCTACCACTGGTATTCAATATATGAAATCATAAAGGGACAGGATATCTTAAATGCTTTGAATTTCATGAATTCAAAGTGATAGATCCTCCCTTCCCCCAACTGATGGACGGAGTATGACGTAAACTCCACCTGCAGCCGGACATTCCTGAACACCTTATATGGACTGTACATTGAACCACCAATCAGCACCTGCCAAATACCCTAAGCCCCCGATTGCTAACCCTAATCATGTACCTTACATGAAACCACCAATCAGCGTGTGCTGAGTGCCCTAAGCCCCGTCCCCTCCTTCCCTCCCCTCAAAAGGCCTTACACCCGGCACACCCTCTCTCTCTTTTCCCTCTGGAAGGCGGCCGGCAGGGTGATCTCCAATAAAGCCTCTGTCCTGGTATCCCATGGTCGCCGGCCCTCTGTTTCATCTTTCACAAAGATATGTCAAAGCACGTTTAAAGATAAAATTCAACAAGAGATGTGCTTGTAGCAACAATCACAAGAGCTTAGTCTTTTTATCAAAATAAAATACATAAATAGTGTTGTAGTTGTCAAGATTTGCTAGGTTGGCTGGGTGGAAGCCTTTCTAAAAGATACCTCACTTTTAGCAACTTCTCCTAGAACAGTGATTTTCAATCTTTTTCTTCTCATGACACACATAAACTAATTACTAAAATTGTGCACACACCAAAAAATGTTATATTTTTACCAATCTGATAAAAAAATTGTTCTAATTTTGATTCATTCACTCACACCAGATGGTTGTTGTGTTGGCTGTTGTCATTTTTTTATTTGACAGTCTAAGGGGAAAGAAGTCACTGCCCCTGACTAGTCAGGCACTGCACGTTTTAAAATTCTTGTGGCAGAGGTGGAAAACCGCTGTTCTAGAATAGAAAGGACGTAGGTAAAATAAAAACATATGCTTGGTTGCCTTATCGTGAGAAGAGATGAATATTTTGTTTGGGTAGACATCATAAAAAATGAGACTACAGATCCAGTCCTTACTGAGTAGAAATGACATATGTGCATGGGGGCCTTCATGCCTTATTCCCCTCACCCCCACCATGTTTTTGGAGAAAATTAATGATTAAGTTTCCTGTCCCCTTCTTTCCTCTTCCCCTCCCCTTCCCTCCCCCTCCCTTTCCTCTCCCTCCCTTTCCTCTCCCTTATGTTTTTTAGAGTGACAAGTTTTAATGATATTTGAGGGGGTGGTGGGGATAACTAAAGGAAAAAGACAAGTTTTAGAGCAGATTTTAAAAAGCAAGTTTTAAAAGATGGCAAGTTATTGGAAGAAGGATAAGCTTAAAAGCCTTATACTTAATATTTTTCAAATATTAAAAAGTTTTATGTCCAGGACAGGAAACTATATTCCTGGAAGGGATTGTCTCTATCACATTGTATCTACTAGTATCATCAACAGACGGGAACTTTAGTTCAGAGACAAAGGGCCTTTCAAAAACTAAATAAAGTGCCCTTTTCATGGCTGCTACTCATACTTACTCATGGAAATTTAGGTTTTGCTATTGTCTCCATGGGAACCTGTCCTTATTCTGATAGGGGGACTCACTCTTTCCCGATTTCTCCTGATGTTAGTGTGAGCAGTACTGTTAGCAGTGGGCAGCAGCACCCAGGAGGTGCCAGGCTCAGTTCTGCTTTACTTGGACTCAGTTATTTAATCTCCACACATCCTATTGGAGATACTACTGCGCCCACGCAACACTTCAGGAAATCGAGGCACTGATACTCAGTTACGTGCCCAAGGTCACAGTGCTGACATCAGAACTCACACTTACAAACAAACAAAAAGCTTCGCTATACTCTGTATCCCGCTCTTCTGTAGATTATCCTAAATCATGGCAATCAATTTTGTTTTCCCTTTTTAAAAGACCAAAGTCTACCTCTTAAATCGTATGCTTAGTACTGTGAATGAAAGAAGCCACCTGCTAACCTGACAAGCTCAGGGGAGGCCTGCGTGGCGGTCTTGCAAACTCAGAGACCTAAAATAACCACAAAAGATGGTCTGAAAATTAAATATTTAACTACAAACAGGTTATGGTGGGCAGTCATTCCTAAGCTGCTATCTTCCCTGACAAAGATCAACTTAGATCTTCTTTCCTGAGCCCATTTGCCTTTTTGCCTCCAAGATAACATATCTGTGAGATGTCTGGGTAACTTGTAACTTCCTTTTGACCCCGACCCCTCAGGGCACAACACAAGGCACCGGGACACTCCCACATTGTTATTGTTATCAAGTTAATTGTCAACTGTTAATTATGTTAAAGTATCCTGTATCCATCTCTGTAAGAGAAGCACATGTCCATCATTTCGCTTTTCACCCTATCCCAGAGGTTTCCCCGCTTTGCTTTGTCCCACCTCCCTAATCTGTCACCAATGGATTTCATGTAAGTCACCTACGTCCCTTTCCTTTGATTTCAATGTATAAAAATAGATGTAACCCTGCATTCTACGGAGCATTATCTCAATTCATTGAGGTTCTGCTTCCCGGCATATGTCGATAGTTTGGCTCAAATAAACTCACTAAAATTCTTTACAAGTTTCAATGTTTGTTTGTTTTTCGTTAACAGTACCTTACTCAGTGTTTGCCATGTGATTCTGGGCCATTAAAGGATGAGATGAGATGAATGGTGGAATGAGACCTAGGGGTGTGGCACAGGAACAGGTGTTTGCAGGAGACAGACGCTGAGTCCTGGAGGCCGCAGGCCTGGACCGTTTACTTCCAGGTCTTCTCGGTGAGAGAGAAAAGGAACTGACCGGGAATTAATCGGTCACAGTCCTGATTCAGCCGAGCAGATCACCCCAAATCTCACTATCAGACGCCCTCCACCTAAAGGGCCTGCGGACACAGGGCGGATGGGGAAACATTACAAATCTCCTTTCCGGGATGGGAGGCCGGAGGATGCTTATTTACCACCTGAAGGCAGGGACGGGCGGTTCTGTTTTCCTCCGAGCACCACGCGGCCCGCAGCCCCGCGAAGCCCTCACTCCGGGCGGAGCCCAGTCACTGCCCGGGGGCGGGGGCGGGGGGCGCCCCCAGGGTCACTCGCTCCCGGCCGCTCCCCGGGAGGCGCGCGCAGCCCCGGCGAAGACCAGGCGGGAGGGGGCGGGGCTCCCAAAGGTCCAGGTGCGCCCCGCCCCTCGGCGGCGCTTCCGGCTTCGCGCGCCCCGCCCCCGCCGCCGCCCCTTCCCCCCCGCCGGTACCTGAAGGAACAGCTCGTAAAGGATTTCTTCCCGCACGCGGGCCTCTAAGTTCCCCACGAACACCGTCCTGTCGGCCTCCTCCCGGGCAGGGAACATCCCTCCGGTCCTGGCGGAGGGCTAAGGAGGCGATGCGACGCGCCGCCCGCTTCGGCCGCTTGACTGCGCCGCCCGGGCTAGGGGTGGGGGCGCGACTGGAGCGCCGCGCGGGGGCGGGGCCAGGCTGCGAAGCCACGCCCCCTGCCCTGAGGGACCAGTCCCCAGCGCCGGCGCCCGCCCGGATTGGCTGGAACTGGAGGGGGGGGCGGGGAGAATAAGTAAGGTTAGTGTGAAAGGGGCTTGGCCTTGTTGCTTGTGGAGTACCTGCAACATTTCTGGGCGCAACATTATTCACTGATTCCGGATTTATTCAACCAGCATTTTATATAAAGTTTCTATAGAGATTACCTTATACTGTCAGGCTAATGGGGGAAAATCAGTTTCCAAAGAGTAAATGAATCATTAGGATTTTAAAATTGTGTTCTTTATAAAATTCTTTTTTGAAAGAATGAATGCGTGTGTGCATGCATGGATGTGGCTACAACAGAATACTAAAACTAAAGTTTATTCACCTAGAGAGCATTAATTAGAAAAGTCTGAAAATGGCTGCAGAGGTTTTAGGTGGACACTAGAAGGCATTTGAACTTGAGAAAACAGCCTATACCAAGGAATACTAGAAAGTGTGTATAGCAAGCAAGTTTTGTGACTGAAGCCAGAATTCTTGAGGATGGCTGCTGGTCACTGTAACAGGATACAAAATTTGTACCTTGTATTAGGACTGTACTCCGTATATTGTGTCCCAGTGTGAAGAATTGATTCCTTTGGGACAGCATGGATGGACCTGGAGGATATTATGCTAAGTGAAATAAGCCAATCTGAGAAAGAATTATTATATGATTTCACTTATTTGTGAAATCTAATGAACAAAATGAGTTGATCAATAAAATAAGACCCGAAGCATGAAGGTATGAAACAGACTGAGATACCTTGATGTGGGGTTGGGGAAACGAGAAGAGATAAATCAAAGAACTTATATGCATAGCCCATGGACACCCGCAATAGGGTGGTGAAGACCTGGGGGGTGGGGGGGGGGTAAGGGCTGGGAGGGCAGAGGTAAAGGAGGGTAAGTGGGAGACATCTGTAATACTATCAACAATAAAAAATATACATACAAAACACAAATAGGAATATTTTAAGATATCCAACTCATTTGTCAGGTAGATAATCAAGAAGAATAAGTTAAGCCTTGGAAAATTATTCCATTCTATTTATTAAGTACCTACTTCATGTAAGCAGTGAGGTATGGTACATGGACTATAGAACACATCTTCAGCATGCTTCCCTTAAATCTTTTGCCAGGATTATTTTATATCAGTAGTGCATAAAGAAGTAGTCTCCAAACAGTTTTATATAGTAACTAGAGGCCCTGTGCATGGATTCGTGCACTGATGGGGTCCCTCAGCCTGTCCTGTGGGGATTGGGTGGAAACTGGCTTTCTGACATCCCCCGAGGGGTTCCAGATTGCAAGAAGGTGCAGGCCAGGCCGAGGGACCAGGCCTCCGACATCCCCCTATGGGTCTGGGGTGCGGGTGAAGCAGATTCGGGGCCAACAGTGCCCCAGCAGCAACCTAACCCACGGCCAATTCTGTGAGGAATTGGGCTCCCTCCTCTACTGGTTGGAGTGTCTGCCCCCTGGTGGTCATTGTGCATCATAACTACCAGGCAAATGATCGGAACAGTCAGATGATCACTTCCGCTTTTATATATATATAGATTTTGCAAATGTATATTTTATAAGCTGATAAGATACTAGTACTATACTATGTATGTTTTAAAAGTAATATGAATGTATGTTTTTAATGAATGAAATAAATATAAATGAGGAAATAAAGAATTGATTCCTACTTGAGGAGGATTTTTAAAAGTCTTAAAAATAATAAAGATAATTTAAAGAAAGGAGGAAGAAAACTTAGAATCTCAGTACTTTGGTAAAGCAATTATCTGTTAACTTGACTTCCTTTCTGAAGATACCATATGTCCACGTAGAAACCTGAAATCATTGTGTTAGTATCATTTAAGTAATCGGGATACCATTTGGCCTTTAGGTAGGCATGGAGAGATTTCACTTTGATTTGACGAGGCATGCTTTTGCTTGGTTGGTAGACCAAAACAATAAAAACTAGTAATAATCTCTTCAAATGAAAAGGGACACATCTTTGGAACCCTGATTTCTAATTGAACTCTGACATTACTTAATTTTATGATTTTAGATAAGTAAGTTTACTTTTTGGAATTCAAGTTCTATTTCTTAAGTTGAATGGACTAATATAATTACTTCATTTAATAGGTATTTTCTGAGAGCTTGTTTTATGCCAGGCACTGCCTTTAATCCTTGGGAAATACAAGTAAGTATAAAGATCTGCCTTCCTGAACTTACCGCATAATGGGAGAGACAGACTTAAATACAAAATAGTGTGCCTGCAACTTTACTAATCACCTTCAATTGATATATCAAATATAAATCCTGTCTGCATTTGTTCTTTCTTTCCTCTGTCATCAACATTGTTATAATAAGGTACAAAGGGGTGAAGGAAATTAGCATGTTGTAAGTGCATAATAAATATATGTTGACCAAATGAATACATACTTGCAAGTTTCTATTATGACTACACCTATTGATTTTTAAAAATTCATTTACCTTATAAATCTTATCCAAACCAACATATTTCCTTATTAACTCTCTTCAGGCACTGCTTATCTGGAAGATGTATCTTCAGGTTTTATTGTAATCTGAAAAATAATGTGCAAGATTCATATTACCCTGTCACATCAAAAGCACAAAGCAAAAGGATAATTTATGTTAAATAGTAAAGACGTATCTTTTAATTTGAGTATACTCTGGTTAAGAAAAATCTCTCTGAACATGTATGACAATTATATATTTTTTCTTCCCAAATTTTGAAATGATGTCTATTTATATCTTGGTTAGGAAAGTGCAGTTGCTACAGCTCAATAATATGAAAGGACCTAGGTTATTTGGTGGTCTTCAGTCAAATGTTAATGGACACAGACAACAAAGTGGTTAGAGCCAGAGGGAGGGGTGGGCGAGGCCTGGCTGGAGAGGAACAAAGTGGGGTCGGGGGATAGGGAACCTCTGTAATAATGTCCACAGTACAAAAATGTTAATGGTGACACCCTTTTAAAAATGAAGTCTCACAAAATAATGATGAGGCTTCATCAGCAGTTATATTTTTCTTGATTTTTAATTGAATAACCCATCCTGTTTGTGAATCCAATGAAACACCTCCCCAGACTGCAGACTGGTTTACATTGATCAATGATATAATTTAAACACTTCTTTTCTTAAAGTATCTTTGGAAATTTATAGACTTAAATTTCAAAAAAACAAGTTTAATTTTGAACTTGTAATGCATGTATTTAGAACAATTCTTTATTTTCCTTGCCTACTGAAATCCATTGATGGAAGGAAAATAAGAGAAAAATTAAGTAAATGTGTGAAAATAAAAACTATAATAATTTTAAAATATGTTTGCTATACTGAAAGCAAAAAGAAAATATTTTACATTTTCAAATTATAGATCTAGAGAGACAGGCTAGCATTTTAACTTTTAAAATAGCCACTGAGTTTGGGTTACATAATGACAAGCATGAAAAAGCCATATTTTATACTTGACAATTTTATGGATATGAATTTCATTATTGATTTTATGGTGTATAAAGACAACTTAGTTTATAATCAAAATTAACATAAAACCACAACTTTTTCTGGCTCTTTCCATTTCTAGCATTTGTTAACATCACATTTGCTCTAGGTTTTCAACAGATATGTTCTTCCTAACCACTTCTGAAATCCTGAGGTTAAGAGGAATAAAGAAAGATATAATTAGGTTTTTCTTTCCCTTAAATCCAATGTGTATAGTTGAATGTTTGTGACTTATTACAAAGTCTTTGACTTAAAAGTCTTTCTCACAACCACAAGCTAATTGGGTAGAAACAATCTACCTCACCTTTTCAACAAACAGGGTGGAGCAAAGGTCAGGGATCTTTTACATTAAAACCTACTAGACTGTAACAGTCCTACCAAAGAGAAACCTCACTGACTATCACAATTTCTTTTTTGGTGAATCTAAGTGCTTCTTTTATCAGATTCCAAATGAAAGTGTACATAATTCTCTGTTTGATGTGCTGGGCAAGATCTGGTAAGAACTTGATAATTTGTATTATCTTTAAAAATTGTGTATAAAATAATCAGTATGGTCTGTATTGTGGGATATAGACTGTGGACATGATATGAAAAATATACTATGATTATGGATACAAATGATATCAAACAGATTACTATGAAGAACATTTGTGTATAAATATATATGTATACATATATATATGTACATATATGTGTATATATATATATATATATATATATATATATATACTCACACATATATATGTATAATGTGTGTCTTGGTAAAATATATATTTTGTTTTTCCTTTCCAGGTAATAGTAACTAGAAAACCTTTTACAAAAAGACATAAATAGAGAACAAATAGAAATGTTCAAGAGAAATTAGAATAATTAAATTTTTACATAGGTATATTGTCAATTGCAAAGCAAACAAAGTAAATATACTACAATTTTCCTTTTTAAAAAACATGTATCCTATTATGCTAAAGTAAAACCAAAACTGATCTGTGGTAATAAAACAAAACTTTCTTCTCCTGGTATACTAGTTTATGGCAATAGAGTTTACTATTTTTAATAATATCACTTATTACTTCATGGCAATAAAGTTAGAACTACTTGTTCCACTTTATGATAATAAGAAAAGTAACAAATTTAAAATTCATGATGAATAGTTTTTTGTTGGGATTTTACAAAAGCAGATTTTTTTTCTTTGTTTGATTTCTTTAAAATTCTTTACTTCATACTTGAATCTCCTTAAAAATATAACCTAAAAGTTCAAGTTATTTTTTGTTTCTCTTCCAATAGATATTTCAGCTAATTATAAATTTTGGAAATGGTTGCTTTTTATATTCTGTGGGGGAGGAGGAAACTTTCCTCTACCCTCAAAGTTCTTTCAGCTGGTCTGCTAATGACATAGGCATGAGACAGATAAACAAGAGAACAAGCCAAATTTAATACATGCATATGCATGGGAACCTTCCTTGCACATATGAGAGATTCAAAGACCAAAAGGGAAAGCAGTATATATGACATTCTAAGCTAAGGATGAGGTAAGGCACCTTGGGCTTCAGAGGGAGGGAAGCCATTTACAGGTTGATAAGAGCAGCTGTTTAGCAATTGGAAGATAGATTAAAAAAAAAAAAAGGATATCTCTAGATAATCTCTTATTATGGGCAAGGCCCCTAATTAGAATTTCTCTAGATAGTTAAGGGGAGGGGGCAGAAGTTTCCATTAAGCCTATAGCATCTTGGTTGTGTTTAGCTCAAGCAATCTGAATACCACAGAATCACATCTGAATCACTCGTCTACACTTCCAAAATTCAAATACAGGACTTAAGTGGTACTCATATATAGTTTATCATTTATATTTTACTCATTTGGAAGTTTCTTGATAGTATTTCATGTTTCTGTAATGTATAATAGTAGCACCTTTACTTGAAAGTCAGAGAAATATGAAGTCTTAGGCTCCGAAGCTTTGTGTCATATCAAGATTTATATCATTGTAATATCACAGTTTGTACACCAAATTTATATGGTTGACTTTCTGAGATTATTATTGTTTTTGTTACTGGCTAAGCAGTTGCCTATATTTTCAATTGGAAAAGTTCAGATATAATTACTAATGTCCAGCACACTGTCCACACATTGGAACTCTAAGACTATTGACTAAAATAGAATAGTAGACCTTTCAGTTATTAACAGTAAATAGAAAATAAGGAAATTAAAGATTTCAGTGATTCTCAAAATCATTCTTAACCGATGGAAACTCTTATGCTTCCTCGCATTTTCTTTTTCTTTTTATTGTTGACACTATTACAGATGTCCACCATTTTCCCCCCTTCACCCTGCCTTCACCACACTGTTGTCTGTGTCTTGGGCATTGCACTACACATATATGTTCTTTGGCAAATTCCGTCATCTTCTTTTATCCAGTCTGCCTTTAAAAAAAAGGAAAAATATTTTAAAAAACAGATTAGTCAAATGTTTTTTTTTTAATTTTATTTATTTAATAGAGTAAAAGGGGAGTGAAGTGGTAGCTGAACAAACTATATATAAATATGTATGAATATACATCCAAATTGTATGCATATGTATATATATTCTTAGTATAGTTTCTGATTCATACATATTTTAGGCCTTGAGAGCCATTCAGTCTCTTGCATCTATTCAACTCTGCCATCATAGTATGAAAACAGCCATAGACAATTTGTAAAGAAATGAGTGTGGCTGGGTTCTAAAAAAAAAATTTATGGATGCTGAAATTTGAATTTATTATAATTTTTTTGAATTTATTATAATTTTTAATTAATTTTTAATAAATTTTATGCTATAAAATATTATTTTAATTTTTTAAATTATCTGAAAATGTAAGCACCATTCTTAGCTTGCCATCCACATTTGGCCCACAGGTCTAGTTAGCCAACTCTTGGGTTTCAGTAAGCTGGAAGAGATGTTAAAAATAGATTAATTCATTCTCATTTCACTGTTGAAGAAAGTGAAATTCAGAAAAATAGAGTCATTTTTCTAAGATGGTAGAACTTACAATATGTGATATTGGACATCTAGAATCTTATTTAAAATGCAGATTCTCATCTATTAGTGGGAGGTGGAACCCAAGATTTTGGAATTCTAATACAAGGTATTGGAACCACACTTTTAGTGGTGGTAAGAGTTTAGAAATTTGTAGAACCTTACTTCCTAGGCTGTTTGTAGGGCAATAATCTTTTTAAAACTTGTGGAATTCTGAGCCCATTGTATCAACAAATTCTTTATTGTTTTTCTCTAAAATGTATAAAAATATTTTTGATGTGACTAGTTATTTCAGTTGATGTACTTGAATCAGATGCCACAAACAACATTAATTCATTAATTTTAAAAATTCATTGATTTACTGTACCAAAGTTCTTGAAAATTTGGAAAATGTGAAAGAACATGGGATTGAAGTACTGGTGGCTTGTTATCCCAAGCCAAATTATTTAACCCCTCTGAACCTCAGTTTTCTTACTTGTAAATGGAAGTAAAATTATAGTACTCTTTTTCTGTCTTGTGAAGCTCCAACGAGATAACATAAATGTGTGATTTGGTCAATTATAAAGCAGTATAAATTAGGTTAGAATAACCCACTATATTTTCTTCCGTGTCCACGTTCCCTGTTATTCCCTCAATATTCAGGTGTAAGCCTTCACCATTGTGGCCTGTGGACCACCTGTACTAGGATCTCCTGGATTATGCAATTAAAAATGCAGATGTAGCTATCAAACTAGAAACTCTGGGGATGGCCCCAGGAAGCTACATTTTCAATGGCTTTCCCAGTCATTTTACACTCATTTTTAAACCCATATTTAGGAATTCCTGCTCTAAAGACTTATTTTATTTTGCTTGCACAGTCAGCTTCATTTTCAACAGCTTTCCGAACATTTTGCCCAGCTGAATTAGTTACTGATTGAATATCTTGATTTCTTAGGACATATTAAATATTATATATATTCTAAATGCACTTTGATTGCTTCAGAACTAGAAAAAGACATTTTTACATCATCTAATTTTGTGTGCTGCCACTAGCTTTCAGAGATTTTAAAGTTCTACCTACAGTTTTGCACCTTAACAGGCTTTATGGCCATAGAAACCTCTGCCTTTGTGTCATCAGTCAGTCAATTGCTTGTACCTGGAATTCTGCTGGCCCCAAAATGTTGTCATTTTTACTACACATGAATAAACAACTAAACTAGTCAACTTCTGATAGTCTCATTTATGTTGTTCAACTGTTTACATAATGACATGTGCCATACATATGTCCATGCTTTTCAGATCACACCCAGAAATGTCCCCTTGCTTCTAATTGTGTGACCTTGGACAGGTTGTTTAACCTCATAAAACTTCACTTGCTTCATATATTAAATGAGGGAAAGGATAGCAAACATAAAGCAGTGCAGTGCCTAACATAGAATGATTGCTAATGATCATGTACCATTATTATTGTTGATTGATTGTTACTGCTGTTAGCAAATACATTTTGTTTTCAGAAATGAGGCCAGAGAAGGAAAGAGGTTTTCATGTGGCTTTTGAGATGAGTGTGGGGTTTGAGAGGACTACTGAGGAAGAAGAGTTAAATCTTTCCAGAATGTGTTAGGATTGGTAGCTTTTTAGAGCTGAATTTTGAGGCCTCTCTGTTATTGATTTGGTCAACGCTGAAAGTTGCAAAACAGGCTAACACGTCTCTGAAGGTTACCAACTCTAAGATTTGGTTTGAAATCGAAGAAAGTTAGAATAACATGAGTTATTTGAAGAAACCAAGGCTCAGAGATGAGAAGAAAAAGAGAAATTGTTAAGTCATAAGAGATGTTTGAGAAAAGCTAGAGACTCTTGAGTCATAGCTACCTATGTCCAGCACACTGTCCACACATCGGAACTCTGTCCATTTGATCTCCTCGTCCTCCTCTTCACAGTCATTCTTACTATAATGGAAAAATATCTCAGGGACACAGCTGAACGACCTAGAATGATTGTTCCTAACATCACCATATGTCTTTTATATTTTTAACAGTTTACTGCCAAAACCTCAGAAGATTTTTAGAATTCTCTCAGTGTATCTCTGTGTTGAAATATTGCTAGAGTTGTTGCGGCAGAATGCACGGGAGAACGATCAGCCAGCACTGTGAGGGAGGAAAGTTAACCTTTATTTCACAGATCTGCTAGTCCAGGAATTCCAGATCCAAAGCCTGAGCTGAACTCGTGGGGAGGCTCTGACCTACTAGTATATATCTCCTCCTGTGGCGGCCCCTGAGGGTCCCCGCAGCTCCGTCCACGTCAGTCAGAGCGGGGAAGTAAGACTGCAGTTTTAACCAGATACTGAACTAGGTTGCAAGCCTCCCATCCCCATTTTCCTTTTCAGAGTCATTATCTTCCTACATACTTGGCAATGAAATACAATATTTGGTCCCTCTTACTGAGTTTCTAATCACAATACAGTTCCTCAGACTAATTTCCAGACTCTCAATTTTTTTAGTTTTCAAACAGTATTTTAAAAAATCAATACTTTTCTTTTTGTTTTAGATGTTTTTATTTTTTTACTAATAATATTATTTTTGTTACTATCATTTTTAATTACCTGAAGTCTATGTAAACAATTTTTGTCATTATAAAACTAAAAAATAAATAATTTAGATCTAGAACATTCAGAAAGTATTAAAATACAGAAAACAAAAATAGAGAAAAACATAAAACATCTTCATTAATATCACCATCATTACAAATAACAATAAAGTAATTGTTTTATTTCCTACCAGTCCCATTACAGTAAATATGTGTGTTTGTGTACCAATGTGTATCTGTGTATATAGTACCCTATATAATAAAAGGGTAATATGCAAGTCGACTGAATGGCAGCATGACCTGTCGCTATGATGCTCATTTTCCACCAGGGGGCAGATGCTCAATGCAGGAGCTGCCCCCTGGTGGTCAGTGCGCTCCCACAGGGGGAGTGCCGCTCAGCCAGAAGCCTGGCTGAAGGCTGGCGAGCCCAGTGGTGGTTGCGAGAGCCTCTCCCGTCTCCACTATGGCGCTAAGGATGTCCAACTGACGGCTTAGGCCCACTCCCCATCCCCCAAGGGCTCCCAGACTGCGAAAGGGCACAGGCCGGGCTGAGGGGACCCTCCCCACCCCCCCACCCCCCGCAGTGTGCAAATGTCGTGTACCAAGCCTCTAGTACCATATAAATATCATACACTATTGATAAAATTATAACTATGTATATATGGACTATTAATTGCTGCATATAGTCCCTATCTATAGATACACCATAATTTATTTTTCTAGTTTCTCATTGCCATATATTTAGTTGATTTCTAAATGTGCACTATTAAAAATTTTGTGATACATGGTGTTGATGGTCAATGTATATAATGGTAAAATGACATGGTAATGTTGTTTAATTAAACTTTATTGGACTTTTAAGGTTAGGTACCTTTTAATTAGTTTATGAGCAATATTTTATTTTGTAAAATTATGTCGTTCACTTTGTGTTCATTTGGGATATTTGTTTTCATTCAAAGTATCCTATCTAATAAAGAGAGGATATGCTAATTGACCCTCACACCATTGTAAAGATGGCTGCACCCACAGCCAATAAGGCGGGAATATGCTAATTGACTGCCCCCCTCAAAGATGGCAGTGCCCACAGCCAATGAGGAGGGAATATGCTAATTGACTGTCACACCCTCAAAGATGGCAGTGCCCACAGCCACAAGATGGTGGTGTCCAGTCCTCTCAGCCCCGCCGGGGTGGCAGGCATGTGGTAAGGCCGCTCCCACCCCTAGGCAGGCCCGGCCGCTCCACGCGCCTGCCTCCAGAGTCCCTCAGTCCCCTCAGCCCCGCAGCTGCCCAGGACCGGCCCGAGGCGCAGGCAAGCCTCAGATGGTTGCTGCCCAGCTGCCCAGGGCCACCCGAGGCTCAGGTAACCAGGGCCGGCCGAGGCTTGCGTTGCCGACAGTGGCAGCAGCAGAGGTGTGATGGGGCGTTGTCTTCCCCAGATCACCAGGTCGCTTCCCACCTCTGAGGGCTCCCAGACGGTAAGAGGGGGCAGGCCGGGCTGAGGGACCGCCCCCCTCCAGTGCATGAATTGTCATGCACCGGGCCTCTAGTCTTATACATAAATATATTAATTCCTTTCCTACCTTTTATTGAAAATATTTCAGAGGGAAGGTTGGTGGGAAGAGATTCACCAAAGAACTTGTATGCGTGTATACATGTTCAGTTTCACATGGACACTGATAATACTGTGGTGAAGGTGTAGGGCATGGGGCAGGTGTGGGATAAAAAGGGGATAAAAAGGGGACATCTGTAATACTTTCAACAATACAGATTTAAAAAAAGTTTAACAAGCATCTTGATGTGTTTCCCCTGCTAACCTCACTTTGAAAACTACTGTAGCAGTATATCCATCACAGAACATTGTAACCTGCCAAAAAGTACACTGGGAGAAAAGAAAAAAAAAATTATTTCCCCAGTTTATTTATTTTTTGTCATTTGGCTAATGTATAGTGTTTATTACATAAACTTTAAATTTATGTGCTGTGAATTCTATCGGTCTCATGCTTTATAATTTCCCCCTTTATTTTTTGGGCTAAAACATTCTTTAATATGAGATCATGTCCATATTAAATCTATGCTTTTTCTAATTCATATAATTTTACTTTTACGTGAAAATTTAAATATAACAATAATAAATTAATTATCCTAGCCATTGTTTATTTAAAAATTCATTACCTTTTACTACTTTGAATTGCCAACGTTATCATGAATAATATGTGTATTGCTGGGTGTTCCCATTCTGTTTCATTAATTTATATTATATTAATATAATATTAATCATGTCCTTTAATGATTTTTAAAATATCATTCATTTTTTTCTTGGGCATTTCCCCCTTTTGCAGCCATCTCGAGACATTATTTTAGAATTGAATTTCACATATAAATTAATTTTACTAGAATTGAATTTGTGCTATTAATGCTTCCATTCTGGATCATGATATATGTCCATGCTTATTCAAATATTTTATGTTTCTGTGTAAAGTTTTCAGCTTTATAGTTTTCTTTTATGGATACTGTATATTTACCTTTTCCCTCTGGACTTTTCTTCTTTTCTCTTCTCTTCTTCTTTTCCTCTTCCTCCTTTTCATCTTTCTTATCCTTTTCCTCTTCATCCATTCTCTCCTCCTCCTCCTCCCCTTCCTCCTCCTCCCCTTCCTCCTTCTTCTCCTCCTTCTCCTCCCCCCCAAGTCCTTCTTGTTCTCCTCCTTTTATCAAAGGGCCAATTTAACTTGCAAATCACCAGGAACCTGGTTCAAATTAGCTTAGGCAAAAAAGGAATTTGTTATCTCACATAAAAGTTTTCCATTAAATACCACTGGATCCAAATATTGAAAAAAAAAAAAAAAGATTGCCATCCACAGTTTCAGGATGTGTTTCTTTATAGCTTGAAATCTGGAAAGAAGGTCACTAGTTCACTCTATCTCCCAGTATCTATGTCAACTTCCCAAAAAGATCCAGAATGGCCCTGTTTGGTTTTACATCCTCCTGTGGTTCAGTGCTGGATCTAGACTGGTTGGATATTTAGATTGACTTGGGATGGAGGAAGAGCATGCATTTATGGTTAATTGGAAAAAAAAAATCACTTAACATGGTAGGTAAGTTTTCAAGAAGAAAAGCTGAAGAACTGAGAACAATATATTTATAGTAATAAAAATATACATTTGTGGTTTTGAATTTTTTAATTCTTTGAATTACAATTTTTATACTGGCTATTGCTAACATAGGCCAAAACTATTGATTTTTACATATTTATATGTTTAAATATGTAAAATAAACCCGGTGCATGAAATTCATGCACAGGAGGGGTGCTCAGCCAATCCTGCACCCTTTCACCGTCTGGAACCCCTCAGGGGATGTCCGACTACATTTTTAAAAAATCACCCTGTACTTAATTTTCTTACTAACTCCTCCTTTTAAACTCCCCTTATGCTCACATTATGTTTCTTCTTTTTATTTAACTATTTTCCTGGCCTCACCCCATTTTAGCATCCTTCACTTTTCTGCTTTCTTTCCCTCCCTCCCTTTGAACCTCCCACGGCCCCTCTCCCTCCCTCCCTCCCTCCCTCCTCCCTTCTCTCCCTTCATTCCCCATGTCTGTCTCCTTATTACTCCCCCCGCCGATTCGCCTTTCCCTTGTGAGCCTGAACCCTGCCTCTCTCTTTCCTTTTCTATTATTACCCGCCTCTGCCCCCTGCCATGTTCACTGGTTTCTCTTTTAAACCTTCCCCTTTCCTCTCTGGGACTTGCTTCCAGCCCCGCCTGAGCGCACTTTGATATTAAAGCTTCCATTCGGGGGGCATTACCCCCAGCCCAGGGACAGCCCCAGGCGGGCCTTTGCTGCCCCCCCCTCCCCAACCTCCCCACCGCCATCCTCATCCCATTCCCTGCCCGGGATGCCCCAACTTCTAGTCAACAAAGTACACTTAACATGCTACCAATCTAACCCTTGCCAGTGTCTTTGGGGTCCAGCCCTCAGGGTAACCTCCTTAGTGTCTGACTCCGCCCCAGCTAAGCTGAGCCTCCCCTCCCAGCGTGGGGTGCCCGGTCCAGTGAGGGTGGCCGAGGCCCGCGCAGCCTGGGCACTGCTGCTGTGGAGCAGGAGCGCCTCTGCCCTGAAGGCCTCGGACTGTTCACCCCTCGGTACCAATGGCATGCACTGGGGGCCACTGCCCTCCTCCCGCATCTGGGCAGGGCTCTCTGCCCCATGCCACCTGCACCCCGCCCCTCGCCGGGTGTAGCTGCTCCTCCCCACGATGGTCACCACCCCCTCCCACGTGCAGCCCTGCATTTCCTTCCCTTTTCCATTCCTGTGTCTTTTTCTTGTTCCCTTTCTGTATTTCTGTTTCTCTTCTTGGCCTGTCTACATGCAGGCCTGCCTTCCTCTCCCTCTCCTTTCTTATCCCCTCCTATCATATCCTATTCTACCTACTCTGGGCCTTGTAGCTGCCTGAGCAGGGGGCAGGGACAAAGCCTGCTGAACAGTCATTACATGATGGCATCCTGGACAATTTGCATATTCCTCTATTGTTAGTATAGATGCTAAAATTTCCTATTGGATTATTTCTTTCATTGCTATTTCCACATTTTTGGTATATTACATGCAAAAAAAATAAAGAATAATGTCTGCATTCAATGATTACATCGTATTTCTTTTTCTTTTTGCCAAATTAGAATGCTAAAAAAATTCCTTAGTGTGATAGCAGATGTTTTTATGCTTTTTAAATTTTAATGGAAATATGTCACTAGTGTTTAGTCATTAATATAATAATCACTGTTGGCATTAAGTAAATAGCATTTTATCATTTTACTAAAAATACTTATATTTTATTTTATTTAGAACTAGAGGCCTGGTGCATGAATTTCATGCATGGGTAAGGTCCCTAGACCTGGCTGGCGATCAGGGCCAATCAGGGCCTTCCGGCTGCCGGCTGGGGCCTTTCTTCATTCCGCGCCACCCCATGGTGGTCAGCACACGTCATATCGAGCGATCAAACTCCCAGTCTCCCAGTCGAACTTCCCAGGGGACACTTTGCATATTAGCCTTTTATATCTATAGATAGTACTAATTAAAGTTATTCTTGTCATAGTCTTATGCTATGGATTGTACTATGAACTGCTCTGTATGTTTGTCAGCATATTACTTGGGAATTTTTCTTTTAGATTGCTGCATGAGTTGGAATGGTGTATAGCTCATGTAGCTGTGTGTATGTGTGTATTTGTCCTATGTGTGTGTCTGTGTGAGTATTTGTCCTGTTAACCTAAAAATAATAGGCCAATGTGAGAGGCAATGACATTTATTTGAGATTGAAAAGAATGGCTCAGTGGGAAGCACTGATTCAGGCAGAAACCCAAGTAATATTCTGATTAGAAGGTGAAGACAAGGGATATTGATGAGAAAGGAAGGGGAACAATGACTTCAATAGAAGAAAGTCATTTATATAGATGCTAATGAACTAAATTAATTCTAAAGTATGATTTTAATTTTTAATACAGTAGTAATAATATCTGTTTTCTTGTTATCTTTGCAAACAGTTGTTTGAGATACAATGTTTAAGGAGTAAGACCTGCAATGCAATACAATTTCTCTGGGATGGCAGCTCCAACTCAATTGTAAAGTGGCTTTGTTTATATTATTTTTTTGAGTCCTATATTTGTTATGTTTGATATTAGAGTTAATCTAGCTTGTAAAAATGATTTGTTAAGCTTTGCATTTTTTTATTTTGCAAAAATATTAGACTTTTTGCTATGCTTCAAGTTTTTAAACTTAACTTTATTAAACTTAATTTTATACACCATAAAGTGTATTATTTAAATGTACACTTTGATGAGTTTGTAAAAATATGTTCACCATATTTTATATGTTATATAACAATCATATCAATCAAGATATAAAATATGACTGCAAGTGGAGGAAGCCACGCTACCTATGACGGGGAAAAAACACACAAATGGAATGGATTCAGGAAAAGATGTTAAATTGGAGTCATTGTTTGAAATTCAGTGTATTAACATACTTTCCTTTCACTTTATTTTGAGTAGAATATACTCACATCTCTATTGAAAATATCCTGTGTGTGCTTCTTTCAAATATTCGTAGCTAAGTTTTATTTTTTTTTCTATGAAAGTTAAGATTCCTTGCTTTTATTATTCAGGCTTTATAAAGCTACATAACTGTTTATATATCATTTTTTTCTACTGTAATTTTATCTTTTTTATGCTTTCTACTTTTTATATTTCCTTTATCATTTTCTTCTTGTCTTTGCTATACTTTTATATTTTTAGTGTGTAGAAAGTTGTGTGGACAGTTTTATATAGTACTGTAGTTAACATTTAATATGGCATTAATATTGCACACTGGCATGCAATTATTTTCTTAAATATTGTAACTACTATTCTCTCCCTTCTCCATATTTCTCCCCCCACTCCACCCAGGAGAACACTGATGATTTTTAATTTGAATTATCATTGTCTGTCCCATATCTATGTTTTCTTTTATAATTTTAATTTTTCTTACCTTTTTTCTTACTTTAAAGTGAGCTTTCCATGTGCGTTTTAATATTACTAATGTGAATTTCTATTCTGCAATTGTAGTTTTACTTTTTCTTAATAGGAGTTTCTCATTATTCCATGTTTCATCTTAATCTATGGTATTTTTACCCCAATAAATTTTATATTAATGGCCTCCTGTTCATTTTTTTGATACATTATTGTCCTTGCAGTCTAATAAGTGTATTATAGTTTTCTGCAATTACTTCTATAGCTGGTATTGGATAATAGATCTCTCTGTTGATTGTTTTAGGTGATTTATTTTCCTTATATTCTAGCAGGGATTTTATTGGTTTATTCCTCATTACTCATTCCAAGGCCAAGTAAAATCTAACTTGGCTTGGAATGGACCAGCAGTTTGGATGTATCAATTGCATTTGGCCTTCTTACGGTTCCAGATGGTGGGAATATGGATGGACACAATTCCTTATACAATTTGTACAGTCTAGTAAGAACTGATACTGTACTGTGGTTTGATTTATCCCTTTTCTTAATTTCCTCATTCCCTAGTACTTAGAATAAATGAAGTATCAGAAATTTTCCAAGTATCTTGTCCAAGTATCTCTTCACTGTTAACTTGGGAGTTAAATGTAGGTCTTGTTTTCCTTCATTGCCTTTCTCCTATATCTTCTTCTAAATAATTGTGATAATAGCACATATATACTTTCCAAACTGGAATGATTTTAATGAATAAATAATAACATTATTATGGTTTATCATATATATTATATTTATACATTAAAATATATTTATACTTATCAAATATATATGTATATATATTTCACTTAATCAAATTATTATTTGTTCATTTATATAACTTTTATTTCTCCAGTATTGAAATTATATTGGTTAATTTTTTAATGTGTGTGAGAATTCTTTTCTTGGGACAAACTTATAAGTGATATTACTGTGATAAAGTATATTAACACTTCTGTGAATTTCTTATGTATTAAGAAACAGTTTTCTCACATTTTCTTACCAAGTTAAACTTTCAGAAGTAGTACAAGCATATAATCTTATTTAAAATTGGTATTATATACTTATTTTGAAAAATAATTACAATTCTGAAAAACTATGAAAAAGAAAATATAAAGCAGCCATTGTTTCACAGGCCAGCAATGGCTACTACTATTGATTTGGCTTAGTCATTTATTTTCTGCCCTGTTTTCTTCTAGGTTGGATAGATAGATGGATAGGTGGGTAGGTAGGTAGAAAGGTAGATAGATAAGATGAACATATGCATGAGAAGACTTATAAGAGGATATTTAAAGTGTCTTAAATTTTGATGTGCTTATGCCTAACCCTGTGATTAATGTCTTTACATTTAATATAATTGTTTATTTTATTAATATAAATCCTAGACTGAAAATCAGGCAGAATATATATTTTAAGATTATCTGTGTGATATACACACACACATATAAAATGTCAAAAGGATGCTGTATTATACATCAGTATCCATGTAAATGAATATTTGTTACATTTACCCTCACAAATATTGAGTATTAAAATGATTTTTCTACTATTGCTTAATTTGATAGGAAGAAAATGATAACTTATTTTTTTATTTATATGTATTTGATCACTAGTGAGGTAAAATATATTTTTCTAATGCTTATCCATATGTAACTATTTTCTGCAGAATATCAGTTAAAGTTCATAATCAACTTACCTAATTTTATTGCTTTATTAATAATATTAACAATTTTACTCAAACTATTGCTATATGGTACAGATAAAAATCAGCACATCAACATTGTAGTTACTCAGTAAATTGTGAAGTACCAATGAAATTACTGGTAAATTCCCCCTACCCTTCAAGTTCAATTTTGCTTTTTACAAGAGCAATGGGAATGGAATCAAATACTATCTCAGTACTCAACTTGAATGAATTTTTTTTTCCAGAGAATAAAAGACCATGCCTTAAATTTTCTGAGCTAACTATAAAGGATTCCTTCAGAGATTTGTTTAATCCCAAAATGGAGATGGTTTTGATAATGTATACAAGGAACAACCTAAATTGTGCTGAGCCACTCTTGGAGCAGGATAATTCACTTAATGTTAACTTCAATACAAGTAAGAAAACAGTCTGGCTTATTCATGGATACAGACCACTGGGCTCCATTCCATCCTGGCTTCAGAACTTTCTAAGGATTCTGTTGAATCAACATGATGTAAATATAGTTGTGGTGGACTGGAACCGGGGTGCCACAACTTTTATTTACAATAGAGCAGTGAAAAACACCAGAAAAGTTGCTGTGAGTTTGAGTGAGTGCATTCAGAAGCTATTGGTAAGTGTGGAATGTTATGTATTATATATGTTATACAATATACAGTGGGTCATGCAAGACTACCAAGTCTTAATAAAAGAATGCTTTTTTCATACTTTTAATGCTTAATGCTTTTTCCTCAAAATTCAGAATTACTGCTTGATATGCTAATGTATGCAACCATCCTTTTTTGTTTATGTAAATGGATAATTTTATACCCAGATGTGACCTGTCTTAATTTAAAAAATATGTTAAAGACTAAGTTATTGTGTTTTATCTTTTAAGATTTTAACTTTTTATCACTATACAGATTTCAAGATACAGTAATGATTCTATATAGACATAGGGAATAAACTATATAATCATTAGATATTTTAGTCTTTCTAATGTATGGCTAGTATGTTTATAACTTACTAGAGGCCTGGTGCACGAAATTCGTGCATGGGGTGATGTGCGTCCCTCAGCCCAGCCTGCACCCTCTCCAATCTGGAACCCCTTGAAGGATGTCCGACTGCCCATTTAGGCCCGATCCCAGTAGGATCGGGCTGAAATGGGCAGTCAGACATCCCTCTTACAATCCAGGACTGCTGGCTCCCAACTTCTTGCCTGCCTGCCTTCCTGATTGCCCCTAACCGCTTCTGCCTGCCAGCCTGATCACCCCCTAACCACTCCCCTGCCAGTCTGATTGATGCCTAACTGCTCACCTGCCAGCCTGTTTGACCCTAACTACCCTCCCCTGCAGGCCTGGTCACCCCTAACTGCCCTCCCCTGCAGGCCTGGGTCCCCCCAACTTCCCTTCCCTGCAGGCCCGGTCACCCCCAACTTCCCTCCTCTGCTGGCCTGGTCATCCCTAACTGCCCTCCCCTGCTGGCCATCTTGTAGCGGTCATCTTGTGTCCACATTGGGGCAGCCATCTTTGACTACATGGGGGCAGCCATCTTGTGTGTTGGAGTGATGGTTAATTTGCATATTACTCTTTTATTAGATAGGATAGAGGCCTGGTGCAAGGGTGGGGGCTGGCTGGTTTGCCCTGAAGGGTGTCCCGGATCAGGGTGGGGGTTCCCTTGGGGCATGAGGTGGCCTGGGCGAGGGCCTGTGGTGGTTTTCAGGCCGGCCACGCCCCCCGGCGACCCAAGCGGAGGCCCTGGTATCTGGGATTTATTTATCTTCTATAATTGAAACTTTGTAGCCTTAAGCAGAGGCCAAGGCAGGTCAGGGCAGGCGGAAAGCTTGGCTTCCTCCATTGCCGGGGAAACCCAAGCCTCCTGCTGTCTCCGTGGCTGCAGCCATCTTGGTTGGGTTAATTTGCATACTCGCTCCTGATTGGCTGGTGGTTGTGGCTTGTGGGTGTAGCGGAGGTACAGTTAATGTGCATATTACTCTTTTATTAGATAGGATAGTTAATCAAGTGTAAATTGGTAAA
Source organism: Cnephaeus nilssonii (assembly GCF_951640355.1). NCBI lineage: Eukaryota > Metazoa > Chordata > Mammalia > Chiroptera > Vespertilionidae > Cnephaeus > Cnephaeus nilssonii. The sequence goes on along the minus strand of NC_137074.1, from coordinate 99,604,157 downwards.
AATTAGAGGAAAACAACTTGAAAAGTAGCTTATTTCTGCCAACCTTGGAGGAGGTCTTATTTTCATTCATATTTGTCCAGCATTTAGGTCCAGGGTTGGGGTGAGTGAAATAAATTCAGGACAGTTTTAGGTCATCTGTCTTTACTAAGTCAATCCATATGGAGATCCATGTCTGTTCCAGATATAGGTGGTGGTGATGGGCTCTTGAGGGAAAGAAGGGTGGTATTTGATTTGGGGGACATTCATGGCCTTTGAATTGTGTTATGCTTAACTTCTAAGTCTCTGCTCAAATTGAGCAAGCATGTCACATCCAAGTAGTTACCTGCAGTGGTTAGGAACTAGACTGGAGGGTTTCCAAGACCCAATCCATCCCATCATCTGTGTGACTTTGAGCAATTGCTTAACCTCTCTGCCTCATTTCCTTAGCTATACATTTGGAATAACAAAACTTTATATCAATATTTAACTTTTAAATAAAATTAATTCTTAACCAGTGCCTGTTATATAATAATCATTGGCAAAAATCATTTATCCTAATTATTTTTATATACCTAAATGTGGACAAAGCCAAACCATCCATATAGAGAGAGGTAATTGGTTCACCTGTTGTTATGGATAATCTATGAATTTCATAATTGATTTTTTTCCTTACAGCAGTGGTCTTTAATTAACATGTACCTTAAAGTATGGGAAATGTGAATGTGAAATAGAAAAATTTAGGAAAATATGTAGTGTTATATATGCTCCTAAGAGTGGCTTTGCTTGCAAAAGCTCCATATTAAGGGGAAGAGATGATAGGATCAGTAGTGCTAAACTTGCAAGTGATACTCCCTCAGGTTTCTGGGCACTGCTCTGAAAATTTTGAACAAAATTATCACCCTGAGCTTGTAACGTCTAAGTCTAATTTCTCATTAGAAGTAAATGCTCTATATCTTCAACAAGCCATTGGATGTGTCACTGTGTAAAATGGACCCTCACTTGCTTCTTGAGAGCTTGGGGGAAGAAATTCTCCCTCAGTTAAGCTCCTAATTGGCCTCCACCCCGGCTAAGGAGGGGTGTCTGAAGCTCAGAGAGGTGTCTAAAATTTGGGCTTGAAAGATCAGATTTCATCATTACCCAGCTTGTTGTGATCTGGGGAAATCACTCAAACAGCATGAGTCTCATTTTATCATCTCTGAAATGAAGATGATCCACACTGTTCAGTCTTTCAAGAATATTTGACATAATCTGATGAGAATATATTTTGGAGTTAAACAGACCTGGACTAGAAGTACATCTTTTTCTCTTTTAGAAATAAGTACATGTGGCTTTGGGCAACTTAAGATCAAATTATATTTACTCTGCATTTCATACGTTCTAGGAACAATAGGATAAAAATAAATGACTCACAGAATTATTGTGAATATTAAATATGAGATTTATAAAGCACTTGTCAAGGTAGCTAGTACAAAGTAAGTACCCAATAATGTCTAATTATTATTGTTATACAATGAGTTACTAATTAAATGTTTTATTTTGCATATATTATTCTAGATAATAGATGACAGAGGTTTTAACATCTATATCTATACTAATAAAAGGGTAATATGCTAATTAGACGGGATAGACCAGACGTCTTCCTGACGTTCTTCCAGACAAAGCCACGATGGTGAGGGCCAAGGCAGAGGCAGTTAGGGGCAATCAGGTTAGCAGGGGAGAATGGTTAGGGGCGATCAGGCTGGCAGGGGAGAGCGGTTAGGAGTGATCAGGCTGGCAGGAAAGAGTGGTTAGGGGTGATCAGGTAGGCAGGCAGGTGAGCGGTTAGGAGCCAGTGGTCCTGGATTGCGAGAGGGATGCAGGCCAGGCTGAGGGACCTCCCACCCCACCCTCTTCCCCTGCCCCCACCCCCCGTGCACAAATTTTGTGCACCTGGCCTCTAGTATCCTATCTAATAAAACAGTAATATGCAAATTGACCATACCTTCACTATGCCCACAGCCAATCAGAGCGAACAAGATGGTGGTTAATTTGCATATGCTGAGGGAGGGAGGAGTGAAGAAAACAGAAAGCATGGCGGCTGCGCGGGTGGGCGGCGGTGCAGCTGTGGAGCATGAGGCCATGGTGGCCTCTGAGGCAGTGGCGGGCAGTGTGAGCGGTGGCAATGTGGCCACAGCGGTGGCGGTGGCGGCGGTGGGTGGGGCGCACAGTGGAGGCGGCAGGCGGGGTGTGGCAAGTGGTGTGTGAGGCCGAGGTGGCCTTGGAGGCAGTGGTGGCTGCGGGCGGGGTGTGGTGGGGCGGGTGGCGCGTGGTGGCGCGGGTGGGCTGGTGGGGCATGCAGCAGCAGCGCGCGGGGCTGAGGAGGCGGGGGCAGCATGCGCAGCGGGTCAGGGTGATCAGAGGCGGCGGCAGCGCACGGCCACAGAGGCAGCTGCGTCAGCGGGCGCAGAGGATCGGGAGTGCAGGGCGAGGCGGGCTGGGTTGGGTGGGCAGGACGGGCAGGAGGCGCCCTGCCCGTTCGGCCCGCCCCGCCCCGCCCATCGCAGCGGGAGAGGTGGGGGGGTGGGAGGGAAGCCCGCCAGAAGTATTGCAGGAAATATTCCTGCAACAGGTCCCTAGTAGTATATAAAAGCCTAAGTCTCCAGAATGACCAGTCGCTATAACATGCACTGTCCACCAGGGGGCAGACGCTCAATCAGTGTGCACCCACAGCTAACCTCCCAGGGCCGGCCAACGTCCCGTGGTCCCTCCCCCCTGAACCCCAGGCTGGGATGGGGAACCAGGGATGGGTGGTGATGGATGCAGCCCCTTTCCCAGGCGGGCCGAGGGCCGGCTTCCTCCTCGGGACCATTGGCCAACCTCTTGTTCCCTGTCCCTCCCCCTGGCCAGTAGGCCCTGATTGGCCTGCCGCCTGTCCACCATGGTTGACGGCGAGGGAAGGAGGAGCAGGGAGGTGGGGAATCGCACAGTGGTGGGGTGCCAGTGATTGGCATCCAGCCACTGTTTCTTCCACTCCTGACCCGGCGACCATTGCCTCCTCTCTGGCCTCGCACTGATCAGCCTGGTCCCAATTGGCTCTGATCTCCGACCAGGCCTAGGGACCCCACCCGTGCATGAATTTTGTGCACCAGGCCTCTGATTTTTAAATAAAAATTTAATGTAATTATTAAAAACATGTAGAGAAAAATCAGATATTTCATGGAAGAAATTGAACAAAGATATAGTTATTTAAAAATTATAAAATCTTATTTTCTATCTTCCAGAAATGGATTAAACTAGAAAAAATTTTAGAATACTGATGCAAAAGGTATAATTTGTGATTTTATGAAATGAAAATTGTTAACACTTCATTTTCTACTGCAGAAGCATGGAGCATCTCTTGATAATTTTCATTTCATAGGTATGAGCTTAGGGGCTCATATTAGTGGATTTGTTGGAAAGATATTTCAAGGTCAACTAGGAAGAATAACAGGTACATTTTTTTTATACAATTAATGTGTTTGCATACATTTAAGAATCAAAAGTTACCTTATTTAAACTTTAATAGCTATAATATTTAAGCCATAAAAATAATGCACAAATATTTATTTTTTCTATATTACTGTATATTCAAATGCTAGTCTTTATTTTAGTTAGATTTAAGTTTTGTTTGGTTCTTAGCTGAGCATGTTACCCTTATAGAATTGAAAAGAATCAGATCAACTTCTGCAGCCCCATTTGAATTTTAAAAACATTATTTTAACAATACAAAGAAAAAGTTGGTCCATTAAATATAAAGCTTTTTCATGTATTAATTGAAAATATAAACATGTACTATATTTAATTTCACAAAATTTGATGTATTTCAATTCTTTTAAAAATTTTACTGAAACAATAGGAGAATTGGGAGTTGGTATTTAAATTTAAGGGATTCCAGATCCCAGCTATCCTCATATTTCTGTAACAAAGTTACCTCATCCAGTAAGCTTGATAACCAAATAATGCTGACATGGATTTTCATGCTTCCCTTTAGGCATGCTGGTGAATTTTGTTGGAATTACAGATTTTCTTTATACTGGGAGACTTCCATTTATGGTAGGGATGAATTGGCCTAAGGCCACAGAGCATGGCTGCATAGGTTGGGCTCTGTACTTCTCTAGAATACGATGGAAAAGGTGCTCCCTTGAGTTCTTGAGTCCACAACCACATAGCACAGCCACCCATCATGGGAGAATCAGGGCCATCTGGTCTTCCTAGCTCTGAGGTGTAGCCTAATTAGTGAGAGAGCTTGAATTTGAATGCAGGGCTTCTTTTTCTCTGCTCGCCATCTTCTAGAAGCATGTACCAGTTTTCTGGGGACAGTGACAGAAGTGGCCTCACTAGGCAGGGCAATATGCTTCCACTCCGTTAGTGTGGAGTTGTTACTGGAAGGTGGTATCCAGATTCTTTCCCTGCCTGTGATGCCATCCAGCCAGTAAGGCCCCATTTCTCAGCAACAAGTGGTCTAGGGCAGTGGTCGGCAAACTCATTAGTCAACACAGCCAAATATCAATAGTACAACGATTGAAATTTCTTTTGAGAGCCAAATTTTTTAAACTTAAACTATATAGGTAGGTACATTGTTATTAACTTTATTAGGGTACTCCTAAGATGGCCTTTGCTAAAAACATGGTATTTTGTGGAAGAGCCACACTCAAGGGGCCAAAGAGCCGCATGTGGCTCACGAGCCGTGGTTTGCTGACCACTGGTCTAGGGGTCCAAGTGGTTTCCCAGACCTTACAGTCAACCTAAGTGCCAATCAGTGAGTATTTCATTTTAATTTTTTATTATTTTAATGTTTATTTTTCAATTACAATAATATAATTTTCAAATATACAGTATAGAGGTTAGATGGCTATATAATTTTGAAGTGACCTCCTCCAATAATTCTAGTACTCACCTGCCACTAGAATAATGGTGATTTGAGAACTGGTAGGATATTATCCCTCCCCAACCAATTTAGCTTTTTAAGAGTTATGGAGATTGATGTCCATAGAAGATTTTTAATAATTTCAAGTGTAAGTAAAAGGTAATAGAGTTTTTAGGAAAGTTAAGCAAAGGGGGAGAGGAGTGGATAACTTGTACAGATTGTTAGGATGTTTACAAGCCTTTAGTATACCTTCCTTCCTTTGATCAGTTTTAGTGTCATTCTCATTATATGGATGTGAAAACTGAGGTTAATTGAATGAATGTGAAAGTGTTAAAAAGTTAGCAACAGCTAAGCCAGAATTTACACGAAGGTCTCTAGCACCCAAAGCCCATTCTTTTTCAATCACCACATTAACTCAGTTTCAATTGGTGGTAAACCTACTTTATTTTAAGGTGTGTTTACTCACATATTAGTCCAATTTGAAAGGTTATACATGTCAAGCAAGTATGAAAGTTTACAAGTCCAGGAAATGTGGTGCTTCTACATCAGAATCACTTATAGGAAGAGAGAATTTTCTGCCTTATTCAGTAAGTGGGCTAAATAAACAAGAACAATAGAAGGGCCTGAGATAATCAACAATATATTTTACTTTTTAAAATCTCTTTTTAAGATGATGTGTTTTCCATTGTGTATATGTTATCAAGGCATTGACTTTTATCTCCTCCCTCCTTTTTTTGACACTATCCAGAAGATCATGAGCCTAGACTTTTTATTTAGAATTTCAAATATATCAGAAATATATTCATATTTCATGGAACTTTTAATATATTTTTCTTATGTGTGTGGTAAACTTTTGTGAGAAGTGAATGATAAATAAATGTTTATTTAAATATAAAACAGTAATAAATGTATTTTATCTCACAACCCAAATTACATCTGATGCCTAACAATTATTTTAGACCTATAGATAGATCCAGGATGAACTAGTAATGCACAGGACTGGGATGGTACTGATTTCCTCCCCCCCCCTCAGAATTAGTAGTAGTTATATATTATTAAAGTTCTACCATTTTTTCTAATTACTTCTTAAATGAAATTGCTAAAAAACTACAATATTTTGTTGAGGCATCTCTTGTGTGACTTATTAATACTGTATTGTTGATAAACTCTGAAAATTGGTAAAAAGTATCCTATATAATAAAACCCTAATATGCAAATTGACCAAATGGTGGAATGACCAGTCACTATGACAAGCACTGACCACCAGGGGGCAAACGCTCAAGGCAGGAGCTGCCACGAGGTCAGTGTGCTTTTCCTGTGGGAGTGCCGCTCAGCCAGAGACTGGGCTTATGGATGGTGAGCGCAGCGACGGTGGTGGGAGCCTCTCCAACCTCCGCTGTAGGGGGGTGGTAAGGAGTGAGGACTCTCAGACTGTGAAAGCCCCAGACTGAGAGAGGGATGTCTGACTGCCGGCTTAGGCCCAATCCCCCTCGGCAGGCGGACATCCTCCGAGGGGTCCTGGACTGCGAGAGGGGAAAGGTTGGGCTGAAGGACACCCACCACCCAGTGCACGAATTTCATGCACCGGGCCTCTAGTTATTAACATAGTAAAGATACTTGCTATTCATCCAATTTTATTTATCTTTAAATTAGTTTTTAGACAGATTTAAGCTAAAACTATACAGGTTTATATTTATGATGTAATAATAATACAAGCATATGATCTAGTGAACATTATAGTAGAATTTGAATAATAGATTGATAGTTTCTTTGTTGAATTTCAGGACTTGACCCTGCTGGGCCAAAATTCTCTGGAAAACCATCAAATGGCAGATTACATTACACTGATGCAAAGTTTGTGGATGTCATCCATTCTGATACTGATGGTAACAATGCTGGATTTATTGATTAATTATTTGAAAATGAAAAAAGGGTTGTAAACACTTGGATAGGAGAACCTAAGAAGAGAAAGAGTAGGAGATAAAGTGATGATACATCTGTAACTATGTAGTGACTGTATTTCCCACAAGCAGTATTTTTTGGAATTAGTGAAATTCTGTGGTGTCAAATGGCACTCTTTGCCTTCAGTGTTCCTCCTTCAGGTTTCAAAAACTGTCATGTCATCCAAAAAAAATTAAAAATTATAAAAAATATTTCATCTTGACTATTCTATTGACAGTTTTATTGATTTGATCACAATTTCCCCCATGCTTAATGTATTTAAGTTACCATTCTCTCCACTCATTTTCTAGTTCTATCAACTAGAACTGACCACAGCAATTCAGGCACAGGTAAGGAATACCTTTTCCTACTGGTAGGGAAATAATTTCTTTAATCTTCCTGAAAATCTCTAATAGACTATTGATAGTTTGGGCCAGAATACATTGGACAGACACTTTCAAGTAATAATTTAGATGACCCTGATACCTTTGACACTCATTATAATAATACTAGTGGCCTGGTGCATGGATTCGTGCACATTGAAAGGCAATTAATTAGAAGAAATATTTTAATATCGCTATTGCCATATCTCTGTAATAGAAGTGTCAGAGATGAAAGAAAATTAGTAAAATGTATATGAAAATAATATATAAATTGATTAATTAATAAATAATAACAACATGATATAACAACATTTAAAATAGGGTTGAATGTGTCCCAGATGGAGAGATGAAATCCATAATACTGCATTTGTGTGTCTCCGTTCCTTACATTTTGTCTAGTATTATTGTCGATTACACTGTTGTCTCTGAGTCTTAATGCAATATCCGTTCCTCAGCCTTTTTCACCATATGGAAAAAGAATAGAACACGTCATTGCATCTGATGTGGGAACCAGGATACTGATTTGTTTCATTTTAGTGGCATTTGGATTATTGGGATCTGATTTACAATGAGCGATGCCAGCTTCTTTTGGCTTCAGAGATACATTGTGGCAATAGTTGATCTTTAGACATATTCTGTCAATGATGCCGCTTTCTTTAGGCTTCATAATGTCAACAAAAACAACCAAATTTACGATCGACAATGACAGATCAAAACACATCCGTGCAATTGGCGCCAGCAAGAGCTTTATATGTATTGTGCATGTGCAAGTCAGCTTGGCCTTTTATATATATAGAATAAACTTGCTTAATTAGATCTGCTTTCTGATTTAGCTAAACATTTTCTAGCCCAGTGAAGCACCCCAACTTCTCATTCAGGTAATTGTCAGCAACACAGCAGTAAATATCAACATGAAGCAGATTATTGTTATAGATCATGCAGGGAGAACAAAGGGTAAAATCTTTAACTGTAGCAGTGTTTGACTATATTCTGTGCAGTGAGAAAACTTGAAGTCATTTTCAAGGTCCGCCATTTCTTACTTCTTTTCAATCGGGACAAGTTTCTAAACTTTCCAAATCTCCATTTTTTGGCTAATGAAAAGAAAATAGGATTCCACCGAGTCTCCTATCTACCTACTGCAGGACTTCTGTGAGGATCAAATGAGATCAGGCATGTGAAAATGCTTCACAAACATTTGGTTAAACTATAAAATGTTTGCGCTTGGCTATAAAGCAAGTCATATTCCTGGGCTGAAGAAATTCCAAGGAGGCTAGTCGCTAGGGAAGCCAGGCTTTGCTACATGATGTCATTACCTGGAGCCCACAGGGACCATTTCCAGGCTGGGCTGGGCTGGGCTGTGGGGCACATTTTGCACCATGGGGTCTTGGAAGTGTTGGATGCATTTGGTGGGGTGTTGCTCCAGGGTGGTGGCAGGGCCTGTGTCCCACTTGGGGGAAGCCAAGTGTTGGTTTGTTGGTGCCAGGTCCATGGTGCCGTTTATTTTTAAATAGCCAGTGCGCATCATGGCAGCTCCTGCATTGAGCGTCTGCCCCCTGGAGGTCAGTGTGCATCATAGCTACCAGTTGGAGGGAAGGATGGACACTTAGCCTTTTATATATACAGATTTATTGAACATTTTCTATACATCAGGCAATGCTTTAGGTGTATGTGAATTAATTATGGAATTCTTCTAGGTCCCTATGAGATTTGTAAACATTATCATTCACATTTTACCAATGGGGAAGCTAGGGTCAAGGTCACAAGGCCAGCAAGTGGTGGAGGCAGAATTTAAAATGAAACCTTTTGATTACAGTCTACACTTCGCTAGTATGTTGCTCTGATTAAGGTGTGTTGTGGTTGTGGGCATGGGGAGGGTATGGTGTTAAGATAGAGACAGGAGGAAGTGACACTGGACTGCTCAGACTTCCCTGTTTCCTCGAATTTCTTTTTCTTTGGTCCAGGTAATTTATTTGCTCCCATATTCCTCTGAATTTACCTTGTGGCAATGCCTTTGTGAGGACTATAAATGCCATATATGCCATAGATAACAATTTTTCAACTTCTATGTCTATATGCCAATTGACTGAAACTATAGTGGGAGCAATTCTGCTCCTTCTTTGGAATCTAAATTGAGCTACAGTGCCCAAAGTTTCATAGTTTGAGTACAATAGCCCCAACATCTCAAGTCACCTTTATCTCTAACTCTGTATATCGGCTTAACATTCCTACACACAGCACACTTGTTGCCCAATTACTCTTAAGTTCTTTGTCTGAACTCTTCTTCCTGAAATCCCAATATCTATTCTGCTTATGGCCTTTTGAATCAGTTCTGTATACTTTTTATTATTTTTGTTTGCATATTTTACTTTTCCTAATAAACTCTTTTGGATTGGCATATACAGTCATCACTTGGTATCCATGGGGTATTGGTTCCAGGACCCCCTCAGATACCCAAATTCGCAGCTCTGTTGAAGTCCCGTATGTAAAATGGCACAGTATACGGTATGCATATAAGCTACACACATCATCCCACATACTTGAAATCATCTCTCCCTTACTAATACCTAACATATTGTAAATGTTATGTAAATAACTGTGATACTGTATTTTTTAGGGAATAATGACAAGAAAAAAAGTCTGGACTGTTCAATAGAGATGCAACCATAATAGGCCTAACTACATAGCACATGTCAGAAACAATGTAACTTTTTTTTGTAATATTTTTGATCTGTGGTTGATTGAATCTATGGTTGTGGAACCCATGGATATGGTGGCCAACTACACTCAACATCTCTTGATGAAAAGCTCGTCATATCTAAGTTGCTACTAGATGCCACAGAGTTGATATCTTTGGTAATCTTTTTATGACAATCACATATGGGGACAGAGATTTTTGACACTGCATGTTCACCTGACCATGTGGTTTGATATCAGAAATGCAGGGTAGGGCAAAATTAGGTTTACAGTTGTGAGTACATGAAACACAGAGTTTATTCTTGTTAAAATTTTTTATTATTTTCCATATGAAAAACTATAAACCTACTTTTGCCCCTCCCTGTGCACTAATAGTCTAAGGAAGCCAGGCCAAAATCATACATGAAGTATGAGTCAACTTATGTATTTTTTTTAAAAGGGCCAAATCTAAATTATAGTGATTTGTGAGGCATCTTGAGATGATAAAGAATAGCAAAATGAAGGATTTTATTAATAGAAAATATATTTTTTTTTAGAGGAAAGAGAGAAACTGTGATTGGATAAGATACACTAGGGGCTTCTAAGTCACTATTTTTTTTTACTAGTATTTTATATATATAATTTTTTTCTTTATTGATTAAGGTATTACATATGTGTCCTTATCCCATCATTGCCCTCCTCACCCCCCCCCCCCACACACACACACACACTCATGCCCTTACCCCCTGGTGTCTGTGTCCATTGGTTAGGCTTATATGCATGCATACAAGTCCTTTGGTTGATCTCTCCCCTTGACCCCTACCCTCCCCTACCTTCCCTCTGAGGTATTGATGGTCTGATCAGTGCTTCTCTGTCTCTGGATCTGTTTTTGTTCATCACTTTATGGTGTTCATTATAGTCCATAAATGAGTGAGATTATGTGATATTTATCTTTCTCTGACTGGCTTTTTTCGCTTAGCATAATGCTCTCCAGTTCCATCCATGCTGTTGCAAATGGTAAGAATTCCTTCTTTTCACCGCAGCCTAGTATTCCATTGTGTAGATGTACCACAGTTTTCTAATACACTCATCTGCTGATGGGCACTTAGGCTGTTTCCAAATCTTAGCTATGGTAAATTGTGTTGCTATGAACATAGGGGTGCATATATCCTTTCTGATTGGTGTTTCTAGTTTCTTGGGATATAGTCCTAGAAGTGGGATTCCTGGGTCAAATGGGAGTTCCATTTTTAGTTTTTTGAGGAAACGCCATACTGTTCTCCACAATGGCTGCACCAGTCTGCATTCCCACCAGCAGTGTATGAGGGTTCCTTGTTCTCCGCATCCTCGCCAGCACTTGTAGTTTGAGGAATTAGTGACAAAAACTCATCTTCTTAAAAATTACATTTATTTTATTTTCAATTCAAATTTTTAAAAGTCTCTTTCAATAGATTTATAGGAGAATTTATTTTATACAAGTGTTGTAGATCTGATTATATGCATTTTGTGATTCTTGTGTGCTTTTCTTCTCAGGTTTAGGCATTAAAGAACCCTTGGGACATATAGATTTTTATCCAAATGGAGGACAAAAGCAGCCTGGCTGTCCTAAATCAATATTTGCAGGTATACCAATAGTATTTTCACATGAATTACATGTGATTCAAAATGTTGAAAGAAAATCAGTATATTTTTTCTCCTCTTAAACTGTGGGACAAAATTTTGATCACTATTGCCCATGAATCAGGAGTTATTGGTGAAAAATGGTTAAGTTTTATCCTTCTTAGTTTGTAAAGGTCATGGATGAGAACTAGTACATTATATTTTTAGCAGTTTTAGTTCTTAATTTTAACACTAGGAAAAGTTTTAAGTCATTGAAGGAGCACAGGTAGCCAAGTATCATATAACACAAGTCTGGCCTCACAATTTTATCTTTACTGTCACCATAATATTGTATAAACACAGATTTATAAACTCTTGCACTTTGTTGTTTTGTACATAAATAGCTGAGCAACTGCTCCAGGTGCGGGATTGGGCTAACTTCAGAGCCTTAGAGAGCAATGCTCTGAGTTGTACAGTGGTCAAGTAACACATTGCCAAATGCCACTGCAGCAACAGAAGTTTGGTCAAGGGGATAAGGATGTGAGAAGTTAGCAAAGGAAAATAGACATGATAAAGTTTTTAAAAAATCCTCACCTGAGAATATATTTTTCCAGAGAGAGGAAGTGAAAAAGAGAAAGAGAGAGAGAGAGATGAGAGAGAAACATTGATCGGTTGCCTCCCATATGTGAGCAGGGATTGAACCAGCAATCTTTTGGTGTACAGGACAATGCTCCAACCAATTCAGCCAGGGTAAAGCTTTAATATTTCATAGTCATATTTGACATTGAGTAGAAACGTTAAGGGTGTGGGGTTAGAAAAGAGAGATATATATACTAGTTATTAAGTATGATAGCACCATGTTTGAGCTTGTTAAATTATTGAAATTAAAAAAATGGCTCTTAATGATTAGAAAAATTTCTTATAAATATGATATAAAGGGAATATTAAACTTAAGTTTTATTTTGTATGACTTATTTAGTTGCTCACAATAACACTGCATTGTAGTCAACACTTTAATATTCATAAAACAGTATTGAGTAGAACTTAATTTTTAATTTTTCTCCAATTTTCTTGAACGTAGTTTAATGCATCTACAATTCTTTTGCTTGATTTTTAACACATAAGGAATGAAATTTATTAAATGTGATCACCAGAGAGCAGTCCACTTGTTCATGGCAGCTTTGGAAACAAACTGCAATTTTATTTCATTTCCTTGTCATTCATACAAAGATTACAAGACTGGTTCATGTGTGGATTGTGACAACTTTAAGAAGAAATCATGTCCTAGGCTAGGTAAGAGAGATTATTATAATTAGTATAATTCTTTGTGGGAAATGTATAGCATAATTGTATTAGTATTTTGCTGCTGCAAGTCTTCATATTTATTTGTATGCCAACATTTTATGGAAAAATTATCTGTGTAGTAACCAGAAAAAATAGTTCACTTTTTACTAAATATTTTAATATGTGTAGTGAAGGGAACTTGATAAACTGCCTTTCTATTCTTGATATAGTGGAAAAATTTGGTGGTTTCATGATGACCCATGTTCTTTATATTCAAAAGGACTCATTATCTATTTGTCATCCATTTATATTTCCGCTAAAGAAAGAGACTGGTGAATTCTTAGTGGCACTGAGGTGTTTTTGTTTGTTGTTGTTTGTTTTTTTTTAGTGTTAGGAGCAAGTGAAGAGGTATGAATCATAATCATTGTTAACTTTTCATTTGCTATTAGCAAGTAGACATGACTCATACATGGTTCACACCTTCTGAAGTGATAAAGCTTGGTAAGAGCATTTAAGTGTTGCCACTTCTGAGAACTAAAGCCTGCCAGTGGGAAATTTAGTGAAAAAAAGATTCCACATAAAAATAGAATGTTAGAGCTGGAAAGGATCTCAAAGGCTGTTTGTTCAGAAATTCTAAGGAGAATAGCAGACCCCAAGCGAGTCATGAGCATGTAAACATCGCATCAGTGTCATGACAAGATCTGCCGGATGTTTCCAAAGCCAAGGGGCTCAGTTGAATGGGCAGCGATTACAAAGGCTGAACTGCACAGCTTCCTGCAATTTTCTTCCGCAGGAGGTTTACACTGCGGTGCAGAGAATGCTATGGAGGGGTAGGAAATAAACAAGCTTTGCCAGTTTTATTTTCTCGTAGTCAGTTCACAAGACATTTTTTAGAATTCGTTTTCTTCATACCTTATGTTGGGGGTTGCTTTTCTGGTCCCATTGCTTTTCCATATAAATAAGAAACCTCCTGTGAACATATGGATTGCTTCAGGGCACAAGTGAGAACTAGCATTAAACCTCTGAATTCCCAGTTAAGTATCCTTTCTACTATATTCAGATCTCAAATTTAGAGGTAGCAATGTGGAAACAGACAAATACATGAAGTGGGAAGCATTTTAATATGTACATATTTGTATAATACATATTCCTTGTAATGTATGTATCTAAAATATATATCACTTACATAATAGTGCATATCAATACTACCTATATTATACTATATTGTACATAATGTATACATAGGCATACCATATTTATATGAATGTATATATAGAATTATTGGGGGCAGTACTCATAGAGCTAAATTTAATGTTAAAGTTTTATCTAATTGATTTATTCTGATGACTTTACTAAAAAGAGTTAAGGTACAATTCTGAACTTGTAATACAATAATGAAAATGTGTACAAATGGACTATAGACATACAGAGTACATTAAGTTCTGATAAGATTTCCAGGGAGTGGATTTATTTGTAAATCTTCAATTTAATACTTATTATTGTAATTTAAAAATGTGAAGTTATTTGAAAAGCTTTAAGTTATAAAAATCCATGAATAATAATAGCAATAGCAATAATAACAACAACAATAATAATAATAATAATAATAATAATAATAATATGCATTGATGCTTTAGTTTCTTTAGGAAATTGAAGTTTTTACATGCTATTTGATGGAAGTCCAATTTCTAATGTTCTATTTCTCAAATATCAGGTTATCAAGCTGAGCTATGGAAAGATGTTTTAGAAGAAAGAATGAAAACATCTCTTAGGACGACTGTGTTTTTGGATACTACTGGCATAAATCCATTCTGTAGTAAGTAAAAAAAAAAATTTTTAAATATATTTTTATTGATTTCAGAGAAGAAGGGAGAGGGAAGAGAGAGATAGAAACATAAAAGATGTGAGAGAATCATCAATCAGCTGCCTCCTGCATGCCCCCCACTGGGGGTCGAGCCCACAACCTGGGCATGTGCCCTTGACCAGAATCAAGCCTGGGACCCTTCAGTCCATAGGCTGATGCTCTATCCACTGAGCCAAACCAGCTAGGCCAGTAAGTCAACATTTTTAACAAATAAAAAATGATTTGTCTTATATACTATTTTATATATTATCCAAAATATTCTTTCTACCCACTCAAATTTCATCATGCACTTTCAAGAAACTTTAAAAGTTGTTAGAGTCAGTGCTACACATTTAAGTAAACACTTGATTTTTTAGCTAAAATGAACATATGCTTTGGGTAATATTTTCCCAAAGAAACAATCAAGGTTCTTGTTTTTTCCTGCAAAATTTGCGTGATTATCCTTCCCATTTTTAGAGTTATGTCAGCATATAACAGGTTACAAGTATAAGACATTTATCTACACTATTCCACACTTTTGGGAACCAAAATTAAACAATATAAATGAAAAAAATGCAAGTAAATAATAATTTTCCCAACATATTTAGAATTAGACAAGAGGAAAATTTGAAGAACAAGAGAGAATCTTTTAGAAATGTATTACATAATGAATTTATGAGGTGATAGATAAGAAAGCAAAATTATTCTGTTTAGAGATGAAAAGCTTGAAGTGGTTTATAAATAAAATTTTCTGGTCACAGTCATTGACTTTGGTAATTGAGGGATAAATATTTAAAATATATTCTCATTTAAGAATATGTTTAAGTCAGTTGTTGTAAATGTTTTGTAGTCACAGTTGCTATTCATTATAAGATATTATAATTCTTTAATGTTAGTTATGTCTTCTATCACCCAGAATTGGACCTCTGCATTTTTTAACTTAAATTTTTATCAAGTTAAATTTAGATTTACATACAGATATAAGAAATAATACAGAGAGACCCTGTGTACACTTTATCCAGTTGTCCTCAATGGTAAAACTTCATAACACTGTAAGATATAATATCACTGCCAAGATACTGACATTGATACAATCCATATATCTTATTTATATTTCCACAAAGAATATGTATGTATGTATGTGTGTGTGTGTGTTTAGCTCTGCACAATTCAATAACACATATAGGGTTATGTATTTACAACCACACTGAAGATATGAAACAGTTTTATCACAAGTATTCCTTGGGTGGCACTTTTATAACCACATACACCAACTTCCTTCCAACCTGCTGTTCCTAACCCCTATTATCCATTAATAAATTCCTAAAATTATATTTTGAAAATGTTACAAAAAGGGAATAATTCAGTATGTGACCTTCTAATTGGCCATTTCCCCTCACTCAGCATAATTCTCTAGAGGTTCATCCATGTTTTAGTATGTATGAATAATTCATTTTTTTTATTGCTGACTAGTATTCCATGGCATGTATGTATTATAGTTTGTTTAATTGTTCATCTGTTGAAGAACATTAGGTTTCAGCTATTATTAATATAGCTGCTATCAATATTTCTGTATAAGTTTTTGTGTGAATTTAAATTTTTATTTATCCTATACTAGAGGCCCCTTGCATGAAATTCGTGCAAGGGGCTTAGCCCTCACAGCCCCAGCCAGCCCTCACAGCCCCGGAAGGTCGTCCAGACAGTTATCCTGCTGTTCAGTCTAATTAGCATATTAGCTCTTTATTATATAGGATAATAAAGAGGTAATATGCAAATTGACCCTCACCCCTCACAAGATGGCTGCCTACAACCAGGCCAGCAGGGGGGTTAGTGAGGGACGACCAAATGACTGAACAAACAGGCTGCATGGGGCGACCAGGCCGGCAAGGGGGTTAGTGAGGGATGACCAAACGAATGAACAGCAGGCTGCATGGGGAAACCAGGCTGGTGGGGGGCCATTAGGGGCAATCAGGCCAGCATGCAGAGGCAGTGAGGGGTGATCAGGCCAGCAGAGGTGGCAGTTAGGGGTGACCAGGCAGGCAGGCAGGTGAGCGATTAGGAGCCAGTGGTCCAGGATTGTGAGAGGGATGTTCAACTGCTGGTTTAGGCCTGATCTCCGGAATCGGGCCTAAACCAGCAGTAGGACATCCCCCTAGCGATCTTGGATTGGAGAGGGTGCAGGCTTGGCTGAGGGGACCCCCCCCCCATGCACAAATTTTATGCACTGGGCCTCTAGTCTATTATAAAAGTCTAGGAATGCAATTTCTGGCTGGGGTCAGAAGCTAATTGCAGATTTAACTTTATAAGAAATTGACAGTGTTTTTCAGAGTGGCAGTACCATTTTACATTCCTCTCAGCAAGTGATTCAATTCCTCTGAGTTCTTACTAGTGTTTGGTGTTACCAGTATTTTAAAAATTGTATTCATTCTGATAAGCAAATGGTGGTATCTTTAGTGCAGTTTTTAATTTTTGTTGCCCTGACAATTGAATATCTTTTCTATATATTCTTTTTAAGTGTTTGTGTTTTTTTCCCATTTTCCAATTGGATTTTTTAAACTGTTGAGTTTTCAGGGCTCTTAATATATTTTTGATAGTATCCTTTGCTGAATAATCGGTTCGCAAATATTTTCTCCCTGTCTGTAACTTGACTGTCTTTTTATCTTTTCCACAAAGGCTTTTGCAAAGTCAAAAGTATTTATTGTTGATGAGGTCTAATTTATCATTTTTTTTCCATTAATGGAACATGCTTTTTTTTTTTTTTTTTTTTTGGTGCTGATGTATTTTCCTTTTATTTTATTTTTTATTTTTTATTTTTTTAAATTTCTTTATTGATTAAGGTGTCACATATTTGTCCTCATCCCCCCATTCCCATCCCACACCCCTCCCCACGGATGCCCCAACCCCCTGTTGAACTTAACCATTGGTTAGGCTCATATGCAAGCACACAAGACCTTTGGTTTATCTCTCCCCCCTCCCCCCACCCTCCCCTATCCTCCCTCTGAGGCCCGATAGTCCGATCGATGCCTCCATGTTTCTGGTTCTGTTCTTGTTCATCAGTCTATGTTGTTCATCATTTCCCCTAGATGAGCGAAATCATGTGTCACTAGAGATATACTTATAATAATTGAATGTGCGACGAGCAATAATAGTTACGCTGACAGGCAAATGAATCAGTCTGTAGTGAGTTTCTTTCTGGACCAACAGTTCTTTTGAGACCCAATATCAATGTCCACCAGTTCCTTATGAGTACATGTCGGCACTGACCCCTCAGCTCTGGATGGTGGACAAATGGTGGTAATGCAGGTCCGACTCCCTCTGGTTTGGTCTCATCCGGACCCAGGGGCACGGCTTCACCCTGATCCAGGGGCCCACGGACTCACCCGGACCCGGGACCCGGCCTCACCCGGATCCAGGGGCCCACGGCCTCGCCCAGACCCAGGATTCAGCTTCACCCGGACCCAGGGGCGCATGGCCTCACCCGGATCCAGGGGCACACGGCCTCACCCGGGCCCGGGACCCAGCCTCACCCGGATCCAGGGGCACACGGCCTCGCCCGGACCCAGGATCTAGCTTCCCCCGGACCCAGGGGCGCGTGGCCTCACCCAGACCAAGGGTCGCGTGGCCTCACCCGGATCCAGGGGCCCACGGCCTCACCCGGACCCGGGACCCAGACTCACCCGGATCCAGGGGCCCACGGCCTCACCCGGACCCGGGACCCAGGCTCACCCGGATCCAGGGGCCCACGGCCTCACCCGGACCCGGGACCCAGGCTCACCCGGATCCAGGGGCCCATGGCCTCACCTGGACCCGGGGCCAGGCTCACCCGGGTCCAGGGGCCCACAGCCTCACCCAGACCCGGGACCCAGACTCACCCGGATCCAGGGGCCCATGGCCTCACCCGGACCCAGGGCCAGGCTCACCCTGGTCCAGGGGCCCACGGCCTCACCCGGACCCGGGACCGAGGCTCACCCGGATCCAGGGGCCCACGGCCTCACCCGGACCCGGGGCCAGGCTCACCCGGATCCAGGGGCCCACGGCCTCACCCGGACCCAGGACCCAGCCTCACCCGGATCCAGGGGCCCACGGCCTCGCCCAGACCCAGGATTCAGCTTCACCTGGACACAGGGGCGCATGGCCTCACCAGGACCCAGGGGCGCGTGGCCTCTCCCGGGCCTGGGACCCAGCCTCACCCGGATCCAGGGGCACACGGCCTCGCCCGGACCCGGGATTTAGCTTCCCCCGGACCCAGGGGCACGTGGCCTCACCCGGACCCAGGGGCGCGTGGCCTCTCCCAGACCCAGGGTCGCGTGGCCTCACCCGGATCCAGGGGCCCACAGCCTCACCCATACCCGGGACCCAGGCTCTCCCAGACCCAGGGTCGCGTGGCCTCACCCGGACCCGGGGCCAGGCTCACCCGGATCCAGGGGCCCACGGCCTCGCCCGGACCCGGGATCTAGCTTCCCCGGACCCAGGGGCACGTGGCCTCTCCCAGACCCAGGGTCGCGTGGCCTCACCCGGATCCAGGGGCCCACGGCCTCACCTGGACCCGGGACCCAGCCTCACCCGGATCCAGGGGCACACGTTCTCGCCCAGACCCAGGATTCAGCTTCACCTGGACCCAGGGGCGCATGGCCTCACCCGGACCCAGGGGCGCATGGCCTCACCCGGACCCGGGACCCAGCCTCACCCTGACCCAGTTCCCAGCCTCACCCGGACCCAGGGGCGCGCGGCTTCACACGGATCCGGGACCCAGCGGGGTTTCGTCTTCTTGATCCCAATTCCTGTTGGTCAATTCCCTCTCAGCAATTCCTTTGGCCATTTTCTCAGAGCTCCAGGGCAGCCACCGCAGAACTCGTTGGGCAGCGGGCTTGGCGAAGCTCCGGTGTGCCCGGTGCGCGGCGGCGGGCTGGTCCGGGGTGGCTGCGTCGGCCCTTGGGTCTGCAGCTGTGGCCGGTCGCTGAGCGTGCACACCTGGCCGCTTCCGGGGCGTTGAGATTCTTGAAGGACTCGGAGGTCAGCAAGCGCGTAGTCTCCCACCCCATGTCTCCCATGGGCTCGTCTGTCCGTGCTCGGCAGCGAGTGGAGCCTTCCCCTCAGCCGGAGACCGCCGGGGGAACTGCGCCGAGCACGTTCCAGGCCGCCATTGTGTCGCCTGAGCCGTAGTTTTTAAAGTGTAGTCTTTGGGTCACCGGCATCAGCTTCATCCCGCATACCCCTCTCTTTTATTCTAGTTGTAGAGCATCTGCTCAGTCAGCCCTCCGGTGGTTCTGGAGGGTGTCTGCTCTGCTCTCCTGTCGTAGTCTCAAAATTGTTGTGGTAGGCAGCAATCAGGCTTCTGCCCTATGCCTCCATCTTGGTCCTTGTTTGTATAGTTAAGTCTTGATTGTTGTTGGTGTCACTGGGAGGAATTGTCCTCCAGGCCACTTGGCTGTGCGGACCCTGTGTCTATAAAGGAAGAGTTGCTGTGCGGGAGACACGTTTATGTGCCGGGTCTTGGTGCAGCAAAGCTTTGGCGCTCACTGCGTCTGCCTCTTGAATGTGTCCCTTATGCGAGTGGTTGAAATCTGGTGTCATCTCACACCGACCACTAGATGCCCTCGTTTCTGGGTCTCTAATGGAGTGTAGGTCAGCTACTGCCTGAGGCCCCTCAGCAGGAATTACAGCATCCCTTATATTCGTGACCTGTTTCGGTGTCTTCCCCTTTTGGCTGCCTCCCTATCGCTCAGCTTCCCCAATCTCCCTAGGTGGTCACTCTTGATACCCCGCTTTGTGGGCTGAGTGCAAAGTCTTGGTGTTGTTAAGCCTTGATTGCTGTTGGTACACTGGGAGGATGTGACCTCCAGTCCAATTGGCTGTGAGGATCAGCTGTGTCTATGCTGGGAGACAGCCCCATTCAACTAGACTTGCAAAATTGTAATAGCCTCTGTGTTCAGCTTGGATGGGGCGGAGTTACAGGGCGGAGCCTACCGCCTTGGCTTCCCGTCAGCCCCGCCCTATGAGGTTCCTGTGTCTCAGTGTCCCTCCGTACTCCCAGCAAACACCTCTGAGAGAAAAGCGCCCTGGAGTTTCGCGCGCTGCCAAACAGTCTAGTCTCTCCCCCAATGAATCTGGATTCCCAGATTCTCGCCCGGAACTGGGTTTCCGTGTAGTCGGAACTGGGGCTCACCGTAGTCTGGCGCTTTTGTCTCCTTCCCACCAGGGCGACTCAGCGGCACAGTCAACAGTCCATCCTCCGCGCACAATCCCGTGCACACCTCCGGTGCTCTGCTCTTCGTCGCCTCTCTGCACCTCTGCCCCACAGCCCAGCTTTCCCCAGCATGAGCCTGGCTTCCCTGGGTCTCTCCCAGAACTGGGGTTCAGTGCAGTTGGAACTGGGGTTCAGCACGGTCCGGAGCTTTTGTCTCCCTCCCGCTAGGGCAATCCAGCGGCACAGGCAACAGTCCCTCCTCTGCGCACATTCCCGTGCGCGGCTCTGGCGCAACTCCTCTGTGTTTCCGCCCCACAGCCCAGACTCCCCCAGCCTGAGCCCGGCTTCCCAGGGTTTCGCCCGGAACTGGGGTTCAGTGCAGTCGGAGCTGGGGTTCAGCACAATCTGGCGCTTTTATCTCCTTCCCACCAGAGAACGCCAGCCAGGCCGTCAGCCGCCCCTTCCTCTCCGGCTCCGTCTTCCCCGCACGCGCGCGGGCTCGTGTCTCCGCCCGTGTCTCCATACCTCAAGCTTTTACGGCTTCTCTGATTTTCCTTGTGGTTTTCTCTTTCCTTCTAGTTGTGGGCATTTCAGTCAGCCAGCTTTCCTGTGGTTCTGGATGATGTCCGTTTTGACTTTTAGTTGTGTTTTTGAAATTTTTGTTCCAGGCTGTAGGTTAGGTGTTTAACCTATGCCGCCATCTTGGTTTCTCCTGGAACATGCTTTTGATGTCAAACTCAGCCCTAGGTCCTGAAGATTTTCTTCTAAAGTTTTATGTGTTATATCTAAGTTTATAATCCATTTTAGTTTAAATTTCATATAATATTTGAGATTCAGGTTGAAGTTCACTTTTTTTTTTCCCGTCTATGAATGCGCCTTTTTATCAGGCACTCATTTGTTGAAAAGGCTATCCTTACTTTATTGAAATGCTTTTGCACATTTACTAGTATAAAGAATAAATTAAGCATATTTGCTTAGGTCTATGTCTACTGGGTCAATATTATGTTCTCTATTCTGTTGCATTGATTTACATGTCTAGACCTCACTGTATTAATTACTAGAGCTATGTAGTAAGCCTTATTATCAGGTAGAATTATTATTTCTTCTTTATTTGTTTTGTCCTGATTATTTAAAAAAATCTAAGGTATGTGCCTTTCAATATACATTTTGTGTACAAAAATGTGACTGGAATTTTGGTAGGGATTACATTAAACCTATAGATCAATTTGGAGAAAATTGACATCTTCATTATGAATCTTTGATTCATGAACATGTGATATCTCTCCATTTGCTATTAATCTTTGATTTATTTCATTAGCATTTTGTAATTTTTTGCATACAGATTCTGTGTATCTTTTGTTACATATATTCCTAAATATTTCATTTTTTGAGTGATGGTAAATGATATTTAAAATTTTGATAACTTCATGTTCATCGTTAAAATAAAGAAACGGGAATGAATCTTTTTTAAAAACTTTTATTATTGATAGTATTAAATATATCCCCTTTATACCACCTTTGACCTCCTCTAGTCTGCCCCTGTCCCCTCCCCCCATCCCAGGCCTTCACCACCCAATTGTCTGTGTACATGGGTTATACATATATGCATACAAGTTCTTTAGTTGATCTCTTCCTACCCACCCATCCTTACCTCTGAGATCCAACAGTCTGTCCCATTCTTCTATGTCTCTGGATCTATTTTGTTCATCAGTTTGTTTTATTTATTAGATTCCACATATGAGTGAGATCATGTGATACTTGTCTTTCTCTGACTGGCTTATTTAGCTTAGTATAATACTCCCCAGGTCTATCCATACTGTTGCAAATGGTAAGAGTTTTTTTCACAGCTGCATAGTATTCCATTGGGCAAACGTACAAAGCTTTTTTATCCAGTCATCTGCTGATGGGCACTTGGGATGTTTCCAAATCTTAGCTATTGTAAATTGTGCTGCTATTAACATAGGGATGCATATATTCTTTCTGATTGGTGTTTTGGGTTTCTAAGTATATATTCCTAGAAGTGGGATTACTGAATCAAATGGGAGTTCCATATTTAATTTTTTGAGGAAACTCCATACTGTTTTCCATAGTGGCTGCACCAGTCTGCATTCCCACCAGCAGTGTACTAGGGTTCCCTTTTCTCCATTCCTCTCCAGCACTTGTCATTTGTTTTTTTTGTTTTGTTTTGTTTGTTTTTTCAGTCTATAGTGAGTTTCTTTCTGGGCCAACAGTTGTTTTGAGTCCCAATTTCTATGTCCAACAGTTGTTTATGTGTACATAACAGCAATGATATTTCAGTTCTGGATGGTGGACAAATGGTGGTAATGCAGGTCCGACCTTCTCCGGTTTGGTCCTGGGCAATCTGCAGTGACGCACATCTGCTGACTGCTAGTATGGCAAGGCATGGTCAGCGTCTTCCATCTCTGGACTGTTTCTCTTCTGACTTCATGGCTGGAACACTCCTGTCAATTCCTCTCTGTTGCAGGAATCCACATGGTCTCGGAGTTGTTTTCTGAAAATATACAAACATATTCTCGACCAAAAGTTAATAAAGGAATATATATTTTCTATAAATTTGACTTGCGATCTTTTTTCATTTTTTTGCCCAAACGATTTTCCTTTGGCTTGTTTTGACACCATGTATGTTTTACCTGGTTGTCTTGCTGTTAGCATTACAAATGAAAGTTAATTTTCTAAAGTAAAAATTTTCTAGATGTAATTTACTTACAGGATATTTTTCCTTACATGATATTCTTCTACTATCCCCCCTTTTTTGGTTTAAATATTGGGAGGCTTTTGGAAATTTTATGCTGTAATCTTGATAGCTTTTAAATTTTACTTTTTTGCACTAAAATGTGACTGCTTTAGGTTCATTATATATTATGCAATTTTACCATGAGATGAACTACCAATAAAAATTTTAGTTAACACTTTAGGAACAGCTTTTTTGTCCAGTACAATTGATTTTTCTAGAGTATTTGCTTATTTTGATTGGCCAATTTAAATTAGTCTGAAAACTTGACTACTATTTTACTGTCAAATTTAATACTCTAACAACCATCTTTTTTTACCCTGTAATTATTAGTGGAGAGGATTATTTGCCTTCTTGAGTAGGCCCTGAGCATTCCTGGTGCTAGGCTGGATTTAGATATCATAGACCCCAGTTCCCCAGATCATGGGTGCAAGACATCTCCATCAAGTCTTGTTGCAGTGAGAGGGCATCTGCTGTCGGCCAAGTCTCTGTTACCTGGGTCCCGATTTGAGCTGGGCATGTGAAGCTGAGCAGCCATGGGGGCAGGAGATCTCCTTCAGCAGGGCTCATTTGTTTATTTGTTGAGGATAGCCATTCTGACAGGTGTGAGATGGTACCGCATTGTTTTATTGTTTATTATATCCTTCCTCCTACATTTTTTGGAATAGTTTTAATTTTTTTTTTCTCTTCAGGCAGGATCTTAGATTGTTGGTTTGAGATATTTCTTCATTTCTATTCCAATGAATTTTTCTCTGATCACTGCGATAGCTGTATTGCACATGTTCTGATAGATTGTATTTTTATTTTCACTTAGTTCTACATATTTCTTTTTGACACTTCTTTGGCTATGGTTTTTAAAAATAAGCATGTTGTTTAATTTCACATGTTTAGAGATTTTCCTGTTATCTGTTTTTAATTTCTTATATGGTGTCATTATGGTTAGAGAATGAACTGTACAATTTCAATTTTTTAAAATCAGTGTGTTATTTTTTTAGCCTAGAATATGCTCTATTTGGGTGAATGCTTCATAGGCACCTAAAATAAATGTGTTCTGCATTTGTTGGGTGGAATGGTCTATATATGTCAACTAGAGGCCTGGTGCATGAAATTCGTGCACTGGGGGAGGGTGTTCCTCAGCCCAACCTGCCCCCTCTCCAATCTGGGACCCCTTGGGGGATGTCTGACTGCCTGTTTAGGCCCAATCCCACAGGCAGTCGGACATCCCTTTCACAATCCGGGACTGCTGGCTCCCAACTGCTCCCCTGCCTGCCTGATTGCCCCTAACTGCTTCTGCCTGCCAGCCTGATCACTCCCTAACTACTCCCCTGCCAGCCAGATCATCCCTAACTGCTCTTCCCTGACAGCCCGGTCACCCCCAAATGCCCGCCCCTGCATATTCCCTCTTTATTAGATAGGATTTTTTCTTTAACATATTGGACAACCCTAACTGGTTTGGCTCAGTGGATGGAATGTCAGCCTGCAGACTCAAGGGTCCCAGGTTTGATTCTGGTCAAGGGCATGTACCTTGGTGGGGGCATATACTGCAGGAGGCAGCTGATCCATGTTTCTCTCTCATAGATGTTTCTAGCTCTCTATCCCTTTCCTTCCTCTCTGTAAAAAATCAATAAAATGTATTTTAAAAAAACATATTGGACAGTGTACCTGCCGTGGTCTTGACAAACAAGTAAAAATGTAAACCCAAACTAAAAGTGTCATAAAATAAACTCCTTAAACAGGAATTTCATGAGACTTGGAAAGGTGATATCATGTGGTTGTTTCTTCCTTTTTCCTTCTCTTTCTTTTTCTTGATGCTTCATCTTTTGTCCTTTCTTTCTTTTCTCCTTGTATTCCTTTTCTGTCCTCTCTTCCTCTAAACTTTTCCTTTGGTAGAATCATCAGTACTCGAATCGCTCCCTGGGGGCGCGGGTGCCTCCAAGCCTGACACCTGGGGCTGCCGCTGGGAGGGGATGGGGGCGCCTCCCAGCTGGACCCCGGGGCTGCCACTGGGAGGGGTTGGCGGCATGGGGGCGTGGGCGCCTCCCAGCTGGACACCCCCGGGGCTGCCTGGCTCTCAGCGGCAGCCCTCCCTGGGACTGGGAGACTCCGGCGGGGCTGAGAGGACTGGGCGCCGCCATCTTGTGGCTATGGGAGCTGCCATTTGTCGAGGAGTGATGGTTAATTTGCATATTACTGTTTTATTAGATAGGATAAGATTTTGTTGGTTGATCTCAAACATTATCAACTCAAAAGTCAAAAATCTCATCTAATCTCATCAGATAAAATATTCCAAATCTTATAATTTAATTCTAAATGTAAATCAGATTTGGGTGAGACTCTAGATAGACTCTTATTTTGGGGCACAATTTGTCTCCACTTGTGAGCCTATGAAACTGAAGAATTAAGTTACTTGCTCCCAAAATAGAGTGGTGAGTCAGGCAAAGGAGACTAGTTATAGACATTCCTGTTCAAAGAGAAAAAAACAAAAGGAAAATGGAGTCAATGGTCTTCAGCAATTTTACAGTTCAGTGAGACAAATTTCATTTGGTTTCAAGGCCTGGGAATAGTCCCCTCTGGTTAATTCACCCTGGGTTCTGCCCTTCGGTTTCACAAGTCCATATTCTAGGCTCTCAGAGTTATCCTTCTTTATTTTTTACTTTTATATGAGTGGTGGTATATACTTCCATCTAGATAGTTCTATTAGCCTACTAGAGGCCCGGTGCACAGATTCGTGTACCGGTGGGGTCCCTCGGCCTGGCCTGCGCCCTCTTGCAATCCAGGACCCCTCGAGGGATGTCAGACAGCTGGTTTTGGCCTGATCCCCACAGGCCAGGCCGAGGGACCCCACTAATGCATGTGCACCAGGCCTCTAGTATGCATATAAGATCTTTGGAAGAAGCTCCAACCAATGGAGCCACCCGGCCAGAGCAGTTATTCTTGGCTTTTCTTTTCTTTAAAAGAACTTTTTAATTTAATTTAATTTTTTTACTCTTTTTATTAAAACTTTATTGTTGAAAGGTTTACATAGGTCCCCTTCCCCCGCATTAACTTTTTCCAGCCTACTCCCCGCTCCAGACCCTCACCACCCCATTGTCTGTGTCCAGAGGTGATGCATATATGCACACAAGGCCATTGGTTGACCTTTTCCCACCCACCCACCCTCCCCCACCTTCCCTCTGAGGTGCGTCTGTGTCTCTGGGTCTCTTTTTGTTCATCAGTGTATTTGGCTCATTAGGTGTTAAAAGTGCTCTGGTTGTGATCACTTGGGTTTTCTAAAGATACAGTCATATCACATACAAATCTTTTTTCTTTTTCCAAATGTTCTTGTGGACACATTGGGAATATAGACACCAGAAACAGAAGTCTGTGAATAAGTTGGGAACAGGATGCTTTTTCTTTCGTGACATTGTGTACATGATCCTGTGCTCCCGCCATGTTGAGAACACCAAGTACTGTGGCTGCAGGGAGGCTCTCATTGGCAACTCATCCACATAGAGCCATAGCCTCCCTCTCCATCAGCCATAGCTCCCAGGACAGATGCATGCACCCCTCAGCAGAGGTGGGGCACTTGGCCACCTCCTGCAGACTTGTCCCCGGTCATCACCCGGTGGGGCCCACCTTCTGCACATCACCCTCTTGTTCCTACTCCCAGGCCTTTCCATGCACTTCCTCTCACCCAGTCCCCTCCCTCCTCCTGTCATGTCCGGAGCCCCAGGTGCTGTCCCTGCGAGGTGACACTCCCTACCGGGCTGTTTCATCTTATTCTTCCATGGCGTCCAGTGTTTCTTCTGCCTTGTTAACTTGGTTTGAATCTGAACGGAAATGGCTCCATCTTCTAATCCATTTGTGTCCTTTCCACCCCTAAGTTAATGTCGTGTCCTTAGTATGTGGCTATGAGATGTCTCTGTGACTGAGCTGGGAAACCTTTCATGTTTCTCTTTCCTTTTCTTTCATCTCAGGATAACTGAGCTCTGCGGTTTGTGTGGGACCAAAGGCCCTGGAATACAATGCTGAGCCCTCTGAACTCATTTTATTCTTTATTGTATTATTTGATTCCTGGGGTTGAATTAAACACATGAAAACAGAAGAAAATGTACCCTTAGATATACAATCTGAGTTATTACCCGGAGATTTCTGCGGGAGCTGACACTGAGTTATGAGACCCATGTGTTTATTGGCCAGTTTCCTCACCTATGGAACCAAGGTTGAACCTGCCCCTCGGATCCTTTGGAGGTTGGATATGATGCATCCAGAGGGATTAACTGGCGGCTGGGAGAGTAAGATCGGAAGTCAACAGACACTTGTTTCCTTTACCAGGACAGAGTTAGAAAAACACAACTCCTTTTATCATAACACCTAGAAGGGCTATGCCTGAGGGAGGAGGTGCAGGGAACTAGGGCTGCCCCCTTGCTCCTGCCCCGCCCTCCCTCCCTGCACTGGCCCAGCTGCCTGGCTCGGCCCCTCCCCCATGGTGGAACCACCCAACTCAGGCTCTGGCCCCGCCCATCCCGCAGGGAGGAGCATGAGCAGTTTCTTGCAGACACAGAAGCAGCTGTGTTTTCCAGAGGAGGGTGTTTGTGCTTTAAAGCTGATGCTCTCCGTCCACCTCCCAGCAGTGAAGGCTGAGGGTCGCTGCAGGCGCTGAAGTCCTTGTTGAAGTCTCCCCTCCGGAGCCTCTCACAGCGGTGAGTCCGCATCCCGGGGGGCTGTGCAGTGGAGGAGCCACGTTCCTTTCAGAAGAAACTGAGGATCGATTGGAGCCTGCCAGCTGGGGGGAGGGACCAGGAGGTCTGCCTTGCGCCCACTCACCAGTCCCCAGTCCCGCTCCACTGCCACCAGCCTGGTTCCCCTTGGTTCCCCGTTGGCCATCCAGGGATGGGAGCCTTTGGGCTGGGGGAAGGGACAGAGGTGCTCAGTGCCACCTCATGGCAACTGGTTAGGGACACTGTCTCTCTCTCTCTCTCTCTCTCTCTCTCTCTCTCTCTCTCTATATATATATATATATATATATGGTTACGTAGATCAGAAGTCTGAAACAAGTGTTACTGTGTAAAATCAAGATGTCAGCAGGACTGAGTTCCTTTCTGGAGGCTCAAGTGGGAGAATCTATTTCCTTGACTTTTTGAGCTTAGAGGCTGTCTGCATTCCTTGGTTTGTGGCCTCATCTTCTAAAATATTGGATTGATTCCTCACATTGTTTCACTTTGACTCTTCTGCATCACATCTATCTTTTAGATTCTCTTATTTTGTCTTCCTCTTCTGCTTTTAAGGTCTTGTGATTGCAATTCTTGCGATTACATTGGACCCACTTGGATAGTTTAGGGTAATCTTTCTATTTTAATGCCAGCTGTTTAACAACATAAATTACATTTGCTATCTCCATTATCCTTTGGCACTTAAGGTAACATATTGAAAAGTTCCAGAGATTAGGACATGACATATTTGGGGAGGTTTACCACAATTAGAATATGGATATGTGATTTTTTAAATCTACTGTTCTCAATGTTTTACCACTTTAGTGAAATGTGGGAACCTCACTTCCATTTAGGTACCTTTACATTCTCCACTTTTAAATGTCATTGTCTCAGTATTAGGCTGTATGACAATTTTTGTTGTAATCATCAATTTATAAAGTCAGATTTATAAATTCATGATAAAAGAGATAATTTATTGTATGTACCCATATATCTTATCTTTCCATTGTTCCCTCTTTGTTTCTTATGTTCCAAGAATATTTATTTTATCAATTAATTTATGTTTAAAGAAATTCACTCTTTTAGTAATTAAGAATGGGTCTGGTAATAAGAAATTCCTTTAGTTTTTCTTTGAGATTGTCTTTAGTTCTTCTTTGTTCTCAAAGGATAGTTTGGCTGGATATAAGATATTCTTTCTTTTAGCACTTGAAAAATGTTGTGCCACTTCCTTTTGGCCTCTGTGGTTTCAGGTAAGGAATCTTTTGTGACTCAAATTGGTGTTCTCCTGTAGGTAATTCATCTTTTCTCTTTGGCTGCTTTCAAGATTATATTCTTTATTTGTAATTTTCTAGACTTTAATTATGATATATCTTGGTGAGGATTTCTTTAGGTTTATCCAGTTTTACTCAACTTCTTGAATCTGTGTGGTGTTTTTTTTTCTTTACCAAATTTAGAAAGTTTTCAGATATTATTTCTTTGAATATTTTTTCAGTTCCATTCTTTTTTCCGCCCTCTTACGCTCTGCTAACACACATATTACATCTTTGTTATGGTTTCACAGGTCCTTGAGACTCTGTTAATTTTTTTTCTTAGTCTGTTTTTTCTCTGTTATACAGAATGAGTGGCAGATTTACCTGTCTTCAAGTTCACTGATTTCTATCCTGTTCATCTCCACTCTACTATTGAGCATATCCAATGACTTTTTTATGTTGTTATATTTTTTATTTATGTAATTTCTACTTCGTTTTCTTTGATAGCTTCTATTTATTTGCTGAGAATTTTCTATTCCTTTATTGTTTAAAAGACTGTGACTTCGAAGTATTTTTATGATGGCTTCCTTAAAATTCTTGTCAGATAATCATGGCATCTGAGTCATCTCAGTGCTAGCAATAGTTGATTGTCTTTTCTTACCAAAGATGTGATTTTCTTTGTTCTAAGTATAATGGATAATTTTCAATCACATCCTGGACATTTTGTCTATTATGTTAGGATTTTGAGTTATATTTAAATCTCTCTTTTAGCAGGCAGTCACATTGTTTAAGTTTTTACTTATGTATTCTGATGATGTAATTCTTTAGATTATAAAGTTTCAGGATTGTTATATCTCCCTGGCAACTTGCTTCTTTTTTTGCTTTACATATAAGAATGCATCTTGCCACAAAAACTATTTATTGGATTCTATCACAAGAATTTGCCTCATAGAGCTTTTGAATTGTGTGTCTTCTTTTCTATTTTCTACATTATATTCTGTATTATTTTTTTTTACTTCTTACCTAACAATCGATATTTATTGTGAATATTATTACTATATAAATGCTCACTTATATTTAATAATTTTATTTTTTTACATTTTATCTTACCCTGTTTCCCCCACTTTTTTCTTCTGGGTCTAACTTCTATCTTGCTGAAATAGATACTTAATGACTTTTCACTAGTAGTCCCTCTCAGTTTTTGTTTTGTGTTTTCTTGAAATCATCTTATCTTTCTCTTATTCTGCAATATAAAATTAGTTCAGGATATAATTCTACATCAAGAATTATTTTTGCTCAGCACTTTGAAGATACTGATTTTATTTTTTTCATATAAATTTATTTTTTAAAATTATTGTCAATGCAATTGTTCTATACAGAAATCTGTGGTTTTCTTTTGGTTATATTTATCTATCTATTAATCTAGACATGATTTATTATCATTTTCTAGTCTTAATGATCAGTCCCAGTCTCTATCAAAAGGAAACAAAAATATTTGTGCTATCAAAATAAAAATCTATGTCTTCTTCTATTACAGAAAATTCTTAACATTCAGCTCTTCTTCAAAATCTCTCCCATCAGAAAAAGTTGGATTTTTCCACCCAGAATTTACGTTCCATAATCCTGGCGCATTTTTAATACAAATTGGGGAGAGGGGCCTCATCAAGTGGTGAATGTAAATTTAAATTCCATATTATGTGGTGTTTTATGTAGTTTCAGATAATGGTGTCTTTTTTTACTTAACCTAAGACCCTAATAAATAAAATACTGTGCAGGGATTTTTATTTTAGCCTCATTACTTGTAGAAAATAAGCCTCTGTGGTCCATCTTCAGTGTAGTTAGCTTTCAGTGGGAATATACCAGCAGCATGCTTCCCAGCCAGTGACTGAGCCACAAGGCTTACACAAATAAAGTCCCAGGGCAAACTGTAGGAAGAACAAGGAATCGTGGATGTGACCAACAGCACCTATTCCAGGAAGACCTTCCCAGCACAGGGAGGTGGAAAGATCCTCAGCCTACTTTTTTTTTTTAAAAAAAATATATTTTATTGATTTTTTACAGAGAGGAAGAGAGAGGGATAGAGAGTTAGAAACATCGATGAGAGAGAAACATCGATCAGCTGCCTCTTGCACACCCCCTACTGGGGATGTGCCCGCAACCAAGGTACATGCCCTTGACCGGAATCGAACCTGGGACCCTTGAGTCCGCAGGCCGACGCTCTATCCACTGAGCCAAACCGGTTTCGGCATCAGCCTACTTTTTGAATAACCCAATAGGAAACAGTAAGACCGAGGTGACATTCAGGGAAGGATGTTAACCCCATAGTACTCAACAGATGAGGAGCCGGGGAGAGACTCTTGCGCACTAGGGATAAGCTGCTTGTGGTAACTGCTCAAAAGGGTGTGCCTGCTCAACCAGACACCCGGTCCTGCAAGACCCCCATTAAAAGTTTTGCTTTCGCTGCCTTGGTGTCTCCAAGTCTGAGTCGTTATTTGAATTCAGACAGGTGAGCATGTTTTTCATGTTCCTTAACATCACATCTTCTGTTCCAGCATGGAAGTTGACACTTAAGCCTCTGTTTTCATGCTACACCCAGTTCTCAAGTGCCTCCTAATATTCCCCTTCTTCATCTGAGCTTTGTTGTAATTTAATTTATGGATTGTATATCCAAAATGTCTATGCGCTTTAGCAGAAAGGAGGCCTATTCTGTAATACTCAATATGTTATGCTGCCACAATTCACGCGAGCAAGTCTGAACACCTATCTTTTTTGGGTGAGGTGAACCAACATATTTTGTCTAAAGCTGGGCAGTCACTTCAAAGTAAGAAGCATTCCTATATATCTCTTGTGTTAGAAATGGATGAGGTCCAATTATAAATCCAATACCTTATTTGAGGTAGTACTAAGTATCAGACCAGAAGTTAGATATATTTCTCACAAGAAAATTTCATGCATTCCATGTCCTGTTTATATATTGTCTTTAGGGCATGGTGTTCAGTACTTGGGGAAACTCACAGAGGGTCAGAACTTTCTGTTTAGCCCAGTCAATATAGACTACTAGAGGCCCGGTGCATAAAAATTCATGCACTGGGGGAGGGGGGGTCCCTCAGCCCGGCCTCCCCCTCTCACAGTCCGGGAGTCCTCAGGGGCAGGAGGCAACCCGGCAATCAGGGGAAGGCGACGCCCCATCACACCTCTGCTGCTTCCACTGCCAGCAGTGCAAGCCTTGGGCGACCCTGGGCGGCTGGGCAGCCGGCGCCCGAGGCTTGCCTGCACCTCAGGTGTTGGCTGGGCAGCTGACATATGAGGCTTGCCTGTGCCTCGGGCCAGCCCTGGGCAGCTGGGGGACTGAGGGGACTGGGGGACTCCAGAGGCAGGCGCGTGGAGTGGCTGGACCCGCCTGGGGGTGGGCCCAGCTGTGCCGCGTGCCTTCCAACCCAGCAGGGCTGAGGGGACTGGGCGCTGCCATCTTGTGTCTGTGGGTGCTGCCATCTTTGAGGGCATGACAGTCAATTAGCATATTCCCTCTTTATTAGATAGGATAGTGGTAAGTTCAGAATCCTTGCCTCTGAAAGATATACTGTATCAATTTTTAATAGGAGCATTTTGAATAAGAACTACTATGAACTTAATCTACCTATGATTATTTAATTTCATAGTCAATCCTAAACAACCAGTGAAATTGGGAATTATATTTGTCAAGCAAGCTTAGCTAGGACTATTAATTTGATAACTAGGGAACGTTATATTTACTTTATAGGTAATATATTTTTAAAAATAGTTTAATTGACCTAAATTCTGAAAACTTTTGGTTTGCAGAAGAGTTAGTATTCACTAATTATTTGTTCACCTCTTCACCATACCCGTGATGTCTGGCAGGCTTTGTCATTTCTCATTTTCAAGACTAGTTAAAAATTGATAAGAAGTAAAATATATTATCCATATACCAAATAAGTGCCTCTTGAGATTATTTAAATATATAATATGTGCTTATATATGTACATGTGTATCTGTGTATGTGCCAAAACATTTTATTTTAAAAATGTGAACTGTATTTTGTATTTTTGTTTTGTAGCTTATTATTTTGTTCTCAGTGTAACTGTTTTGGATAACACCATGAAGGATGGCTATATTACATTTAAATTATTAAACCAGCTTGGAAGGGTTGAAGAACCAAGGCTCTATAAGTAAGTATAATTTAATATTATTTTTATTCATAAATTAAATGTTTGGTTTTTTTTGAGGATCCAATTTGGAAGATAATCCAAATAGTGTGGATTTTCTATGCAGGGTGCTTTCAAAGGCCTGGAGATAGGAATGTCCCTAATTTCAATAATAGCACACAGACTATAGTCGTAGAGCAGTTGTTTCACACTTGTTCAGAAGGCAAATAAATTTTAAGTCTTGATTACTTTTACAAACATCATGTTCTGTGCAGAACACCATGAAATATTAATGTGTTTTATTCAAATACTTGAATTTATGAATTTTAAAATAAAGGAATATAAAATATGGAACACTTACCCATGGTAAATCTGTCCATCTAAACCTGGCCAATTAATTTATGTTTTTATTAATAATTCTTTGCTAATAAATTTAGTCATGCTTTGGGATTTAAACTGTTTTAGATGCCAAGGAAGTAAGAGACTGCTACATGACCTTTTATTTCTCTTTTGAAAATTAAAATAGGAATATTTTCTTGCTGTAAAAAGCATGTCTTATTATATAGTAGCAAATTAGATTAATCTATAATTATATCATCTAGGGATACTTAGATTTACCATTTGGTTTATAGCCAATTTCTACACCTTTCCTTCTTTACCTCCTCCTTTTCCTCCTATATCTTCTTCTTGTACATACCCTTGTGCACACACATATTACTTTTTATTTAGCAAAATTATGATCTTATTGCAAATGTGTTCTGCATCCTGATTTTTATATAAGCGTTATTGTGTGATCACTTCTCTATGTCATTATAATCACACACATTAGATATGCCCGGCCAGTGTGGCTCATGGTTGAGCATCAACCCATGAACCAGGAAGTCATGGTTGGATTCCTGGTCAGGGCATATGCCTGGGTTGTGGTCTACATCTCCAGTAGGGGGCGTGCAGGAGACAGTTGATCGATGATTCTCTCTTGTCATTGATGTCTCTATCTCTCTCTTCCTCTCTTTGAAATCAATAAAAACATTTTAAGAAATCACATACATTAAATATAGTACCAAATATATTATTATGCCAATATAGGATTTTAAACAGGGGATATTAATAACAGATATTCAGGTTAGAATAATACCCCAAGTGGATGAGTAATGGGGCAATTAGAGTGGAACAAGATCAGAGAGGTGACTAGTGTAATGATTGATATGATGGGGGCATAAACCCAGTAAGTGGAAATGGGTTTTTAGAATTTAAATAGATCTATTTTTATGATTAAACATGTGAAAATGAAGGAAATAAACCAATTTAGAGTGAATTCAAGTTTTAATCTTTATGACTATTTAAATTATGGTGCCATTCACTGAGCTAGGAGATGTATGGAAAAGAACCAATTTAATCAGTCAATAAAAATTCTTGAGAGCTTCTGTAGGACAGAAACTGCACTAAAATTGGGGCTGAAATTTGGGGCAAATTATATATTTTTTTTACATAACTTGTCTAGTACAACAGATAGACTTTACAAATATATAATACAAATAAAATGCTGTTCATTATTTTTCTATTCAAACAATTTTAATGAATATCCACATGGATGTAGGCACTGTGCTAAATGCTGAGGATGCTGTGATAAGAAAAATAGATATGGTCTTACCCTCATTAAGCTTACAGCCTAATGAAGGAGATAAATATAATGAAATAATTATTAAAATATGTAAACATAATCTATCCATTCAAAATGTCTTGAGGAACATTATAATGTGTAAGGAAACATAAAATTGGGGATGAGGATTATTTAGTGGAGCCACTAAAAGTTTCTTTAAGGATGTTTTACATTTATTGGTTGAGAATGAAATGATGAACTAGAGTTAGTCTGCTTTGCTGTATTCCAGGCAGAGACTGATACAAACAAAGATCCTGAAGCAGGAGGGATCATAGGCCATTTCAGGGGCTGAAGGAAGTGCATTATATCTGCAAATGGAGGCAGGGAGAGAGGTAGAGAGCACCTAGGTTTTGTAGGTACTAGATTTGTAGGACATGTTTCAGGATTTATATTTTAGTTACTGGGAAAATGAAAATCATTGATGTGTTTTAACTGAGGCAATCTGGTTGGGTCAGGACTGGATTTTTATTTTGGAAAAACAGTTTGACTACAGTGGATTGAAAGCAGGCAAGACAGGGTACTGTTGCAAGAATATGGGCAAGAAACAGTCCTGAGATAGAGGATTTGCAGTGGAGGTGGAGAAATGAGGATGAATTAAAAACAGATTCAAGAGTTTTCACAGGTAAAGTCAGTAGGAATTTATGATAGATTCGATGGAGGGATTGAAAGAAAGGATAATATCAAAAGTGAACCCTAGTTGTCTGGTTTGGGCAATAGGCAGTGGTGCAATTTAAAATGGTGAGGAAATTTGTAAATTTAATGATTTTTTTTTTTTTTAATGAGAGGTAGATGGTGTTGGGGAAGGTGTACTTTAGATTAATGTTCTAGGTACATAATAAATGCTCAGGAAATTGTACTTATTAAATACTAAATTTATTTTTCTTTTGAATATCAGGCTTTTAGAATTATTCCTTTAATTCATATTTTTTTTATAAAGTAGCAGAGAACAACAAAAGATTATTATTTGAATACCCACTCCATGATAGCTGTTCAGGGGTCTACAAAAAGAAGCAGAAGATGACTTTTCTAATTTTAGAAATCAACAATCTAAACATCTAGTCAGAAAGATAAAATTTCCCAATTTACCCCCAAAAAGTATTTCCAAATATTGTGTATGGGGATGTAAATGTTATTATTATTTATTATTTTGTTTTAAATTACTGTATAAATTATTTTAATAAATACTTTAACAAACACATTGTTTGGCCTTTTCCTAAAAAATTGACCTCTTTCTATCCTGCGTTGTTAATATTATATTGATTTTAGAATGAAGTTATATTTCAAATTACTAATATGCTGAGTATATAAAATTTTCTGTTTAGAAAGAACAAATCATTTTATAAACTTCAAGAAGTCAAGATTCTTGCTCAGTTTTTAAATGATGTTGTAAATATTTCAAGCATTGGTTTGGTATATTATCAGAGCTCCAACCAACAATGTTCCACATGCCAATATAATATCCAGCGTCTCATGTTAAAATCACTTACATATCCAGAAAGGTAAGAAAATTAAAATGTTATTTAAATATGTCATTTAAATATTTAAATGTTATTTAAATATTTTAAACTTGAAAATATTGGTTTGCTAAAAAATGGTTTAAGAATTCATGTACTCAAATATTGGCTTATTGTGTATTTCAAGATGTATCTAAAAGGTGTAAAATGCATTATGTTTTATTTTTATTTGGATGAGATTCATTGGAATTGCATTATCCAAATGGGGGAAAACACACACAATTACTTCATAAGACATAACAAAAATGAAAAAATTAAGACAAATGTCTGCCTTAGAAGTTAATCAGTAATTTCTTATATATGTATATATATTTAGAGTGGTTTAGAGTTCTTAAATACAATTCTTTAGATGAGGTCCAATGACTGAAAACTCTATAATGACACATATGGTTACAGAAGATATACTAGTAAATGATCATGATTTTCAATGATCTTTTCTTTTGTCTAACTTTATAACTCTTTATTTGAGAAGAGAAAAATGTCAATTTTCATCTTCTGTATCTAAGATTCTACAGTTCGCTGGAGATTCAACCCCAAGAATATGCTGACAGGAGTGAGACTCTAGCATGTGCACAATAACAGCATGAGGAGAATCTGACTTTACACTCTAATTTTATAGTCACCTGTCTTGGCTTGTCAGTAATACACACATATCTTCATTCCAAAAATTATGACACCATCATTACTGTGTAGGTACCATTTTTTAAAGACAAGAGACTCTATCAGTATTTTTCTAAGACCATTTAATATGTTCTTCTTAGTTTCATGTCCTCACAACCAAAGAGGTCTTCCCAATATCCTTGTCCACATGGTATGGATGCACATGTTTGCCATGGCAGAATCCGTATTTCCACAAAACACTCATGTGAAGCATTCAGAACTACTGAGAGATCTTTAATGATTTGATCAACTGCCAATATGAATATATGAATTGTTCTAATGCTGTGCATCAACCAAGATAGGTTCTTTGGATTGCTAGAAATCTCTCTTCTTTAGCTGATTGCAGCATGTCAACTTTATTTCTCTCTATGTTTCTGTGTTGATATATTTGATTTCCTAAATGCCTTTCTATGAATGTTGAACTTAGTAAGTAAGAATTTTTGAATAATCCTATATA
The DNA here is from genome assembly GCF_951640355.1 of Cnephaeus nilssonii. Lineage (NCBI taxonomy): Eukaryota > Metazoa > Chordata > Mammalia > Chiroptera > Vespertilionidae > Cnephaeus > Cnephaeus nilssonii. The sequence continues at coordinate 99,566,239 of NC_137074.1, read as the reverse complement.
ATAAAGAGGTAATATGCAAATTGACCATCAAACTCTTGCACAAGATGGCCACCCCCATGTGGTCTCAAGATGGCCGCCACAAGATGGCCTGCAGGGGAGGGCAGTTAGGGGTGACCAGGCCTGCAGGGGAGGGCAGTTAGGGGTGACCAGGCTGGCAGAGGAGGGCAGTTGGGGGTGACCAGGCCTGCAGGGGAGGGCAGTTAGGGGTGACCAGACGTGCAGGAGAGGGCAGTTTGGGGTGACCCAGGCCTGCAGGGGAGGGCAGTTGGGGGCAACCAGCTTGGCAGGGGAAGGCAGTTAGTGGTGACCAGGCCAGCAGGGGAGGGCAGTTGGGGTGACCGGGTCAGCAGGGGAGGGAAGTTGAGGGTGATTGCGCCGGCAGGGGAGGGAAGTTGGGGGCAATCGGGCTGGCAGGGGAATAGTTAGGTGTCAATCAGGCTGGCAGGCAGAAGCAGTTAGGGGCAATCAGGCAGGCAGGCAGGCGAGTGGTTGGGAGCCAGCAGTCCCAGGTTGTGAGAGGGATGTCCAACTGCCCGTTTAGGCCCGATCCCTAGGGACATTTCCAGAGGGGTCCCAGATTGGAAAGGGTGCAGGTTGGGCTGAGGGGACTTCTCCCCCTGCAAATTTCGTGCACCAGCCCTCTAGTATGTAAATAGTTTCTCTTCCTTATGATTTTTCTAATATTTTATTTTCTGTAGCTTACGTTATTGTAAGAATACAATATATAAAACATATAACGTACAAAATATGTGTTAATTGACTGTTCACATTATCTATTAGTAAGGTTTCTGGTCAATAGTATACTATTAGTAGTTAAATTTTAGGAGGGTCAAAAGTTAAACACAGCCCAGCCGGTATGGCTCAGTGGTTGAGCATTGAGCCATGTGCCCAGAGAGTGCTGGTTCCATTCCTGGTTGCAGGCTTGATCCCTGGTGGGGGTGTGCAGTAGGCAGCTGATCAATGTTTCCCCCTCTCTTCCTCTTCTTTCCTCTCCCTCTAAAAATCAGCAACATTTTTTTTTTTTAAGTTAAACAGATTTTTGACTGCTCAGGGTACCTGTGCTCCTAACCCCTGCATTGTTCAAGAACATTTTGTTAATCCCCAAAAGCTAGGTTTAAAGAAGCCAGGGTTGTTGCACCATCATATTTTCCTATTCTCCCCCATTAATACTTCTGTGAACATAAGAAATGTGAGTATGCCTAATATATGGTGATGGAAAATGGTTTGACTTTGGGTGGTGTGCACACCGTGCAATATACTGATCTTTTATCATAAAAATGCACACTTTAAACCTATATGCTCCTATTAAACAATGTCATCTCAACAAATTTACTAATTAAAAAATTCATAAATAAAAAGAAAGATGAGTATGAACAGGAAAGTTAGAGACTATAGTTACATTCTCTGTTTCTGGCATTTGGATGTACATGATGCATATTGTCCATGAATGAAGTCTTCTTCCTATATATCATAAATGGAAAGAGAAACAAAAAAGATAATTCCATAGTGTAGAAGAAGCCTATAATGTAAATCTTGGCCAGACACCAGACATTTAGCTAGAATCTCTGCACATAATACAGCACAGAAGCTTTATAAGAAAGACATTTAGTTGTATACATGTGGACAGTAAAAGGATCCAAAGGCAATCCACCCATGTGTATCTAGGCAAATGCTAGAACTGGGTACTCTTGTTTAAATCTTTGCAGAATTGTGCAGCTCATTCATTGCAGTAGCTTCAAGGGTCACTGCTCATATAGATAACAGTTGACCATAATGTGTCCCTGAAGCTTTGCAACGTTGTAGATCTGGTTATAAGCAATTTTCTCTTTCTAACTGTAAGTCAACTGCTGCCATCTTTTGTGGCATATTCAGCTTAGTTTTTCCCTTATTGTTGGATACTTTATTTTTTCTCAATGTTTGCTTGTCAGAAGCACTGGCTATGCATAGACATGCATTTGAACACTTCCCTTGTTTTATATTCATAGAAGAAATATCAAGGTGGGAGAACCTTTTCAAATCTTCCCCCTCACTTCATGATGCTCTCCCTTTGATACAGAAAGTTGGTGAGCTTACAGACAGCCATTGCTTTCTCTGAGCACTTTTCTTTTTTAAATGACTTATTATAAGGGGAAAGGAAAGGCAGACAGATGTGACCACTGTTATATCTGACTCATTATCTTCTTAATTATGGGTTATGTAGAGACATTATATACAACTCATTCATTAGGGTGAAGTCATAGGTATATGCCACAGAGAAAAAGATAGCATGCATTGTAATTTTAATGTAAATAGACTATGAATATTTACTAAATTTACAAAATGTAAGTACAATTATTTTCTACTCAGGGGAAAAAAAACAACGAAAATACATTGTAGTGTTTAACAAAACTCTTTACTATTCCCTGCTGGCTGGAGATACTAACAGATGCTTAGACAAAATGTATGCTTTAAGTTTAATTACCTAGATAATTGTCATAACCATTTAGTTGCTTTTCCTATTTAGATCTGTCCAAACAGATAATGTGCAATTAATGAGGATTAGCACTGCCAAATTATTGGGAACGTGAGTAATAAAAATGCGATGCCTTATGGTACAGATTAAACTGCTAAGCACTCAACCAGTAATTATCTCTCTGCAAAAGACTGTGACAGAGACTGCAACATAATTCTCTTCCAGGTTTTTCCAGTAGAGCAGCGCCTTCGACTGTAGGGACTGAGAAGGATATTCGCAGTGGAGGGACCTGGTATGACTTCCTAAGAAAAGTTGGACTAAAGCTACCTTTAGAAACTTAACAGTAAAATGGACTCTTTTAGGCATAGAGTTCCATGAGTTTGATAAATTCATAGTCATATAACCACCACCACCAAGATCCAGAGCATTTCCATCATTCACAGAAACTGCCTTGTTCTGTTTTATTTTTTTTTATTTTCAACCTCATTCCCCACTCTTACTCCCTGGCAATCACTGTACCTGGTTTTGCCTTTTTCAAGACATTATATAAAAGGAATCAGATAGTTGTAGCCTTTTATGTATGGCTTCTTTCACTTAGCTTCATACATTTAAAATGTACCCATATTGTTTCTGATATCAATGGAAATTTTGGATGAATAGTACTTTATGTATGGATATGCCAGAGTTCATTTATCCATTCACCATTCACCATGGTTTGTTCACAGTTTTTGATATTTGTCTCTGAATAAAGCCAACATAAATATTTGCATGCAGATTTTTATGTGAAAAATAAGTTTTTATTTAGGCTGAATTAATATATATCAATGAGATTGCTGGGTCATATTGTAAGTATATGTTTGACTTTATAAGAAACTGCCAGACTGTTTTTTTAAGTGATTGTACATTTTGCATTCCAACTGACACATATCAGAATTCCACTGTTCTCCTGCACCCAAAACTATACCTTTGCCAAGGTTATTATTTGTTTTGTTTCTGTTTTCACTATTCTAATAGGTATTGAGATATCTCTTTGTGTTTTTAATTTGCATTTCTCTAATGTCAAATTATGTTGATGACCTTTGACACTTTATTAAGGGTATTTACATCTTTTAACTTAATATGATTGTTAAAGTGGTTGGTTTCAATTTATCATTTTGCTATTTTGTTTTAGTTTTTTCCTATCTGTTCTTTGTTTCCATTTTTCTCATTGTCTGCCTTCTTTTGTGTACATTGAGTAGCCTTATGCTTCCATTTTCTCTTTTGTAAGTTTATTATCTATAACTCTTTAAAAATTATTTTAGAGGTTTATCATAGTCTACCTTCAAGTGAATTTTACCACTTAACATGTAACATAAAAACTGTATAGTAATGTAATTCCACTTCTTCCATTCTAGCTTTTCTTTTGTTGTTGGCATACATTTTACTTGTACATATGCTAAAAATTCCAAAATGCAATGTATCATATTTTTAAAGAGTAAAACTATCCTATTTAATAAAAGAGTAATATGCAAATTGACCATCACTCCAACACACAAAATGGCCACCCCCATGTGGTCAAAGATGGCTTCCCTCATGTGGATGCAAGATGGCTGCCACAAGATGGCCAGCAGGGGAGGGCAGTTGGGAGGTTACCAGGCCTGCAAGGGAGGGCAATTGGGAGGGACCAGGCCAGCAGGGGAGGGAAGTTAAGGGTTACCAGGCCGGCAGGCGAGGGCAGTTAGGGACAATCAGGCTGGCAGGGGAGCAGTTAGGCATCAATCAGGCTGGCCGCAGAGTGGTTAGGGGGTGATCAGGCTGGCAGGCAGAAGCGGTTAGGGGCAATGAGGAAGGCAGGCAGGCGAGCAGTTGGGAGCCAGCAGTCCTGGATTGTGAGAGGGATGTCTGACTAGCCGTTTAGGCCTGATTCTACCAGGATTGGGCCTAAACAGGCAGTCGGACATCCCTCGAGGGGTCCCAGATTGGAGAGAGTGCAGGCTGGGTTGAGGGACACGCCCCCCCCCCCGTGCACGAATTTTGTGCACCAGGCCTCTAGTTACAAATAATATAAATAATTAGGAAAACTCATATATTTATCCACTTAGTTATCTTTTCTGGTGTACTTCTAAACCTTATGTGGATGTATACTTTCATGAGGTATAAATTATATTTTGACTAAAGGATTTCCTTTAAGTTTTTTTGTAGTATGGGTCTGCTGGTTGTTAATTTTTTTCCCCAGTCTTTTGTCTGAAAAAGTTTTTTGATGCCTTCTTTTAAAAGATAATTTACCTGGTTATATAATTCTAGTTTGATAATTTTTTTTTTTTACTTTGACTTTAAAGATGTTGCTGTGCTGTCTGCTACCATGCATTTATTCTAATGAGAAATTTGTTACTATCCTTCCTTTGTTCCCATGAAGAAAATATGCTTTTTTTCCTCTCTGGCTAGTTTTAAGATTTTTTCATCACTAATATTAAAGAGTTTGATTATGTGACATGTAATTTTATTCATACCTCTTGCGTTTTGAGTTTTTGACCTCTTGGGTGTATGATCTTATAGATTTCATCAAGTTTTATTAAAATTTGTAACTATTTTTAAAAATATATTTTTCTGTGTCCTTTCTTTCTCTCTCCCTTTGGTGACTATTTCAAGTTTATTAGGCTGCTTGAAATTATCCCACAGCTCACTGATGATCTGTTAATTTTTAAATTTGATTCCTCTTTTACTTCATTTGAATATATTTTGTTGCTATATCTTTAAGACCACTATTCTTTTCTTCTAGAATGTCTAATCAGATATGAATCTCATCCAGGGTACTTTTCATATCAGAAATTGTAGTTTTCACCTCTAGAAGTTGGATTTGGGTTGATTTTTTAAATCTTTTATGTCTCTACTTAACTATTTGAATGCATGGAATACAGTTATAATAATTCTTTTAATGTCCTTGCCTGCTGTTTCTTATATTTGTGCTAGTTCTGGGTTAGTTTCAATTGATTGACCATCATGTGGGTCCATTTTCTTGCTTCTTTGCATTCTTGGTAATTCTAATATTATAAATATGTGAATAGCAGAATCACTTAATGACAGAGGTAATTTATCCATTAGTAAATTTAATGACATACTTGTCCTACTATGGCAAGTTAAAAATGAGGTGTAGCCCTGGCTGGGTGGCTCAGTTGGTTGGAGTATCATCAGTACAAGAAAAGGTTGCAGGTTTGATTCCCAGTCAAGGCACCTACCTAGGTTGCAGGTTTGAAGCCCAATCAGGGCATGTACTGGAAGTAACTGATTACTGTTTCTATATCACATTGATATTTCTCTCTCTCTGTCTCTCTGTATCTATCTCTCTCTTAAAACCATTAAAAAAGCATTTTGTCACATGTGAATTAAAAAAAAAAAAATGAGGTGGAGGGAGATCCAAAATACTGAAGGCACATTCAGTGAATAAAGGATATAGCAGGATAAATAATTGATATAAGTATAGATAAATTTGGCTGGGGGAGTGGTAAAGTCATTCCTCTACTTAATTCTTAATAATGGAGAAAGGATGAATCTGATTTTTCAATTATATTCTGATCTATAATAATAAAAGCATAATTTCTAATTAGACCAGACGTCTTTCTGGACAACCTTCCAGATGAAGCCAGGGCTGCAAGAGAAGCCCGGGTCCCAGGTGCCTGCTGGCAGCTGGAGTGAAGCGTGGGTCCTGGGTGCAAGAGGGAAGCCGGTGCCAGCAGCTGGGGGGAAGAAAGGCCTACTCTTGCATGAATTTTTGTGCATCGGGCCTCTAGTAATGTAATAAATATATATCTTTGCTAAATCTAAAAAACCTTATGAGATTAAAAGTACAGTCATTTTATACTTACTGCTATATTATTCTATATAATAAAAGGCTAATATGCAAATCGACCGAATGGTGGAATGACCGGTTGCTATGACACACACTGACTACCAGGGGGAAGACGCTCAATGCAGGAGCTGTCCCCTAGTGGTCAGTGCGCTCCCACAGGGGGAGCACCACTCAGCCAGAAGCCGGGCTCAGGGCTGGCAAGCGCAGCGGTGGTGGCGGGAGCCTCTCCCGCCTCCGCAGCAGCACTAGGGGTGTCCAACTAACAGCTTAGGCCCACAGGGAGTGGGCCTAAACCGTCAGTCGGACATCCCTGTGGGCCTAAGCCATCAGTCGGACATCCCTGAGGGCTCCTGAACTGTGAGAGGGCGCAGGCCAGGCTGAGGACCCCCCCCCCCCACGAGTGTATGAATTGCACGCACCGGGCCTCTAGTCTATAATAATAAAAGTGAAATATGCAAATCGACCAAATGGCAGAACAGCAGAACGACCGTCTGGACGTCCTTCCGGACAACCTTACAGATGACCTTTTGGATGAAGCCAGGGCTGCAGCTGTGGGATTGAGGCTGCTGCCCTGGCTGTGAAGGCCTACTCTTGCACGAATTTTGTGCATTGGGCCTCTAGTTAACAATAAAGTTTAAACATACCTTTATTATTTAAAATGTAAAATACTGTAGTATTGTATATCAGCTTTTATAATTAGATATGAATATCTATATTTTATAATTTTCAAATATATTAGCAGAAATAGAAAATAGGTTTATTTAAAAATTGAATAATTTAACCTCTCTGTTGAATATTTTAAAACTTTATTCAATGATGTATTAACTAAGCTAGAAGAAGACAGGGAGCAATGTGTCTCTTGAACTAGATAAGTGCAAATGAACACCAGAACCTATGAATTTGAATTACCCTTTTTTCCTTGACTACATTTTATTGCTGATACAGAAAATTTCTATTTATTGCTACCATTTTTTTTAGCTACTTTTCCGAACCTTTGCCAATCTTGTCTTATTCTAGTTAATTACTTTTTTGAAGGTTTTCAAGATATTAGCAAGAAGATAACTAGACAAGATGCCTGATTTACTTGACTTCTCAAAAATCTTCAAATACCAACTACACAATCTCTCCAAGATATAGAATAATTTACACATTATTATTTCCACTTGAGTAGGTGGCAAAGAGAATTGATTAAATCATTTTTTTAACATTTGTCTATGCTATTCAACCTAACTCTTCCATAGTGACTATCAATGATACAAGAGGTGGCCTGACTACTGAGATGAGTTCAGGTTTCAGTTATTCAGTTTTTTGAGTATCCAATAATATCTACCATACATTGTAAATATTCCAATGAAGCAGCAAAGAGAGAAGTAGAAACACACAGAATCTCCCCTACCCAACCCCCCCATTGTGTCTACTTCATCCCAGTATAGCCCAATAAGAGAGTGGAAATCATGATGTAGGTGTGTTCCAACTCCCAGCATTTGGAGAACTAGTTAGTTATAGGCATAACATAATCTAATATTTATGAGAAAAAAAGAAACTTTGTTGTTTTACCAAGAGTTTTTTTTTCTTTCTCTTTTTCTCTCTCACAGACCCCCACTCTGCAAGTATGATATTGTACTTAAAGAAAATGAGGAGGTATTTCTCAATCCATGTACCTGTATACCAGAGGAAATATAGCATGCCTTCTTACATCAATTGTAACAACTTGTTTGTGAAGTAAAGAAGTTGTAAATGGGAACAGTGTAATCAGTATTTCTTTTAGAATGTACTGTTCAACCTGGGATTCAGATATTTCTACTTCTTAAAAAATTTTTTAAGAATCAAAAATATGCAAAAATTAAAAAAATGCATAAGGCAAATCATTCTGAATATATTCTAAAAGCTGTTTATTTCTGTTTACCTCAATCAACTGTTTATCATCTAATGTTTCCCTTAATTACTTATCCTATATAATAAAAGCCTAATATGCTAAGTGTCTGGTCGTCCGGTCATCCATTCAACCAATCAAAGTGTAATATACTAATGATATGCTAAGGCCGCTCAACTGCTCACTATGATGTGCACTAACCACCAGGGGGCAGACAGTTGATTGGTCAACCAGTTGCTATGATGTGCAGTGGCCACCAGGGGGCAGATGCTCCAACTGGTAGGTTTGCTTGCTGGTGGGGTCTGGCCGGCTCCATCCCCGATTGGTCCCCCCCACCAGACCCCACCGATGCATGAATTTGTGCACCAGGCCTCTAGTTAATAGATAATATGTCTTTAGAAAGAAGAGGAGCATTGCTTCAATACACAGTCTTATAATTCTCCACTTCTCAGACTGCAGTGGTAAAATAAATGAATATTTTTAAATTATAAATTTGTCACTTGGAAAAGTCACTTGGATTAATGCGAATCTTATAAACACAAATACACCTTCTGTTTAGTGGTCTATTTAGCATTTTTATGATGCTTTGTACATGAAGATTTTGTTCCTATGGAGCATAATAATCTTCGGGTCCATAATATTTAAGGCCAAATCTTAGGTCCACTACTACTAATGGTATTATCATCGGTAATTAAATTTACCTCACCATGTTTCAGTTACCTAAGAATTTTTGTGAAGATTGATTCAATACTTTGACTAGTATCTGCTTATAATGATAATAAAAATAATAATAGCTAACACATAAATTAATATATTCCTATTCATTTAATTGTTACAAAAACCCTATGTGATTGGCCTTGTTATCTCCACTGATGAAGAAACTGAGGCACAGAAATGTTAACTAACTTACCCAGGATCATAAACAAAACCAGAATTGCAAGCTAAAAAGTGTGGCTCATGTGTCCATATTTTTAACCGCTATAGTATGTGTTTCTCCACAGTTTAATACATGTTACTAGCTATATTTACAAGTATTACTTTCAGAGTAAATAACATAAATGTCCTTGGCATTGTCCTTTTTACCTGTCCAGTCCAGGAATTCCTGGCCTCAGATCTCTCACTTATGTGTGAATGCTCCCAAGATTTCTTTTATGTATGTTTTAAACCAATCTATCAACTTAGTCTCTAAGCTTCTGAATTCCTCCTTTATTCGGGGGAATTGCTGGGGCTGCCTTAACAAAATACCACAGACAGAGTGGCCCAAACAACATATATTTTCTCAAGTTCTGTAGGCTAGAAGTCTAAGATAGGTATCAGCAGGTTTGGTTTTCTCTAAGGCCTCTTTCCTTGAGTTATAGATAGCCACCTTCTTTTTTTCTTTTTATAATTTGTTTTTATTGATTTTTAGAGAGAGAAAAAGAGAGAGAGAGAGAAGTATTGATGAGAGAGTAACATCAACATTAATTGGTTGCCTCCTGCATACTCCCTGCTGGGGATCGAGCCTGCAACTGGGCATGTGCCCTGACCAGGAATCAAACCTCTGACCTTTTGTTGCATGGGTGGAAGCTCAACCACTGAGCTCCACAGGCTGGGCAATAGCCACTTTCTTGCTGTGTTCTCATGGTCTTTCCTTTGTGCATGGTGTCTCTAAATTTCCTCTTATAAGCACACCATTCAGATTTGAGTAGGGCCCACCTCAATGAATTTATTTTAATTTAGTCCTCTCTAAAGGCCCTATCTCCAAATACAATCACATTCTGAGATACTGAGGGTTAGGAGTTTAGCATATGAATTTGGGGAGGGGGCATAGTTCAGCCCATAATACCTTCTATGTCTCATTGGTTTCACAATGCTGCTGTCCCCTCTACTGTCTGACAGTTGTTGCAAAGAGCTCCTTCAGTTTTTTCTGTCTCCAGACACAGAGACACCTTCTCTCTCACCTCTGTCACTTAGGCATTTGCTCACAAATTTCCCACATTCTTAAAACCACGAACTGTTAGGTAGTTTCACTTTTCCAATTTCCCCCAATTAACTTGGCAAATATCCCCAGAAATGTTTGAATCTCAGTCAGTTACATTAATTACATATAAAATGAAAAAAAAAAGCATTATACATATGTTACCAGAAGCAAAAATCCTGTTTTAACAGGCCTCTTGATTACAGAGAAAGAGTAGCCAACTTGTCTCGCAGCATAGTAAATGACTCCATAACCCTCATAATAAAACTTCCTTGCCATGGGTGATAGAAACTTACAAGGATAACTCGAAGACATAAACTTATAAAATGTTGTTAGGTTTTCATATTAAATTATCACCTTCAATATCCTAATTCCTTACGCTTTTATTTTGTTTGTTTGTTTGTTTTTCAAGGTAAAGGTTAACAAGGGAAGGAACCCTTGAAGCTTGTCTTGGTGGTGAGAGAAATAAACTCCTCTGACACACAAGTTTATAATCTTCTAGGAATATTTTAATCATACTTATTTTTTTGAAATTTGTGGAGATCATAGATCAAAAATAGAAGAAGAAAAATATGTATTTTCCAGAGGCCTACAAAGAAGTACAGATGTTCTATAGCAATTATCTGGTCAACAAAGAGAACAAATAGCTATTATTCACAAAATATGTTACGCCAGGCTGCTTTGAAGACATGAAGTTCTGGATCAGATACAAAGAGAGTGGAGAGATGAGGTGTTTAAAATCTTTGTCCTTAAGAATGTCTACTTGGCACAGGTCACAGAATCAACTCAACAGGGTCTTTAAAAGTTCCCTCACAAATGTAGCTTGAAGATTTTAGGTCAAGATGACGGAGTGGGCAAATGCTGTGCTCACCTCCTCTCATGACCACATTTAAATTACAATTAAATTATAGAACAGCCACCCATGAGAACTATGTGAAGATTGGCTGAACAGAACTCCTATCACTAAGGATATAAAGAATAAGCAATGTCGAGACTGGTAAGGAGGGACGGAGATGTGAAACAGGCAGGTCCCACAGTCACGTGCAGTGTTTGAGAATCAGGAGGGATATCTTGGCTGCATAGGTGCCCACTGAGGAGAAAGGGGTAGCAGTCCCAAACTGGGTTCCCTAGCCTGGAGTACCAGTGTGACAAAGAGAATTCCCCCAACAGTTGGCTGTGAAAGCCAGCAGCGTCTCCATCCATGTGAGACAGGGCTGCTGTGGACCCAGGCAGGTGAGAGGGGGCTGCTGTGGACCCAGGCATCTACAAGCACTAGCCCTAAACTCTAGAGATGGGGCAGCAGCTCAAATAAGCCTGGGACACAAGGAGAGGAACTGAATTGTCTGGGTTCAGGGTGAGGGCTGGAGGGGCAGCTCTCTCTGAACTAAAGTGCTGGTAAGTGCCATTGTTTTTGTTGACCCCTCCCCACACAGCTGGCAGGTGCAAGTGAACACTAAATCTGTCTCCATTAACCCTTTGCACTCGCTTGCTTTTTTCTCGATTCCTTTATTCTACTCGGGATTTAATTTTTTAAATACCCCAGATTTTACAAAGCGCGGCAGTAGAATAAAAAACTGGAGTTTCTTTTCATACAAACTTATTTATTTGGATTTTTTTTTATATTTCAAATTATTGATACATTCAAAGAGTAATTTTAATCTCGACATCTGAGTGCAAAAGGTTAATCTGACTAAAACCACTCTTGCCCCATACTGGTGATACTGACCCAATTTAATCACCTGGCCCAAACCTTTTTCAGAGGTTAATACACCTAAAACACAGATGTTCTAAAGCAATTATCTGGTTCCAAAATATAGACTTTTTAAAAATCTCTTAAAGATTCAAAACCCCAAACAAGCAGTCCTGTAACTCTTGGCAAGTGGCCCCATGTCTGGCACCAGTAGTAGCAGGCCTCAGTCACTTCCAAGCCCAGCACAGGCAGCCACCAACCACAGATAAGTTTATAACTCTTACCAGATGACCCCAGGCCAGACATAGGCAGCAGCTAATCTTAGCCTTCACCAGAGCCTTTCCAAAGGGGTCCCAGTACCAATATACCCAGTGGCCAGCTTTAGATCACACCAGAGCACTACCTAATAAGATCCACAAACAGTGCATGCAAAAGGTGGGCTTGTCAGGCACCAGAGACCTGCTAAAGTAAATCCCATGCTGTGGGGTCATCTCATACACAATAGCTTTTCTGCTATTGTCACAACCAGTCCTCATAGCCAGTCAACCTGAGGTCAGGTCCACTAATTGATGTGCCAACAGCAATTAAGGTCAACTCCAACAGGAGAGCACATATAATCCACAAAAAAGACACCCCTAGAGAACTCAGCACAGGTGACCAGGAGCAATGAACCACTGGGCCAAACAAGATACTACTATATAAGGCCACTCTGCCAAGACTGGGAGAGGTAGCAGAATTATCAATTATATAGAAAGAAATTCAGAGAGATAGCCAAAATGAGAGAGTCCCAATCAAGATGAACCCAAAAACACCTACATCAAGACACATTATAATTAAATTGGCAAATGTAAAAGACAAAGAAAATCTTAAAGGCCGCAAGAGAGAGTCAGAACGTTACCTACAAGGGATCTCCCACTAGACTACTATCAACTTATTTCTCAATAGAAACACATCAGGCCAGAAAGGCATGGCATGAAGTGTACAAAGTGATGAAAAGCAAGAGACTGAATCCAAGACTAGTCTATCTAGCAAGGCTATCATTGAAGGTGAAATCAGGAGCTTCACAGACACACACACACACACACACACAAAGCTAAAGAAGTTTATTACCACCAAACCAGCAATGTAAGAAAGGCTAAAAGGACTATTGTAAAAAGAAGAAATAGAGGAGAAACCAAGATGGCGGCATAGGTAAACACCTGAACTTGCTGCCTCGTACAACCACTTCAAAACTACAACTAAAAGACAAAACAGACATCATCCAGATCCACAGGAAGGCTGGGTAAGTGGAAATTCTACAACTAGAAGGGAAGAGAAAAGCACACTGAGACTCAGAGAAGCTGCAGAAGTAAAGTGCAGAGGTACAGAGGCGCGCGCCCAGAGAGGGCTGGAAACTGAGTATGCGGCTGGCTTTTTCAATCCGCAGGGAGACACAAGCTCCCAATTGCTCTGAACTCCAGTTCTGGGTGAGACTCTGGGCATCCAGACTCATACGGGGAGAAACTGGACTGTCTGGCAGCAGGCGGAATGCGAGGGTGGCTTTCTCTCAGAGGTGCTTACAGTGATTACTGAGAGACACTGAGACCCTGGGGCCTCTTAGGGCAGGGCTGATGGGAAGCCATTGCTGTTTGCTCCGCCCTGAGACTCCGCCCCATCCAAGCTGTACGCAGAGGCTTTTGCATATGAATGGCCTGGTCCTTTGAATCTAACCTTATCTAACAAACTGCAGCTGAGTCAGAGAGACCCAGAACATCCAAAAGAAGGCCCAAGGCCCCACAACAGCTTGCATTTCTTCATAGCTGGGCCTCATCTGGGCACCTCCAAAAACCAAACAAAGAAGAGGAATCTGCAGATCTCTCCGTAGCTCCTGCTGGGTGGCCTCAGGCAGAGGCTAAATTAGCACCTACTTGGAGATCCAAGAGCTAGTATACCCAGGGGTCCGAATAGGACCATCCAGATTACAACTCCTCAGATCCATAAGGGATACACTCAGGGGGCAGACTCAGTGAGCACCAAAGCCCCACTGAAGCTAGTCTTGCCTCATAAGGGTGTCTCCAGCACAGAAGTTCTCCCATCATAGACACAGCTGATCCTCACAGACAATTGGCCTGGAGGTTAATTCCTCCCAGTGATACCAACAACAATCAAGGCTTAACTACAACAAGACTGTGCACACAGCCCACAAAGGGGTGCACCAAGGGTGTCCACCTCAGGTAACTGAGGAGGCTGAGCTACTAGGCCCTATAGGACATCTAGCACACAAAGCCACTCTATCAACTCAGGGAAGCAGCCAAAATGCGGAGACAAAGAAACAGGTCACAAATGAAAGAAATGGAGAAAATCAAACTACTGGATATAGAGTTCAAAACCACTTTAAGGTTATAAGGTTTTTCAAGAATTTTTTAAAAAATGCCAATAAATTTAGTGAAACCCTTGAGGATATGAAAAAGGAACAACTAGAAATTAAGCATACACTGACTGAAATAAAGAATAATATACAGAAATCCAACAGCAGACTAGAGGATTGCAAGAATCAAGTCAAAGATTTGAAATACAAAGAAGCAAAAAAACACCCAACCAGAAAAGCAAAAAGCAAAAAGAATCCAACAATATGAAGATAGCGTCAGGAGCCTCTGGGACAACTTCAAGCATATCAACATCCGAATTATGGAAGTGCCAGAAGAAGAGAGAGAGCAAGATACTGAAAACCTATTTGAAGAAATAATGACAGAAAACTTCCCCACATGGTGAAAGAAATAGACTTACAAGTCCAGGAAGCACAGAAAACCCCAAACAAAAGGAATCCAAAGAGGACCACACCAAGACACATCATAATTAACATGCCAAGAGCAAAAGACAAAGAGAGAATATTAAAAAGCAGCAAGAGAAAAACAGTTAGTTACCTACAAGGGAGCATCCATATGATTGTCAGCTGATTTCTCAACAGAAACTATGAAGGCCAGACAGGAGTGGCAAGAAATATTCAAAGTGATGAATAGCAAGAACCTACAACCAAGATTACTCTACCCAGCAAAGTTATCATTCAGAATTGAAGGTCAGATAAAGAGCTTCACAGATAAGAAAAAGCTAAAGGAGTTCATCACCACCAAACCAGTATTATACAAAATGCTGAAAGGTATTTTTTAAGAAGAGGAAGAAGAAGAAAATAGAAAGGGAGTGGACTGACAATCCTTGGGGGAAAGGGGTGTGGAGGGTGCGGGAAGAGACTGGACAAAAATCATACACAATGGATGAGGACAGTGGGGCGGGGGGGTAATGGCAAGGGGTGGGGTGGGAACCTGGTGGAGGGGAGTTATGGGGGGAAAAAAGAGGAACAACTGTAATAATCTGAACAATAAAGATTTAATTTAAAAAAAGAAGAAATAGAAAGAGGGGGAGGAACACAAACATAAAGAATAAAAGTGGCAATACCAGTGCCTATCAATAATAACCTTAAACATAAATGGATTAAATGCTCCAATCAAAAGACATAGAATAGCTCAATGGATAAGAAAACATGACCCATACAGTATATATGCTGTCTACAAGAGACCCACCTCAGAACAAAGCACTCAAACAGACTGAAAGTGAAGGGATGATAAAAAAGTTCTCAGGCAAATGAAAAAAAAAAAAAATCTGGGGCAGCAGTACTTATGTCTGATAAAATAGACCTCAAAGTGAAAGCCATAACAAGAGATAAGGAAGACAACTCCATAATACTAATGGGATCTATACAACAATAGGCTATATGTACCCAATACAGGAGCATCCAAATATATTTTTTAAAAAAATCTGGAAGATATCAAGGGAGAGATTGACAGCAATACAATCATAGTAGGGTACTTTAGTACCTCACTAAAATCACTGGATAAATCTTCTAGACAAAAAAATCAACAAAGAAACAGTAATCCTAAATGACACATGAGATAGAACTAGTTGACATCTTCATGACATTTCACCCCAAAGCTATGGTATATACATTCTTCTCAACTGCACTTGGGATATTTTCATAGATAGGCCACACATTAGGACACAAGCTAAGTCTCTACAGATTCACAAAGGTTGAAATCATATGAAGTATCTTCTCAGATCACAATGGCATGAAGTTAGAAATCAGCTACAATAAAAACACTAAACAAAACAAAACAAAACCCAAACATATGGAGGCTAAATAGCATGCTCTTAAACAATGAATGGGTTACCAAAGGGATCAAAGAAGAAATAAAAAAACATCCCAGAAACAAATGAAAATGAACACACAACAATCCAAAATCTATAGGACACAGTGAAAGCAGTCCTAAGTGGGAAGTTCATAGCACTACAGGCCTATCTCAAAAAACAAGAAAAACTTGTAATAAGTTGTCTAACACTACAACTTAAATAATTAGAAAGAGAACTACAAGAAAAGCCAAGAGTAAGTAGAAGGAAGGATATAATAAAGATCAGAGCAGAAATCGATGACATAGAGACACCCTCACCCCTAAAATACAAAAGATCAATAAAACCAAGAGCTAGTTCTTTGAAAAGATCAATAAGATTGATGAACCTCTAGCCAGACTCACCAGGAAACAAAGACCGGGGACCCAAATAAACAAAATCATAATGGAAAGAAGTGAAGTAACAACTGACCCCACAGAAATACAAAGGATGGTAAAAAAAATACTATGAACTACTTTATTCCAAAAATACTATGAGCTACTTTTTTCTGAAAACTTGGATGAAATGGACATATTCCTAAAAATCAATCAGGAAGAATCATAAAACTTGAATAGGCCAATAACAATTGATGACATTGAAGCAGTAATAATAAAAAAAAAACTTCCAGGAAACAAAAGCCCTGGTCCTGACTGCTTTACTGTGGAGTTTTACTAAATATTCAAAGGAGAATTAACACTTATCCTCCTCAAACTATTCCAAAAATTCAAGAGGAAGGAACACTTCTAAGCTTTTTCTATGAGGTCAGCATTACCCTAATTCCAAAAACCAGAGGAAGTCACCATAAAGAAAGAGAACTATAGTCCAATATCCCTGATGAACATAGATGCAAAAATCCTGAACAAAATATTAATAAATGGGATCCAGCAATACATTAAAAAGATCATACACCATGACCAATTCTGATTTATTCCAGGGATGCAAGGCTGGTACAATACTCACAAATCATTGAATGTGATGCATCACATTAATGTATTGCAAGACAAAAATCACAGGATCATATCAATTGATGCAGAAAAAGCATTTGACAAAATCCAACATCCTTGGCAAAGTGGGAATAGAGGGATCATACCTCAACATTATAAAAGCCATACATGACAAACCTCGAGCCAAAATCATACTCAATGGGCAAAAACTAAAACCATTTCCCCTAAGAACAGAATAAGACAGGGATGCTCTCTTTCACCATGCTTGTTCAAGATAGTACTGGAAGTCCTAGCTATAGTGATCAGACAAGAAAAATAAATAAAAGGCATCCAAATAGAAAAAGAGGAAGGGAAACTCTCATTATTCCCAGATCACATGATACTATACATAGAAAACCCTAAGGATTCCATTAAAAAACTACTAAATTTAATAAATGAGTTCAGAAACTTAGCAGGATACAAAATTAACATCTAGAAATCAATAGAATTTTTATACACCAATAATGAAGTATCAGAAAGAGAAACTAAACAATCACATTTACCATTGCAACAAAAAAATTAAGATACTTAGGAATAAACTTAACCAAGGAGGTAAAAGACTTGTACCCAGAAAACTACATGAAAAAAGAGATAGAAGAACATATAAACAAGTGGAAGAATATGCCATGTTCATGGAGTGGTAGAATCAACAAAGATTAAAACAAACAAATAAACAAACAAAGAACCAAATAAACCAATGTAAGAATAGAACAAAATTCCAGAAAAAGAACTAAACCAAATAGAGGCAAGCAATATAACAGATGCAAAGTTCAAAAACACTGGTTATAAGAATGCTCAATGAACTTAGGCAAATAATAGATAATTTCTGTGAGAATTTCAATAAAGAGGAAATGTAAAAAGTATATAGAAATTATTAAAAAGAACCAGTCATAAATGAAGAATGCAATAACTGAAATGAAGACTACATTTTATAGAATCAACATCAGATTAGATGAAGCAGAGGATAAAGTCAGTGATTTGCAAGATAAGGTAGCAGAAAACACCCAATCAGAACTGCAAAATAATAATAATAATCTCCCTATATATATAAGCCTAAGTGACCATTATGACCGGTGGACCAGAATGACTGGAATGACCAGTCGCTATGACATGCACTGACCACCAGGGGGCAGATGCTCAATGCATCTCAGCCAGAAGCTGGGCTCACAGCTGGCGCAGCTGTGGGAGCCTCTCTGGCCTCTGCAGCAGTGCTACCAAAGGCGGCAGCTGGTGGCAGCGGCAGGCAGCAGCCACAGAGCTGGAGAGAGCAGGAGGCTTGGGTTGCCCCTGGCAATGGAGGAAGCCAAGCTTCCTGCCTGCCCACCCTGGCCTTCCCTGGCCTCCACTCAAGGCTACAAAGTTTCAATTATAGAAGATAAATAAATCCCAGATACCAGGGCCTCTGCTTGGGTCGCCGGGGTTGGGGGGGGGGGGTGGCCAGCCTGCAAACCACCACAGGCCCCTTGCCCAGGCCGTCCCATGCCCCAAGGGAACCCCCACCCTGATCTGGGACACCCTTCAGGGCAAACCAGCCGGGCCCCACCCGTGCACCAGGCCTCTATCCTATCTAATAAAAGAGTAATATACAAATTGACCATCACTCCAACACACAAGATGGCTGCCCCCATGTGGTCAAAGATTGCTGTCCCCATGTGGACACAAGATGGCCACCACAAGATGGCCTGCAGGGGAGGGCAGTTAGGGGTGACCAGGCCTTCAGGGGAGGTCAGTTAGGGGTGATCAGACTGGCAGGGGAGCAGTTAGGCATCAAGCAGGCTGGCAGGGGAGTGGTTAGGCATCAATCAGGCTGGCAGGCAGAAGCGGTTAGGGGCAATCAGGAAGGCAGGAAGGTGAGCAGTTGGAATCCAACAGTCCTGGATTGTGAGAGGGATGTCCTACTGCCCGTTTAGGCCTGATCCCGGTAGGATCAGGCCTAAACGGGCAGTAGGACATCCCTCGAGGGGTCCCAGATTGGGCTGAGGGACACACACCCCCCATGCACAAAATTCATGCACTGGGCCTCTAGTATTAAATATTATTCTATTGCTCAGCCATAAAAACAGAATGAAATTTTACTATTTGTGACATGGATAAAACTAGAGGGTATTATGTTAAGTGCAATAAGTCAGAGGAAGACAAATGCCATATGATTTTACTTATATGTGGAACCTAAAAACAAAATAAATGAACAAACAAAAAAGAAAAAAAAAAACTCATAGATACAGAGAACTAACTTGTGGTTGCCAGATGGCAGGGGGTTGGAGGGCTGGGTGAAGAAGGTGAAGGGATTAAGATGTACAAATTAGCAGTTACAAAATAGTCACAGGGATGTAAAGTATAGTTTAGGGAGTCAATAATATTGTAATAACAATATGGTGTCAGGTGGGTACAAGACTTACTAAGGGATCTCTTTTTAAGTTATATAAATGTCTAACCACTATGAATACTCCTAAAACTAATATAATATTAAATGTCCATGGTAATTGAAAAAAAGTTAACAATAAACCTATAAAATCAATTTAGTTTGATGATGATTATTATTTTTTAAAATCCTCACCTGAAGATATTTTTTCCATTGATTTTTAGAGAGAGTGGGAGGGAAGAAGGGGGAGAGAGAGAGAGAAAGAGGGCGAAACATCAATGTGAGAGAGACACATAGATTGGTTGCCTCCATACTGGGGCCAAGGATCTAAACTGCAACCAGGTGTATGCCCTTGATTGGGAATCAACACTGGTCAGGGCTAGTTTGATTATTTTAAAGTTAATTTTAGGATTTATCTAATTAAATAATATATAACCTATTTTATTTATATGACTTCTTTGTGTTTCCACTGAATAATACAATTTTATATTAAAAATTAATCAATAACAAAGCCATAAATCATAACTTTGTTACCCAGAGTAGTCAACTGATATGATAAGTGGAAATAATCAAAGGCCAAATGGACTATATTTATTTTAATAAGCTATACTTAAAAAATAAATTGCACCACCCAGAGAGGTTGTAATATCATTCTAATCTACTGTATAATTGTTTAATCATGTGTGTCCAATACAGATGAGGCACAACTATGTAAAACTACTTACTACTAGTTAATTATATTCATAAAAGTTTTGTAAGTCATAACATTTATGGCTTATACATGAACCCTGTTGTTTTATTTTTTACATCATTATAGTAATAGCAAATACAAAATGACTACTTATTATCTACCAGTCAGTTTGAACTCCAACTTGAATTGTTGTGATTTGATTATCTATCTATCTATATAAAACCCTAAGCGACCGGATGACCGGATGACTGGACAACTGGCCGGTAGCTATGATGCACACTGACCACCAGGGGGCAGACACTCAATGCAGGAGCCACCCCCTGCTGGTCAGTGCGTTCCCACAGGAGGAGCGCCACTCAGCTGACCAACAGGAGCCAGACGGGCTCACGGCTGGTGAGTGAAGCTACAGTGGCATGAGCATCTCCCACGGATACTCCCTCTGTGCGACCCCTCCCCCATGAGCTGGCCAGGCCGAGGACCCCACCAGTGCATGAATCCATGCACTGGGCCTCTAGCTGATTATATAATAGGTATTAGGTAAGTTTTGGTGAATAAATAAATGGGTGGCTGGGTCAATTAGAAGTCAAATCCTGTGGGAAAGAAGCATAGGCAAAAAGAGGAATCCTGGCTCAGAAACTGTGATGTGGCTGCTGAGTCCCTGCCAACTGCAATGAGGCTTGCTGAATGTGACCATCCCTGCAAAGCTCCAGACACATACGCTGGTTTCTAATGTGTGCTTTTAGGATCTCAGGATAAAGACATTGCTAAAAGTTACCATATACCCGAGTTCTGCCTCTGACAATACAACCTGCTTCTCCAGGCCACATGAACAACATTGTTAGAAAACAGTAGGGGAATGACTATGGGGCTAGAAAATGTAGGACTTCAAAGCACAGATAACTTTTTCATTCATAATTTCTTTGTTCCTTTGAACACGTGGTACATGCAAAAAGAAGGAGATATGGGAGTGGAGGTGAATAGCTGGTGATTCAGATGGTATTGATGAATTGGTTTTGGATTTCTGTATCATGGCTGACATTTTTGGAATCCTAGGCTCTTGTCTAGGATTTGAATTATATGTCACAGGGACATGGAAGAATGCATTTGCATGTAGATTAGCAGTAATGATAAAGTGCTTAAAATGTAACATAATATTACAGACAGTGTTTGAAGATTCAAACAACAGATCACTCATTCAGATTCACTAGGACCCTATGGAATATTCTTCCAGCTTTATACTTTACCTCTATTAGCTCCTTCCAGTTCTTAACTCATAATTTGCCCTCACACTTTTCTTCTCTCTTGGGCCCTTTCTTGGATTTTTTCATGGTTAACTTGTTATCTCTCTCAGTGTCACTCCTTCCTTTGCCTTTGCCTCCTCTTCTGTTTCCCAGAGATGGCATTTTATATCTGTTACAGCACAAGGCATTAAAACTCTGGGCTTACTTGTCTGTATCCATCACTAGAATGGAATTTTCCTGAGATAGGAAGTTTTGTATTATACATATTTGTATTTTCAGGGTCCATGTGAATGACTGGCCTGTTTCAGGGGCTCCATAAATACATGTTGAATGATAAATGAAAAATTAAATAAGTAGAACAGTAAGTTTTTAGCTTACTTGGGGAAGAGTGGGCAGAGACCAGTGTGTGCAGGCTATTTAGAAGAACAAAATGTTAAAAGTGGTTCTGGTTAGAGATCAGAGAGCTCCCCTTGTACAACAAATTTAAAAGTATCCATGTCTTAAGCTCTTTTCTAAGAATAAAGTAAAACCAGATTTTAATATAGTATTTAAGAATACTTTTCATTTATAACTAAATTTAAAATTTTTCCACTATATCATTAAAATATTAAAACATTCATTAACACTCTAAACACATGGAAGAATTTAAGTTTCAGGTCTTGCCTTAATAACTCTCTGGGTAGAGAGACCATTTAAAGGTTTTTCTAAAAAGTCTACTGCAGGCCCAGATTCTGAAATAACTGGATTTTGTCAGTTGAAGTTGTCATGGTTTTCCATTTTATTTTTTTTACTCTCCAATATTTGTTAGTGTTGTTTTACCTGTAACCCTTGATAGACATATTTAATTGGGGAAACATCTTTTCAGATAAGGGTTGTCAAAGTGAATGGCAAATGGAGAACTAGAAAGTAGGTTTACTCTTAGCAAGACACTATTTAAGTATGGAGACATAGGATGAGAGACAGACAAAGTGAGAAAATTAGAATTTATTAAGAATATATTTTATTTTAATGATCAAACTAAATGTATTCTCAGAACCACATGACCTAGGACACTGTCCCCAAGAAACTTTCATTCTAAAAGACAACATACTGTTTCTGTTAACAGTGAGTTATTGAACATAGGAACAATCTTATTTCAACCTTTCCCCCAACAAGCTGTACCAAAAAATAACATTTGATAAATTTATAGACTTGTATATAGACACAGTTTTATACTGGGTAAAGCAAAATGATTTGGAAGACTCCCCAGAGATATGATGATGGCAACCAACAGTGCTGGATGACCAAGTCAAGAAAATAAACATTTATTATTAGTACTGGATAATATTTCATTATCCAGATATATCACAGTTGCTTTATATATTTACCTACTGAAGGACATCTAACCTGCTTCCAAGTTTTGGAAACTATGAGTAAAACTATTATAAACATCCATGTGTAGGTTTTTGTATAGACATATGTTTTCAATGTCTTTGGATGAACACCAAGTATCACAATTGTTGGGTCATATGGTAAGATATGTTTAGGCTAGTAAAAAACTGCCAAACTGTCTTACGAAATGGTTTTGCCATTTGCATTGTCACCAGCAATGGATGAGAGTTCCTGTTGTTCCACAACCTCACCCACATGTGGTGTTGTCAGTGTTCTGAATTTTGGCCATTCTAATAGATGAGTAGTGGAATATCACTGTTGTTTTCATTTGCATTTCCATGGTGACATATAATGTCCAGCATATTTTCACATGCTTATTTTCCACCCTTATATCTTTGGTAAGGTGTCTGTTAAGGTGTTTGGACATTTTTCAATTTTTTTTTCTTATTGTTGAGTTTTAAGAATTCTTTTTTGGATAAGTCCTTCATCAGATGTGTTTTTTTACAAGTATTTTCTCCCAGTCTGTAGCTTGTCTCATTTCCTTTCAAAGAGCAAAAGTTTTTAATTTTAATGAAGTTCAATTTGTCAGTTATTACTTTTATGGATCATGCCTTTAGTGTTGTATCTAAAAGTCATGGCCATGCCAAAGGTCATCTAAGCTTTTTTCTAAGTTATCCTGGAGGAGTTTAATGGTGTTGCATTTTATGTTTAGGTCTCTGATCTATTTTGAGTTAATTTTTGTGACAGCTGAGGCATTTGTCTAGATTTCTTTATTTGCATATGGATGTCCAGTTTTTCCAGCACCATTTTCTCCATTGTATTGTTTTTGCTCCTTTGTCAAAAATCATTTGACTATATTTATGTGGTCCATTTCTGGATTCTCTATTCTGTTATCCATTGATTTATTAGTCTGTTCTTTCCCTACACCATCCTGATTCCTATAATTTTATAGTAATTCTTGAATTTGGGTAGTGTCAGTCCTCCAACTTTGTTCATCTTCTATCTTGTGCTGGTTATTTGTTGAAACACTTTTAGAATAGATCTCTGATGACTTGCTTTTTCAGCTTTAAAATATTTTGCAAACACCCAAATATTCATCATGCATCTCCTTAAAAGGAGTGGGGTTACTGTATACTTAAACATTGCAATCAATCTCGTGGAATGCAAAATGGGAAAAGTTCAAATTCCTAATTCAAGGAACTTGTGTTGTATATGCTGCAATACTGTGTGATGCTTGCAGAAATAATTACTATTCTAAGGTGTGGTGTGGAAAAAGCTGAGTATCGGCTGCAGTGGAGGAGGTTAGGGAAGGTGTGACTGATAATAGAGATGATTACATTGGTTCTTGAATGTTTAGGGATTAGTATATGCAAGGAGATATATATATATATGTATATATATGTATGTGTATATCTATATCTATATCTATATCTATATCTATATCTATATCTATATCTATATCTATATCTATATCTATATCTATCTACACACACACACACATATATACATATATATATATCTTGGTGCTTTACAGACTATGAGGCAGGAAGGGAAGACGTAATGCAGACAGGTCAGATTCTATGATTTCTGTATTGTCATAGAAAATGAATTATTCTAGTCAGGAGGTATTTAACATTCTTGTGTAAGGACAGGGCGTATTTGTGATTTTTCTAAACATGTACCTTACTGGAAAAGGTTATTAATAACCTCTCTGCTGGGGTCCTGGACATGCCGAGGAAGGAAGATAAAAGATGTTAGGTGAGCAAGGACGTAGATGATGTGCTGAAGTTTTGCTACAACAGTCTGATGGGAGCAAAAGCAAAGTTCATATTTTATGAAAATGTAGCCCTCTAATGTGGCATAATTTTCTCCATCCCTTCTCTAAAACATGTTGAGACCCTCAGCTCCATCAAAGGGAAAACCTAGTGGAAGTTCTGTAAGTGGTCTCCAGTGGAGTAAGGGACAACACAAGAGAAACAATTGCTCGCCATCCACTTGAAAACTGCATGGGGTTTATTTTACAGAACACAGTACAAGCTATTTGAAGGATTATTAGCCCTTTGCACTCGTTTGCTTTTACTCGATTCCTTTATTCTACTCGGGATTTAATTTTTTAAATACCCCAGATTTTATAAAGTGCGGCAGTAGAATAAAAAACTGGAGTTTCTTTTCATACAAACTTATTTATTTGGATTTTTTTATATTTCAAATTATTGATACATTCAAAGAGTAATTTTAATCTCTATAATTTTTCATGGTGTGATATTTTTTGAAACATTCACCCACATGAAGACCTGGTTTACATTCACATGTTTCGCAAATATAAATCGTCTCTCTTCTTCCTCCTTTGATTTTTCTGTTAGAACAAACAACACAATCTTTGTGTTTTTTGTTAGGGTGAGGTGTGATTATATGGAACTTTCCATCTAAACGTTGCTCTAAGTTAGTGGATAATAATCTACCCCTGGAAGTTAGTGTACCATCTCTGAATTCTCCAACAAGATCATGTACTAGTTTCCTAATAAATTTCACATGCGTTATCGGTTTTTCATTTTTTCTTTTTTGGCATCAGTTGAGACGGCATTTACATTTTACTTGTCCTTTCATGCTCATGAAAACAAGAAAAGATACTGGAAAAATAGACAAAAATCCCCCTTCCCCCCGCGGTGAAACTACGTGTCCAGTGTGGCTCGACATACGAGCTGCTACCGATGCTAACCGTGTCGATTCACACTCGACATCCGAGTGCAAAAGGTTAGTAGAAGTGGTTTGCAAATTCATGCCTACCAAACATATATATCCTAAATGAGTTATATCTATACTCTAGGCCCAAACAACAGCATCTCTGTCATTCCTTCTCCAGAATAAGGGTATTTTTTGTTTATTCATTTTTTTTAAAAGAGAGATCATGATAAGAGATCTTATGTGTGAAAGGGTTAAATAGAATAAAATGGGGCAGAGAAAAACTTATTGTGCTTAGCAGATATCTTGCAGAAAGCTTGCAGCCTTGAGCACAGCGTAGATCAAATAACCAGAAGACACCTGGCATGGGAAGAACCAAAGATGGACCAGACCCTTACATCAGCAGAGCGGCCACAGCCAGCAAAAATTAATGAAAACCTATCTCTCCCTGCTCTCTTTGCTGATGCCTTTCTCTGTCTCAGCCCACCTGCACCCAGGTGCCTGGAATAAAATCTCTTTTGGTACATTATGGCCGCATGTCATAGGTGCGCGACCCCAGCCCACTCTGGACATTTCAATATGTCATTTTTATTTTTATGTATTCCTGGGAAAAATCATATATATATAACATATATATATATATATATATATATATATATATATATATATATCCATTTGCAATTTTTCTTTGTAAGTGTTTGGTTACATCAGCTATCTCCTGTATTAGACCAAGAGCTCTTCAAAGCCAGAAGACATACTATTTATCTTTCCATTAGTAATGTTTATTGTTCAACTAATTATTCATTCTGAGGGTGACATTCATAGCTACGATAACATAGATGACAACTTAATTTATTACATTTTATGATATATGCCACTGACACCTCAATCTATAGATAAATTTGACTAATTTATGTATTAAGAACAGAGAACTGGGTTGTATATGTTAGAAATAAAGTCATTAAGTGAGTTAAATACTGAGATGCATTTAAATTTTCAGTTCCCTGGAACATCTGTCTAATCAGTACCATTCATTATCCAAAGTTGCCATATAAGCAAGATATACACATTTTAAATTAAAAACTTTATCAAGGTTTTATTTCTTTCTAATAGTATTATCAGTTTGATTCAAGAAGGTATGAGGCTGATTTTCCAGTAGTACATACAATACATTGTCACAAGAGGGCAGCCTTTTAGCAAGAATTGTTCTTCAATTTGTAGGCATTCCTTAAATTTTAGACAGTTACTTTAATCTACACAACTCAATAATAATAAAAGCAACACAAAACATTCAAACAGATATTTGGTATTATGTATGCTGGGTTTTTTTGCATTACTTATTCCAAATACTATTTATAGTCCATAAGGGAAACAAGGGCAGAATTGTCTCAGGTAGAAAGGTGTGTTTAAATAGATTGTGCTTTAAACATCAAGACAGTAGGTCAATGGCTGCGTTGAGTGCATTAAAAAATTACATGACCAAATTTGAATTCTCCTCTGATCCAAGCAAAATTCTAACCAATCAAGGGCAAGCTGGAAGCATCCAGATTGATATATTAGCCAAGGGCAAACGAATGTCATTGGATTGCATGTTTCTAATTTTTAACTTTTGAAGTGTGTAAAAGACACATTGCTATTGGACGTATTGATGAAGAGTAAATTGCAAGATGTATTGGTGCATGGCTGGTCTCGGTCTGTTTTACAGTTGAATAGAGCTACCTCTCCAAGAGTCATGATGCCTCTCCCGGAGGGGCCGGTGGCATGGCAAATGCCTGGCCCCACCTTGCCCACCTTACTGCAATTTGTGTTTCTCTAATGACTGAACAGGACAACTGTGGTTTCACCATCCTTCCAGGAGATTCTGATTGAGAACTATGGGCAGCTACTGGCAGATAGCAACAAAGGCCAAATCCCTCTGTGTGGTTTAAAGACCGCATCTAGTTTTCAGCTTTAATGCCGCTCTCCTATTCACAGCCTTGTCCTTCAAGCCCCACACAGTCCTCTAACACATAATTAACTGTAGTCTAATACTTGCCTCCCTGTCTCTAGGACCAATCTGACTATGGCAGAGTTGTTGAAAGAGCTCACATTTGAAATTTTTTTCTGCATCACCTCTGACAGTTATGGGGTATTCTGGTTGTGATCATGATGTTAAACCATTTGTTTCCTGTCCCATGACCTTCTTTGCTACAACTGTCTTCCTCATAATTACCTCAATGATTTGGTAAGTAAGCTCTTGCCCACCCTCCCCAAATCCTATTCTTAAGTTTCTATTTCGGTAATTGGTTCAGTAATCCAGTTGCTCTCACTGCCTGGAAACCCCAGAATACAGTCTTCTGCTTTGTATTCTTCTGAGTATTTGAATTAAAAACCTTCCTTCTTGCTAGTTTCAGTCTAGCGACAGGCCCAATTTCTGTCTGAATTTCAAAGTACTGACTATTCTAAACTTACTTTTGTGAGTGATATGCTTTTTCATCTTAGACATCACTGCCAATCAATTCATCTTAAATGCAATTGAAATAGTTTAATCTGTATTATTTCCCAGTAGCAAGGACCTTCTTTACCAAATCTGAAAGGGGGGGGTCAGTGTTGCAGCTGGTGTCCCACTCCTTGTGAGAACTTATGTCAAAGCCAGGCCTTTCTTTGCCCCCAGCTGGGTTCTCAGTAACTAGATCTTCCCCACAAAGTTCCAAGACACAGCTCATGAGGCAGGGCCATGTTTGAGGTCGATAAAAGCTGTGAAATAAACCTGCCTTAATATGAACTTATAGTGTAAAGAAGCGGGACAGAATTCTTTTTTAGGATGCGTATTAAATTGTTCACCGTTACTCACTTGAAAGTTGTTTCTTTTTTTTATTGTTTAAAGTATTACATATGTCTCCTTTTTCCCCAATTGACCCCCTCCCCATTTCCCACTCCCATCTCCCAGGACAACCTTCCACCGCCCCAGTGTCTATGTCCATTGGTTATGCTAATATGCATGCATACAAGTCCTTTGGTTGATCTCTAACACCTTCCTTTGCCTTCTCTCTGAGGTTGAACGGTCTGTTCAGTGTTACCTTGTCTCTGGATCTATTTTTATTCATTAGTTTATGTTATTCATTATATTCCACATATGAGTGAGATCATGTGATATTTATCTTTCTCTGACTGGCTTATTTCGCTTAGCATAATGCTTTCTAGTTCCATCAATGCTGTTGCAAATGATAAAAGTTCCTTCTTTTTTATAGCAGGTAGTATTCCATTGTGTACTAGTAGATGTACCACAGTTTCTTAATCCACTCATCTGCCAATGGGCACTTAGGTTGTTTCCAAATCTTAGCTATTGTAAATTGTGCTGCTATGAATATAGGGGTGCATACATTCTTTCTGATAGGTGCTTCTGGTTTCTTGGGATATATTCCTAGAAGTGAGATTATTGGGTCAAATGGGAGTTCCATTTTAAAATTTTTGAGGAAACTCCATATTTTTTCCCCCACAGTGGCTGCACCAGTCTGCATTCCCACCAGCAGTGCATGAGGGTTCCTTTTTCTCCACATCTTTGCCAGCACCTATTGTTTGTTGATTTGTTGATGATAGCCATTCTGACAGGTGTGAGATGGTACCTCACTGTTTTTTTGTTTTGCATCATACTCAAAGGGCAAAAACTAAAACCATTTCCCCTAAGAACAAGAACAAGACAGGGATACCCACTCTCACCACTCCTGTTCGACATAGTACTAGAAGTGCTAGCCATAGTGATCAGACAAGAAGAAGAAATAAAAGGCATCCAAATTGGAAAAGAAGAAGTAAAATTGTCATTATTCGTAGATGACATGATATTGTACATAGAAAACCCCAAAGACTGCATAAAAAACTACTAGACTGAATAAATGAATTCGGCAATGTAGCAGGATACAAAATTAACACCCAGAAAACTATGGATTTTTTATACACCAATAATGAACTCACAGAAAGAGAAACTAAATAAACCATCCCATTTTCCATTGCACCAAAAAAAATTAAGGTACCTAGGAATAAACTTAACCAAGGAGGTAAAAGTCCAGTACTTGGAAAACTATAGGACATTGAAAAAAAAAGATAGAGGAAGACATGAACAAATGGAAGAACATGCCGTGTTTATGGATTGGTAAAATCAACATCATTAAAATGTCCATATTACCCAAAGCAATTTATAGATTCAATGCAATTCCCATTAAAATGCCAATGGCATATTTCACAGACCTAGAACAAAGTCTCCAAAAATTCATTTAGAATAAATAAAGACCCCAAATAGCTGCAGCAATCCTGAGAAAGAAGAACATAGTTGGAGGGATCACAATACCAGATATCAAGCTATATTACAAAGCCACAGTTCTCAAAACTGCCTGGTACTGGCACAAGAACAGACATATAGACCAATGGAACAGAACAGAGAACCCAGAAATAGATCCAAGCCATTATGCTCAATTAATATTTAACAAAGGAGGCAAGAGCATACAATGGAATCAAGACAGTCTCTTCAATAAGTGGTGCTGGGAAAATTGGTCAGATACATGCAAAAAAATGAAACTAGAAACCAACTTACACCATACACAAAAACAAACTCTAAATGGTTAAAGGACTTAAATGTAAGAGGGGAAACCATAAAAATCTTAGAATACTCCTTAGGCAACAAAATATCAGACATATGTTGTAGCAATATCTTTACTTATACAGCTCCTTGGGCAATGGAAACTAAAGAGAAAATAAACATCAAAATAAAAAGCTTCTGCAGAGCAAAAGAAACCATCCACAAAACAACAAGAAAGCCCACTACATGGGAGAACATATTTGCCAATGTTACATCTGATTAAGGTTTAATCTCCAAAATTTACAGGGAACTCATACAACTTAACAAACGGAAGGTAAAGATTCCAATAAAAAAATGGGCAAAGGACCTAAATAGACACTTTCCGAAAGAGGACATACAGAAGGCCAAGAGACATATGAAAACATGCTCATTGATTCTTAATAACAAAGGGCCAGTAACAATTTATAAAATTACTAGAGGCCCGGTGCATGAAAATTCACTCATTGGAGGGGGCAGGGCAGTCAATTAGCATATTCCCTTCTTATTTGCTGTGGGTGCCGCCATCTTTGAGGGTGGGGCAGTCAATTAGAATATTCCCTCCTTATTGGCTGTGGGCACTGCCATCTTTGCAACAGCATGAGGGTACTTAGCATATTCCCTCTTTATTAGATAGGACTAGGGGCCCAGTGCATGGGGGGTGGGTCCCTCAGCCCAACCTGCACTCTCTCAAATCTGGGAGCCCTCAGGGGAGCCCTCAGACAGGGGAGTTCCTGTCTGTCCTTGCAATCATATGAGCGAATTGTCTGAGACCCCAACCCAGTTTGGTTTGGTGCTCATAGAATAATAGAGGTCATTTTTTTTTTTCTTTGCTCCATTGGTGGAGATTTCCTAGAACTTGCAGGATATCTTCCCTTTAATTTTTCCTCGACACTCTGACTTCACTTATGTCTTTCACCTTTGCTTCCCCTCCATTCCCCACCCACAACAGTAACTTGCTCCAGGCTCACTTTGCTCTAGTGTCTAGGAGATCCCACAATGCATCTGCCACCAGAACTACAATTCCCAGAATTCCTGGTGCTCCCCGCACTATTGGTTTCTGCTTCCGGTCCAGGTGCTGCACAAACCAAAGGACTGTGAACTCCAGCCACCCCCAGGCCAGGCTGACAGGACCGGACACTCCAGTGACATCCCCGGGACCCTGGCCGCTTGGTGCCAGTGTGCACATGCACTGGCCACAGGCTCGAAGCAGGCAGGGTCCCAGGGATGCCCGCTGCATCGCCCCAGCTACACAGAAGGTGGGTGGGAGTCCCACCCCACCCCTGGCCACTGGGCGCCTGCTAGCATATGTGCTGCCCATAGGCCCACCATCTTTGTTAGGTTAATTTGCATACTCACTCCTGTGGGTGTCGTGGAGGAATGGTCAATTTACATATTTGTCTATTATTAGTATAGATATTCTCATTTGATTTTTACTAATATGTGAAGTGATTTTGTCTTTAATTTCACCTCTAGAACTAATTATGCATTCTAAGGTAACAAAAATTCCTAATCAAGCTATCATTGGTTTAAACTTTAAAATAAACTCATTATTTCCATTTATTACTAGCCTGCATTATGGCAATCTGTGGCTGAGTTCTCAAAATGTTTTCAAGAGGTTAAAGGGTGCCTCATATAAATGCCAACATTAATTTATCTGGATTATTAAAAAGTTGTTTTTAATCTCAAAGGACACTAAGGAAGTTAAGATATAAGCACTCTCTGGTTAAAAAATTGCAAAAGTTAAAATGGATTATTTTACTTTTTTCTCATACTCTGATGATATTATTTTTAAATCAGTGGATATGTTTAATTCTTAAAGGCTTATGGGTGTTAAAATGGGTGAGCTTCTGCATTTAGCTGGTTGTTGAAGTTTGAGCAACCTTTCCTTTGTTTAATATAGTTACCCCTCCAGGCTTCCAGAGTTACTGGTATATATGAAATCATATAAACAGCCACCAGGCACATGAATAAAGTTTTCTGTAGCAAACTTTGACCTTATATTATAAATCCTATCTAACTAGACATTGATTGCTTCAACTTATAAATTGTGAAACACAAATGGAAGCACTATATAGTAACAATAACAGAATTTAAATTTTGCACAATTTTGCTTCTGAAGAAAAGCTTTTAAAAGTGCATGTGGATTAACAGCACATGGACCTTATAAATAGTTATGCATAGGTAAGTAGGCAAAGACATCTGTTAATAAAACAAAAGTTGATAGAGATATTTTATTTTCCACATGTAATATCTCTGTGTTGAATGATTTAAAGGAATATGCAATGCTGCAGGGAACTGATCCTGGGGTAGAGGCAAGAGACAAAGGATGGGGTGAATGTGAAAATGAGGAACGAATAGATACAAGCCTTTAAGTAGAAATGTTTTTATGAGAAAATTATCAGGTGGGAGGTAATTTCAAAACTTGACTTTACCAGGCAGCATCTTCTAAAGGTGTGACAGAAGATGGTGGATCACCTATTTGTGTGGATCATGCCAGCATGACAGGCACTAAAAGCTGTTACTGATGTCTTCAAAGTGGCTGATAGTGGGTGAGTTATTTATATTTAGGTTAAAAACAGTAACCCTGATTTTAGGGGGTATAATGATTTAAAAAAATATTCTCCATCAGATTTTTTTGGGGTGTCTAATTGGCAAAAGCTTAGCTCCAAAGAGCTATATCCATCAGAGTCTATAGAACATTTAAATTAGTGTGATTTCAGCAAGTTTCAAATTCCACTATCCTTACAACTTTATAAGATGAATGTCCACCAAGATAAAATATTAGTAAAATTAGTTGGATCCTACAAGTGAAAAGGTAGGCCACCATAGTTCTTCATTCTAAATAATTGATTTTTTATAAGTATGTTCATTTATGCCTTTGTAGGTGGGGCAACATTCTTGAGACCTTCTTGTGAGACCCATGGCCACCAATATAACCATCCTATATAATAAAAGCCTAATATGCAAATTGTCCTCACAACCAGGAGTTCGGCTGCTCGCCAGGACGTGCGCTGACCACCAGGGGGTGGCGTGGAGCATGGCGGGCATTGGTGATGCAGTGCTGGCAGTGGTGGCAGTGGAGGCGCTGCCAGCCCTGATGGGCCCCAACCAGAGCAGGACTGCAGCAGGATGGTGGAGGAGGTGAGCAGGCAACACCAGGCCAAGGCGGGTACAAGAGGGGGCCGATTGCCCCGCCAATCACACAACAGACAGTGACCAGCAGCAGTATCGGGGGTGGGGCTGCCGCCCAGCTCCCAGGTGCTGAGGGAGCCAGGTGGGCCCCGATCACTCGCCGGGCAGATGGTGACCAGCGGCAGTGGCCTGGCCCTGATTGCTCACCCCGCAGACAGCAACCAAGGGCAGTGGCAGGGGATAGGGCAAGTGGGTGGCACCAGGCCAAGGCAGGGTGCCAGGCAGGGCTGCAGGGCTGCGAGGCTGGGGCTGCGAGCTGGGGTTGCGAAGCTTGGGGCACAAGCTAGGGCCCGACTGCCGCAGGCCGCCCCGAGGTACCCTACCCATGCACAAATTTTGTTCACTGGGTCTCTAGTCATGTATAACTAATTAGCCCACCTGTAAGAGGCTAGTTAAATAAAATTGGGACAAATTTCCTAATTGGTACATCCTGAAGTTAAAAAATCTAAAACAGTGTTTGTAAGAAGCTTAAATACATTTTTATTAACTTTTATAAAACACAACATATAAAATTTAGTCTCCTGTGTTTTTTTCCCCCTTTTTTATTGAATTTGTTGGGGTGATAGTGGTTAACAAAATTATACAAGTTTCAGGGGACTGATTCCACAATACATAATCTGTACACTGTATGTTCACCACTCCAAGTCAAGTCTCCTTCCTTCACTATTTCCCCTCCCCGATACCTTCCTCTACATTCTCCCACCTCTCCTCCCCATCCTGCAATCCTCACACCGTTGTCCATGTCCATGAGTTTTTTCTCTCTTTTTTTTCCTTGTGTGTATTGTACAGCAAACGTGTCAATGAACAACATTTGCTGATTAAGCAAGTTTATGCAAACGTTTTGGAACAGGTCCAGCTCTAAGCAAAGTTGTACAGTATTTGAGCTTATGTTCAGAGTTTCTTTCTCTCAGAGGTAACCCAAATATCAAAAGATATATGAACTTTCTAAAATTGCTGGTGGGAAATGTGCCATGCATAAACAAGCCTCAGTAGTCTCAATTCCCATCAGTCTCTGGGTGACAATTATGATGTTATAGGTCATTCATTATACCTCTACACTCTTGTACATAGCAAGACAAAGGAACATATCTGGTTAAAATGCGTCTCAGTTATAAGACATATTTATTTATTAGCAGGAAATTTATTAGTCTCACTGTGGAATTCAGTAACTCAATTATCAGTATAACAATACTCAAGAAACAAACAGTCTTAACAAGTCTACCTTATCAAGGTAAGTACAATTTAAGGTCAACTCCAAGTTAGATAACTAGAACACACAAGTTACATCATTGGTACTCAAAGTCACAGAACCAGGTTATAAATAGTCAGTGGTATTTTCCATACACTTAGCAGCCATAGCAGTGGAAGGTACAGCCCAGAAAATCAATAGTCTTGGAACTGTTGAAGAGACATAAATGGCATAAGCACTTTGAATCTATTTGGATTCAGATTAAGTAGGAGGCTGGGTAGCCCATTTATTCTGCACCAACCACTCATTATTGCTGTTTCATCTATGGTTTCTCCCTTTCCAGTATCTCTAGATGGCAGTAGGTATGTCTGCCTTGGTGTTGGTGGAAAATGGTGCCATTCATAGCAAGACTTCACTGGCCAGCATCTATATCATCTCACTGTATGAGTCCTAATTTTTATTGCTCAAGATGGCAATGGTTATATAGTACAAAACAGTCATTGGAAAGCTAATGTAATACACTTCTCTAACAACTGATAAAATGATGACATCAATGTGAACAAGTGAAAATCTGAGAAAGCTGTTCAGAAAGTTTGCAATCTAAGTAAAATATCTGGAAGACGTTGTAATTTTGAAAATGTGCTTTCATGTAGTTCTTGTCATATACAAGACCTTGTTGCTCCAATTGGAAACTATAATGTCCATTTATTATGAAGTTCCTAAGTTGTTATCTAATAAAAGTATTAATTTATGATAGTATTGAAGAGTCCATTGTAATTTAAAAAAAAGATGTTTGCTAAATTCTGATTACTTGAAATGAAAATTAACTTCCTCCCTGCTCTCATGGCTGTCCTGTTGAAATACTGCAGCTTCCTGAGAATCTGGAATCTCTTGTAAATCCTGGAATTCTCTGTTGTTGAATAATGAAGATCATCTGGTATCAAATAAAGCAAAACTTTTTCTTATAAGGACATGTGCGTTCTTGTTAATCATTAAACAGAATGTGTGTTTGTCTTGAAAGTTTCTGTAGCTATGGACTAACCTTGGGTCATAATAATTTTCTGTCTACTTATCATAAAAGACAATATTTAGTTTTGAAAATATTCTTTTAGTATTTGATGTAAACAGTAAGTGCCAGTTATGAGAGTCTATCTCCCAGCATTTTAATTGTCAAATCCAGTGAAATCAAGAGTCTCTATGGAAAGCAGTCTGGCAATTCCTCAAAAAATTAAGAATAGAGATATCATACAACCCAGCAACCCCATTCCTGAGTATATAGCTCAAAAAACTCGAAATCATTTATACACAAACACATATGTACCACTATGTTCATTGCAGCAGCATTATTCATGGTGGCCAAAACATGGAAACAACCAAAGTGCCCTGCAATAGAGGACTGGATAAAGAAGATGTGATACATATACACAATACAATACTACTCAGCCATAAGAAAGGATGAAATAGCATCATCTATATATATAAAAGGCTAATATGCAAAGTGTCTCCTCAGGAGTTCAATCAGGAGTTCAATCACTCGCTATGATGTGTGCTGACCACCAGGGGGCGGCATGTAATGAAGGAAGGCCCTGGCTGGCAGCTGGCAGCCAGGGAAGGGAGACCCCCGGCCAGCAGCCAGAAGGGCCAGATTGGCCCTGATCGCTGGCCAGGTCTAGGGACCCTTAACCGTGCATGAATTTTATGCACCAGGCCTCTAGTTTACAATAACATGGATGGACCTTGAAACATTATGCTAAGTGAAATAAGTCTGACAGAAAAAGCTAAAAACCATATGATTTCACTCATATATGGGATATAAAGCTGAAACTTATGAACACAAACAGTAGTGTGGTAGTTGCCAGAGGGAGAAGGATGGGGGTACAATGGGCGTCCCAATATGAGGTGACAGAAGAAGATTTGACTTTAGTTGGTGGACACATGGTGCAATATACAGATTGTGTAACTTAGAAATTCACACATGAAACCTATATATGCATGTTGACCATTGTCACTCCAATAAAATTTAATTTAAAAGAAAAAGAGTCACGCCCTAGCCGGTTTGGCTCGGTGGATAGAGCATCAGCCTGCGGACTGAAGGGTCCCGGGTTCGATTCCAGTCAAGGGCACATGCCCGGGTTGTGGGCTCAATCCCCAGTGGGGGGCGTGTAGCTGGTCAGTGATTCTCTCCCATCATTGATGTTTCTATCTCTCTCTCCCTCTTCCTTCCTCTCTGAAATCAATAAAAATATATCAAAAAAAAGAAAAAGAGTCACTGTTAGAGATCTTCACTGACAACACAGTATAGTAATAGATATATCGATAAAGATATCTATCTACCTATCTACCTACCTATCTATATCTGATTGGGCAGGGTTTTGACCTTTCTCTTAGAGCTCTGGGTTAGGGATCTGGTCATATGTATATCTTTTGCATGTCCTTCCAAATTATCCTATGTAGCCTTTCCATGGGCTTGCATTTGGGAACCATTGATAAAGGAAATCATTAGAATTGCTTTGCTCAAGTAGATTCCTCCATTAATTTATATATGCAATGGTAATTTTCTGAAACCAATGTTCTTCTTTTTAAATTGTAAATCTTAAATATTGACAGGTAAGTGTAATACCGTAAAATAACAATGTTTGACTCAAGTAAATTGTGTTTTTTGCTGAAGTGGTGCAGATTCTGAATCACCATTCACTCCTCTTATGTTTTCTAAGTTTCAGGGGAAGATTGAAGCCTCTCTCCTATATTAAAATCATGTGTCAGAATGACTAAAGCAAACCAGCATTTTATAAACACATCCTCCAAAGCCAGCATTGAATACGTGGTGATCTTTGAAAAGGCACCAATTTAATCATCACAGCATTTACTACCAATCACATTCATATTATTGGTGTTCATAATATTTAATTAAATGTTGTGTGTATAATGATAAGAGAAAATAGTGTCTATATGGTGGGGAACAACTTGGCACCTTGGTAAACCTATTACTCAGCTGGTGGTAGCAGACATGTCTGGTTATAATAGCAAGAAACAAGCCAGCCATAAGTGGGTAGCAGTTTTTCAGGCAGAAAAGTATGTTAATTCAGAGCCAATAATAACTAGTGGTCAGTTAAAAGATCAAGTATTTGGAAAGTGTTGCTTAAATTTCTACTAAAAAATAAATATAAGACTGTAATGATTTTTCCCATACTTTTCTGGCTGTTACTTCTCAATCCTTTGTGAAAGCTGCCACCAGCCACTGAGTCATCCGAGACCTGTGGATCATACTCAACATTTCATTCTCTCAAAACGTTTTTAAATTCTCAGGGTCTCCATCAGAACATTCCAGGCACTCAACAGTTTCCAGTTACTGATTGATTCACCATTGTGATCTCATCCTTAGAGACTTTCCTTTCCTCCTCTCAATTTCACATACTTTCAAATATATTTTCCAGTAAAATGGGGCTGTTTATATGGTTTTGTATTTCGTCCTGTTGTCTTTATATATACTTATGCATGTTAACATTGATTTTAATCAGGTCATGAACTACTCAGGTGAACAAAATGGTATAAAATGGCTAATATTTATCAAGAGTCAGGTACTGTTCTAAGTGTCCTACAAACATAAACTACTATAATATTCACCAGGTTATTAGAAAGGTACAGATTGATTCACATGGAAAATTAAGGCCCAAAGGGGTAAAAATCACAGAATCACACAGCTACTAACGGGATGACTCAGAATTTGACGAGAGCCCATGCTTTCAACCATCCCTTGTACTGCCTCCCTAAATTACATTCTACTAGTCAGTGACTTCAAATCTCAATTATGCTACTGATTATCTGGGTGTCATTACAATTTATTCTCTATATGACTCTGTTTCCTACTCTGTAAAATGATAAAGTCAGTACATACCTCATAGATTTTTTTTGGAAAAATTGCATGAGATATCACATGTAAAGACGGTGGAAAGAACTGGAAGATAATAAGCTTTTACACTGAGTGGCCAGATTATTATGATCTCTGAACGCATAATAATATGGCCACTCAGTGTGTGCGTGCGTGTGTGTATGTGTGCGTGTGTGTGTATATATACAGTGTGTGTGTGTGTGTGTGTGTGTATATATATTAGAGGCCAGGTGCATGAATTTGTTCATGGGTGGGGTCCAGCCAGCCTGGCCAGGGGGAAGGGACATGGGCAGTTGGCCGACCTGCCTGCTGGTTGAACTCCTGATCGAGGGGACAATTTGCAAATTCGTGCACGGGGGGGGGGGGGGGTGTCCCTTAGCCCAGCCTGCACCCTCTCCAATCTGGGACCCCTCGAAGGATGTCCTACTGCTGGTTTACAGGTATCGGGCCTAAACCGGCAATCGGACATCCCTCTCGCAATCTGGGACTGCTGGCTCCTAACCACTCACCTGCCTGTCTGATTGCCCCTAACCACTCTGCCTGCCGGCCTGCTCGCCCCCACCTGCCACCCCCCACCAGCCTGATCACCCCTAACTGGCCCCCGTGCCAGTGTGCTCTCCCCCAACTGCCTCCCCTGCTGGCCTGCTTGCCCCCAACTGGCCCCCTGCTGGCCTACTCACTCCAAACTGCCCCTCCCTCCGCTGTCTGATTATCCCCAACTGACCCCCACTGATGGCCTGCTCAACCCCAACTGGCACCCCTGCTGGCTGCTCACCCCCAACTGCCCCTCCCTGCCAGTCTGATCACCCCCAATACCCCCCCACACCGGCCTGATCACCCACAACTACCCTCCCCTCTTGGCCTCTAACTGCCTCTCCCTTGGCCCCACCACCATGGCTTGGTTCAGAAGAACGTCCAGAAGGTCTCCTGGAAGGTCTCCCAGTCTAATTAGCATATTACCCTTTTATTAGTATAGATAGAGGCCTGGTTTGCCCTGAAGGGTATCCCAGATCAGGGTCGTGGTTCCCTTGGGGTGTGGGGCAGCCTGGACGAGGGGCCTGTGGTGGTTTGCAGGCTGGCCATGCCCCCATAGGGTGAGGATCCCCACTGGGGTGCCTGGCCAGCCTGGGTGAGGAGCTGATGGCTCTTTGCAGGCTGGCCAATCCCCCCAGCAGGGACCCTCACCCCATGGGGGTGTGGCCAGCCTGGGTGAGGGGCTTTTTTCTTTTCTTTTTTTTTTTTCAGTGCCTCCTTGAGCAGAGGCCAGGGCCAGCTGGAAGCAGGTATATGGGATTTATTTATCTTCTATAATTGAAACTTTGTGGCCTTAAGCAGAGGTCAAAGCAGGCCAGGGCTGCAGAAGCTTGGCTTCCTCCATCACTGGGGGCAACCCTAGACTCCTGCTCTTCCAGCTCCGTGGCTGCCGCCATTTCTGTTGGGATTTATGTATCTTCTATAATTGAAACTTTGTAGCCTTAAGCAGAGGCCTGGGCCGGCCAGGGTGTGCAGAAAGCTTGGCTTCCTCCATCGCCAGGGAAACCCAAGCCTTCCTCCTGCTCTCCCTGTGGCTGCAGGCATCTTGGTTGGGTTAATTTGCATACTCACTCCTGATTGGTTTGTGGGCGTGGCTCGTGGGCATGACTTGTGGGCGTGGCTTGTGGGTGTAGTGGAGTGATGGTTAATTTGCATATTACTTTTTTATTAGATAGGATAGAGACCTGGTGCACGGGTGGGGGCTGGCTGGTTTGCCTTGAAGGATGTCCAGGATCAGGGTGGGGGTTCCCTTGGGGCATGGGGCGGCCTGGGTGAGGGGCCTGTGGTGGTTTGCAGGCCGGCCACGCCCTCTGGCGACCCAAGCGGAGGACCTGGTATCTGGGGTTTATTTATCTTCTACAATTGAAACTTTGTAGCCTGGAGCAGAGCCAAGCCTTCTGTTTGCTCTGTGGCGGCAGCCATTTCTGTTGGGATTTATGTATCTTCTATAATTGAAACTTTGTAGCCTTAATTGGAGGCCTGGGCCGGCCAGGGTGTGCTGAAAGCTTGGCTTCCTCCATTGCCAGGGAAACCCAAGCCTCCCTCCTGCTCTCTGTGGCCGCAGCCATCTTGGTTGGGTTTATTTGCATATTTGCTCCTGATTGACTGGTGGGCGTGGCTGGTGGGCTTGGCTTGTGGGTGTAGCAGAGTGATGGTTAATTTGCATATTACTCTGTTATTAGATATGATAGTGCTTTTTGGGGGTCAGGGATTTAAGTCTTCTCAATAGTGTATACATTTCTTAATTTTGGTGGAAGGATTCGCATGAACATTTAAAAAAATTATCTTTATTGTTGAAAGTGTTACAGATATTCCCCTTTTTCCCACTGACCCCCTCCACCCTGCCCCTGTACCCCATCCAAATGCTAAATTATGTCATGCATGAGAGGTGTTTTTTTATTGTTGGCACAATGGTTTAATAGTTCTTTTATTTCCTGTGTGGTGGTTCTGATTTAATTGGTGTTTAGAATAAAATTCTCTCCTTTTTACAAACCCTAATAATTGCAAATTTGTATCTTATTACTTTCTGCACATATACTGTGTTTTTCTTTATTTCCTTAAGTTTTTTACTGTTTTATAATCATGGCATTTGAAATCTCATAAAATGTTATTTTGGGGGCCTGCTAGAAATATCATCTAGATAGTAATGGCTTACATTTGTAGTATCTTTAAAGCATAATAAGAGATAGAATTCATAGCAGAATAACAAATATTTCTTTTTAGGTTATGTATTTGTGATGGGTATGATTTTGCTCCCAGAAGGCAGTTAGTAACGCAGCATATGACTGTGTAAAAAAAACCCAACAAAACAAAAACTCTCTTTTTAAATTAAATACATAATAATAATAATTATTTAATATATTTTTATTGTTTTCAGAGAGGAAGGAAGAGTGAGAAAGTGATAGAAACCTAAATGATGAGAGAGAATCGGTGATTTGCTGCCTCCTGCATGCCCCACACTAGCAATCAAGCCCACAGCCTGGGCTTTTGCTCTGACTGGGAATAGAACAGTGACCTCCTGGTTCATACAACAATACTCAACCACGGAGCCATGCCAGCCCAGCAATACAGAATTATTATTATTAATTTTGGTCAGAATTCGAAGTCTGTGAATGCTAGACTTGTGACTTTTTAATTTAGCTTTGCAAGTGCCATGAAGTGATCAGATTTTTCAGGGCACATTTGAGTGAATAATCTGAATCCAGAAGAACATTGTTTGGATACATGTTTGTAAAGTGATCTAGCTGAGCAGAATTAAGCACAATAATCCCTAGCGGGTGCAGGGCTCTTCATCTCTTCCTATGAGAGGAGCTCTTGATGTACAGTTAGAAGGTAGGATGGATATTTATCACATATTATATGCAAAAGAGAGAGTTCAAGAGTAAGTACTAAATTTAATCCAGAAGAATGCCAAATCAAAATATAATGAACTTTACATGTGCTCTTTTACTCATGTGTGCTACACACAAGATAGCTTAAATACATTAGAGTTGTACTAATAATTACAAAAGTTTACATTGGTGACATCCAAACAAGATGAATGTTCTTGTTCTGTAGTCCAAGCATAAGGCCACATGGTTTCCTTTGGATATCATAAAGGCAATGTTTAGCAAGTCAGCAGTTGAAGTCTTCCCCTGGTATGTTCATACTAGAGTCCTGATGCACTAAATTCATGCGAGGGGCTGAGCCCTCACAGCCCAGGCTTCAACCAGAAGGTCGTTTGGCTGTCAAATTAGCATATTACTTTTATTATTATAGATGTCTTCATTATAATTTAGAAACTACTTAAAGTCCACTTGTTGTATCAAGTCTCTCAGAATCTCAGAGCCTGAATGCTTAACTCAGCCTGTATTTTTTTCATGAGAAATTAGGAACTTTGCCTAATTAGGAAAAAACGTGGGAAAAAAACATATTCCTATTTCCAAATGAATCCTATCTAATAAAAGAGTAATATGCAAATTGACCATCACTCCAACACACAAGATGGCCGCCCCCATGTGGTCAAATATGGCTGCCCCCATGTGGACACAAGATGGCCACCACAAGATGGCCAGCAGGGGAGGGCAGTTGAGGGCGATCAGGCCAGCAGGGGAGGGCAGTTAGGGGTGACCAGGCCTGTAAGGGATGACAGTTGGGGGGGACCCAGGCCTGCAGGGGAGGGCAGTTGGGGGGCACCAGACCTTCAGGGGAGAGCAGTTGGGGGGAACCAGGACTGTAGGGAATTGCAGTTGGGAGTGACCAGGCCTGCAGGGGAGGACAGTTAGGGGCAACCAGGCTGGCAGGGAAAGGCAGTTAGGGGTGACCAGGCCAGCAGGGGAGGGCAGTTAGGGGCAATCGGGCTGGCAGGGGAGCAGTTAGGCATTGATCAGTCTGGCAGGGGAGTGCTGTTAGGGGGTTATCAGGCTGGCAGGCAGAAGTGGTTAGGGGCAATTAGGCTGGCAGGCAGGTGAGCGGTTGGGAGCCAGCAGTCCTAGATTATGAGAATGATTTCCGACTGCCCGTTTAGGCCCGATTTCACCAGCAGTCCTGGATTGTGAGGGGGATGTCCGACTGCCCGTTTAGGCCCAATCCAGTGGGATCAGGCCTAAATGGGCAGTCGGACATCACTCAAGGGGTCCCAGATTGGAGAGGGTGCAGGCTGGGCTGAAGTACACACACACCCTTCCCCCCCCCCCCCCCCGTGCATGCATGAATTTTGTGCACCAGGCCTCTAGTCTAATAATAAAATTGGACAGTTTTTACCCTCCATTATATTATGTCATTCTGGCAATAGCAGGATTTCAGTTAAATTCATATAGATGCTAACAGAAATAATTTCTAAAGCTAAACTTTATAAAAGAAGAGATCTCTGGTATGGAGTATAAGGCCCTCAAAAATGATTCAGAATTTGTAATTGTGTGTTTAGTTTGGAGGAGGAGACTGTATTAGATTTTCATTGTTCTAAAAGAGTTCAAGTGTCACATAAATATACTCAATTAAAAAATCTTCTAGGAATTGTGTTGGAAATAATATTGATGGTTTTGAGAGTCATGAAAAGAGGTTAAAATGTTAAAATTCTGAAGATAGGTAACTATCCCAGGTATAATAAAGGAACACATGGTAAATTCAAAAAATGCTATATCAATGAGCTTCATATTGATCCTGTGTAGAATTTCAGGAAGCCCCATTAAATGGTGTTTTGAGAGCACTTAGGATGAAAAGTTGGCAGCAGAGATTCTCTATAGTGACTTGTGCCAAGCTTACTTCCAATACCTTGTTACCTGGATGATAGGAAAAAAAGTAGACATTAGAGATAGATAATCTGAATATTTCTAGGGTAAAGTTACTGTGTGGCTATAGTTGCCCTTTGAAACTACCCTCAGCTTCTCCTTGGGCCAATCCCAGAAGGGATAGTGGACTTTTCATCTAGAAATTCATATTGCTTAGTAAATAAATAAATTCATAACTAAAACAGTAAACTATTATTTAGGCTGCTCTATGCTCAGTTAATATTAGATCATATGAATGTTCCTTAACAGGATGCGCAGTGAGGCCACACTGCAGACACTGCTCTAGGGGTGAGTTTCTTACATTCTGTCTTGCTTCAATATTCTTCAAAAGGCCTGTTATTTTACATCAGCAATCAGACTGCCGACGACTTAAAAGGAGGGAGCATATTTTTTTTGTCTCTAAGTCTTATCAAATGTCTTTCACATTATGGGGGCTTTACATTTTAATTATGTGATTGTTAATTACTATAATTATTATTGTTATGAACCATAGAAGACACACTTGTTACCTCACATGAAACATTCTCTCTTTCTCTGATGAACAGAACTCGCACTTCATACAGAAATTGGATACCATGTGCTTCAACAGGCCCTCCTCAGCCTTAGAAGGAATTGTGACAAATCTAAGCCAATGGTTCTCTGCTTTATCTCATCCAATACTTGCAATTCATAACTAAATCTTTACTGGCCTCTTCACTACTCTAAAATGTTAGTGAAAGCATAAATACATTATGTACTTAAGTAATTACAAATATTATAACGCCACTACTAATATGAAGAGGAAATAATTTTATAAATATAGCAATGCAGGTGAGTTTTACTGGAGAGCTCAAATACTGAAAATGCCACTCCCATTGTTGATCTGATTGGTTTGGACTGTCATATGTTGTAGATATCTTCTGTTTGTCCCTCATCCCCAGTTGTACTCCACCCTATAACCTGCTTTTATCCAAGTGATGGCCTGTGTTGAATATATCAGTAACACCCCCACACCCACCTACTCCTGGCTTCTGTTTGTGTTCAAAATATTGGAGGTAAGTCGGAAAAAAGGGTCAGGTATAATCTCCAAAACTTGCTTCCTACTAGATCTTCTTGGCCACTCTGTGTCTTTCTTAAGGTTAGTGTTCCCTTCT
Source organism: Cnephaeus nilssonii (assembly GCF_951640355.1). NCBI lineage: Eukaryota > Metazoa > Chordata > Mammalia > Chiroptera > Vespertilionidae > Cnephaeus > Cnephaeus nilssonii. Next base: position 99,521,617 of record NC_137074.1, on the reverse strand, counting down.
TCTTTTAAAGTGATTTATTCTCCGTGATCCTCTCTGCTGCTGCTAACCCAGCATTACAGTGCTACTTATTGTGGTTCCTGTACTCCTATTCCCACACATCTTTGTTAGTAGTCTTTTTGTCAATAAACCTTTGTTAAAGTATCTTAAATTGAGAATGCTCTTTCCTTTCTTATTTATTTATTTTTGTGTGTGTTCATGGGAGTACAGCTATCTCTTTGTGATAATGATATTGTTTAGGATCATGCAATTTGAATATAAACATAGCTTATCTTACCTCACAATATCATTTCTTTTTTTGACGTGCAAAATTATCCCATATTAATTGCATTAAAGATCAATTTTCATGTTTTAAAAGCAATGACATATTATACATCTGATATTAGATTATAGTATCTATGACAATACAGTTTAAATCTGTGATGTTCTTTAGTATTGACTGTGAAGCAAAACACATGTATCTGTAATAATAGGCTCCTATGATTTTTAATTTAGAAACAATTATAAATATTCAACTTCATCTGAGTTTTTGATTTTTGATATTAAGATTATGGAATCTCAAGAGGAAAATGAATCGGTGTCTGATTCTATTCTAAGAATCATGTTTGATCAACCATCCAACAATGTGTGTTAACTTTCCTTTGCATTGCATATATACACAGCACTATGCTGACTAATGTTGGAAAAGGTGCATTGTCAGTAATGCTTTCATGAGATTGTCAAATCACCTCACCTAGGTATTTTCTTTTTCTTTTTTAAAATTTCTTTATTGATTAAGGTATTACATATGTGTCCTTATCCCCCCATTGCCCCCCAATCCCCACTCATGCCCTCACCCCCCTGTTGTCTGTGTCCATTGGTTAGGCTTATATGCATGCATACAAGTCCTTTGGTTGATCTCTCCCCCTTACCCACACCCTCCCCTACCTTCCCTCTGAGATTTGAGCATCTGACTGATGCTTCTCTGTCTCTGGATCTGTTTTTGTTCATCAGTTTATGTTGTTCATTATATTCCATAAATGAGGAAGATCATGTGATATTTATCTTTCTCTGACTGGCTTATTTCACTTAGCATAATGCTCTACAGTTCCATCCATGCTGTTGCAAATGGTAAGAATTCCTTTTTTTTTTTTTTACTGCAGCATAGTATTCCATTGTGTAGATATACCACAGTTTTTTTAATCCACTCATCTGCTGATGGGCACTTAGGCTATTTCCAAATCTTAGCTATGGTGAATTGTGCCACTATGAACATAGGGGTGCATATATCCTTTCTGATTGGTGTTTCTAGTTTCTTGGGATATATTCCTATAAGTGGGATTACTGGGTCAAATGGGAGTTCCATTTTTAGTTTTTTAAGGAAAGTCCATACTGTTCTCCACAATGGCTGCACCAGTCTACATTCCCACCAACAGTGCACAAGGGTGCTTTTTTCTCTGCATCCTAGGTATTTTCTTTTTATACCCTTCTTTCTTCGCTTCTATCAATAAGTATCTTCTAAAAAATGGGCAACTAGAAAATAACCTTAATCTAATTAACTAGCTCTCTTTCAATATTTTTTTAAAACATACAATGTTCATTTTTTTCTTTGCAAGCTTTATTTTTTCTACGTTTTTAAAAAGACACCTATAATAAAGATAAAAGAACACCATGGCATTTCCAATGCAGCTGCAAATTTTGCACTGCCACTGACAAAAAGTATTATCTACTTTAAAGAAAAAAACAACCAAAATATGAACCAAGAAAGTACAGAAGGTAGTAACCACATTTAGTTGTTTATCATGGAATCATTTTTATAATCCATCTGTTTCAATTCCACAGAGCAAATTACATGTAATTAGGAAGTCTCTCTTCATTTTATAGATTTGTGCTTGGGAGCTTATGAGGCCAGTGCAACTTAAATTTTATTTACTTGTTTGGCATTTAGGTTTTAGCCTGGGCAAATGGCCACCAGGTAGATGATGGAGGCTTCTGAGACATTCAGCTAGTCTTTGTGCAGCTTTGATGATATAAATAGTACAGTGTGTTTCCATTCCCCTTTTATTTTTTAAAAAAGCACACTTCGTTAGAAAAGATAGCATCATAGCAACAAATCATTAAATTTAAAAGATACAAGGAAAAGAAAAACACAAGGAAAGCAATATGTTAAAAAAGTTCCTGTGTAAAATTAATTACCACTGTTTTCTTCCAATAATTTTAGCCCCTTTAAATGTAAGCCTAGTTCGAGCCCAGGTATGTGGTCCTGATGATATCATAAATGATCTTTACTGGGCATTGCCTACATAACAGCTTTTCTAAATGCCAAAGTCTCTCCCCACCTCCCTTTATGCCACTATAATGGCAGCATGCCTCTGGTTTGGTCTATTTGGTCATAATTGAAGTTGGCTGTGGTGAGAGCTCATCTGAGATGCATGACTGGGCAGCTGGGCTTAAACTGAGGTGCTGGGAGGTTGCTTTCAGATGTAAGTAAAGCAGGAGAGAAGAAGATTGGGCAAAGTTACTAAATTTCAAACTATGGGTTGTTAGGAATCAAGTTTTCAACATCATCAAGCACCCAGAGAGGGAGCGACAAAGGATGATGAGATGATCCTTAATTTGTTTGGCTTAGTAGTTAAGTTAGGCAAATTTTGGATATGGAATTTTCCATCTTTATTCCTGTACTCAGGGCCAATTTGATATTGGAGGGCCAAATGTAAACATTGCTGAGATCCAGCAGAAATATCCATTGGAGCATAGAGGATAGTCATTTTGGCCCAAACGATGTTTCTTTCCCTTTTGTCATCTAGAGTGCGATTTCTTCTTGCGGATTGCTGTTCTGAAGGAATGTTGGGCAGAGGACAAGTTGGTAGCACTGGAGGATGGAAAGAAGTTCTATCAAAAGCGCAAAAGGAATTGAGAGCCACCAGAGTGCCCCTCCGTGGACCAGGGGGGAGGGCCGTGGAACGCAAAGGAAGAGGAGCCAAGAGGCCAGGAGCAACTGCCTTTCCTACCTTGTGAGAGGGAAATTGTGAGCAATGCATATCAATCATTAATGAGAAGCTCTTTGGGAAGTATGAATTCTGATGCCTTAATAGCTGAAGTCCCTTCTCAGTACCACACAGGACCTGTGGACAGATTTTAGTTACTGTCAATTATTCATTTACTCAAGAAAAAGCTATCAAGTTTAAGGCATAGCCCTAAACTATGGAGAAAGTTAAAACCATAGCTTCTAACTAAGAAAAGTAAGGAATCAATGTAATATACTGGGCCTCCGGTTATAACTGAACCTCTGTTATTGATCTGTTTACTTTTTTTTTTCTGATACCCTGTATATCTTTTGGCTCACTCCCTTCCACTGCCATAGCCAACCCACCTGTGGATGGACCTCCCTCACCATAACCACCTACCCAGATATTTTATTGCTTGTTTCTCTTTCAATGTATGGTTATTTTAGAGCCACATTAGAATGTGATTTGGGACATAATACTCTAAAGATAGGTAATGACCGAAGCTGTCTTGACTCAAAGATCTTTTGGGGAAGGAATTTAGTTCCCAACTCCTTTGAAAAATTTCTCTGTTCTTCATACGTCGGGGCTAAATATATTGTTTGATTTCTACATCAATTATATTTTAAGCTGCATTTGTGCAAACCAATTCTGATGAGAGCTTATTATTCTCCTTCAATAGCAAGCAATACATTCTTTACTTAAAACCAGTGAAAGTATAAATTCCATATGGTATGTAAAACTATCTTTTTGAATTACTGCTATAAATATACTAGACTAGGGGCCCAGTGCATGAATTTGTGCACCTTGAAAGGAACTGTGAGGCTGTGGTGGGCATAGGGGCAGGTCTCGGCCCATCCTCTGTGCCCCCACCTGGCCCGGCCCACCACTGCCCTTGGTTCCCTGTCTGCCGGCAGCCCTGCTCCCCCTGCTGCCACTTACACCTGCTAACAGTGCAGAGTGATTGAGGCCAGTGCCAGCAGCGGGTGCGAGTGGGGCCAGCGCTGTCAGTGGGTGTGAGTGGCAGCTGTTGTCCCGATCACCCCTCAGGAGCAAGGGGAGGTGGAAAAGCCCTGAGGGGTGATTGGGGCCAGCAGCCGTCACTCGTACCCACTGACGGCGCTGAGCGATTAGGGCCGGTGCCAGGCGCCAGCAGCAGGTGCAAGCGGTGGCTCCAGCACTGGCAGCAGGTGTGAGCAGGGCTGGCACCCACAGCAGGTGCGAGAACCAGGCGGGACGGCAGCATGCAGGAGCAAAGAATTTTCAGTAACCACTAGAGGCTCGCCCCGATGACAGTGACCGGCGCCCTGCCTTGGTCTGGTGCCCCTGCTCACCTGCTCCACCATCCTGCCATGGCCGATACCCGCTATGTTCCATGTTCTACCGCCTGCTGCCGAGGCCCACCATGTTCCGTGCGCGCCCCCTGGTAGTTAGTGCATGCACGTCATAGCGATCGGTTGTTCGGTTGTTCCACTGTTTGGTCTATTTGCATATTAAGGTTTTATATACTAGTATATAGATAGTTTGCATTTTAGGAAAGTCTTGGTAATTTTCATGCATTTTAACATTTTTAGGAAAGTGTCTCATTCATTTTTTAAGACTAGAGGCCCGGTGCACGAAATTCGTACATGGTTAGGGTCCCTAGGCCTGGCCAGCGATCAGTGCCAATTGGGGCCTTCCAGCTGCTGGCCAGGGCTTTCCTTCCTTGGCTGCCAGTTGCCAGCCAGGGCCTTCCTTCATTCCACGCCGCCCCCTGGTGGTCAGCACATGTCATAGCGAGCAATAGAACTCCCGGTCGAACTCCCGAGGGGACACTTTGCATATTAGCCTTTTATATATATATAGATTATAGGACTTTAAAACTTATAATTTACCATCTAAAGTTTGATACCTACTTAATTCTGCATACCTAATTTTATTTTCCTATTTGCCAAATTATCTACGAGTAGATGCTTTTTTGAAGATCTTTGATGGCTTCTTGAAAATAAAAAAGCAATAATTTTAAATTGTCTTTTAAAATCTGAATCATATAGTGAGAGAAATTTATATACCTTTTTCTTGTCCATAATGGATACTTTTCTCTTTTTGTGTAATAGCTTATCATTACAAATAATCACTCAATGTTGATTTTCACCTAATAGTGTTTATAAAGTGAGGTTATTCAGTGAAAGTCTACATACCATCATCTTTAGTTTATATACTATATAGTGTCAATCATCAACTTTGAAAGCATGTTCGTAACTGTGGAACATCTCTTTACCTGTCAGGAGTTATACCAAATTTTGATATTGAAACAATAGCTAATTTGTTGTGTTAAGCTATAAGGGTAAACCTACTTGGCATTTGAACTGTATAATATGAAATCTAGAATAGACCAAGAAGGATAATTTCTGCTCTCTCAAGGATATGTATCATTTCCAAAGATTTAAGAGTAAACTGCCTTAAACCCCAAATAGTAAATTTATCTCCAGAGGGGACTTAGAACTGCCTATTTCAATAGAAGCTTCTCCAGAAGGTGGCCACATCTTTCAACCTCTAGATGGCGTCTTCCAAGTTGGCTTTAAGTGCTAATTGGTAAATCTCCAGTTTAAATACACGTGGGATACTACATTACTCTCTATCTTTACCAATTGCCTTTGTGAATAAAAACTGATGTCAGCAATGATGGTCTTCATGGTGCAAGTGGCTAATTAGGCTTTTTTACTACCAAAGGTCCTCTTGTTACTAGGTCATCAGAGTAGTCTTATACTGGTACCCATAACCTACTGCCCACTCCTGTATGTTGACTTTTTTTTTCTTTAACACAATGTTAAATGTAGAGGTTTTATGCTCTTTTATCTATGCCTGGCTTATTTATAAAATAATAATCCCTCCAAATATTTTTCTTTTGATTGCTAGACATCCAAGGTATTTTTTTTTCTGTAAGAAAAATGATACCCAAATATAGAATAAGACATGCCTGAAATAACATTTATTCTTGTGACCCTTAAATGCTTTCAATCGGCATGTTTAATTTATCCCTGGAGAATTGCACTTAATTGTTATGCTAGTCAGAAGCATTTGTTATGGTTAACTTTCATAGGGGTAGAAAAAAATTTCCTTTCTTCATTTCTAGGTTCTTTGGCTTGTCTAGTAATTAAATTAGCATAGACAGGTTAACAGGAGAAAAACAAATTCAATTTCATACATATGGGACCTCCAAAGACATGAGACTCAAGGGCAAGTTGGCAATTCACAGTCTAATGCCATCCTGAGCCAAGAAATGGATAGTAGTCGGGCTTCAACAGGAGGGAGGGCATATCAGAGAAGATAAGAACAGATATTTGGTACTAGGATGTTTGCCCTGCCTTGCAAATAAATCTTTCAGATAAAAAAGTTATCTCTGGCAAAAGCTGTCTTTCTGGGCCAGCTCCCCTATCTAATTTTTTTTAGGTCCTTAAGAGAGAGGTAAAAGTTCTTCTTGAGTCTGCAGGGTCTTTATTGCCTTCATTTCAAAATAATCTACATGCCAAAGTGGTACATTTTGGGGTGGCTTACTCTGCTCCCCCTTCACATTTATAAAGTGAATGATAAATAAAAATGTGCTTCAGTAGCAATAGTATTCTGCAAATATTGCTCTTATTAGAACTGCTGAATTTTCAAAGGATTAAAGTGCCCAAAATATGTCTTTATCAGTCAACTTTGGATCATAGGATCATCTTATTCTAATGATCCAAAGTCCTATTTGATAATTAATGATAATAATTTTGACACTTCTGAATAACTGCATAGTATACAGCTAATTTGTAACAGGAATTTGAAGTGTGAATTACATATTATTCTTTAAATAATTATAGTAGAATATAGATACTACCAATTTATACTCCATATATACAACCAACTTTAATTTGTCCTTAAAAGAAAGGCTTAATTTTGCAGGTACAATCCAAAAAATGAGGTGTTAATAACCTATACCCTTATTTTCACTTTTAAGTGGTTTCTTTGTAATCATGGTACAACACTACTACAACATTTCACACTCAAGTTACTTAAGGAGATCATTTACCTTCAGTCATAATTATTAATGCAAAAGCACAGCTTATCTATACAATTTAGAATATAGTTTCACTTAGTAAGAACATAATGAATTATCAAAGCAATTTTATTCATTCCCAGATTTACCATAGAAGAAATAAAACACAGACAAAAATTTCCCAGCACTTAAGTCCATTTGAAGTCTATTTCATATGCCCTTAAGCTCTTTAAATGTTATTGCCAGTAAAAGGAGAGCACCTGATAATAAAGCCATTCATCTCTCCTATCCTTCTTCTCTTCCTTATGAGTACACAGAACACTGTCTCCATTCTTGTGGGAACGCTTTCTCCCTGTCTCCTTAGCGTTTGTGTAGGTTTGAGGACAGTGTTGGATCATTTTACTTCTTATAAAATAAGGTCTCAATGGTTGAAGGTCTGCCAGCCAACTTTTCTTTTATCATCTTACTAATTAATATCTTACAATTGCCAGCTGGTTTTTATTTAGATGGTGTGATATTGTGATTTGTAATAAATTTATACTTTGGTCCTTTCCCACAGTTCCTGGCTCACAGCTACCGCAAACCTTGGAATTACTTGAGCAATAAGAACAATGGGAACATGATTTGTTACAATATTTGGTCTCTTTCTCACTTCTTAAAATCACTTCTGAGCTATAAAGGTGAAATGAGTGTCTTGTTATTCATAAGTGCCTTTCAACCACACCTGAGTTTGTCAGTGAGTTGACTTTTGGAAATCCCTTAAAGATGGTGTGAGGCTGGTTTCCAGGGGAACCAACCAAGAACAGAAAATTAAAACTTTGAGTCCTACCCTGTGACTTCTGGGGAATGAAGAGGGGTTGGTGTCCGAATAAGTCACCAGTGGCCAATGATTTAATCAATCATGCCTCTATAATGAAGCTTCCATAAAACCCCCAAAAAGAAGTGGGTGTTGGTGAGCTGCTGTGTAGCTGAACATGTGGCAATCTGGGGAGAGTAGCACACTCGGAGTACATTGAAGCTCAGTGCCCTTTCCTATGCCTTGCTCTCTGAATTTCTTCATCTGGCTGTTGATTTGTATCCTTTTTCATAAACCCATAATCTAGTGAATAAATTGGTTTCCTGAGTTCTGTGAGCTGCACTAGCAAATTAATAAAACCCACAGAGGAAATCTTGGGAGGTTTTAACTTATAGCCAATTTTTAAAAAGCACATGTAACAACTAGACTTGTGATTAGCATCTGAAGTAGGAGAAATCTGGTGGGATCTGATAATCTGGGGTCAATCTTTGTTGTAAAATATCAGAATTAAGTTGAATTGTAGGACCCCCCCCCCCGCCCCAGCTGGCATAAAAGCATTGCTTGGTAGGGGCAAAAAACTCATACATCAGTATTGGGTTCAGATCATTAGATGTTGAATCATATAAGAAGAAAGTTAACATTTATAAGAACTATATTCCAGAGATTGTATTGATATAATTTTTAAAATTATCACACTCATTTTTACAATTTACAATTAGTGTTATTGTTTCCATGCTTTGAAAGGTCCACTAACTTGCTGTATATTTCGTAGTTTACAACAGAAAGAAACCACAGTAAAATTCAAGTTTGTCAGACTTCAAAAGTCAAATGCTTTTGTATCCTCATACTGAACAGAGAAGAAAAAACGAAACTCTTTTGTAACAAAAAAAAAATTTTCAATCAGAAAAATGAATTATCTTTAAACTTTGAAGGTGAAATGGGTAGCGAAACCTCAACTCAAAATTACATTTAAAAGTAATAAATCGGTACCTAAGATATACGTCCAGTGACATAGTAGCATAAGATTGCTATGAACACCTGACCAAAATCTCCCTCATAGTTCCTAAATTATATGCACAGCTGCATTTAATGAGAGTTCCATGAATCATTCAGATCAGGCTAGGAAAGCTGAATTATCAAAGGAAGATTAAGGTTTACAACAGCAAAGATCTTGTCTCACTAGTAAGAAAATTATATTGAACAGAGGACTTTATTCCCCAGGCAGTCTGGTTAACAATTCAGCTTGCTTGATGGTATGAAATATGGCAACTGAAAAAATTATGGAAGTTTTAACTTCGTGTTCAATGTTCAGGACAGATGCAACCACCGTAGGCCTAACTACACAGACACATCAGCAACAATGTAAACGTTCCCCCCCCCCCCCCCCCAAATATTTTAGATCTATGACTGGTTAAATCTGCAGATGCAAAATTCTGGGATAAGAAGTGCTGACTTCTATATATGTTCCCATCCACTCACTTTCTAAGTCACTTAGGTAATGTTTTTACATCTTCTTCTGTCTCTTCTTATACCTCCAACACCTCCCCAGAAATCATTTTTGTTTTGCTTTCTACTTCCCTGAGAACATTGAGTCAACCAGAGGAGAACTTTCATGGACTCCTAGAACCATTTATTCCCACTTTACTATATCTGCACCCATATAGTTTGCCTTCTCTCTATAATTACCTGACCCCTATTTGTGCATTCTTTGATGATCCTTATTTTACAGTTGAAAGTAATGAGAAGGGAGTTATAGCTTAGATTCACATCCACAGAATCTGTTTCTAGAGCTGGGGTTCAAAATCAGAGGGCTGGAATGAATGAAGCTGCTGACTAAGGAAACACACTTTTAATTCTATAAGCCCCTTGAAATAGAACATCAGCATTCTCATTTGGGCCAAATGAGAAAGCTGACTAGGGTTTGAGATTTCAAAGTTCATCCAGGGTCAAGGAACAATTACTCTCCCTTAGAAAGTAGAGGTGAAAGGCTTACCAAGCACATTATCTTAAGGAAATTGAATTTAAAACACATTTCACTGTTCAAATGCAAATGTAATCATTGCCTGCTATCTGATCAATTCCTATCTCTATCAGTGGGAGAAGTGGGGAAAACCCAGAGGTTTCCCAGATACCTGCTAAGAAAATGTTATATCCCATGGAAGGAAAGGGCTCAGAAAGGGAAGGCTGAGGACAGAGAAAATAAACTAAATGTTTTAACCTTTTTGATAAAATGTCAATACTAGCAGGAACCATTGATCATTGTGTGAAAATAAGGTTGTCATTCACATCTGTCAATGTGTTCAGTAATGTTTCATAAAATGTATATGCTCATTTTTAACAGTCGTTTAACAAAAAGCTTTGTTTCTGAGAAATGTACTCATTGAATTCTCCAGAAACATTGTTAAAAGGCTAAAATTGTCAATATTATCAGACAACTCTACATATAAGTAACTTTATACAATGTGTTTGCTCCCGGACAATGCCACTGTAAATATTGGCTCATGATTTTGCTTTGATTTCATTTTATAATGGCAAGTGTAGTTAAACCCAGACTCTGAAGTGAATTTCAGAAAAAAGTATCTCAAAGATACTTTTAAAAGATTTGACTATTGTATATATATATATATATATATATATATATATATATATATATATACATATAAAAAGCCAGAGACTGTAACGCCATCACGACCATAAAGTCCTAACAACTAGTCGCCATGACACCCACTGTGGCCAGCGGCGATCAATGGGTGGGGCCAGCTGGCCAACCTCCCAGCCCCTCCCCCTGGCGGCCTGCCCCTGATCGGACTCTCCCACCCCAATCAAGAGCGGAGCCAGCTGGCCAAAGGCCCCCTTCCTTCCCCCACTCCCCGCCCCCCCGACCAGCCCTGCCCCCAATCAGCCCACTCCACCACCATAGGCCCGCAGCACTTCCCCCTGGCTGGCCTGCCCCTGATCGCACCCCCCACACCAATAGGGGTCGGGGCTGGGTGGCCAACCTCCTGCAGCCCCTCCCTGTGGGACCCCTTTCCACGTCCCGTGTGGTTCAGGGTTTCGGTTCAGGGTTCGAGTTCTGGAGAGGGGCCGCACACAAATGAAAGGAGACTTGAAGAAATGTAATTTGGCGATATGGGGGTCCAGGCGGTAGTCCAACTCTAGTGGGAGAACTACTCCCTGCTCTGGCCCTGCCATCCCTTTTATTGAGGCTATGGGGAAAACACCCATAGCGCTTAGGCAGGAAATAACAGAAATTTACATAGGACAAACAGAGGTGGAGGCTGCTTCAGCTAACAATGTCTCAACTAAAGGGTGAGTGGTTAGAGCAATTAATGTTGTTGACAGCCTTCCTGGCTTCCTGTCCACATCTCTCTCTTAGTGAAACAGTAATTGGTTTCCGGCACCTCCCCCTGGCTGCCCCACCCTTGATTGCATCCCCCACCCCAATAGGGGGTGGGGCTGGCCAGCCAACCTTCTGCAGCCCCTCCCCATGCCTGGCCCCGCCTCAGATAAGCCCCTCACCTCGATCAGGGACAGGGCCAGCTGGCCAACCACCCATGACCCCTCCCCCAGTCTGCTGGACTCTGATAGGCACACCCCACCTCATTTGGGGGCAGGGCCAGCCGGCCCACCACCCACAGCACCTCCCATGGCTGGCCCCACTCCCAATTGGTCCCCCAGCCCCAATTGTGGGCAGGACCCATAGACCAATCTCTCACTGTCCCTTCCTCCAGCCGGCCTGGCCCTGATCGGGCCCCGATTGGGACGGGCCAGCTGGCTAACCTCCTGCCATCTCCTCCTCCTGACAGGCCCAGCCCAGATCTGCCCTGATTGGGGCCAGGCCAGCCAGACCCCCCCACCAGTGCACGAATTCGTGCACCAAGCCTCTAGTGTGTGTGTGTGTGTGTATATATATATCTTAGATCTTAGTATATATTTTAGAGGCCTGGTGCACCAGTGGGGTTCCTTGGCCTGGCCTGTGGGATTGGGCTGAAACCAGCTCTCTGACATCCTCAAGAGGTCCGAGATTGTGAGAGGGTGCAGGCTAGGCTGAGGGACCCTACCAGTGCACAATCAGGGCTAGAGAGGGATGCAGGAAGTTGGCCAGCTGGGGAGGGGCCACGGGAGGGCTCCAGGGCATTTTCGACCTGTCTCACTCAGTCCTGATTGGCTGGACTCCAGCAGCAAGCTAACCTACCAGTCAACTGCCTGCCCCCTGGTGGTAAGTGCATGTCATAGTGAGTGGTTGAGCAGCCTTAGCATATTATACTTTGATTGGTTGAACAGATAACTGGATGACTGGACACTTAGCATATTAGGCTTTTATTATATAGGATATACTAGAGGCCCGGTGCACAACATTCATGCACAGATGTGGTCCCTAGGCTTGGCTGGTCATCAAAGTGTGAGCGTCTAGCATGGAAGAGCAGGTCCCAGCTGACCTCTGGGCCCTGGTTAGCACCTGGACCCCTGGGCCCCCATGCACCCCCCCTCTGCCTGAGTCATTGGGCCCTTGCCCAGCTCCCTCAGTGCCTGGGAGCTGGGCGGTGGCCTCGCCCCGCCACCGCCACCACTGGCCGCCATCTGCAGGGTGATTGGCAGTGTGATCAGGCCCCGCTCACACCTGCCTTGGCCTGGCACCATCTGCTCACCTGCTCCACCATCCTGCCGTGGTCCCACTTTCGTAGGGCCCCATCGGCAGCAACTCCACTGCCAGTGCTGTGTTGCCAACACCCGCCATGTCTCACAATGCCCCCTGGTAGTCAGCACATGTCATAGTGAGCCGTAGAACTCCTGGTTGTGGGGACAATTTGCATATTAGCTTTTATTATATAGGAGATAAATATATATATATATATATATAGTCTAATCTTTAAATAAATAAATACTTCCCTAGTTGTCTCTTAAAATATTACACAATTGACTTTGGTTAAACCCTGATAAAATATCTAGATTATGTGCAGCTAATGCAAAGTGGAAGCTCTGAATGTCTATTATGTTCTAGTGGCTCTTTAGTCTAGTTTCTACAAAATCCTATCTAATAAAGAGGGAATATGCGAATTGACCCTCATGCCGTCACAAAGATGGCGGCGCCCACAGTCACAAGATGGTAGTGGCCAGTCCCCTCAGCCCTGCCGCGCGTCTGCCTCCGGAGTCCCCCAGTCTCCTCATCCCCTCAGCCGCCCAGGGCCGGCCCAAGGTACAAGCAAGCATCAGATGGCGGCTGCCCAGCCTCCCAGGGCTGCCCAAGGCTCAGGTAACCAGGGCTGGCTGAGGCTTGCGCTGTCAGCAGTGGCAGCAGCAGAGGTGGGATGGGGCGTTGCCTTCTCCTGATCGTTGGGTTGCCTCCCGCCCCTGAGGGCTCCCAAACTGTGAGAGAGGGCAGGCCGGGCTGAGGGCTCCCCCTCCAGTGCATGAATTTTCATGTACCAGTCCTCTAGTACTTAATAAAAATAGATTGGTTGACTAATAGAAAATTTGAACTCTATATACTAAAATTTTACTTTGTATAATCAACTCTTGAAAACTAGTTGCATAAAGTAGAAATAACACTGATTTTTATTACATCAGACTTCAGACTTGATATCTTCAGCTACAGAATTCCCATTGTTATAATTATATTCACAGCCATTTCGCTGCCTAAAGTCTTGCATTGTCTATCCATCTCCCCTAGTTCACAACTCTATTATATTTCTCCAGATGATGCCTTTCTAGTCTGCCTTGTTATAAAGTTTGTTTTTTTCTTGCAGTTCTTGACTGCCATCCAAATTTTTTGGTTTTATGAAAGATTTTCACTTTATTTTTTGTCACTTCCTTCTTTTTCTAACTTTTCAAAATTTATTGCAGTTCTATCCGCCTAGGCTTTTAGTTCCAAATTTGTTTTTAAGACTTCAAACTTTTTATTTTATTTTTAGCTCATGATACTTGCAAAAGTCTGTACCCTTTTGATTTTCACTTGCTTCAACACATTCTTATGTTTTGCTTTTATTTCAAATACCAGAAAGTAAAATGTCTCAGCAGCTTGGTGAATGGAATAGTTTATTTATAATTAAAAAAAAACTTTAGTATTTTGGGGAGGTATTTACTTATAGGTTAAAATCTGTATATAAATTCCTGAAAAAATATCTTAAATTTCTGGGGAGTTGACTGACATTCCTTTATCATTCTATGCAACCATCGGTGCAATATTTTTATTCTCCCACCCCGGGGAAATAATTAAAAAAGATGTGTTGTTATTAGTAGCATCTTAATGTTAATGTGTTCCATTAAATATTAGAACATGGTAAGCTTAAGTGAAATAAAAAAGTATATAATTTACCTTTCTTCCTCTTAGACATCTTTTTTCTTCTTCTGAAAATAAGTAGTGTGCTAGGAAACTGACTAGGGAGTGGAGAGAGGGGACAAGCTTTGGTGTGTGGAGCTTGCCCATTTCTAAGGTATGAATATCATGGTCAATTTCAAGCTACCAGCAGCTCAACCACCAGCTCACAAATTTCTAAAAATTTAATGATCAGCTGACACAAGTAGGTACAGGCCAATACAAGTCAGCTCCAGCGCAAAACTGATCATGGTTATTAATTAAGATTTGTTAATGGCCACAAATATATTTGAGCATATATTGAATCTATAACCCTTAAACAAACAAAAACAGCTTGTATACAGATTTTGACAAAATTTTGTGGTTCTAGCCATGGATCCCTGTATAAGAATTTTCTTTCTATGTGCACTTGTAATTTAAAGTGTTCAGACATTACAATTCACAGATGATAACTTATCATTTAACATCAACATTTTGGCTTTTATAATTTGGGAGCCAGATATTTAACTACTGCACTTCCTCAGAGAAAGTTAATCACTGTCAGGGGAAAGGAGCATTGGTCTCCAAATGGCATTCTCCTCTTATTCCTGAAGCACACCGTATAAAACGTTAATTTGGTTTCAAGGATTATATATGATTTTGTAAAAGATTCAGCAGTAAATGATCAATTCCAATGACTAGTTAGCTACATTTTTAAAAATATATTTTTATTGGTTTCAGAGAAGAAGGGAGAGGGAGATAGAGATAGAAACATCAATGATGAGAGAGAATCATTGACTGGCTGCCTTCTGCATTGCCCCCTATTGGTGATTGAGCCTGCAACCCGGGCATGTGCTCTTGACCTGAATTGAACCTGGGACTCTTCAGTCCGTAGGCTGACACTCTATCTACTGAGCCAAACTGGCTAGGATGTTAACTACATTTTTCCTTAATCTTCATCCAAGAATATGCTAATTGACTTGAGAGAGAAAGAGAGAGAAAGAGAGAGAGAGAGAGAGAGAGAGAGAGAGAGAGAGAGAGAGAGATTGCTTGCCTCTTTTACATGCCTGACAGGTGACCAAACCCTCAACCTAGGGTTTGTGCCCTGACCAGGAATTGAACTGAAACCTTTTGGTGTAAGGGACAATGCTCCAACCAGCTGAGCCACCTGACTAGGGCAGTCACCTACTTTTATATTCCATGTTATTTCTGTCAGACACTCTAAATAAAGAACTTTTTACTTGCTGCTATACTGGAAAAGCAAGTTTTTCTTTTCATATTTTAATAATTTTATCAAAGTACAAAATCATAAGTTAAATTAAATATCTGAAATTTTCTGCTCTATTGTTATAAAAATAAATTCTAGAAGTTGTCTTTATAGAGAATAGCAAAAATAAGATGGCTCTCAATTACTGTTTCAATGATTCTTTGCATTTCGTGTGTCTAATTAAAAGGCAAAACTCCTCAGGTTTATATACCTCAATTTCTTGATTGGGAAATAAATTCTCTAACTGATGATCTGGAATCAAAAGAGTTGTAAAATACACTTTAATTTCATTGCTGGTAACTTTGTAAATTTAAATCTTTACATGCTGTGATGAATTTATTTCTTTGGTGCTGATAGGACGGTATTTGAGGCTTTGTTTTCAAGTCGGTTCTAAATCTGCAGAGTATCGAAGTCTCCTTATTATGCTTTGGATGTTGTGGTAGATAAATGGTATCTTCACAAAGATATATTCATCCTCGTATTGAAAATGCCTACTTGAAATTCTGCATGAATAGTTTTATTGAAAAAATATGTAGGCAAACCGTTAATTATACACAAAGACTGGAACAAATTCTCATAAGAAGCATAGCATGTCTTCCATTAAATGTATACATTTTATACAAAGTAACAGAGTCTTTCTGAGGTTAAACAATAAATCTTGGATATGTAACCACCTTGCTCTCCTAAAAGTAATTTTTTTTTCTCTATGACACACACATAGGGCATACTCTCAGATCTTAGCCTGGTTTAAATAACTAGACGGTACTTTCAGTGCATTTTTTATTTCTAAAAATCTGGTTGCTGAAGAGTAAGCTGCTCAATTATCTTCCTCAATTTCTTTTTGTTTTATTTTCTAATAATTATTCTATTTTGTTTCTCTTTTAGAATTGCCAAATAACTTGAATCAGAAAATGCAGAATATATAAATGAGAGTGCATCCTGCCATTGAATCTGGAAAAAGACTTTTGTTATGGATTATAACTTGAATTTGAGGTACCATTTTATTTAAGGCACATGAAGCATTTTCCAGCTCATATATTAAACAACAGCATAAGATTTATTGTTCTTTTATTTGTAAGAAGATTCAGCAGATAAATGATCACTTTATTTCTTATATTTTTAAGTGTGATATTCTAAACCTGTCAATTATAAATTGATGGATTGATGAAGTCTTTTTACATGTAAAATTTGCAATCCTTTTAAAAGTAAGTACCAATAGTAACTACTCATACACAAACAAGTAAAAGAAAAAAAAAGATAAAAGCTAAAATATAGGATAAATAAATTCCTCATGCTATAAAATATGGCTTACAGAGCATTCCATTAAGTGCTAAATTTTTCTGAAAATGTACTGGATGGTAGAATTTCAAAAGAGTGCCTTATACAAAAGCCATTTTTCTGACTGGTATGAGAGAATTGTTCTCATTTATTAGTGAATTCAAATTAAGAAATCAGAGAGTTAAAATTTTACCAGGAATCTTTAGAGCAGTTTGTTTTATATAAAATTATAAGCTATATTGCTTATTCAAATTTTATTAGAAAACTTGCTTTACTCCCTCTTCCACATGACAAAAGCACAAGCACTCTGCAATTCAGGCAAGTAAACCTATTTACCATCTCTTCAGATACCGAGGACCAGGAATAAATTACTCCCTAGTTGAAATTTCCAAACAAGTTTCTTAGAACAAAAGCATGAACTTAATTTCAGCTGCTCATGTGACTGGTATGTTGAATCTATCCGTTAGGGCGTTTCACTCCGCCACTGAAAAACAGCAGTTATAGAGATGTATAATCACTCGCCTTGCGTTAGGTATTGTGATATATCTGGGGAAATAGCAAGAGAAAAATGAGTAACCCACAATCACTGACCGCAGCTTGCTTGAAGATGACCCTGTGTGCACTATAATGCAGGAACAGTTGCAACTGATGTGGACGTTGTACCTCCCAAGGTGCCTGCTGCCAGCTTTGAGATGTTTACCTCACTTGATTTCTGACTCCATTTGTTTACAAACTCAAATTTATGTTTTGCTTTGCTTCTGAAGTAAGTAAATCAATGTTGGTTACTCATTACTTAAATTCTTTCATTTTTAGGCTCCTGTGGCTCCCTTTGATTGTTTATGTTTCGAAAGTCACACATTATTCTTTCTAGTCTTCTCTTTCCTCGTCCACTCTTAAATTCTGATTGCCCTCCACCACCCCTGAGCTGGTCCTCCATTCTCTTTTCTTATAATATATACCCCTATTGATTGATTTTAATTATAATCATGATTCAGAACCCCTTGAATTTTATGACTCTTGAATCTGTACCCATGTTTTCAAATCACTTTTTAACGATACTCCAGTGACTCCCTTCTGGGTCTCTCCAGTGGGAAGTCCTGTAGTGATCTCAGACTCACTGTGCCCATTACTGAACTCCTCTCCACCTCCTGTCCAAGCCTTCCGCTCCCACCTCTCTTCTTCCTGCTTTCCATATGCTGGTCATGAGATCCCACACAATGGCCATCAAAGCCAGACACTTTAGCTCATTGTTTTCCCCTATCCGTTCATCAACCCTCCTGCCCCAATGACATCCAACAACTCACCAAACCCTCTTGATTTTAACTCTGAAAGCTTTCATCCCTGTCTATTCCCATTCCTCTTCTTGTTGGTACATCCCTCATTGCCTCTCACATGCACCGTGTTACATCTCTCTTAGTTGATCTGCTTCCCTTTTCCTTTTTTGAGCCTCAAAATCTCTTCTTTTATACAGCTATGTCTCTCAGATATATTCAGAATAAAACCAAGGCTCTTATTCGGAAATGCAAGCACTTTAGGGTTTAGACGTAGCAGCTTATCAGCCCTGGTTTTATACCCAAACCACCTAGGATACTTTAAAGCAGGGGAGGGGGGTGCTTTTTTCCTGCCAAGCGCCATTTGGATATTTATAACACCATTCACTTAATATAAATTTATTTTGCTAAAAAAAAGCTCCTAGATTTATTGCCTTTTGAGTTCTGCTCGTGTTTCCTTGGCAGAGCCAGACCGGATGACTTTGTGGGCCTTATGTGGCCCACAGGCCAGACTTTCCCCAGCCCAGCTTCAAAGACACAGGCTCTCTGGCCACTGTCCCTGAAATTCTGATTTAATTGGGTTGGGCTAGGGTTCTGCACAAGTGTTTCTGAAACACCCAAGGGGTCTAAATTCTATGAAGAAAAACCTTAACACCTCCGATTTAGTCCTTCCTTACCTTTCTCACCTGCCCTCCTGAATTCTCTTCCTCTACTTGCTCAGTCCCCTATGACTTTTTACACATGATTCTTGCCCAACATACCCTTTCTTCTCATTTATTCTCCTCACCTCTAGCCCCGCTTCCTTCGTAATCTGCTAGACTGCATTGGAAAGAGCTGAAAAGTCAGTATCATTTACACACCTTCAGATGGAGCTCTAGAACGCCCCTGCCTTCTCTGACTTAATATCGCAGCACGTGCACTTCATTGTAATTGTTCCACTGGTTCTGTCTCCTCTGCTGGGTGGCAAGCTCCCTTAAGCAGGGGGTGTGCATTAATCTGCTCTGAGGGTCCTCACTCTACCCCATTGCCTCGGGCAGCGCAGATACCAACCCAACAGTTTTTAAATGGACTTTTAAGGTATTATCATACTGTGCATGCTCTTATTTATCATTGAATAATGTCAAAATAATTAAAAAATGCAGCCTTCATCTTACCATTTCCCTTGCTACCCCCTAGTCCTCCACAGACTCCTAACCGGTCAGCGACTTTCAGATTCTTGTCCATTTGCAATCTTTTCTGGGCACGATAGAAGAGTAATCATTTAAAATGAACCATCCCAGAGACTTTTCATTAGGTTGTTAAGGTTCTTCTTTGGCTAATTCCTAAGAGGATTCCCCTTGCTCACTGAATTGCAGCGACACTATCATTTACTTCTTTAGACTCCCTGAGATGATGGTGCTTCATCATCCCCTTTCCCACGTCCATTACAATTTTCTCCCTTCTCTGCCTTGTTGGCTGTACTTTCTGACCCAAGTGCCTGGGCTCCTTTGCCCTCTGGCTTCCTCTTAGTTCAGGAAATAGAAGGCCAACGTGGGAGATTGGAGGGCTGGACAGGAGAGAACCTGGGCTATTTATCCCCACTACTTATCTTCCCTAACCTCATCCTGGCATGGCTGCATTGCTTCATAGCTACAGTTCCTGAAGGAAACTCTTCATCTAAGCCACCCACTCTCACTAGGTTCCACTGGCACAGCTCTCCTTCATGCACTGTTAGGGTTAGGGTGTTAAATGTCTCCCATGGTTTTCAGTACCTGGTGTCCCTGACCAAGCCTTGTTAGTTACAAATAGCCCTTTCGTTAAATTTCTCTAAGTTAACCCTATTATATGTGTCACCTGCTTGCTGCCAGCACACTGATCATAGACATACTAAGTGCACTTCCATCTCAAGGCCTTTGTTTAGGGTATCTTATAGGTGTTACTTCTAAATATTTAAATGGCTCATTCCTTCATATCATTTACATCTCTGTTCAATTGAAATCTCAGAGAGGCCTTCCTTAATCACCTTATTGAAAATAGCCTCTTCTACCATATCTCTATTTCTATTCTATTTTCTCCATGAAATGTGTTACTATACGAAATCGTTTTATTTATATAGTTTCCTTACTTGCTCATTCATTCATTCATTCACATCTACTTTGGAATTTAAGCTCCTTGAGAAGAATTTTGGCCCCAACATAGGTGCTCAATAAATTAAATAAGTTAACTGAATAAAGGTGACTGAAATTTCAGAAATTTAATTCCTGGCTCACCATTCTAATTATATTCACTGGTCAGATGAACAATTCTGTGCTCATTTTCATTACACTATGTTCATCATAAATCATTTTATTCATTGGGAAGAGTTATATATTAATACTGTGATTTAAAGCAAAATTAATATTGATGTAAATATCAGTTGTCTATAGCTCCATTTTTTTTCAAAACTATCTCAATGTATTTCATTATTCTTCTCAAGGATTTAAATGCCATTAACTTCTAGAGCGTGTCCTTGAGAGAAAGTCAGCACTGCTGCTTTGGTAGACTAAAAAAAAATTAGTAAGTTAGAAATAAAATTATTTATGTCATGCCCTTGGTATGCTCATCCATTTCCTTCTTTTAGAAATACTTAACCTCTGTTTTCGCTGTATTGCATTTTCCTTGTTCCTACTTCCTGCTCACATGTTCTTTCTTTTTTTCTTTTTTTTTTTTTTGACTGATCTCTGAGTCATCTTGCTTTGTTACCTCTGAGAATACTATTCATTTGCATTTACTGTCATCAGTTTAAAAAATTCTGGTCTCAGTTTTCTGATAAATTAAATGTCACTCACACAGGAACTTCCAACAATGCATAGAGTAGCTGACATTTTCAGATTAATGTTTAGACTGTTCCCCTTGCCAATTCCTAGGCTCACTCTGTATTTACTCTGAGCACATCCTTTAGCACAAGTCCTATCACTGTGACTACTGAGCAAGGAAGTTATGTCCATTTACCACTTGCTAGCGGCACTATTTTGACTTTTCTGCTTGGTTACTTGGATTTTGTGTGCTTGTTTTATTATTTTTAACTATTTTTTTTACCTCTTAAAACAACTTTCAATCGGTCATTTTTCTCACTTCTCTTTACAAATAGTGTCTATCCTACTCTTCTTTCTTTACTTTTTCCATTGTTCACTATTAAATTGGCCACCTATTTCCTGAAGCACTACAATAATGGTAATAACAACTAGTGCTTTGTTGAGCACTTGCTGTGTGTCATGCAGTACCTTCTGCATTTTGCATGTCATTTCAGTTGCAAAAACCTTCATATTTTCTGACCGTCTCAACCCAATGAAAGTTATCCACCTTTATTTGGTCTTTAGAAGATACTGACTAATGTTAGTAAACTATAAAAAAATCAGACCCGATGGTTGAAATAATTAGAATTATTTTATATCGTTTGAGATTTAATCTCATATTATATCTCAACTAGTATGTACTCACCTTGTACACATGGGTACTATACCTCTCCATAATGTGAGCCCAAAGCTATGTTCAAATATTCACTCAAGAAATGGTGGCTACTGCTTAATTTTTTATCTTCAGTCTTTCTTTTAGTTAGTCCTACCCATACACAGTTAGTAGAATCATTTTACCTTTTACTCCTTTACCATTTAAAAAGACTAGATTCCCAAGCTATCTGAAAGTAGAATACTCCTATGAAAACTTTTGTAAGCTGAAATAAATGGCTTACAGTGAAGAATTGATTATCATTAATTTATATGAAAAAGTTGAGCATTCTTGGCCTCAAAATAATCTACTAAATCATAGCAAATAACACCTAAGACGTAAAATAACACTAATATATAAAAGCAGTGCCACTTTTGCCACTGTGTGTGTATACTGTCTCTGTAACAGCTCATTGCAAAACAAACACTGAATGTTACTTTTGCATTTTGATTTTTTCCTTAAAAGTGAAAATTCTCTTCAGATTGTTTTGCTTAGCAAAAACAGGTACTAATATAAGCTTTTCATAAAAGCAATGTGGCACAGCACAAATTTACTTGCAGCAAGTACAAGAGACAGGGGAGTCACATCCAAAGCTCTGTCTCTCTGAAGGAAGGCTTAGCCATTCTATTATTTGCTTCACTAGACATTGATTTTTCTTTGCAGTTGACTAAACTTACCTGGTTGTGGTTCCAGTCAAGCTAATCTGTTGTAGCTGTATCTGCAAAATATTGTGCTACATTTTACAGTTTAGAAAATATAGCATTTAGTAATAAACTGACTGGACCTTGACCTGGTCTAATCTTACAAGATGAAGACACACAGATAGTTAAGGTGGGTATCCTACCTAATAATAGACAAATATGCAAATTGACCATACCTCCGATACACCCACAAGCCACGCCCACAAGCCACACCCACCATCCTATCAGAGCGAGCATGCAAATTAACCCAAACCAAGATGGCTACAGCCACAGAGAGCAAGGTTTCCTAGGTAACAGAGGAAGCCAAGCTTTCCGCCTGCCCTTGCCAGGCCTAAGCCTCCACTCAAGCTACAAAGTTTCAATTATAGAAGGTAAACAAATTCAAACAAATGGCGGCAGAATGGAGCTTGAGAGAGCAGGCCAGGGTTGCCGCCGGCAACAGGGGAAGCAAAGCTTTCCACACACCCTGGCCGGGCCCACCCACTTAAGGCAACAAAGTTTCAATTATAACCCCAAAAGAAATGGCTGCCGGCCTCAGAGGGAGCTTGGCTCCGCTCCAGGCTACACAGTTTCAATTGTAGAAGGAAAATAAATTCCAGATACCAGGGCCTCTGCTTGGGTTGCCAGGGGGCGTGGCCGGCCTGCAAACCACCACAGGCCCCTCGCTCAGGCCGCCCCATGCTCCAAGGGAACCCCCACCTGATCCGGGACACCCTTCAGGGCAAAGCAGCTGGCCCCCACCCCTGTACCAGGCCTCTATCCTATCTAATAAAAGAGTAATATGCAGATTGATCATCACTGCAACACACAATATAGCTGCCCCCATGTGGTCAAAGATCCTGCCCCCATGTGGACACAAGATGGCCACCACAAGGTGGCCAGCAGGAGAGGGCAGTTGGGAGGCACCCAGCCTGCAAGGGAGGGCAGTTGAGAAGGACCAGGCCTTCAAGGGAGGGCAGTTGGAGGTGATCAACCCTGCAGGAGAGGGCAGTTAGGGGTGACCAAGCCGGCAGAGGAGGGAAGTTGGGGGCAAACAGGCTGGCAGCAGAGTGGTTAGGGGGTGATCAGGCTGGCAGGCAGAAGCGGTTAGGGGCAATCAGGAAGGCAGGCAGGCAAGCAGTTGGGAGCCAGCAGTCCTGGATTGTGAGAGGGATATCCGACTGCCCGATTAGAGGGATATCCGACTGCCCACATTGGGATCGGGCCTAAACGGGCAGTCGGACATCCCTCGAGAGGTCCCATATTGGAGAGGGTACAGGCTGGGCTGAGGGACAACCCCCCTCCGTGCACGAATTTCGTGTACCAGGCCTCTAGTAGTAAATAAGGGAATATGTTTAAAAAGCTGTTGGGAGAAACTTTTTTAAAATAAGGGAAGGTTGTGCCGCGCCAGCACAGCCAAGGGTTCGGCGAGCCTGAGGGAGGTGGTGATGGTTGGAGAAATGATAGACAAAGAGAAAAAGCTGGGAGCTGGGTGGATCTTCTGTGCCTGGCTGAGGCCACAGAACAGATCCAGACTGCAAAGCTGAGGCTTTATTTATAATCAGGGACAAACAAGGTAATCTACAATGTTGTTGTAAGTTTCACTTGTTTTGGCAGCACTTGCTGCCCCTCACACAGCCCACTAGCTACCCAGGAAAGATCTAGGGAGCAGTCACAAGATCAAGCTTAATTATGCTTAGAGGACTGTGCCCTCCAAGCTGGGACTTGTTTGTGACTTTGCCAGCAGGTCAGTCCGAGGCTTAACCCTATAACCGCTTCCTACAGAAGGTCATGGATAAAAAAGTGTCATAAGCATGCAAATAATGATGTAAAATCAGAGATGTGACATTACACAGAGATGTGGACAAGTTAATAAATTTGGGGATACTATCACCCAATTTAAAAAAAAAATTGCAGATCTCTGGAAGAACACAAAACGTTTAACCTCTCTTTGGCAGCTTTTAAACATGTAAGGACTTTTTTTTCTTTTAATTAAACATGGAATATCCTAAATCCTATATAATAAAGAGGAAATATGCAAATTGACCGTCACTCCGTCACAAATATGGCAGCACCCATAGCCACAAGATGGCCGTGCCCAGTCCTCTCAGCCCCACTGGAGTCCCCCAGTCCCGGGGAGGGGGGGGGTGGCTGCTGAGAGTAGGCAGCATGAGCAGCCTGGCGGAATGCTTGCTTCATTGCAGCTTGCTTCACTCCAGCTACGGAGGGCCTCTGAGCCGCAGAGGGCCTCTGGGCAGGCCGGGCACGGAATGCTTGCATTGTTGCCCTGGTGACGAGGCAAGCATTCTGGCCTGGCCACGGAGGGCCTCTGGGCAGGCCGGGTAGAGGGGGGGATGCTTGCATTGTCACCCCAGCTATGAGGCAAGTGTTCCGGCCTGGCTGTGGAGGGTCTCTGGGCAGGCCGGGCCTGGAGCAGCCGGGCGGAATTCTTGCTTCATCATCGCCGCCGCAAAGACTCTGACAGCAGGGAAGAGAAAGTCCCACCCCCATAGAATCAGCCAGAATGAGCTGTTGGTCAGACAGCTCTCAGGGGCCTGAAAGCCAGGACTCTCATTCACCTGCATCTCAGACCATGACAGCAGGGAGGTGGAACTATGTCTAAAGAGCAACTACTGATACAACATAGCTCTGCAGCCAAAAGAAACCGGTGTTATTGACAGAAAATGTCTGAAGACCAATGTGCATCTGATGTTGAAAGAAGGTGGTGCCTGTGACAATGTATCTAAAAAGCTACTATTGGCTAAACTTAGCTCTGAAGCTGAAAAAAGCCGGTGTCATTGACAGAAAATGTCCAAAAACCAACGTGCCTTTGAAGTTGAAAGAAGGCGGTGGCGATGACAGAATATGTCTAAAGAACAGTCATCAACAAGTACTATGTTCAGAGCTACATTCAGCCAATAAGCGGGTTGATTATTGCAAAGATACTTTCCCTTAGGGTCTTGCAGGGGCCTATCAGGCATATATAACTAGTACAAATCAGGCGATTCCTGATTTACTGGTTTAAGATTCTATTTTGGGGAGAGCTAAAACTGCAATTAAGACTTGGTTTGGTGATATTGGGTTTAGCATAAGTGACTCTATTTTGGGCCTGTTGTCTTTTTTGTTTGTTTGTCTGCTTTTTAACAGTTATTACATCCACAACTCCTTCAAGGTAAACAAAGCATAGGAGAAATGAGTCACAAGGAAAGGATAGAATGATGGTGGAGCTGAGTCCTGTGAGGTAAAGAAAATAGGTTAATTCCTTTTGCAAATGAGATTCAAAAGTAGAATCTGGCTCCTCAACATCTACTTCCAGAGCAGAGAGATAATGAAAGCTGAAGAAGGCATAAAACTATCCAGGAAGTCAAATGAGTTTACATCTAAGTCCATAACTTAAAAACAAGCATAGGAATTAACTATTTTCTTTGTACTGTTTAAATATTTATCTTGATGTTAAGTCATTCTGGGTGAAAATTACTTTGAGTTTTAAGGTGATCATATGCTTTTTACTCAGTCTTTCTTCCCGGTTGATACAGATAATTTCAGTTCCACTGATTAAAATAAATGTCTAGAAATATAAAACAATGAATGTACTCTGCAGTTGCTCAAATGAATTTTCACTACTATGGAATAAGTAATTGTGTATGCAGTCCTCCATATACTTGCTCTTTTGAGTAAAATACCTCATAGTTTGCTTTCTTTTACTTTTTAATTTATACTAAAATTCAAAATGCTATCACAGGGTTATACATAATTAATAAACTAAAAACTATTTGACATAATTTTCTATCACTAAGTTGTCGTTTGGAAACAGTATAATTGATCTGCTTCACTAAGTAGTCAAATGTATGCAAATGTATTTAGTTCTCATGATTTATTACAGGAAGTCCCTTGGGTTTATACTACCAATTCTTTTTGCTTTTGTAGGTAGGTGACTTTTTATATTTTTAGGCTTTTATCATATGATAATAGTGACAAGAAAAATAAATGTTCATCAAGTAATCAGATTAATTGCTAGGCAAATAGTTTAACTGACAGTTAACCACAGGACTTTACTGTTTGGACATAAAAAGATAAAAAAATACTGAGTAATTTATTTTTCTTTAAAGACACTCTGAGAGGTTGAATGTGTTTTTTCTCCTTAAGTATCAGTTAAAAACTATTTTGCATTCTCTCTGGTCTTGGGGCTTTGATGTTGTGGTCAATGAACTGAAACATTGCATTATAAAAAGAAATTTTTATATAGTTGACAGTAGATCTCTGAGGAATCTATTCAATGAATGTCATGTCCTGGCTCCCATTAGTATCAACATTCATACAGTATTTCAGATATCTTAGAAATTGTATATAATAAACCAGGAAAAAAAATCATAAAACTATTTCATTAAAAGGAAAAAGATGGGTTCATGCATAATGAATGTAAATGCAGCAGCCTAGAACCTGGCATTTAGTAGATGCTCATGAAGGTGTATTGTCTGTATCAGCTAACCTAAGATTACATGACTATAGTTTTAATTAGATATTTCAACCTACTGTGACTTGAACTCATGCTTTCTGATGTTTCCTCAAAGGCAGCTGGGAAAATCTCATTTTGGGGGAAGAGATGGCATCAATTAGATATTATTGATTGGGGTCGAGGATTGGGGTCATGTAGTATGGGAGAGACTCCAGGGTGGATAGGAATGGATATGCCATTCTGAGTGATTGTTAATCTTTATTTATGGAAGGTACAGAGAGTGAAGACTAGAAAAGTTAAACATCTAATCAAGGTTAAATGAGATGACTAAGTGCTATGAGTGAAATTAAAATCTTAGCAAATAGGAAAGTATGCAGTTAAACATAGGCATAAAGTGGGGAACAGGAACAAAAGAGAGAAATCAAGAAAAATTCTGTTTTTGAGTTCCTCAAAACTCATTTTTATGGTTGCTGATTATGATGTATGTGGTTGAAAGGCTTGGTATAAAGGCACAATTTCTAAATGTACAATTTCCTTTTCAGCCTGAAAAGGGCTCCTGCTATAGTAGTGTGTAGAGCAGAAGCTAGTTCTTACATTGATGCCATTGATGCCAAGATGTCTTGAGGGATTTCTGAGCTTTACCTCGATCTACCCTCCGAGTTCTATAGATCCTTGACCTTTCCATTTCCTGGCTATTTTCTTCCAGTATTCTTAATTTTTTGCCTCACTAGATAATACTTTGTTGTCTCAACTTCCATTTATGGTACAACCTCCATTCCTAGTTACACACTGACCTTTTCTTCAGCCATGTCTTGGTCTCTGCTTTTTGTATTGGTTCTGACTTTGCATCATTCCAGTGGTCATGATTCATCAACAGTCTCCATGGACTGATTGTCTCCATATGTGGCTCACTTTTGGCTCTTCACTCATTTAAGGGGCTGACTACGTGCAAATTTTTTTTTTATCTCACTATCCAACTAAGAAGTAAGTAGTTAAGTAGCAGGCATGAAATACACAAGAAAGAGACCCAATTAAACTTACTTTTAAACATACTAATGACAGTTTCTTCTGGCAAATAAACTGATGACATTTGCTAGTGGGAGAGTTCCTATTTGGGAATGCTTTTGGCAAGAATTGCCCAATTATCTAAATTTCCAATAGAAAAATAATGTGGAATCCATGAATTTATGGGATATGATTATCTGAATACAAAATGATCAAGTTTCATGTAAAAAATGTCCCCTCCTCAGTTTTTGATGTGGCTAAATATCCCTTCAGGGACCTCAATTGTAATCTGTGCTAAGTGTGCATCCTGATGTGATAGAAAAAGGCCTGGATAGTTATTTTGGTGGTCTTGGACCTCTCTCTGTTTTATCTCTTTCTTATGACTGTTTCTTTGAAATTATTTATAAATATGGAAATAGATAAACTCTGATTTATATGAGACTGATTATATAATCCAATACTTTTTGCATTATTGCACTCACCCGCTATGCTTTTGCTATTATTATTCATCACTGACCACAGTTCTAGGACTGAAGATGTATTTAAAATCACAAGAAGTAGGATATTTTTTATTATTAAAGCTTTTGGCATGAAAAAAACAAAGAAATCACTGTGAATATATGAAATGACTTATTTGAAACATAGAAAGTCAGATCATATTTTTATTTAAAACTATTTGTAATACATAAGTTCTATGACCTCTCTCACAAAATCTGACTATTATATTAATATAACTCCTGAAAAACTATTTTTCCTTATTTTAGAAATATAGAAAAATTGTTAAATAAATTAGTAAATGCTTTTTATGTAAATGTAATTATGCAATGCAACATATGGTAAACATTTAAATATTTAATTCAAAAGAAATTAAATGGTTGTGACTAATAGTTATTGAATATCTACTAAATACCAGGACCATACTGGCACTTTATGTATTTATTAAGTTTTATAAGCTTCACAATTTTTCAAGTAGCTATTATTATAGATGAGGAGACAGATTCAGAGAAAGTGGTATCCCACAGATTATAATCAGTAAGTGGCACAGGTCAAAGTCAAAATCAGGGCTGTCTATTTCAATAGCCATGCTCTTATTACTCTGGCATTCTGCCTTATATAACAGTGATGTCACTATAATTAATCAAGCAGTTTACTTGGAAAAGTCGTATTTTGGATTCTTTATCATTATCAGAACACTTAATGATAACTTTATAGAATTAACATTGATTTTTAGTTTAAAGTTAAAAACAAGTGTGTCGTACTTTTAATATTTTAAGTATATGTAGATATACTATTATTACTGGATCAAATGTCAAATTAGTTTCAGCAAAGCAACATTATTTGTTATATTAAGTTTATGACATTAATTTGTATTTATTGATTATGTGGTTATATATGTATTGAATTTGTTTTATAATCCCATAAGAGATGTAAAAATAAGGAATTTTATAGATTTTTATGTTTGGACACCTAAGATGAGGATTTAAATCAATACTAGGAGCCCATGAGAGATTAAGTGGATTCTATAAAGACATGCTCCAAGGGCCAAATTAGAATTAAAACTAAAATTAAAAAAAAAAATCCTGAATAACCAAATGACAACTACATGGAGAGAGTCCTGATAACCAAGGATAGAAAGTGAAAACCATATAGAGATGGGTAGGAATGGTGGAGGTGCAAAAGGGCTGGCCAGACTCCCACAGATAGCAGCTGAAGTTCTGGAGAGATATCTCAGCTGTGGGGGGGAGGAGGGTTGTTATTGAGAACTCTGGGGTCTAATCCCCAAGCTGTTCCCCATAGCAGAGGGAACCAGAACTGAGAAAAGTGCTCAAATGACATTGGACTGTGAAAAGCAGCAGGGTTTCTGTCTGCCAGCGAGAGATAGCTGTAAATGCAGGCATTGTCTTAAAAGACCAATGCACAAAATTTTGTGTGCAGCCATTCACCTTTGGCTCCAGGTGAGGGAGGGCAGAGTGAATTGGAGCTCTGTAAGCATAAGCCAGGGTTGGGGGCTCTGGGGTTAGAGCTCAGTAGTCAGATACCCTAGTTTCCTGTCCTGAGTCATTCTCTCATGCTGTGGAGGTCTTCTTTCTCAGTCAGTCCTTTGCTATCCAGACAGTTTTTGCCTGGGGGGAAGACACTTGCTCAATTTATTGGAAAACACCTTGCCCCAACCTGTGGAGTTTCTGAGGCCCATTAAGAGACTGAGAATAAACAATTAGCCTCCAGACTGAAGCAATTACCCCACCCAGTTGGCAAAACTCTCACCCTAACTGTGGACAATTGCCTGAGGCTACTCAATACTGAATCCAATTAGTCTTTAGGCATAGGCAAATCTTTGGAGTCTTTTCCTAATATAATTAGTCAGAAACAGCATTTGGATCCCCATTGCAGACACCACCCTGGACTGCACAGGCAGGCCAAAGCCAGCAGGACCCCAAGTGCTTGGGGACAGCAGGACCCCAAGTGCATCTGGACACATGCAGAATCAGCTCCATGGGGGAGGGGAGTATATCTCAGAACAGGGATAATCAAGGCATGAGATTCAAGGCAGACCCAGCCTCTTGGCTAAGGAGTTACCAACCACTGGAATACTCAGGGCTTCATCTCCTCAGATGTCAATCAGATCTCTTTCCCAGGGCCTGAAAGGGACAGTGACTCACATTTACCTGTACTGGAGAAGCTACCAAGAGGCCCAAGACAGACACATCAAGGGACCAAATTCAACAACATCAGAGCAAAATCCAGTAAGCCCCACAAATAGTGAATCCAAGGCACCTGTATAACAGCTGGCATGAAGACATTGGAGTTGAACCACACTTGCAACAAGTCAGAAGGAAGATCCCTCCCATGATTAGGACATCAAAAATCATGTCCCAATTACAACAGGAGAGCCCAAATAATGCACACAAGGGGCATTCCAAGAGCATCCAGATCAGATAAACATTGCACCATGGGACCCCTCAGGACACTTTCTACATAAGGACATCCCACAAAGACTGGGAGACATAACAGTTCTAATAGATAGAAACAAATATAAAGAGACAACTAAAATTGGGAGACAAAGAAATAACCCCCAAATGAGAGAAAATACAGAATCTCCAGAAAAAGAACTAATGAAATGGAGGCAAGCAACCTATCAGACATAGCGTTCAAAGCAATGGTTATAAAGGTGCTTAAGGAACTTAGTGCAAATTACAACAGCATGAAAAGGGAAATAGAGGCCATGAACAAGAACTATACAGAAATGAAGAATGATATATCTGACATCAAGAACACACTGGAAAGTATTAAAAGTAGATTGGATGAAGCAGAGAATTGAATCAGTGATTTGAAAGTAAAGGTAGAAATAAATACCCAATTATAGCAGCACACAGACAAAAGAATTAAAAAGCAGGAAGATAGCTTGAGGGAGCATTGAGACAAAATGAAATGTAACAACATCCACATTATCGGAATTCCACAATGGGAAGAAGGTGAGCAAGGAACAGAGAACCTGTTTAGGAGGCACAGAGAGTCCCAATCAAGATGAACCAAAGAGACCCACACCTAGAAAAATCATAGTTAAAATGGCAAATATTACAGACCAAAAGAAAGATTCTTAAAGGCAGCAAGAAAGAGAGAGAAAATTACATACAAAGGAGTTCCCATTAGAATGTCAACTCAATAGAACATTTCAGACCAGAAGAGAGTTCCATGAAATACTTGAAGAAATGAAGAGCAAGGGCATAAATCCAAGACTACTGTAACCAGTAAGGCTATAATTTAAAATGGAAGATGAAATAAAAGGCTTTACAAACAAAAAGCTAAAATGAGTACATTACCACCAAACCACCAATGCAACAAATGTTAAAGGGAAATAGAAGAAAAGAACAGAGAGATGATCAAAGGCATAAAAAAATAAAAATAAAATGACATCTGTAAAAAATAAATAAAATATATTTTAAAAAATAATTGAAACAGATAGTAGGGCCAAATTCAAACCCTGGCAACCTTACTTTCATGTACATGTTCTTAGACATGATATTGTACGGCTTCTTTTTAAAAAAAATATATTTTATTGTTTTTTTATAGAGAGGAAGGGAGAGGGATAGAGAGTTAGAAACATCGATGAGAGAGAAACATCAATCAACTGCCTCCTGCACACCCCCTACTGGGGATGTGCCCGCAACCAAGGTACATGCCCTTGACTGGAATCGAACCTGGGACCCTTCAGTCCGCAGGCCGATGCTCTATCCACTGAGCCAAACTGGTTAGGGCTGTACGGCCTCTTGATGACCTGGTAAATAACCTTTACCAGCCCACAGTTTGGCTTTTTGAAAAACCTCTGTGGCAAACATTATGGATGGTTTGGGTTAGACATGAGATCTATAATGGTGGCTATTAAGGAAAGTTGATTGTCTGATGCCTGTGTCATAGCCAACTGCTATTCAGCAACTAAAGTTTGATGTGTGCAAATGCTTTAGTGACCTATTTATAATATTATTCTTAGTGCTGTACATAAATATTTTATAGTCTATTGT
The DNA here is from genome assembly GCF_951640355.1 of Cnephaeus nilssonii. Taxonomy (NCBI): domain Eukaryota; kingdom Metazoa; phylum Chordata; class Mammalia; order Chiroptera; family Vespertilionidae; genus Cnephaeus; species Cnephaeus nilssonii. The sequence continues at coordinate 99,489,591 of NC_137074.1, read as the reverse complement.
AATGTTTTTATGCTCAATGTGATGAAATAGTTATCTGTAATATATTCTAAATTAAAGTTAACTTCTTATTTTATACTGAAAATATTGAACTAACTTGGATTATTTTTCAAAGCTTGCACTTTTTAGATTAAAAATATTACAGTAATGTTGATAATTTTATGAGTAAAAATGAAGACTATTTGAAGTTGAGTAGAATAATTGAGAACATGTGCATGCAGAGGTGGTTTTACACACATTATTTTCATAGATTTAGCTTCTGACATGAGTGGAGGTGTTAGCACCCAGTTTGTATTGATATACATTGCATTGTTATGATTAGAAATGGGCTACATATGAAATTTATGTATAAAAATCTAATTATCTTGTGTTTTTCTTATATGTATACTTTATTTTGATTTGGTTTGTATTTATAATTTATTTTATCAAGTCATACTACTTAAAAATAATTACCATGCCCTTAACTAATATGAAAGGAGAAGCCCAATCATGAGTTGATTATATTTTTAGTGGTAAATATTTCAAAGCATTTTGTCATTATTTATGACAGATACTCAAGTGTTCCTGTACATTCCTTACCTGTTAATTTTCATTAAATTAAGCTTCTTTCTATTGAACTTCATATTTGTGGTAGGTAGCCAGATGTATCTTTTTCAGTTGATTGTATAGCAGGAGATAGTTTCACCCACACTCCTTCTGTTAGCATGATGATATACCAAGAAGAAAACTTATAAAAAACAACATATGTGTTGTCATGATCAGATACATTACATTCCTCCATAGAAGTGTCATATCATGGCTACTGTTTTTACCACACCAATAACAGGCAAACATTTACTTCTGAGTAAACTCAGTAGTTCCATCTGTTGCCAGTTATTTTTTTTTATTAATCCTCATTAATAAAATGAGAGTGGAATGGAGTGGAATGGAGTGGGAGAGACAGAGAGAGAGAAACATCAATGTGTGAGAGACACATCAATAGGTTGCCTCCTACATGGCACCAACCAAGGCTGGAGATTGAGTATACAACCTAGGTATGTGCCCTTGACTGGAAATTGAACCCTTGACACTTCAGTATGTAGGTCCATGCTCTAACCACTGAACAAAACTGGATAGGGCTATAGCCAGGTATTTTTATAACAGCTGCTTGGTGGTTAAAATTACTTAGCTGATCTTGAAAAATACTATGTTTTTCATTCCATTAAATAAATCAATATATTTGCATTTCTCTGATAATTAGTGACATTGGACAACTTTTCATATGTCTATTAGCCATCTATACAATGCAACACCAAAACAAACAAATAATCCAATTCAAAAATGGGCAAAGTACCTGAATAGACACTTCTTCAAAGAGGACATACAGATGGCCAATAGACATATGAAAATATGCTCAATGTTACTAATCATCAGAGAAAGGCACATTAAAACCAAAATGAGATATCACCTCATACCTGTCAGAATAGCTACCATTAATAAAACAACACACAACAAAAGCTGGTGAGGATGCGGAGAAAAGGGAACACTCACGAACTGTGGTAAGAATGCAGACTGGTGTAATCACTGTGGAAAACCATATGGAGATTCCTCAAAAAGTACAAAATAGAACTTCCTTGTGACCAGTGATTCCACTTCTAGGAGTATAATGGAAGAAATCTGAAATGTTGATTCAAAACAGGGGTCCTCAAACTTTTTAAACAGGGGGCCAGTTCACTGTCCCGCAGGCCGTTGGAGGGCCAGACTATAGTTTAAAAAAAACTATGAACAAATTTCTGTGCACACTGCACATATCTTATTTTGAAGTAAAAAAACAAAACAGCAAAAACACCCTCATGTGGCCCGCGGGCCGTAGTTTGAAGATGCCTGATTCAAAAGAATATATGTGCCCCTATATTTATTGCAGCATTATTTTAATAGCCAATATTTGGAAGCAGCCCAAGTGCCTATCAGGAGATGAGTGGATAAAAAGCTGTGGTACATTTACACGATGGAGTACTACTCGGCTGTGAAAAGAAGAAAATCTTACCTCTTGTACCAGCATGGATGGACCTGGAGAGTATTATGCTAAGTGAAATAAGCCAGTCAGAGAAAGATAAATACCATATAATCTTACTTATAATGTGGAATCTAATGAACAAAATAAACTAGCAAACAAAATAGACTCATAGATACAGAGAACAGAGACAGCAGTCATAGGGGAGGGGGGGGGAGTTGGGAACTGTGTGAAAAAAAGTGAAGGGATTAAGAAAAACAAACAAACAAACAAACAGGAAAAAAAAAGATATCTCATAGATCCAGACAATAGTATGGTGATTATTAGAGGGAAGGGGGTTAGGGGAAGGTAAAATAAGGTAAAGGGGATAATAATTGGTAACTTTGGGTGGTGAACAGACAATACAATATACAGATGATGTATTATAGAATTGGACACCTGAACCTATATAATTTTATTACTCCAATAAATTTAATAAAATTAAAAAAATAACATATCTAAAGCTTTTTTGACCAATGTCTAGCATATAATAAGTAATATAGAATGTTAAGTGGTACTTTCTTTTCACCAATTTAAGCTTGATCCTCTGGCAGATTTTAAGATGAGACCATGTAGCTAATTTTCTAGGTTTAAAATATTATACACATACTAGCACACATCATTTAAGTGTTTCTATCAAAGCAATAACCATGACTTTATTCCACATTTTAACAATTATTTTTATTTAAAAAATATTTTTATTGATTTCAGAGAGGAAGGAAGAAGGAGAGAGAAATAAAAACATCAGTGATGAGAGAGAATCACTGATTGGCATGCCCCACAGTGGGGATGGAGGCCGAAACCCAGTGCATGTGCCCTGACTAGGAATCGAACTGTGACCTCCTGGTTCATAGGTTGACTCTCCACCACTGAGCCATACTGGCCAGACTAGATTTTAACAAATTTGTTTATATGCATTTTTAAAACACTGCTTCCTAAAAGCATTCTCATACTATATAATAAAAGGCTAATACACAAATAGACTGAACGGCAGAACAACCAAACAACTGAACAACTGGTCGAAATGATGTGCATTAACCACCAGGGAGTGCGCTCGGAACATGGTGGGCGTTGGCTTCATTAGGATGGTGGAGCAGGTGAGTGGGGGCGCCAGACCAAGGCGGGGCACTGGTCACTGCCATTGGGCAATCCTCTGGTGGTTACTGAGAATTCACCAGCCCTGATTGCTTGGTGTCATCAGTGGGTGTGAGCGGCACCTGCTGCTGGCACCAGCCCCACAGCTTGCACCCATTGCCGGCGCCAGCCCTGCTGCTTGCACCCACTGCCAGCGCCGGCCCTGCTTGCACCCACAGCTGGTGCCAGGGCCACCACTCCCTGCCCCTGCTGGCACCCAGCACCAGTCCCGATTGCTCAGAGCCATCAGCGGGTGCAAGCTGTGGCTGCCAGGCCCGATCGCCCCTGAGGGCTTCTCCCCCTCTCCCTGCTCTTGAAGGGTGATCAGGACAGCAGCCACAGCTTGCACCCACTGACGGTGCCAGCCCCACTTGCACCTGCTGCTGGTGCCAGCCACAATTGCTCCATGCTGTCAGTGGGTTCAAGTGGATTGTCAGCGTGTGGCAGCAGTGGCGGCAGGAGTGGGGCTGCTGGCAGACTGGGGGCTGTGGCAGACTGGGGGCTGTGGCAGGAGGGGTCGGGCTGGGGTGCAGAGGATGGGCTGAGATCCGCCCCTGTGACCACTGCAGCCTCGTGGTCCACAGTTTCTTTCAAGGTTCATGAATTCGTGCACTGGGCCCCTAGGTCTATATAATAAAAAGCTAGCATGCCAATTGACCGAATGGCAGAATGACCAGTCACTATGACATGTACTGACCACCAGGGGGCAGAGTCTCAACGCAGGAGCTGCCCCCTGGTGGCCAGTGCACTCCCACAGGGGGAGTGCCACTCAGCCAGAAGCTGGGCTCATGGTTGGCAAGTGCAGCGGTGGTGGCGGGAGCCTCTCCTGCCTCTCCAGAAGTGCTAAGGACCCCTTGGGGGATGACCCCCTGGGGAGCAGGCCTAAGCCAGCAGACGGACATCCCCCGAGGGGTCCTGGACTGTGAAAGGGCCCAGGCTGGCCTGAGAAACCCCCCCTCTCAGTGCATGAATGTCGCGCACCGGGCTTCTAATTACTTACAATAGAAATAAACTCTGGTGTGCAAAATTTCACAGACCATAATTGCATACTTTAAGTATGGCTGCTTGTGTGATACAGAGATTACACTTTGTGGGGCTATTTGCCTTGTGAACCTATAAAGTAACTTTGAAAGCTTCATATAGTTAATACTTTCTAGAGGTCCACCTTAAAAAGAATACCTTAAATATCTTTATATAACATTTCCCTTTTTCTGGCAGTAATTTTTCCTCAGCATAGATGATTTAAGGTGTGTGGACATGTGTGAGTGTTGGCATTCTACACACTGTAGAGTAATAAGGGTTTGCAAAGAACCATGTGGAAGCTTTCGATACTCACTGATAAATTGAAGGAACCCTACTTTGTACTAGTCAATATGAGCTATGGCCCATACAACTAAGAGTAAGACTATTATTTAAATTTTGAATGACTTTCAAATTGTATGTATAGTGGAAAATTACTGCTAAACTTGATGTCAGAACAAAACACCTCTATTTTGTTTTCAATTTTTTTTCTGAATCGGTCTATATTTTTTTCAGATTAAAATTTTAGCCCTCAAAATAGTTTCAAAAGCCCAATCCTAGCCTGGCCAGTGTGACTTAGTGGTTGAGCATTGACCTATGAACCAGGAGGTCACAGTTTGATTCCCTGTAAGGCACATGCCCAGGTTGTTAGCTCCATCCCCTGTAGGGGGCGTGCAGGAGGCAACTGATCTGATTGATGATTCTCTCTCATCATTGATGTTTCTATTTCTTTCCCTTTCCCTTCCTTTCTCTCTAATCAATAAAAACATATCTTAAAAAAAGTCCAATCTAAATACCATTTGATTAGTACCCACTAAAGAAAATTAAACCATTCAAACGTACACAAAGATAAATCTAACATGATATTTTATTCTTCATCCTTATTTTCTTTAAATGGTGATTTTTCAGTCATAAAACTAGTAAAATAAGGTTAGTAAGCCCTTGTTTATTGCTGATCTAAGCTATGCATTTAAAGTAAATGACTCATTTGCAATCTGAGACCATTTTAAGGCTAGCTGGGCTTCAATAATAGATGCTAATAAATGAAACCCTGTTACAACTAAATTTACCTGTACTTCTTTTGTTCCTAACTACATATCATGATGTATGACCTTACAAGATTAAAAACATACAGTGTAGAATTTGTTGTTAGTGGGTAGACATCATTAGGCCCAGAAGTAATGGATTCTAAGATCTAAAAAATTCAATATGTCAGAAAAAAGGCATGAAGATATGAGAATACCAAACTTAGTCAGTTCTTTATTTTAAATCCACAAGGATCTATCACTTCACATGGGGTTTGTTGAGTTTAAGAAAATATCTTATGAGTGGAAATGAATATAAACTATCTATATATATAAAAGCCTAAGAGACCGACTGGTAGCTATGACGTGCAATGATCACCAGGGGGCAGGTGCTCAATGTAGGAGCTGCTGATCTGTGATGACTTGGCAACTGTGGTTCTTGGATGATGCACCCAGAACCAGAGAGGAAGGAGGCCGATTCCAGGGTGCATCACCCGAGAAACATCCTCTTGCAATCTGGGACCCCTTGGGGGATGTCAGAGAGCTGGTTTCCACCCAATCCCCACAGGCCAGGCCAAGGGATCCCACCTGTGTACGAATCTGTGCACTGGGACTCTAGTAGTTTAAAATGTTGCCAATAAATTAATGAACCTCTCCAAGGGTCCTCAGGTAACTGTCAACCTAAAAAGTAATCATCAGATATAAACTAAATTGTACACTTTAAAAAGTTCTATCTGCTAAGTAAGTGAGTTAAAAAAGAAGCAAGGGAATGATGTAATTGAGGAGAAAAGAATAGTGCTGGTCTTATGTCTTATAGCAATTAACAATGATCAATTGTTAAAAGTTGGGCTTGCACTTCAGAGGTGTCTAGAATGTGGCCAAGTTTCTAAATCTCTCTGAGCCTCATTTGCCTGAGTTGTAAAACTGGGCTAATAAAATTCACCCCACTATATTGGTATCCTATCTAATAAAGAGATAATATGCAAATTGACCATCACTCCAACACACAAGATGGCCGCCCCTATGTGGACACAAGATGGCCGCCACAAGATGGCCGGCAGGGGAGGGCAGTTGTGGAGGATGAGGCCAGCAGGAGAGGGCAGTTGGGGGGGGACCCAGGCCTGCAGGGGAAGGCAGTTGGGGGCGACCAGCCCTGCAGGGAAGGGCAGTTGGGGGGAACCAGGCCTGCAGGGGAGGGCAATTGGGGGGAACCAGGCCTGCAGGGGAGAGCATTTAGGGGTGACCAGGCCAGCAGGGGAGGGCAGTTGGGGGGGAACAGGCCAGCAGGGGAGGGCAGTTGGAGGCGACCAGGCTGGCAAGGGAGGGCAGTTAGGAGTGATCAGGTCAGCAGGGGAGGGCAGTTGTGGGCTACCAGGCCTGCAGGGGATGACAGTTAGGAGTGATCAGGTCAGCAGGGGAGGGCAGTTAGGGGCAATTGGGCTGGCAGGGGAGCAGTTAGGCATCGATCAGGCCGGTGGGGAGTGGTTAGGGGGTGATCAGGCTGGAAGGCAGAAGTGGTTAGGGTCAATCAGGCAGGCAGGCAGGCGAGTGGTTGGGAGCCAGCAGTCCTGGATTGTGAGAGGGATGTCCGACTGCCCGTTTAGGCCCGATCCTAGTGGACATCCCTCGAGGGATCCCAGATTGGAGAGGGTGCAGGCTGGGCTGAGGGACACCCCCCCTCTCCTGTGCACGAATTTCGTGCACTGGGCCTCTAGTCTAAATAAATAAAAAGGCAGTGACCGTAATGACCAAAGGCTCAACCAAACACTGAAAGTCAGTCCTGCAGTCAGTGCTGGGTTGCCATGGTGACCCACCACTGACTGCTGAGGGGACTGCAGATCAGGCCCTGAAAGAGGCCTGGAAAGAGAAGCAGGGTCTGATCCGTAGCCTCTGTGGCAGCTATTGATCAGCCTTTGCCTCTCTCTTTCTCTCTGGGCCCCCACGGGGGGTTGTTGATCAGCCCACATCTCTGATCAGGCCCAGAGATAGGCCTGGAGATGCTGACTGGCATAGAAACTGACCAATCAGAACCAAATCTGGGTGAACTGCGAGGAACCAATGGCTGCCTAGGAGGTGGAGCTTTTGACACTGACTGGCATAGAAACTGACTAATCAGAACCTAATCTGGGTGAACTGCGAAGGCAGAACCAAAGGTGGGGGCTGAGGAGGGATTTTAAGGCAGTTGGAGGTAAGATCAGGCTGGCAGGGGAGGGCAGTTGGGGCAAGATCAGGTCGGCAGGGGAGGGCAGTTAGGGGTGATCAGGCAGGCTGAGGCAGTTGGGGGAGATCAGGCAGGCAGAGGGGTTAGGGGCAATCAGGCATGCAGGCAGAGGCAGTTAGGGGTGATCAGGCAGGCAGGCAGATGAGTGGTTTGGAGCCAGCAGTCCCAGATTGTGAGAGGGATGTCCAACTGCCGGTTTGGGCCTGATCCCTGTAAACCAGCAGTCGGATATCCCCTAAGGAGACCCCAATTGGAGAGGGTGCAGGCTGGGCTGAGGGACCCCCCCCCCCCATGTGCATGCATTTCGTGCACTGGGCCAATAGTAAGAAATAAATGGAACACACGTAGGTAAAGCTTGGACAGTTTTATTCAATAAATTGAAGTTGTAATTGTTATTACTATTTTTGTTTTTATTATTTAACAAATTAAAGTTGGACATTGAACACTTCGCTGTAACTCTAATAATGTCCAATGATCTCTGACCATGGTTAAGGCTACAGCAATTTAAGTGATAAATTTTGCATAATCTGTTTGTCCATGGAGATGGATTATTCTTTGCTTCTCTTTCACCTTACATGTTGACTCTCAGTGGTACTCTTGCCATAGTCTCTTACATCTCTCTGTATCCTCTTTGACCTCTTTTTAGTCTGTTCACCCTCAGAAAGACATGTCTGTTAAAAAATTCTTCTGTGGCTGCCCCTTACTGTGAAGGTAAGGTAACTGTTTACCACAGGGACAAGGTTCCCCTGTCTCATCTTGTACTCTGGTACCAGCCCCTGAACTATGCGGTCTTATTTCCTCTGTCTGGAACTCCCCTTTCTCCTCTCCCTTACTCTTCACCCCTCAGACCATTACCTCTGGCTGTGTTCCTTATGCAATCACAACATCTTTCAGATCTCTTTTCAAACTATATTCTAAAATAATATTTACAAATCTTATTTGTTGCTTGGTACAAATGTCTTTTTTGAAAAGACACAATTGGTGAGTTTTAAACCTAGAAAATTCAAGCCTTCAGAGTCCAAATTTTATCTTTCTATCTTTTTCTTTTTTTTTTAAATCTCCAGTCCACTTCATTTTTGGCAAATTTCAGTTACTTTTATGCCTGATAGTTCAAAATTACCTTTTATAACCAATCCTCCAACACTATTAATGACTTTAACAGTTTTTATTTCAAGCTTTTATTTTTACTTCCATACACTTGATTGTCATTTATACTGCTCCATTCCAGGATTAATCCCAAAATCTCTGAATCAATTCATTCCCTCCATCTCAAACTCTCATCACTAAATACTACAAGATGCTTCAAAATAATATTTATTTATAAAAATTATATTTTATTTGTATCATTGACATTTTTACAGATGTCCCCATTTTCCCCCTTTTGCCCCCCTCAACCCAGATTCCACTCTTTTCTCCCTCCAGAACTTACCATATTGTTTTGTCTGTGTCCACGGGCTAAAATAGTCTTCCTAACTTTGGCATGTGATATTGTCTTTCCATGCTCTCAAGCTTAAAGTTTACCTGAGATATACAAAATTAGCATGTACAGAGTTTTAGATTTATGTGCAACTAAGTAGCTCTCCATATCCCTTCCCCACTCTCGCCCAACTACACTGAAAGGCAGAGACTGAATCTTAATCATGTTTGAGCCCACCCACCACCTACAAACACACTAAACACCATCCTTAACTACATGCTTAACTACATGACCACGTAGAGCTGTCACATAGACCAAGTACCTAACAGTCAAATTCTAAGGAGAAATTATAATGCATACTAAAAATCCTTCTTTGCATTGTTTTAGCCTTTAGAAAAATATATCTATATTCATCCTTTAATGTAGCTATAAGCCATGATTTCAAGTTAGCAAACTAAGAATGTAAATAACAAAGAAGAAACAGAATCTGAAGGGGACCCGCTGCTGCACCCTTGGGAAAACACGAGGAAGAAAGAACCAGATCAGATGCCATTTCCACACAGTGGGTTGAGTCAGAATAAATGAATAATTTAAAGAAACATCTTGTGGTTTTAATATCATTAGGAGCACATTAAGGTCTAGGCATCCTTCATCACTCTCCTCTGCCTACCCCACTCACCTTCAACAACAAAGTTCTACATCAAAGTGATTAGGTGATGGCCATTTCAGCATATTGATATGACATTCTAAACCAAACAAGGAGCACCATTGCTCTTAGAAACCAATGATCAGAGGAAAGCCACGACTAGTTAGACAGGTTAGAAATTCCATCAGTCTTGTGCTGCCTATATAACTACTAGTAGCCCATTTGCACGAAGATTCGTGCAATAGACCTTCATTCACCTGGCTGCCTGCACCAGTTTTCTGCCGGCACCAGGGACCCAGGCCTTGGCTGTGGCCACCGCCTTCTGCCTTTTTCAGGGTCGGGCTTGGCCCTGGGCGGTGGCCTTGGGCTCGGCGGCACCCAACATCCCTGCTAAGGATCGCAGGAGCCGACCCCCAGTGGTTTCCTGCGATCCATGCAGGCTGCCCACTGGTGCCCAAGGCCGGGAAAGCCTCCGCCCCAGGCTTTCCTGGCCTTGGGCTCGCCGCACCCAGCGTCCCTGCTACCGATCACAGGAGCCGACCCCCAGTGGTTTCCTGTGATCGGTGCAGGCTCCCCGCTGGTGCCCAAGGCCCGGAAAGCCCCGGCCCCTGGGACCCCCGGGAGCGGCGGGAGGGGCGGGATGGGCACGGCCAAGCCCCCCCAGGTGGCCGATTGCCACCTGGGACCCCCGGGAGGGGTGGGAGGGGCCCGGCCACGCCCCCCAAGTGGCCGATCGACCCCCAGACCACCGGGAGGGGCGGGAGGGGCCTGGCCATGCCCCCCCAGGTGGCCGATCGACCCCCGGACCCCCGGGAGGGGCAGGAGGGGCCCGGCCACGCCCCCCGGGTGGCCGATCGCCCCGGGACCCCCGGGAGGGGCGGCATGGGCCGGGCCACGCCCCTCGGGGGTGCCGATCGCCCCAGGCACCCCCGGGAGCGGCGGCATGGGCCCGGCCACGCCCCCTGGGGGTGCCGATGGCCCCAGGCAACCCGGGGAGTGGCCACGCCCCCCGGGGTGCTGATCGCCCCAGGCACCCCGGGGAGTGGCGGCATGGGCCTGGCCACGCCCCCCCGGGGTGCCGATCGCCCCAGTCACCCCAGGGAGCGGCAGAATGGGCCCGGCTACACCCCCCGGGGTGCCTATCGCCCCAGGCACCCCGGGGAGCGGTGGCATGGGCCCGTCCACGCCCCCTGGGGTGACGATGGCCCCAGGCACCCCCGGGAGCGGCGGCATGGGTCCGGCCACGCCCCCCGGGGTGCCTATGGTCCCGGCCACGCCCCCCCGGGGTGCCGATCGCCCCAGGCACCCCCGGGAGCGGCGGCATGGGCCCGGCCACTGGGCACCGCCATCTTGATCTTCTCAACGGCGGATATGCCACCCGGAGTCCCGCCCCCGGCCTCCTGCCGGCCCAATCGTGGGCATAGCGGAGGTGCGGTCAATTTGCATGTTTCTCTATTATAAGGTAAGATATTGTCGGAAAACTACAGTCCTTGAAAAAGAAGCAGCTGTTTACAATTACATCAGAGTTGAAACACATCTAAAAGGCACAAAACAAAGATGGATTAAAAAATGAGCAAAAGTCAAATAATGAGGAGATTATTTAACTACTACTGCATCATATGGCAGCAGCTTTAGATTCCAAGTCTCAAATAGTGTAAGGCATCCAACAGTCTCACCATCTGGCAACACCTCCACCGTATGCTCATCATTTGAGCCCTTTCCTCTCACTGGAGAATAAGGCAGAACTAGCCAATATGGCTTTCAGAAGAAAGTCATTTTTACTTTCATAACAGAAAGTGAATAATGAGATTAGTATCAGCAATTTTCAAATTATACTTTATAAAATACATATAGTAGGAATTTTATACCACTATAACTTTAGTGACTTTTAAAATATGAAAGCCTTATGTTTTCACTAAGAAATAAAAAAAAATACTGACGTGTTGCATGAAATCCATAATTTTATTGTGCTAACTGAATTGTTAAAATTTGGAAATTTATTCCATGTTTTGCATAATACTTGGCATTCTAATGCAGTGGATATTTAAAAAAATCCATGAAATTCAAAATGCAGTACTCAATTTCTTACAAATTCTAATTCGTAAAAGTACACGTGGTGGTTGTTAAGAAAGGCACTATCTTTAGTACATATACTGTGAATGAGACATAATTTTCATTGTTTAGAATTATAGAGAAAAAATTTTAAATGAAAAAAAATGAAAGCATTGCCATTTAAAGGTAGTAAGTCCCTTTTAAAAGCAGCTGGCATTCACTTCTATGTGGCTCAGAATCAGAAATCAAAATCACATTTCCTAGGACTGACCTGGTCAAACTTCTAATAGCTGTGACTATGAAGATGTGCTCTTCTGGTTGCACAATACTTTTAAGCAGTGATTCCAGAAAGCACCAACAGTGATCAGCTTGTTTAACCTGTAGTGGAGAATGAGAACTGTGATAATTTTATAAACTGACCTCTATAAATTCTTTGAAACGTTTTTCCACCAATAAGTATGGTCTATGTTCCCTACCCTTGGTGATCTTGGTGGACTTGTGACACCGTGTGTCTTCTGAGGTTAGGTCCTAAAAGGCTACAGCTTCTACCGGGTTCTCCTGGAATGCTTGCTCTTGGAATGGCTTGCCTTGGGTATTTCCTTTTGGGACTTAACGTCACCTTGTGGGAAGCACAAATCACATGGAGAAAACACATAGAGGTTCTCCAGATGACAGTTCCGGTTTTGACTGATTCCAATCCAGGTGTCAAACAAGTGAATGACGAGTCCAGCTACTTGAGTTTTTTCAGTTGATACCCCAGATTTTGTGGACAGAGACAAGCCTTCCTCTCTGCGTCCTGCTCATACTCCTGATCCACAGAACCATGAGGATCATACAATTTTTGCTATTTTATACCACTAAGATTAGGGTGGCTATTGTGAAGTGATAGCCAAACAGAAAAAAACACCAACACAATAATTATCAAGATAATTCCTTATGTTAAGTTAGTGGACTTAGAGAATTTTCCACATAGTTTATTTAATCTTTATTATAAACTAAGAGACAGATATTTTTAACATTGCTTATACATGAAAAAGTGAAGTTAAGTAACTTCTGAGATTGCTCTACTTTTAGGTGGTGGGGTTGAAATTGAAAACCACGTTTGCCCATGTTTGAAGCCCATTTTTTAATAATTATTGATTTTTCCAATCATGTTTATAAAAGCTAAAATAAGAAGCCATCCTCTTTATTTTAATGTTTCTTAAACTCAATATCCTAGACACTTTAAAATGTGAATCAAATGAACCTTACATCATTTCAGTCAAAAAACAGTGCTGCATAACATATTGTGGAAGGAGGGGAAGTTACTGAGTTAAAATTAATCTTATATCTGACTCTTAGTAGAAGCTTAAAACATGCTTGTTGAAAGGATAAATGAATGAATAAATTAACCAGCTCCTATAAACTTTGTAATAGAGTTCTTTCAGCAACTTTCTAAGTGGTTGGTACCTTCACAGCATGATGCAATAATCTTTCAGTATCATATTTGCTTATTTTCTGCTCTGTTTATTGTAAGATAAGAGGGATAGATATTTAATATTTTTATGTCAAACCAGTAAAGTTCCTTAATAAGGTCTCTTATTAATGTTATTATCATTATTTAAATATTGTCATCCTTACAGACACAGTATTACTGTATTGATTTAAGCCTTTTAAATTGATGTTTCCCTTTATGGTAGTATAAGCAGATAAATAAGAGTGTAATTCAATACAACCAGTTCAATACAACTTATGTTATCATTGCTGAATTATTAGATAAAGATGCTTTTAAGTGAATAAAAGCTTCAGGAAGTCATTGGGGCTAGCAAGTTTAAGTACTTAACTGATGAGAACCTGAGCCATTCATCTCAGTCTCATCATGGCCCAATCTCATATTGAATGATTTTATAGTGAAGATTTCATGGGGAAACAATTATTTTAAAAAAATATATGGTCTATAGAGGAAAGGTCTTGAAAAATGAAATTTTGTTACTGAAATGTGCACTTAACACATATTTCTGAAGACCTCTCGCTAATTACAAGTATTCCTTGCAAATATAGTCCATCAAACAAATAAAGATTAACACATTAATTAGGTATGGAAATTTATAAAAAGTGTTTCAGGTTTTACTTTTTCTCTGAAAATTATCTATAAGTTATGGTTGTTTTATGACTATGTGGCAATATATCTTCAAATATTTTCCAAATATTTACCAAGAATCTAATATATGGTCAACAGTAGATCTCCTATATAATAAATGCCTGATATGCTAAGTGTCTGACCATTCATTCGACCATTTGACCAGTTGCTATGATGTTCACTGACCACCAGGGGGCTGATACTCAGACTGGTAGGCTTGCTGCTGGGGTTGGGCCAATCGGGACTGGGCAAGACAAGCAGGACACACCCTGGAGCCCTTCCATGGTCCCTCCCCAGCTTCTAAAATATTTCTTCTAATTAATTTCCTTTCAATGTGCCCGAATCTGTGTATAATTATACTACTAGAGGCACACCGGGCCTCTAGTAGTATAATAATATACAAAACAGGAACAACCCCTACCACCATCATGTTGGTTACAGTCTAATTGAGGTTTCAGATATTAATGTAAACCAATCAGTCAAACCAAGCTGTGAACAAAACTTAGCAGAGAGGTACACATACTCTGAGGGGTTTATTTAAAAGTAGACATCACTTGCACGCTGGTGTGGCTCAGCAGTTGACCATTGACCTAGGAATCAACCCTGTCCAGTTTGATTCCCAGTCAGGACAAATGCCCAGGTTGTGGGCTTGATCCCCAGCCGAGGGCATGCAGGAGGCAGCCTACCAATGATGTTCCTCTCTCTCATTGATGTTTCTATCTCTCTAACCCTCTCCCTTCCTCCCTCTCTCTCAAAATCAATAAACACATTTTAAAAGAGCAGACATTCCTCTTTGAGTTCTGATAATGCTTAATAAGCAAGTTCTATACCTAATTAAACAACTGCTCTCTTTGGCAGGGTGCAGGTTAACTTCACCACTGGAGGATTTAAAATGCTTGAAGCATTACAATTTAAACTCAAATGAGGTTGAACACCTGTTCTTCTGCGAGTCTAAGTTCTCCATCCCCAATCTCATCTCCTACCTGGGGATCTGACTTTTATCAAGTTGATTTAAAGAAGTATGAATGTTGTTTAAGATAAATCTTATTCTACCATATCACCACATATCTAGCTCGCTGTAGTGGTGTATCCCAACTGCCAACAGGGCACCCTTTGAAATCACACTCATTGAATGAAAACACAGTTAGTACATCAGCAGTGCAGGTGTGGTTGAGCTTTGACGTGATGGTTATGTTTTCTTATAGTCTCTACCTGAGAATAAAAAATCAATGCTATGTGTCTTTTTTTGCAGTTCCTTTTCTCTTGGTTCCTTATCTCTTAAGGGTAACTTCACAAGTGCCTGATACCAAGAAATAACCATCTATATTAATAGTTTGTTGCAGCTGATCCCATATTAGAATAGAATATTTCCCCCAAAGAAGCTGCAATATCTTCACAACCATAGCTCACCTAAAACAATTGCATAGTGATTTGAATTACCTTTTATAGCTATATTTTCAGAATATGTGCAATCAGAACACTGTAGTTTCTTCCAAAATAATGAGATGTATTTGCTTCATATATATGTTAAAATTGATTTATGAACTTTTCATAAAAAAGGAACACTATTCCTTTAAGTTGAACTTGGGTCCTCTTCTTGTTAAACTGAAATTAGATATGACTTTTAAATAGTTGTGTCTTCTCCAGGTTCCACTCATCATAATTCAAAAAATCTCAATGCTAAGTTTGAGTCATGGCACCCTTTGTCATTTATTTCCTATCTTGATGAGGAGGAGATACTGATAGACTTGTTAAAAATTGTGTTTCATGTAGCAATATGTTAATTTACAAAATAAAATTCTGAACTGCAGACTTTTAAGTTATTGTATATATATACAATCTTTGTATATTTGTGATGGTAGAAACATAAATCAAGGAAGTTAAGTAAAATCAATCATTCATTCTTTGAGTATTTTTTAGGCAATGTAGATAAGAAAAGTTAATTAGGGGCTTATAATATAGCTGGTATGTAAACAGATATATTAAAAAAGAATCACAACTATTCTAGGTGTAATAAAGGATGCCTATAGAGGTTATGGTGAGAACACCAAGAACAGCTGATAATTCTACCTGGGGCCAAAGCTTAAGGCTAATGATAAATTACTGAGAAGATGTTTTTGAATAAAACATGATTTTAATAGATGAATAAACAATTTTAAATTATCAACAATTTTGCTTTTCAGTATTTAAATAAACATTAAATGCCTATTGGTATATTTTTCTTAATCCCTCACTGGCTTCCCCTTGTTACCCTCACACATCAGCATCTCCCATAAATGTCCTATAAAATGAAGCTCATCTTAATTTTAGTACAAATAAAACAAAATAAGGATGATTAATCAAACAGCACAAGGTCACGTCAAAATATTCTAGAAACAAAATAAAGTGAATTTTGTTTAATAAACTTCTTTTATATTCATGCACTGACTTTCCTCCATTAAAAGGGAATATTAAGAGCCACTGAGATTTAACTAAAAAGTAACAGTACCATTTTGAGTTCTCCCAATTTATTCATATATATATATATATATATATATATATATATATATATATATATGTATATATATATATATTTGTATTGTTGACAGGATTACAGATATCTACCATTTCCCCTCCTTTTCTCCCCTCTTCCCAGACCCTACCCCCCCACTCAAGTCTTCACCACCCTATTGTCATTGTCTATGAGCTATGCATATAAGTATATAAGTTCTTTGGTTTAATCCCTTCTTATTCCCCCAACCCTACCTTGAGGTATGTCAGTCTGTTCCATGTCTCCATGCTTTGGGTCTTATTTTGTTGGTCAATTCATTTTGTTCATTAGATTCCACAAATAAGTGGCATCATGTGATATTTGTCTTTCTCAAATTGGTTTATTTCACTTAGCACAATAGTTTCCAGGTCCATCCATGCTGTTCCAAAGGGTAAGAGATCCCTTTTTTTTTTTTACAACTGCATAGTACTTCATAGTGTAAATGTCCCACAACTTTTTAATCCACTCATTTACTATGGGCACTTGGGCTGTTTCCAAATCTTAGCTATTGTTAATAATGCTGCTGTGAACATAGGGGTGCATATATTCTTTCTGATTGGTGTTTCAGGGTTTTAGGATATATTCCCAGATGTCTAAAGACATTAGGTTTTATTTTTTCCTCAATTCCAATAAAGACTGTTCACCTTACTTTCTGCCAATGTCTTTTCATAGAATATATACGACAGATTACTAATTCTTTTTTGTTGGTGTGCATAATTTTAAAAAATAAGATTTAATTTTCCAAGTAATAAGCACGGTTTTCAGAATAATGTTTCCCTCAAAAGCATGCCACTCATAATTTGCAGAACTTGCCATAGTGGCCACCAAAAATGTAAAAGTTTGATGCTGTCTCCTATGAAAACTGTTTTAGTCAGAAGAGATGGACTCTCTGGGGCCACTCACAGTAACTGTGCTTTGTAACTACACGTATTATTGTCCAGTGTTCTTGTCTTGGCACAGTGGTTTCTGGAAAAGGAGGAATGTTCGTTCCTCTAGTGCTATGTTTAATGCCACAGCTGAGTTCCCAGCACTAATTGACTTAGCTAAACTTTGAATTCATGTGGCATCTATTTCTCAAGCACACAACCCTGACAACAGGATGTCTTGACAGGAAGATATTGTGGTGTCAGTTGCTTTGTACATATGAAACTAGAATTTCTTCTCCATCTAGGTTTGGGGCAAGAAGCCATCAATAAATTTATTCTTTTCCTACTTTTACAATAAATCTTCCTATTTTTAAGAGTCCTCACTGCCTTTTCCTTCCATTTGGTCTTGGTCAGGCATCACAGACTAGGCATCAAATAAGTTATACCTCCTGTAACCCTCAAAGGTATAAAACCCTTAAAGGCCCTCTCCTCCTAAGTAAATTGTGGGCACAAACAGAAAAGTCCTCTTAAGGATTGCACCATAATTCTACATGTTTTACATATGTGCTTGCTTATTCTGGGGACTTATTAAAGTTTCCTTCGTGGACCAACATAATAGTAATTTTTATAATTATGCTATCGATACTTAGAAAGAAGATGTAGGTCTCATAAAGTACAGAGTTTAGTTATAGCTGTTTATTTAGATTAAGAATTATGATTACACTAGAGGCCCAGTGCACAAAATCATGCACTGTGGAGGAGGGGTGTCCCTCAGCCTGGCTTGCACCCTCTGGCAGTCCAGGAGCCTTTGGGGGATGTCCGACTGACTGCTTAGGCCCGCTCCCCTAAGCCAGCAATCGGACCATGGAGGTGGGAGAAACTCCTGCCACTGCTGCTGTGCTCGCCAACCATGAGCCCAGCTTCTGGCTGAGTGGCGCTCCCCACTGTGGGAGTACACTGATCACCGGGGGCAGCTCCTGCGTTGAGCATCTTCCCCCTGGTGGTCAGTGCACATCATAGCAACAGGTCGTTCGACCGTTCGGTCAATTTGCATATTAACCTTTTATTATATAGAACTAGAGGCCCAAGGCATGAAATTCATGCAAGGGGCTTGGTCCTCACAGCCCTGGATGCCTCGGCCCTTGCAGCCTGGCTGCCTAGTGGCCCTGCAGCCCTGCGGCCCTGCCCACTAGGTGTTCTGGAAGGTTGACCAAAAGGTCATTCCGCCGTCCAGTCTAATTAGCATATTAGCTCTTTATTATATAGGGTATTATTCTGGATAAAGTAATGTTTTATCTTTTGAGAATATTGTTTCAATACTTTCTTTCTTACTTGATATATTTCCCAGGTTATATCTTTACCCATCATCTTATTTTTTTATTTAGTTACCCTTTATTGGCTTCACAGGATATAGTCATTATATGTGTTTGATGTTTTTATAACACATTAATGGTCTCTTTATTCATAAGTCAGTTTTCTTTCCATTTTTTGTTATAATAGATAGTTTTGTCAAATTTTTCTATTTGTAATGCTTGCTTTCAGTTTAGACTATGCCATATTGTTTAGTTGCTATGCCATATATATTTTTTTTGCTATTTCCCAGGAATTTGAGAAAATATAAGACTGAAAAATAATTTTAAAGGTTAAGTTTATATTTTAATTATAAATTTAAACATTTATTTCTCAAATTTGAATATAATAATGAAACAATTTTTTTAAAATAAAGAGTGCTTACATATATACCTCTTTCTGCTCATTCCTTGGGGGTAAACATATTAAAATCTTAACTGCAGATTATTGACCTGTTAAACTACATCCTGTTTTATTCCTCTAAGTATAGTTTTTAAGAGCTAGTTCTATTTACTAATATAATGTATATTTTTAAATAAATATTTATTGATCTTTATAGAGAGGAAGGGAGAGGAATAGAGAGTTAGAAAGATCCATGAGAGAGAAACACCAATCAGCTGCCTCCTGCACACCCCCTACTGGGGATGTGCCCGCAACCAAGGTACATGCCCTTGACCTGAATTGAACCTGGGACCCTTCAGTCCACAGGCCGATGCTCTGTCCACTGAGCCAAACCAGTTAGGGCACTAATATAATATTAATATCAATACTTGTATTCGCACATTTATTTGTGGATTCTTTATTTTGGTTTATTTCTTATCCTCAAATGAACTTCATAAGGAGAAGGGTATGTGGGTGATATACTTCCCAATTTTTATTCTTATTAAGCAATGCTTTTCATCTTTTTTAAATAACTCTATATTTTATTATATTCATTTTTAATCCTTATTAAAATATGTTTTTATTGTACTTATAGAGAGAGTGGAAGGGAGTGAGGGAAGGAGAGAGAGAGAGAAAGAGAGAGAGAGAGAGAGAGAGAGAGAGAGAGCGAGAGAGAGAGAGACATCAATGTGAGAGAGAAACATCAATTAGTTGCCTCCTGATCAACCAGGGATCAAACCCTCAACCTAGGTATGTACTCTGACCAGGAATCAAACCACAACCCTTTGGTGCATGGGAGGACACTCTAACCAACCGAGTCACCCGGCTAGGGCATTAAGCAATGTTTTTCTAATGATCTGGGAATACATAAAGAACAAATGGGTTGGTTATATAATTGTTTGTTCTCACATTATAAATTTTTATTTGCCTTTTGGCAATAAGGACACTGAGCTGAAACATGAAAAGCAGCTAGTGTGAACATTCTTGTAAATTTATTATATCTCAAGGTTAAATAAATAATCTTAAAAAACAACGAAAACATCTAGGAGGAGAATGAGGTGGCAAACAAAGTTTTCAGCATCCAAATTTTGCTTTCTCCTTTGTCCAAGTTGATTGTATTTGGTCATTATTTTTGGAATTTATATGAAGTTATTTTCTTTTCTTGTTTCTGACTAAACTTGTTTTATTGATTTGGTCAATATTTTAGTTCATATTGGTCCTACTCAGAGAAATACTTTATAAATAAGAAATACCACCATTCTTCTTAAGAATTGTACTCCCCCATTTAGTAGATGATGGCTAGTTACACATACAATAAAACAATTGAAAAGATCATTTTATTAAATTTATCTCAAACAGTAATCTGTCAGAAACAATATTTTTAAAAAATAAGAGCTTCAAGAGATTAAAATTCAGCTTGACTGAGTTCTTAGACTATTTAGATGGGCAAACAGATCTAGATATTTATCTATGTATTCCATTTATTATCTAAATGTTAAATATAAACTACAGGAATATAATAAAGTTTTTCTACTGTCACTCAGAATGTTATCTACTGTTGTTTTGCAAATGTTTTATTTATTAGCTAATATGACTGGTACTAAAAAAACTCCCAATTTAATTATGATTCAACTATTAAATATATTGATTATACTGGATCCTAATACTTTATATCCTGAATAAAGGACATATTTTCCTAGCTGCTGCGATTGTTGTAGAAGGAAACCCTTAGCTGTCAGCTTTCTTCCAGAATTTCCTTCTTCGCAGAAAGCTGCTACCTCACCCATAGTCATGTCCCTTCACAGGAAAGTCTTCACCCAATGACGGATTGATGTGTAGGGCATAAAGGCCCACCATTCTCTTCCCGTTTTGGATACCTCTGAAAGTCTATCTCATCTCCAGAGCTTTCTATAACTTTGGTTGGGGGCTTTATTGAGATTGCATCATTCCTCATCTTCTCCCTATGCCCAGTATTGTTTTCTTCTTTTCCTTTTTATAGGTTTTAATTTCCAGGACACTTCCTAATAACCTTCCTGTACCCTTATCTCCATTTCAGATTCCTAGGTAACACAATCAAACTGGGAATATGGATTTTTAAAAAAATCCTCTTTGGTACTAATATAGTTGGATATATTTTTCTGATAATCTGAATCTATTTTTAACTTCAGTATAAGAGCATAAAAGAACATCCCTGCAATTCCCCAAGGTTTCTTTGACTTTTCTTTGTGATATTCATTGTCTGAGTAAATAAGCATTGGTTGTACCAGATTCTGGGCCAAGTGCTGCTGATGAAATGTTGATGACAAAGGGATAGAGCCATGACAAGTTGAAATATTATTAAAAACTAGAGGCTTGGTGCATGAAAATTCATGCACTGGAGGGGGGTCCCTCAGCCTGGCCTGCCCCCTCTCACAGTCTGGGAGCCCTCAGGGGAGGGAGGCGCCCCAGTGATCAGGGGAAGGCGACGCCCCATCACACCTCTGCTGCTGCCACTGCCTGCAGCACAAGCCTCGCTGGCCCTGGTTACCTGAGCCTCGGGTGGTCCTGGGCGGCTGGGGGCTGAGGCGACAGAGGCAGGCGTGTGGAACAGCTGGGCCCACCTGGGGGTGGGCCTGGCCTTGCCGCACACCTGCCACCCCAGCGGGTCTGAGGGGATTGGGCGCTGCCATCTTGTGGCTGTGGGTGCTGCTATCTTTGAGGGAGGGGAAGTCAATTAGCATATTCCCTCCTTATTGACTGTGGGTGCCACCATCTTTGCAATGGTGTGAGGGTTAATTAGTGTATTCCCTCTTTATTAGATAGGACGCTTTCCTAAATAAAATGAAAAACAGTAATCATGTAAATAGACAAGGTATTAGATGTTAAAATAAGTACAATGAAGGGTAAGGTAGTTAAAGGTGGAGTAGAAATAACATAGGATCAAGAAAGGCTACTTTGAGGAAATGATATGTAAACTGAGGACTGAAAGATAAAAAGATGACAAGAGAATTCTAGGGAATGAGAAAAGTATATGCTGAGGCCCTGTGTTAGGAGAATATTTGTATATGAGTAACTGGAGTATAATAAACAAGAAAGGGGTGAATGGCATGAAATTGTAGATATAATTAAAGCTAGGGGCTCTGATATAGGGTGTGGAATTTCTTCCACAAGCATCAGGAAACTTCTTAAATGTTTAGCAGGGCAATGACACCATGTAATTGCCCCTCCACCTTTTTTAAAAAAATAATTTTTCTCATTGCCATCTAGAGAACAGCTGGTAGAGGAGGAAAAGCAGAAATAGGCAGATACGTTAAGGATCCATTGGAATATTGAATTTAAGAGTTGACATTGTTTTTTTGCTGGAGTGCATTAGACATATTTTCCAATTTAAAATGGTAGGACCACAGATGGGATATGCATAATAAGATGGTGCCGGAAGAGATGACAACAAGTACACCTAGGGTTTGGGATTGAGAAACTGGATGCATGGTGGCACCATTCATGAGAGGGCTCCAGGACATCAAGGGGATTTCTGAATTCTCTGGAAAACTTAAAGAAGCTGTACTCTGAATCCCATATGAACATACAGTAGGAACAGGGACAATTCTATTGTATGGGGTAAGATAAAGAAATACAAATACCATTTTTATTAAGTAGCTTTACAGTATAACATGAAATAGTACCTAGTCCAATCTTTGCATTATAGAGATGGGCAAACTGAGGCTCAGAAACTATAATAACCTGTCAAAATCATCGAGCAAGCCAAAGGAATATTTTACCCATTAGGTAATACCTTGTTTATTTAAATAGTTCTAATTATTTTAGATGTTTTATTGACTTTCTCAATCTTATGGTTATAAATAACATTTTATTTACAATTTCTTCCCACTTTTCACTTTGCTTACTGTATTATGATTTCACATAAAACCCAATTCAAAAATTATGTTGAAATTAAATTACTAAAAGTTATACTAAGATAATGCATTTCAAATAATGAATATGTAGAACAAAATGTATATTGATAAATATATGAACTGATAGTTTAAAGGTTTATAATATTTACAAAATGTCATTATTGGAACAAAATACATTTTAATTAATATGCAGTCAGACTTCTAGTAAATGTATACATATCATGAAAATATTTTTCAAATGAAATAAAATGTTATAGTATTATGTGAAAAAAAGATTTGCCTGCAATGAAGAGATTCATCTTCTTGTGAAGGATTGCTTTAGCCACTTTGACAGGTGTAAGTTAAAAAGAAGTTAAATACACATCAACATGATTATCAAATGTGTGCTTAGGAACATCTTACAGTTGAAAACAGAATTATATTAACACCTTTGTAGGGCATATCTTTTTCCTCCATATTTATGTAACATTGTCATCTAGAGAAAGATTATGGGAATTTTAAAAATAGCTGATAGTCAAGGAACACCACAGTAGCGCTTTACTGAATAGATAAAACATTTCCATGCTCTCCAAGGGTTTTCAAAAATATGTCCAGTTATCAGGATAGCTAGGTGAGTGCACTTTCCATGCTCAAGTTCTCCTGCTTCTTCAGGGTGAGAATCCTTTTATGATCTGAGGATGACACTGTGCTGATTTTTAGCCCGATTTTCACTTTTTTCATTCCTCATCTTTGCATATTTACATTTTACATATTGAAAAATTAAAAAAATATATTGTATATACACAGATGTACAAAGTGCAACTATATAAATTGACATTTATGTCACATGGAAGTTTAAATATAACTTCTTTATCTGTTATTTATTTTATAGTTTCTGAATCATTGATATTTTATAAATTTTCAAAGTATATATAAAAATATTCATTCAAATGCTGCTGATTATTTTATGTAATACTCCAAAGTAATATTAAAAAGCTGGACATATAAAGGGAATTCAGAGAGAAAATTAAGCCTTTGATATGGAGATTGCTTCCCCATTATGGACCAGAAATACACTGAAATAATTAAAAAGCAATAATACATGTCAAAGAGAAAAAAAAATCCACTGAAGCTTAGCTAGCTATGTGACCTCAGTCAAGTTCTGTGCTGAGTCCAGACCTTAGCACCTTCATTTCTAATAAGACAGCTTCGACAAACCTCATTTTCAGGTCTTTTAAGGCCTTCCTACTTTTAAGATTCCAGAATGTGTGCTCTAGGTGGTAAATGCCAGTGTCTTCATATGGAGATTGAATTCCACATGGAAATATTAACTGACAACATGGAATCTCACTTCTGCATAGTATTTCGCAATTTTTTTCTCAGTTTCCTTTGGGAATTTGTTGCAGTTTCCTCAGAAACCAATTGATAGAGGGGAAAGCGTTTTGTGATAGCCAGGAATAAAGGCAAACCAACACAAGCGTGCTTTGGGCAAATTAGAGTAAGGCTAGGGAATACTTCTCTCCAACAAAAAGACCAAGGTAATAATGCTACCATTTTAGAAGCCAATCTTCCATTTAAAATGTCTGGCTACACAGAAGTAACACTCATTGATGGGTTAAAAGTCAAAGCTTTTCAGCATGGATGGACCTGAAGAGCATTATGCTAAGGGAAATAAGCCAGTCAGAGAAAGATAAATATCACAGGATCTCACTGCTTTGTGGAATTAATGAACAACATAAACTGATGAACAAAAATAGGTCCAGAGACATAGAAGCATTGAACAAACCATCAAACATCAGAGGAAAGGCAGGGAAGAGGAAGAGCTAAGTGATTAACCAAAGGACTTATATGCATGCATATAAGCATAACCAATGGACATAGATAGTAAAGAGATGAGACCATGTGCTGGGGCATGGGAGCAGCTGGGGCGAGGTCAATGGGGGAAAAAGAAGACATATGTAATACTTTAAGCAATAAAGAATTTAAATAAAAAAATCAATGCTTTTCATGTGCATCTTCCTATAGGAAAGGAGGAATGCTAGGTGCGATACAGTCTAAGAAATAAGTGAAAATACCTGTTAGGCTTTCCTAGACTGTAAATCTTTACATATCTACAGATCTAGTGAGGTGACTTATTGTCCCATAATGCACAGTGAATGGTGCAGGCACTTCTTTGTGATCATACTGTAGATGGAACTAAATATGAAATACCAGATAGAATTCCCATGATTCTTACAGATGTCATTCCTGTGGCATACTTATGCTCTTTTTCTTTGCTTATTTAGGAATTCTTATTCTTAACTTTTAGGCTGTTTATGGAATTATTTTTTCCATTAATAACCTGATCCCATTTGAG
The DNA here is from genome assembly GCF_951640355.1 of Cnephaeus nilssonii. Classification (NCBI taxonomy): domain Eukaryota; kingdom Metazoa; phylum Chordata; class Mammalia; order Chiroptera; family Vespertilionidae; genus Cnephaeus; species Cnephaeus nilssonii. The sequence continues at coordinate 99,464,573 of NC_137074.1, read as the reverse complement.
AAATACAAGGTAAAAATTCTAAGTAGAAAGAATACCTTGTTTTATGCTAAATGTGTTGCAATAAGATATTTTTTAATTGACTCACTTTAGTATTTGCATATTTTGGAGTTATTTCATCACAGTTTCTCATGAATTATATTTGGTATTGCTCTAATCTCTAATACACTGTGTTCCAAAAATTATTGGAAAGGATTAAAAAATTGCTCATATATAATAAAGTTAATGAAATAGAAAGGAAACCACAGGAAATAGAAGATGGAAGTAAATGTGTTAATGATGAGTTCAAATGAGCTTGGGCTTTGGAGTGAGGCAGGCAGAGTTAAAAAATCTTTTGTGATTTATTTACTAGACTTGTGACCTTGGGAAAGGTAGTTAAAACTTCTAAGTCTCAGTTTAGTAGATGCAATAGAGTTACAATTCTAACTTCATAGAATTGTAAAAGGTATTGTATAGAAGACTTCATTTATCTGGAAAAGCAAGATCATCTATACTATGCAATGAAAGCCTAATATGCTAAGTGTCCGGTCGTCTGGTTGTCCATTCAACCAGTAAAAGCGTAATATGCTAATGATATGCTAAGGCTGCTCGGCTGCTCACTATAACATGCATTGACCACCAGGGGAAGACAGTCGACCAGTCAACCAGTTGCTATGACGTGCACTGACCACCAGGGTGCAAATGCTTTGACCAGTAGGTTAGCTTGCTGCTGGGGTCCGGCTGATTGGAACTGAGCAAGATCGGCCAGACAAGCCCTTGAGCCCTCCTGTGGTCCCTCCCCACTGGCCAACCTCCTGTAACCTTCTCTGGCCCCGATCATACACCAGTGGGGTCCCTCAGCCTGACCTGTGCCCTCTCACAATCCGGGACCCCTCATGGGATGTCGGAGAGCCGGTTTTGGCCTGATCCTGCAGGCCAGGCTGAAGAATCCCACAGGTGCACGAATTCGTGCACTGGGTCTCTAGTCCTATCTAATAAAAGAGTAATATGCAGATTGATAATCACTGCAACACACAATATAGCTGCCCCCATGTGGTCAAAGATCCTGCCCCCATGTGGACACAAGATGGCTACCACAAGATGGCCAGCAGGAGAGGGCAGTTGAGAAGGACCAGGCCTGCAAGGGAGGGCAGTTGAGAGGGACCAGGCCTCCAAGGGAGGGCAGTTGGAGGTGATCAACCCTGCAGGAGAGGGCAGTTAGGGGTGACCAGGCCAGCAGAGGAGGGAAGTTGGGGGCAAACAGGCTGGCAGCAGAGTGGTTAGGGGGTGATCAGGCTGGCAGGCAGAAGCGGTTAGGGGCAATCAGGAAGGCAGGCAGGCAAGCAGTTGGGAGCCAGCAGTCCTAGATTGTGAGAGGGATGTCCGACTGCCCATTTAGGCCCGATCCATAAACGGGCAGTCGGACATCCCTCAAGGGGTCCCATATTGGAGAGGGTACAGGCTGGGCTGAGGGACAACCCCTCCGTGCACGAATTTCGTGCACCAGGCCTCTAGTATATATATATAATAGACTAAGCGACCATTTGACTGTTTGATCAATTGACCGTTTGACCAGTAGCTATGATGCACACTGACCACCAAGGGGCAGATGCTCAATGCACAGGCATGAAAACATGGAACAGACTGATGACTCTCAGAGGGAAAGGGGAGGAGGGAGGGCAGGAAGAGATTAACCAAAGATCTTACATGCATACTAGAGGCTTGGTGCACGGATTTGTGCACTGGTGGGTTCTCTTGGCCTGGCCTGCAAGGATTGGGCTGAAACTGGCAGTCCGACATTCCCCAAGGGGTTCCCAGATTGTGAGAGGGCTCAGGCCAAGCCAAGGGACCCCACCTCTAGTAAGATTATAAGATTACTAAATGTTAGTTACATTGTTGTTAATATTACCATTATTATTACCATAATTATGGTATAGTCTTTCATTAACATGAAATTTGAAAATTAAAGGGATTATAAAATAATGTTTCTCAAGCTTAAATGTGTATATGAATAACGTGGGTCTTGTCAAAATGCAAATTGTGGTTCAGCAGGTGTGTTTTCTGAGTGGCTCCAGGGGACATTAATGCTGTTGTGCCACACACAGACCTTATTTCATGCAATAGCAAATCTATCTATCTATCTATCTATCTATCTATCTATCTATCTATCATCTATCTATCTAGCTATCTAGCTAGCTAGCTAGCTATCATGTCATGTCATGTTTCATCAGAAGTGGAAACCTGTCAATTTATCAAATAATACAGAATTATAGATTTAAATACTAATTAATATATCTTCACCATTTATCATTTCTCTCTCAGGATCAATAGTATAATTTGGACTGAAAATCCAGCAAAGAAAACAATTGAAATAATTTTTCTATGTTTATTTATTCAACAAACATTGGGTTACTACCACTGTGTTGCTTGCTATAGGAGATGGAAAGATGACTTTGACATTACTCCTTAAGCATCTATCCCACTACAAACTTGTTTTATAGGAATTTAAAAATTACATGAATACCATAATTCAAGAGAGAAACTGAAAATGTAATAAAACATGTAAACATAATGCTAGAGGAATTCAGAGTAGGTGAGAATAACCCAAAATAATATCTGCTTGTAACATTAATTTAGCTTTCTTTATCAGGCAACCCTCAGTGAAACATTAAGAATATATGCACCCCTATGTTCATAGCAGCACAACTTACAAAAGCTAAGATTTGGAAACAGCCTGAGTGCCCATCAGCAGATGAGTGGATTATAAAACTGTGGTACATCTACACAATGGATCACTACACTGCTTTAACAAGAAAGAACTCCTACCATTTGCAACAACAGGGATGAACCTGGAGAGCATTATGCTAAGTGAAATAAGCCAGTCAGAGAAAGATAAGTATCACATGATCTCACTCATATGTGGAATCTAATGAACAACATAAACTGATGAACAAAAATATACCCAGAAACATAGAAGCATCAAATGGACTGTCAAACCTCTGAGGGAAGGTAAGGAAGTGTGAGGGGGGTGGGTGGGAAGAGATCAACCAATGAACTCATATGTGTATATGCATAACCTATGGAATAGACAATAGGGTGGTGAAGGCCTGGGGTGGGGGGCAGGGGTGGGAGAAGTCAATGGGGGGAAAAGGAGAAATATGTAATACTTTCAACAATAAAGATTAAAAAAATAAATTGCTGAATTCCAAAAACACCCCAAAACCAAACCAAACAAACAAAAACACACATTGTATGACTCCAGTTACAGTATATGAAATGCCCATAGTAGTTGAAACTATAGAGGCAGAAAGTAGATTAGCAGTTTCTAGGGGCTAAAGGAAAGAAGGAAATGGGGGAAACTGCTAATAAGTATAGGCTTTCTTTTGGGGTTGGAAATTCTAATATATAAAAACCCAGGGTCTGTAATGGCTGACCAAAGGCTCGACTGAACACCGGAAGTCAGTCCTGCAGTCAGTGCTGGGTTGCTGTGACTGCCGAGGGGGCTGTGGATTAGGCCCAGAGAGAGGTCTGAAGAGAGATGCAGGGTCTGATCCGCAGCCTCCCTGGCAGCTGTTGATCAGCTGTTGCCTCTCTCTTTCTCTCTGGGCTTTGCCAGCAGCTGTGCCTCTGTTTCTCTCCAGGCCTCTGCAGGGGCTGCTGATCAGCCCTGCCTCTCTGATCATGGCCGGAGATAGGCCCAGAGCACTGACTGGCATAGAAACCAACCAATCAGAACCAAATCTGAGTGAACTTTGAGGAGCCAATGGTTGCCTAGGAGGCAGAGCTTTTGACGCTGACTGGCATAGAAACCAAGCAATCAGAACTAAATTGGCCGGCAGGGGAGGGCAGTTGGGGGTGAGATCAGGCCGGCGGGGGGCGGGGGCAGTTAGGGGCGATCAGGCAGGCAGGCAGGTGAGTGGTTAGGAGCTAGCAGTTCCAGATTGCAAGAGGGATGTATGACTGCCGGCAGTCGGACATCTCCCAAGGGGTCACCGATTAGAGAGGGTGCTGGCTGGGCTGAGAGAACTGACCACCCCCACCCCCCATGCACGAATTTCGTGCACTGGGCCACTAGTGTTTTAAATTGCTGTTGCAAAACTGTGACTGCACTAAAAACCACTGAAGTATACATTTTCAATGGGTGAACTGTATAGTATATATATTATCTCTCAATAAAACTATTAGAATAAAAAGTGAACTTTGAGTCTTCCTCATATTGCGCCTTTAGTTGTGATATCTGTCTATTTCTGGAAGTTCTTACTTTTTTTATACAATACTTAGAGGCCCGGTGCATGAAAATTCATGCACTGGAGGGGTCGTCCCTCAGCCTGGCCTGCCCCCTCTCACAGTCCAGGAGCCCTCAGGGGTGGGAGGCGACCTGGTGATCAGGGGAAGGCGACATCACATCTCTGCTGCTGCCACTGCCGTTAGCGAAAGCCTTGGCCAGCCCTGGTTACCTGAGCCTCGGGTGGTCCTGGGCAGCTGGGAAGCCTCCATCCGAAGCTTGCCTGCACCTTGGGCCAGCCTTAGGCAGCTGGGCAGCCACCATCCAAGCCTTGCCTGCACCTCAGGCCTGCCCTGGGCAGCTGGGGGACTGAGGGGACAGGGTGCCGCCATCTTGTGGCTGTGGGTGCTGCCATATATGAGGGCGGGGCAGTCAATTAGTATATTCCCTCCTTATTAGATAGTATAACTAACAGTGCAAATAGTGTGTCATGAACTATTCTGTGTGCTTTATTTATATACATTAATTAATCTTCACAAAAAGCTTTGAAGTAATTAGCATTATATTCCTCATTTTTGAGATGAGGAAACTGAGAATCAGTCATTAAATTCAAGTTTGTAAAATATCAGCCTTCAACAGGCACGTTTCCCTTCTCCCAAATTGTAATGACTCTACCTGCCTGTCCTTCTTGAATTCCCTTCCTGCTTTGCTCTGGTTCCCACCATCAGACTTTACCTCTCAGTTCCATTTTTTCCAAGTAACCTCTATCTATTTTGCAAGATGATCCCAACTTTCTTTGTGCATAGCTTATTCTCCAATATTTTTGTTACATGAAGTAAATAGGTAATGTATAAATGCATGCTAAGTTTTAAAGATTTATCTACTTTTTTGCCAAACCTATTTATATTTATTTATTTATTTATTTATTTATTTATTTATTTATTTATTTATTTATTTATTTATTTTAGATACTTTATTGATTTCTAAGAGGAAGGGAGAGGGAGAGAGAGATAGAAACATCAATGATAAGAGAGAATCATTGATTGGCTTCCTCCTGCATGCCCCTTTCTAGGGATCATCCCACAGCCTGGAAGTGTTTGAGAATTGAACCTTGACCTTCTGGTTCATAGGTTGAAACTCAACCATTGAGAAACCCCAGCTGGGTAAACCTATTTGCTTTTACTAATAGTAGCAATGCTCTGCCAAATTCACAGGCATCACTCCAGAGAGGAAATTTCAGCCTGTGGGTGAGGAAGATGCCAAGCCATGGGGTATGTTCTAGTGACGACTCCCTTTTATAACACTAAGGTGTGCTTTCTTTCTCTTACATGTTGATACACAATACATTTTATTTTCTGAGATGTAAATGCATGCCTCTTTTATTTAAAAATGTATGGAAAACTTTTAAGGATTAGATCCAGTAGAGATCCTTCTCTAAGTTATCTGCTACCTTTATTTCTACATGATTAAGCCCATGGACAATGTATACAGTTATGAATTATGAGCTTTTTCAAATCAATTCAAACAGGCAGATTTTTTTCCTCCTTTAGAAACTTTTTTTTTGATATTTGTGGAATATTTCTCCAAACTGATTACTAGTTTATACTCCCTTCCCTAACTCCATTTCATGAACACCTATACACAGATAAAATTATAATATTTTTAAAATTTTGGAGAAAACTTTAGTCATAAAATATGATCATATGTTAAATGCCTTAGCCATTTTAGGGTCTATCTCTCAGTCCCTTCTCTAATATTTAAAAAAGATCCTCATCTGAGATGTGGTGCTAGCTCCTTTAGATAATCTTCGCAGCATCTTTATCCCGTGCTTCCTCTAACTTTCCTTTTCTGGTATAAAAGCAAACACTTGCACACTCAAATCCAATAAAATGTGCCTGCATGTGTTACTATGTGATGGCTACCAAAGTAGATAAGGTAATGTATCATTGTAAATGGAAGACAAACAGGCATTAGAGGAATGAGGCAGACCATGAGGATAGCACATAAAAAGCAGCCTTCACTGGACCATTGTTCAATACAAAACATTTTCACCAAAAAAGCCAGTGGATTCAACTAAAAATTAAGATCGCTTGAGAAAAAGAAAATGAAGTACAAGACTGATACTATTCATGGCATTGAAAGGTTTGTGGTCTTGTGTTTGAAGAAGCTAAAGGTTACAAAATACAAAGATGCACATGTGTGGTCATTTGCACAGTTGCTATTTTTCTCTTATTTCCATAGTAAGATGTACTATTTCAAAAGAGAGACCCTTCGAAAGGTACTTTTAGTGCTTTCAGGCAGACAGCTCTTTTGCTTTCATGTTATGGCCTCCGCCAAGGAATTCAGATAGACTTTGCTTTCATTCAACAAGAATGTATAAATTTATTATTTGTTTCTTTTTTTCCATTACTATACTGCAAAATACCTGTTGTCAAGGACTGTATTTAGTTTGAACATCATTGTATACTCCATATCATGCACGGGGTTTAGAAAAAATTATCATGGGCTCATATTTTTCAGATAAATGAAGAATGAATAATTTAAGTTTAACCAAATGCTTTGCTCCCTACTCTGATCCAGAGCTTTAGGTTATTCATACTATTTAAAAAACCTAAAATATGTAGACAAAATCACTCTTCTTTAGAAGCTGATTGTCTACTTGAACAGATGAAATGTATGCACATACATTTTAAGGAAAAATAATTAGGCCTTTGTAAGTATATGAAAATTTACCATAAATATTTTGCCCATTTATTCAACCATTTTATAAAAAGTTTTATTATTTATATAATGCTAATTGGTAGGAGAGTTTATATATGAACAGAACTAAGAAAAAATTGTAAGTATTACAAAGAAGAAACAAATAGAGTGTTAACATTCTAAGAAGAAAAATTTTTTTGTTGGCTAGGCAAATCAGAGAAATATTTATGGGTATATGTATACTAAGTATTGGAAGATGAGTATGATATTATTATGCCAAAATAAAAAAAAAATTCAGGAATGAGGAAAAAAATACATATATATATATATATATATGTATATATATATATATATATATATATATATATATATAATATTACTTTTGTGTGTTCAGTTAGGAGTAGTAATATTAAGAGAGTAGAAGGCAGTTAGTCATAATTGAACATAATCTTTTATGATTATTGATAAGCAAATTTCACTCTGAATTAGTTAGTGGTTTAAAAGTGCTCACCTTTTGGCCCTGGCTGGGTAACTTAGTTGATTAGAGCATCATCCTGATCGTCCTGATGTGTCAAGTTTGCAGGTTCGATCCCTGGTTAGGGCCCATAAAAAAAGCAACCAATACAAGAAACTACTAATAAATGAATAAATAAGTGGAACAACAAATTGATCTCTCTCTCTCTCTCTCTCTCTCTCTCTCTCTCTCTCTCTCCTTTCCTCTCTCTCTAAAACTCAAAAAAAAGAGAAAAAGTGCTCACCTTTTGGGAACCAATTACCTCTTTTTGAAAACTTCTGATTGACTTAAAAATAGGAGAAATAAAGCCCTCCTTGAATAATTTCTGGAGTGGAGTGTAGAATGAATAATCAGGTTCGATTTGGTTACAAGAAATCTGACTGTCTTTTTTTTTTCTTTAGCATTTCATTTTCTTTTTTTTTTAAATTTCTTTATTGATTAAGGTATCACATATTTGTCCTCATCCCCCCATTCCCATCCCACACCCCTCCCCACACATGCCCCCACCCCCCTGTTGTCCTTAACCGCTGGTTAGGCTCACTCCGAGACCATGTGGATTCCAGCAACAGAGAGGAATCTACAGGACTACTCCAGCCATGAAGACAGAAGAGAAGCAGTCCAGAGATGGAAGATGCTGACGTGGCCTTCCCATACTAGCAGTTAGCAGCTGTGCATCACTGCAGGTTGTCCAGGACCAAACCAGAGAGAGTCGGACCTGCATTACCACCATTTGTCCACCATCCAGAACTGAAATGTCATTGCTGACATGTACACATAAGGAACTGTTGGACATTGAAATCGGGTCTCAAAGGAACTGTTGGCCCAGAAAGAAACTCACTACAGACTGATTCATTTGCCTGTCACCATAACCATTATTGCTTGTCTCATTTTTGGTTCTTATAAGTGTATTTCTAATAGCACATGATCTCACTCATCTAGGGGAAATAATGAACAACATAGACTGATGAACAAGAACAGACCCAGAAACAAGGAGGAATGGATCAGACTGTCGGGCCTCAGAGGGAGAGTAGGGGAGGGTGGGGGTAAAGGGGAGAGATCAACCAAAGGACTTGTGTGCAAGCATATGAGCCTAACCAGTGGTTACTGACTGTACTTTTTTAAATGCTTCCATCTCTACAAAGAAAAATATAAAACTCCTATTATACCACAGAAGGGAATCTTATTCTTTATCTGAGAAATAAATACATTATGACATATTAGTAAATAATTCAATTAAATACTTATTACTAACTCTTATTTATATAGGTTAAATAAATGTTATTTTCTATACTGTTTAATATTCTAGGCAATGAACTTTTTAGTTGAGATAAGTGACTGATCATTATTTTAAAAATGTAATAATAATCAGTAATTGCATATTCTTAATGGAAACAAACATGTTGTTTATTAGGCCTGCTTCTGCTGCAAAAAGACCATTGCAGGCTTCTTGGAAGAGCCAATATCTGATTTCTTTTTTAGAGTGAGAAGTTCAACTCACATGTGGCTGCAAATTGATTCTGAATATTTTTAACATTATTTGCCTTTCCTAATTCTATTTTTTAAGTGTGTGTGTGTATGTGTGTGGTTTTTTAAGTGTGTGTGTGTGTGTGTGTGTGTGTGTGTGTGTGTGCACGCACACTTAGATTGATTTTTGGAAAGAGAGGAAGGAAGAGAGAGAGAGAGAGAGAGAGAGAGAGAGAGAGAGAGAGAGACATTTATGAGAGAGAAACATGGATCAACGGTCTACTGCACACACCCCAATGGGGATGGAGCCCACAACTCAGGCATGTGCCCTGAACTGAAATCAAACCAGTGACCTCTTGGTGCATGTGAACAACACTCAGCCAACTGAGCCCCCTATATGGGCAGCCTTTCCTAATTCTAATTGTTGTTTTTTATAAGTAATCACCATGGTTAGCATGCATCTGAACTATTGTTACTTGGAGTGCTTGACTCCATAAGTCTCACTATGATTCTCAGTATTCATCAGGCTCCTGGTATTAGTTCATTGATAGTTCTATTATTTTTATTGCTTCAATTGCACAGTATCAGCTAAGATGTTGCAAGGCATTGCACACAGGGTATGGACTGTGGGACGTACAGATTTCACTTGTTATTTAGTCGCAGAAACAGAGTATCTGGGACCTTGAGCAAGTTACTCCATCTCTAATTCCTAAAATAGAAAGTAGAGTTGGTAATAGTACCTCACAGAATTGTGATGAAGATTAACTGAGAGTAGGGGAGAAGGAGGCTACTAAATGCAGAGCTTGGCATTTAGTAAGCATTCGTATCATTCCTTGGAAATTTGTGTTGTCTTGAGTAAGAAATTGCTGGTTTGGTAAGAAGCCCCCAAGAACACCCAAATGTGTCAAAATAACTAGACGGAATCTTCTATCACTTCTTGGACTCTTCAGTCCTAGAATCTAGTCGAGTTTCTCTATGTAGAGAGAATAATACTAATGCAGGTGTATCCTCAACCCCTCATTCACTTTTTGGCACTTGTGAATCACTGGAGATGTTTAGGAAGAAGTCAGGTGATCCATTATTTCAGTCTATAGGAGAGCGTTAGATGCTCCATGTCCAGGTGGTCGCCTCCTCCAGACATTTCTCCGGCGGCCTCACAAGGCAGTATCATCAGCTCTGCTCCCGGACTCCAGTGTCACCGCGGGGACGGGTGCGCACAGCCTGCCCAGGAGGAGCCGGAGCCTCAGCAGAAGCGTGGACGGTTCTCCTGCCCGGAGGCGGGGGCGGGAGTCAGGAGGAACCAGCTCCCTGCGCCGCGGAGGGGAGAGCCAGTGCCGGAGCGCAGGAGCGGGAGGAAGAGGAGAGGAAAGGACGGCGCTCCCTGTGGGGAGGGGAAGAAATCTGGGAGCCGCCGGAGCAGCCGGACGGGAGCTGCGCTGCTTCACCGCCTTCCTCACTCGGGCAGCGGCAGCTGAGCTCCGGGGCTGCCTGCCTCCCCGTCCCTCTGGGCTGAGGCTGCATCGAGACCCCCCACTCCAGGTGAGTTAACCCGGGAGCTGGGCAGAAAAGTCCCGACGAGAGCGTTGGAATTGGCGAGTTCGCTCAGCTCCCTGAGCGCGGCTGGCTTTTCAATTTTCACCAAAGTCACGGACAGACAGACGGGTGTCTTGGCTGTGGCTACAATGGCCGGGGATGGGAGGATGGGCAGTGGGTGGTGTGGTCCTCACTGCAAGGACCAGTGGATTCCGATGGAATCCAGCTGGAGTGACTGGGTTTTGGGAAAGTTCCCCAAATGTAGGCATTATATATGCGTTTATATATATGAGCTTTCTAGACAGTCGTTTGTTTCTGTGGCAGCCTATTTTGTCCTTCTGTCCCTCCTTCTCCTCGTCTCCTGCCCAATTTTCCAGGCTAAGTCAAAGGGTTTGAAAGATGTGGAAGTCAGGAGTCTGAGTGTGCCGCGGGCCGGCAGCCTGCCTTCTAAGTGGGGAGTGGTGTTTCTTCCTCCCTGATTCCCCCCCCCTCCAGAGGGTAGCCCGCCCTCTTAGTAACCAGAGGTTCTTTTGCTCTACCCCCCTCCTAGCTCAGAACTTCAGGCTCTTTAGGTAGGCTCTGAAATGTGACAGCAATTTAGCTTAAAAGCCATGTTGATTTACTCATCTCCTTTCCATCCTTTGTTCCAAAATTATTACCATTTAGGATTTCTTTAACAGCACAACTTTTAGGTGTCTGATTGACAAGTCCTTCTGAAAACGCTATGTGAGAAATAATGAGTTCATGCTGAGAGGAAAGCAACTCTATTTTCCTCGAAGGACTTTGGGGAAAGGGATTGATAGAAAAATTCTGGGGATGAAATTATGGACATTTCCCACAGAACTTCCTTAATTTAATGTTTTGTTTTTTTTCACATTTGCTTCAATTTTTAATCTATTGTGTGTATATGCAAGAGGCTAAATTTCTAAGGTGTGTTATGAATTTATTTGGTTTAGAAGTTGCTTTCTTACTAGTTAACTCTAGCTTGTAATCATTATGGTCACAAGAGTGGTCTAAATGTTTTGCTTTTGATGGTTGGGATAACTATTTTTGTGTTTGAATTCAATACTCACTCCATTAACCTTGCTGTAAGCTTTACAGTAGAATCATCGTTGGGCATACTATTAGCCATATCGGCATTTTAATAATAGTGAAGTATACAAATTATAAATTGAGCAAATAAATATCAGAACCAAATTTGGAGATGAAGTTGAAATATATTTTAAATATTTACAAAGATATCTACAAGACACCAGTGTCGTCATTGTATGCTTAGGAGGACTTACTGGTTTTTCAAATGGAGATATATGCATATACAGTTTTAGTAATTAAAAAGTAATATTTTACTTTGTTCTTCTTTAACAGCAGTTTGGATTCAACATATACTTCTTGATTATCTACTACTGTAAGCCAGGTTCTTTCATATATATTCCATTTCTAATTTTTATAGAATAGTAATATTAGTTCTATTTTCCAGATGAAGAGACTGTGACATAGAGGGATTAATTTTCCTAAATTTTTAAATTGTTATGATGTAAAACAGGAATTTAAACTCAGGCTTTTTAACTTAATTTCTTTCCCCCAAAAATTGCATGGCTGCTTTTAGTTGAAATTATTGTACTAATAATACTTGAATATGCCTTACGTAAAAAATATCTTAAAATATTCCTTGCTATTTTTCTGATTATTTCTTTTTTTTAAATAAATCTTTATTGTTCAGATTATTACAGGTGTTCCTCTTTCCCCCCCCCCCCCCCCCATAGCTCCCCTCCACCTGATTCCTCACCCCACCCCATGCCCTTACCCCCGACCGCTGTCTTCATCCATAGGTATAAGATTTTTGTCCAATCTCTTCCCGCACCCCTCAGACCCCTTTCCCCCTGAGAATTGTCAGTACATTCCCTTTCTATGTCCCGGATTCTATTATATTCACCAGTCCATTCTATTCTTCAGATTTTTTATTCACTTGATTTTTAGATTCACTTGTTGGTAGGTATGTATTTGATGTCATTTTGTTGTTCATAATTTTTATCTTTTTCTTCTTCCTCCTCTTCTTAAAGAATACCCTTCAGCGTTTCATGTAATCCTGGTTTGGTGGTGATAAACTCCTTTAGCTTTTTCTTGTCTGTGAAGCTCTTTATCTGACCTTCAATTCTGAATGATAGCTTTGCTGGGTAGAGTAATCTTGGTTGTAGGTTCTTGCTGTTCATCACTTTGAATATTTCTTGCCACTCCCTTCTGGCCTGCATAGTTTCTGTTGAGAAATCAGCTGACAGTCATATGGGTACTCCCTTGTAGGTAACTAACTGTTTTTCTCTTGCTGCTTTCAAGATTCTCTCTTTGTCTTTTGCCCTTGGCATTTTAATTATGATGTGTCTTGGTGTGGTCCTCTTTGGATTCCTCTTGTTTGGGGTTCTGTGCACTTCCTGAACTTGTAAGTCTATTTCTTTCACCAGGTAGGGAAAGTTTTCTGTCATTATTTCTTCTAATAAGTTTTCAATATTTTGCTCTCTCTGTTCTTATGGCACCCCAAAAATTCAGATGTTGTTACGCTTAAAGTTGTCCCAGAGGCTCCTTACACTATCTTCATATTTTTGATTCTTTTTTCTTTTTGTTTTTCTGGTTGGGTGTTTTTTGTTTCCTCATATTTCAGATCTTTGGTTTGATTCTTGGGGTACGTTGGTCTACAGTTGAGTTTCTGTATATTCTTTATTTCAGACAGGGTATGCTTAATTTCTGACTGGTCCTTTTCCATTTTTTTTTGGCATTCTCATTAAGGTCCTTGAATGTCTCACTAAGTTCCTCAGAGGTCTCATCAAGTTTCTCAGCGGTTTTTAGAAGATTCTTGAGTAACCTTATAAATGTGGTTTTGAACTCTATGTTGTCCAGTAGTTTGCTTTCCTCCATTTCTTTCATTTGTGACATGTTTCTGTGTCTCCGCATTTTGGCTGTTTCCCTGTGTGGATGGAGTGGCTTTGTGTGGTAGGTGACCTATAGGGGCCAGTAGCTCAGCCTCCCCAATCACCTGAGGTGGATGCTCTTGGTACACCCCTTTGTGGGCTGAGTGCAAAGTCTTGGTGTAGTTAAGCCTTGATTGCTGTTGGTACACTGGGAGGAATTGACCTCCAGGCCAATTGGCTGTGAGGACCCGCTGTGTTTATAATGGAAGAACTGCTGCGCTGTGAAGACACGCTTATGGTGCAGGACTTGTTTCAGTGGGGCTTTGGTGCTCACTGAGTCTGCCTCTTGAATGTGTCACTTATGGATGTGAGGAGTTGAAATCTGGTGTCTCACACTGACCACTAGGTACACTGGCTTCTGGATCTCCAATGGGGTGCAGGTCAGCTACTGTCTGAGGCCATCCTGCAGGAGCTACAGCGAGAACTACTGTTTTCTCCTCTTTGCTTGGGGTTTGGAGGTTTTGGAGCTCTCTGCCCAGAGCTGCAGTTTGTTAGGTTAAGCTGTGATAGGGCAGGCCATTCATATGCAAAAGCCGCTGCTTGGAGCTTGGGTGGGTTTGTAGGTTGTGCAGGGCAGGGTCTCAGGGTGTCACCAGGCTAGGGCGTGGCAAACAGCGATGGCTGCCAGCCAGCTGTCACTGCTCCTCCGACCGCGTCCCCGTGTCCCACGCCCCAGCACAGCAAACAATTATTCCTGTGCGCAGCTCTGCAAGCAAGCCACCCTCACTTTCCGACCCGATGGCAGACAGTCCAGCTTCTCTCTGTAGGAGTTTGGGTCTCCCACATCTCCCCAGAAACTGGATTTCAGAGAAATCGGGAGCTTGTTTCCCTTCCAGTTGAAGAAAGCAACGCCTGCTGCCAGCCTGGTTTGCACGTGCCTCCGTACCTCAGCTTTTCAGCGCTTGTGCACTGAATGCTCCTTTCTCTGTCCTTCTAGTTGTAGAACTTCCACTCAGCCAGCTTTCCCGTGGTTCTGGGTGATAGACGTTTTGTCTTTCAGTTGTAGTTTTGAAATTATTGTGCAAGGAAGCAGTTTAAGTGTTTACCTGTGCCGCCATCTTGGATCCTTCTCCTGATTATTTCTTAAGACTGATTTTACTTCTTTTATGTAGAATATACTATGATATAATTGTATAGAGTTATTAGCACATGCTCCTCAAATAACTTCTAAACAACTAACAGCTGGCCAATCTCCTTAATAAGAGCAGATTGAAAGACAGACTCAATATTTACTAAGAATATTTTTGGGAATAATTTATGTCTTACAATCAAGATAGAAGGCAACACACATTTAGATGCATTTTAAAACTGCTTAGTGTAAACATGAAACACAGCTACAACTTGCCTTCAGAGTGAACTGCCAGACTTCACAGTGAATAGTTGTTAAGATTCCATGAGAACATTGGAAGATAATGTATATTTAATATAGGAAGATAATTAGAGACTGAGTGTTTTTATTTTTTAATATTTGACCACATTCATATAAATTTATTTGATATATATGTGTTGGGGTTTTGATATGGACTGGTTCAAAGTAAGCTTACTATAATTTGAGAGAAAAAAAATTCTATAACGTTGATTCAACTTTTAAATTCTTTTTCATTCTTTAGTGGTAAAAATATGCTTTGGAACCCATTTGAGTTTCAGAGGAAGTTTGTGATTCTTTTTTGGCAAGTGGATTGGGTTGGGAGGGTATGCTTGTGTGTGCATGCACGTACTCAGCAGAGTTTAGGTATATGGGCAGAGAGTGAGCAAGAGCAATAAATACTAGATATGAGCCTCAAACAGTTTGTAACTTTTTTCATGTTATATACATAACATTTATTGTTGCATTTGGGAACTAAGAACGTTGTATGCAACTTTGCATGTCATTGCAGCATTCTCCATTCACTCATGGCTCAGGTATTTGTGAATGATCAGGTAATAAGCTCTATGGCTCTTGACCATCTGGCCGGTTTCTTTAAGGTCCTGATATTAAAAGAATGGCTTAAAATGATGTTTCTAGAATCAAAAAATCTCTTCTCTCAGATCCTATAGAGTAGTTCACACAAGATATGTAATGCTCCCCATCATTATAGCTCTTCTGAGAGAAGGGGTTCCCTTGAGAGTGCTGTCCAAAGCCTTATTTTTCTTCCTTTGCAATTATTTCAGATAGAAACTAAGTGAGGAAGGAGGGAGAGAGGAGGCTAAGAAAAGGAGATCTGTTGTTTTATCCCTCAGGAAAGAATGGGAGACATTGTATATCTTTATTTAGACAGATCTTTATTTCTGGACAATCCTGTGCATAGCTCTGGTGACTCAAGAAAGCCTTGGGACAGAGTCCTTGCTTAGCCTTGGATGTTGTCTGACCCACAAGATGAGAATAGTAAGTGCTAAGAAGGTATTGGTGGGGCAGCAACAATTCATGCTGCTGGAGTATGATGAATATTCATTGATAAAACTGAGTTGTTTCTTCCACATATGTGATGCCCATAGGGTCATGCTTTCTTGGATAAAAATTTGCAGAGGTATAAATTCAATTTTGGACTTTGTTTTCCTAAAAGTGCTGTGTTTACCTAGTTGTTCATTTTAATTAATAGTTCAGAGGGGGCATAAGATACCAGGGAGATGATTGAACAAATTAAGGGTTGGTGTATATATGTTTATTAATTATGAGATTCTTTCCATATTCCCCTTCGTGGTGACACCGATGGCACAAGGGGGTATTAAAGCAAGTTTAATGCATAAAAATGTAGGACATATGAACAACGGATATGGTTGGCAACCACAATTTTTACTGCATTTGTTTCAATGACTAGGTAACTTTGGATAAATACATTTTATTCATCACTTAAGAGTAACTAAGGAAAGGTAGAGGGATTGGTCCTGCAATTTTGACTTTAACATAGGTTTTTAAATCTTAAAATGGGCTAAATTACAGGAAATAAAAAGCAGAAGTTGCTGAAATTTTTGTTATTTGTAATTTAGATTATTCTGATTTGTTGAACCAAACCTTTAAATGTATTATTAAGCACTTGGAAGACTTATAGAAAATTATGCTTTTTATGAAAATTACACTTAGTGAGCTGCATTATACATATAAAATATACAATCAAATTATTTTTTACTTAATGAAATATTTCCCTTTTTTATTACAAAATAAATAGCAGTTTAATGTGATGTGCTACAGATTACTTGAGATCCAAAATTTGCAACCAAAAGGGATGCATATGTTGAACTTTATTTTCCCTAGAAAATTGAAATATGAATAAGCAGTGAAATTTCAAAAGACAAGAGAAGAAATTTAATGATTTCCAAACAAAATAATAATAAGGATAAACTCTAGAACAGTTTTCAATCGTCAGACACTCACATAGGATTGACAAGAATTATCTCAACTAATCCTGCAAATAATTCATATGCATCTTTGAATAATAAAGTATGTTATAGACTTGGGTTTAAAATTATCTCTTGGTAGTTGTCTGAGCTTGAAACAAATGGTATAGCCTTTCTTAACCTAAGTTGATCCTTCTTGAAATGGGAGATTAATAGTTCTAACTTAGAGATTCTTTGTTCATGTTTTTCTTCTTAGTGTAGTTTCAGGTCCAGTCAGGATGAGATTGCTATTTTTTATTTTTGCTATTATACTCACCTTATTTTTGCCTTTTTTTTTTTTTTTTTTTTTTGCCCTCAAGTAGCTGTATGGTGTTTAACAAATTCCCTTTCTATAGTCTTGTTCTTTATTTTACAAATTGAATAAAATGCCAGCTTTGAAGAGTTGCTGTTGGTACATTGAGGAGATTTGATGAAACCATTTATGTAATGATTTTAGCACATGATAGACAGACAATAAATATATATTTTTTGCTCCCTGCATATTGCTGTGGAGAAATCCTACATCTTATTTCCAAATTTTAAATTTTCTTCCTCAAATTCAATGTCAATATTGCACAGACCATTCCCACATCCTACTTCTGATGTTCTGTAACCATTAAACTACAAAAGTAGAAGGAATATTTTATAACTTTTATTGTGCATAATCATGTGAAGAGAAGGCAACTAGGTCTCAGGACAAATTTTGATAAAGAACGGGAAATATTTTCCCCACAAAGCACTTATTTCTTCAAAGTTTTGACAGTTTTGTACTGTCATTCTGTCAGCAATAAGTGAAATTTGTCTATTTAAATTATTTTCTATTTGTGGTAGCATAATTCATGTCTGGACTTCATCCAGTTAGCATAAATATAAAAGAGAGTTGGGAATGATTTATTTTGAACAAGAGAAAAAATGGATATGATGTTTTAAATATTGTTTTAAAAATTTTCAAATTAACTTGGATTCTGTTGGTGATGGTAGTGTCACAAACTCACTCTTAGTGTTGTTCTTGAAAATAACTCTGAATATTCTAGGTATTGCTTAATAGATTTAATTTCAGATGTAACTTCACTGCAAAACAGGAAGATTCTTAAATGAAGATATTAGCTCCATCAGATATAGTGTTGCTCAAGGCCATCTGCACGGGATTATAGGACGGCTGAAACAGAAATTCTTATCTCTAAATTAGATGTACTAGGGTATTCATATTGATTGATAGTTATGATAATGATATTAATAATGTGACTCAACATGTAAACAAGTAACATATAATACAGTTACCAAGATAAATCCTGTTATTGAGTTTAACACTTTATTTTCCCAGCGATCTCTCAAATTCATTAGTATTTTGTTTGCTTTCTTTTGCTTATTACAATGGTATATTAGTTTCCACAAACTGAATGACTTAACACAAATTTACTGTCTATACTTCTGGAGGTAAGAATTCTAAAATTAGTTTCACTGAGCTAACATCAAGATGTCTGGTTCCTCTGAGGGGAGAACCATTTAACATTTCCCCCCTTTTTTTCTGCTTTTAGTTGCTATCTGAATGCATTGGCTTATGGCCCCTTCCTTCATTTTCAAGATATGTTACTCCTGTTTCTGTTTCTGTTTCTGTTCTCTTATTTCCTCTTCCTCTAACTCTGAATCTCTTTCCATCCCTTTTTCAAGGACTCTTGTGATTACATTGGCATCACCTGGATGATTCAGGATACTTTCTCCATCGCAATATCCTTAATTCAACCACATCTGAAAATTCCTTTTGACTCTGGAAAGTAATACATTCACAGGGTCTAGCAATTAGGAGGAGAACATCTTTGGGCATTATTAGTTAGCCTATCACAAATGGTGATACAATTTTGTGCCCTGATACCCTAAAATTAATGTGTTTGTTTTCCCAGGAAAAACCAGAGTATATTTGGGGATGTCAGTTTCTTTTTATTAGAAAATATTGGAGGAGAATATTTCTAACTCACAAAGTTGCTGATCAATTAAACACCTTTAAATTTATTAAATCTAGTTTTAGTAAAATGTGGAATTGTTTGCACTTATCAAAATATTAAATCAATTATCTATCAAGGCCATACCTAGATTACTTAGGTTTAAATTATATAGATTCATATCTTTGATTTCTTATTTATAAGCAGTTCTTAGAACAGTTCTTATTTATGAAGTTTATCTTTTGTTTACAAAGCCAAATACATATAAGAAATCACAGAAATCTTGGTTCGTTTTTTACACTTTGTAGGACATAATTTTCAAGGGGATGTCAGACAGTGGTTCCATAACAATTGGTCCTCTCAAATGTGTGCATTTTTAATATTTTATCTCATGAGCTATATATACTAATTGCAGGCTTCCAGGAGAAATTTAATGATGGTCGTGTCAGCTTTTAAAATCGTTTTTAACCCAGAAGAGGACTGTTTCATAAGATGAATTCATTCCCCTCTAAACCATTGTTGCCAAAAGGAACTTGAAATGTCCTGTTCACATTAATTTAATGCAAATGAATTCTTGCTGTCTCACAAGTTTGTCCTTCATTTTTCTTAAAATTATGTTGTAAATGGATGTGATATACTTTACTGGTTGTTGTGCGGGGAACATTATCTTTCCTAAATGTTCTCTCATTTGTCAAAAAGAAGAATTTAAAAGAAAAGTAAATTGATCACAGTATTTTGTATATATATTTTTTATTGATGTCAGAGAGGAAGGGAGAGGGAGAGAGAGATGAAACATCAATGATGTGAGAGAATCACTGATGGGCTGCCTCCTGCATGCCTTCTCCTGGGGATCGAGCCTGCAACCTGGGCATGTGCCCTGATCAGGAATTGAACCATGACTTCCTGGTTCATAGGTCAACGCTCAACTACTGAGCCACGCCAGCTGGGCTGATCACAGTATTAAGAATGACCTTAAAACTATACATTTTATCATCAATACAATATCTGAATAATTTTTGCAGTTTGGAAATTCCAGAGGAAATCGTTATTGATATACATACAATGCTGTAATAATAATCCCAAATCCATGTTTTTCTTTTACCTTATAAAAGGTAATGTGTGTGAATGCAGTTTTTTCTTAGTGCTCTACTTGCTTTCCAGAAATTATTATACAAATAATTTAAGTTTTTAAGTGTTTTTCACTTTCTTTAATGTCAATGAACCATAAAATTTTTATGATAATCAGCCAAAAATAGAGATGCTTGTTTAACATGGAATTAAATAAGGGTAATCATGAATGGTCATTTTTGACATGGGACTCTACATCCACCACTTTGTACTTAATGAAAAAAACAACGAGGAAAAATGAGATTGGGCTAAAGAACTCTGTTGATTATTAAATAACTGTTAATGCAAAGCATAATGCACAAAAATATTCTTAGCTTCCATGTCCAGAGATCTAGGAATTGTACAACACATATAAGTGGCCGTTCTTCACTACCCATGGTCCTTCTCTACATCTTCTTCAGCCATACTATTCATCCCGGCAAGGACTTCAACTGAGTTTTCACCAACCATAAGTAAAAAGAACAGTGTGATAGGTTGCCTGCACGTCTGGTCCTTTTTAGCAAGGCAACTGTTACTTTAGTCCACCCACATCACTGAGGACATATGGCATTACTTTGGCTGTGGAAGCAAGTGTGTGGACTTGTCTTGGTGTGGGTGTAAGACTGCTGGTTATCTTCCTGCTATTGTTTGTGCAACCAACTATTTCTTGGTAGAAACTTATCACCTGTATTACTAGATTTTAGAATGGCAAATGACATTGCTATTATTAATTGATATGAAAATAATATAATTAACTTTATCTCTACTTTGATCACAGACCTAAGAGATATTTGCTATTATAAAGCATAGAAGAAATGATGACTTTCAGAAGGCTTAGTTTATTAGCCTATTGTTTTTCAATAAAAAAACAAACTCAATCAGAAGTACAGGGATAGAACCAGAACAGCAGAGACAACAAAATGCCATTGAGATAATTTATTGTGGAATAATCAATTAATGAAGTTTAACAATGAAGTAGTTAGTTGTGACTCTGTGGAAAATAATGAAAAAAAATATGAGAAGATTGGCTGGATGGAATGAAGAGAGTCATCTAATTCAGCATAATTTATTTCCTGGAGTTAGTGTTCTCAAACAATTAAAAAAAAAATTAGATTCTTTTTTTTTTTTTTCTTTTGGAGTTCTGAATTTGCAGAGTGAGGCATTTCAACACCTGCAGTGAGTGTGCACTTTTCAGTGGTGGCTCTAGAACTCCTATAGAGAGGGGCTTTTGAACGACATTCCTGTTGGGAGGCAGGCTAGAGGGCATGTGCTGAGGTGACCTGAGTGGTTAGAGCATAGGCCTGTGGACCCTTTTCAGGTCAAGGAGGGTGTACTTTGGTTGAAGGTTCCCCAGCCCCCATAGGGATGAGTGCAGGAGGCAACCAATCAATGTGTCTCTCTCACTTGAATGAATGTTTCTCTCACCCTACCTCCTCCTTCCCTTCCACACTCTCTCTAAAAAAAAATAAAATAAAATAAAAATAAATTTAAAAAAAGAAAAGAAAAGAAAAGAAAGAAAGAAAAAATCAAGGGTGAGGATTAAAAAAAAAAAAATGTCCTGGCTGGTTTCATTCAGTGGTTAGAGCATCGGCCCATGGGTTTGATTCTTGGTTAAGGGCATCTACCGTAGTTGTGGGAACACTCCCCACCCCTGGGCAGGACATGTACAAGAGGTTAATCCATGTGTCTCTTTCATGTGGATGTTTCTCTCTCTCTCTCCTCCCTCCTCCTTCCCTTCCACTCTGTAAGAAAGTCAATGGAAAAAAATATCCTTGGGTAAGGATTAAAAATTTTTATTTTTTTTCCAGAGGGAGGTGCATCAATGCAATGGAAAATCAGATACTTGTCCATCTAACTAATTAAACATATTTTTGAGCCCGTTTGCAGTACCTGACACAATTTTGAGTAGTAGAAATATAGCCATAAATAAAATTCAGTGTCTACTCTCAAAGCAAATGTGCAGAAACAAGCTAGAACATGGTTCAACGCAGAAATGGAAGTTTCTGTGTAGTTCAAATGTTATTTAAACCATTCTATGCTACTCACACACTAAACCATAGAAAAGCAATCCCTCCATCCAGCTCTCAGGGGAATAGTGGTACAGAAGTAAGGCTGGCTGTTATGCTTGAACTTACATACTTTTTTATTCCATAATTTCAATAAACTTAATATCTGGTTTATAATAATGATGGTCTTTCAAATCAGAGGGAAATGATAAATCATTCATAAAATGATACTCAAGCTATTGAATATATGTTATTCATAGTCACAGAAAGTTATACTGCATCATTCATAAAAATTAATACTATCTCTGTCTGATTTATTTTACTTAGCATGTACTCTCTAGGTCCATTCATGTTGTCACAAATGGTAAGATTTTGTGCTTTTTAATTGAAAAGTATTCCATTGTGTGAATGAAATATATTCACATACAGCATCTTTATTCATTCATCTATTGCTGGACACTCAGTTTGCTTTCATATTTTGGCTATTGTAAATAATGTTGCAATGAGCATAGGGGTCCATATATCTTTTCAAAGTAGTGTTTTTATTTTCTTTGCATAGATACCAGAAGTGGAATTGCTGGACAGGTAGGTTATATTGGGAGGAGGGCATGAAAAAGGTGAAGGGGCATAAGAGGTATAAATTTCCAGTTATAAAATTAATGTCATGGGATATAATGTACAGCATAGGGAAGATAGTCAATAATATAACCTTGTACCATGCCAGGTGGTTGTTAGACTTATTGTGGTGATCATTTCATAAGTGATATAAATGTTGAATAATGATGCTGTACACCCAAAACTAATGTAATAGTATATGTTAACTATATTTTAATTAAAATAAAAAATAATTCCAGAGTAAGTATCAAGTTAACTTCTCAATTTATAAGGAAATAAAACACTCATAGGCAAATATTATTTGTGTTACTAGAGCAAAATCAACATTCCTAAGTTTATTTTGACTGAAAAAATAAGAAAATGAATGATAGATTAGATTTTGTTAAAATAGAAAATTTTTACATTTCAAATGATACCATAAGTAAATCCAAAAAGCTAATGACAGATCAGAAAAAAAAATTGCAATTCATTTGGCATATTTGACATATAAATAGTTCTAACAAATCAATAAGAAAAGATTAGTAGTCCAATAGAAAAATGGACAAAGTACATTGGCAGGAAACATTAAGAGCCTCATATGGACACTAAATGTATTAAGATCTCTATTGTCCATAAACAAAATGCAAAAAAAAGACAGAAAGTATATATATGGAATTATTAATAATATTTTAACAAAACTTATGGATATATTCATGTTATAAACAAGAACATTTATCTATTAAACTATTAGGATGTTCATATTTTTGTAATTTGTTTTCTGTTCCTTTTTAAACTGCATTTTCTAATTTTATTCAAACCTCAGAACACACCTTGTACCGTTGAAATCAACCTTTTAATATCAACACATCTATCACTTTCTCTAAATTTATATAGGATTGTGATCAAAATGCCTTATCAGAAACTATTTCAATAATGACTTTTGTTTGTTTGTTTGTTTGTTTGGAAGTTCCTACTTTGGGTTGAACTGATAGAGGAAGATTTATTTTTTAAAGAAAGCATTCTCATGTTCTTTTTTTATTTTTTTATTGGAAAACACTTTACTTCCTTAAGTGTTTTGTTGCCTAAGCATGATGAGTATCCGGCAGTGAAATTTAGTAGAACAGATGCTTATTGTGATATATGAGATGAACTTGCTTCCCTAAGCACACAGAGGCATGAAATGCATCTGGCTTCTGTACATAAAAGTCAATTAAGTTCCCAAATGTGTTTCTGTACATTACACATAGTGTTCAAGGCAGAAATCCTACTGGAGGCTTTGCTTAATTAAGAAGTTTAAGTTAAACTAGAAATTGGAAGACATTACATTCCCAGCTGGAGACAGAGCCTAAGCAGGTGTTACCACCAAATACTAAGATGGTAAGTCATGCAGACAAAGCAACTGATGTGGGGGAAAATTGTATAAAACAAGGGAACATTGTAAAGCAGAGCATAATCAAGTATGTGATGATATAGAATATGTAAGAAATAAAATTGAGTTCAGAAGACAAAAATTAGGTGAGGTTGATTAAAAGAAACTAATGAAGGAAAGCTTGGATAAATAGGCTTAATGTAAACAGTGATGAGAATTAAGGCATTTGCAAAGCATGGGGGAAATAGCATGTAGACTGTGTCAGGAAAGAACTTGACACATATGTATGTTACCAGGGGTATAACATATGCAGAAATCAGGCCTCTTGAGGTATAGCAACAAAAGTTCTTTTTCTATTGTTTAGGTAGCCTTTAATATTTCTTTTTAATTTTAAAAAAGACTATCCTATCTAATAAAAGAGTAATATACAAATTAACTATCACTCCACTACACCCATAAGCCATGCCCACAAGCCATGCCCACCAGTCAATCAGGAGCAAATATGCAAATAAACCCAACCAAGATGGCTACAGCAACAGAGAGCAGGAGGGAGGCTTGGGTTTCCCAGGCAATGGAGGAAGCCAAGCTTTCCGCCTGCCCTTGCCGGCCTAGGCCTCCACTCAAGGCTACAAAGTTTCAATTATAGAAGGTAAGCAAATCCAAACAGAAATGGCGGCAGCCACGGAGCTGGAAAGAGCAGGAGGCCAGGGTTGCCCCCAGTAATGAAGAAAGCCAAGCTTTCCGCACACCCTGGCCTGCCCAGGCCTCCACTGCAGGCTACAAAGTTTCAATTATAGATGATACATAAACCCCAACAGAAATGGCTGCTGCCACAGAGCAAGCAGAAGGCTTGGTTCTGCTCCAGGCTACAAAGTTTCAATTATAGAAGATAAATAAACCCCAGATACCAGGGCCTCCACTTGGGTCGTCAGGGGACGTGGCCATCCTGCAAACAACCACAGGCCCCTCACCCAGGCTGCCCCACGCCCCAAGGGACCCCCACCCTGATCTGGGACATCCTTTAGGGCAAACCAGCCGGCCCCCACCCATGCACCAGGCCTCTATCCTATCTAATAAAAGAGTAATATGCAGATTGACCATAACTCCAACACACAAGATTGCTGCCCCCATGTGGTCAAAGATGTCTGCCCCCATATGGATACAAGATGGCCACCATAAGATGGCCAGCAGGGGAGGGCAGTTGGGAGGGACCAGGCCTGCAGTGGAGAGCAGTTGGGGGAGACCATGCCTGCAGGGAAGGGCAGTTAGGGGTCACCAGGCCAGCAGAGGAGGGAAGTTGGGGGTGATCGGGCATGCAGGGAAGGGCAGTGGGGGGTCACCAGGCCAGCAGAGGAGGGAAGTTGGGGGTTACCGGGCCTGCAGGGGAGCAGTTAGGCATCAATCAGGCTGGCAGGGGAGTGGTTAGGGGGTGATCAGGCTGGCAGGCAGAAGCGGTTAGGGGCAATCAGGAAGGCAGGCAGGTGAGCAGTTGGGAGCCAGCAGTCCTGGATTGTGAGAGGGATGTCCGACTGCCCATTCAGGATGAGTGAAGTTAAAAAATTGGTGATATCTGACAGCTTTCTAGAACAATAGGATTAAAAGTAAATATAATTATGAAGTTGAATTCATTCAAGATCTCTAATTTGATAATACGTAAAAAAACTTAGTCTTTTTTTTAAACTCAAAGAATGTTTTTTTTCTTCTTATATTTTTGTAGGAAATAAAGATTATGTTTTATTTCAAAGCAATAAAGGCATAGATTTTTTGTGTTCTGGTAACATTAAAATAAGCACATAGAACTGAGAATGCATATTTCAACAGAACTAAAGCACTGAGCTGAGCATGGGCATATGCCAAACAAGCTTTATTTTTTAAATAAAATTTAGTGGGATGACATTGGTTAATAAAATTATGTAGGTTTCAAGTATACAATTCTATGATGCATCATCTGTAAATTGCATTGTGTGGCCACTATCCAAAGTCAAATCTTTTTCTGTCACTATACACTGAGTGGCCAGATTATTATGATCTCTGAATGCATAATAACCTGGCCACTCAATATATATATTAGAAGCCTGGTGCATGAATTCATGCATGGGTGGGGTCCAGCTAGCCTGGCCAGGGGGAGGGGACATGGGAGGTTGGCCGACCTGCCTGCTGGTAGAATTCCTGTTTGAGGGGACAATTTGCATATTAGCCTTTTATTATATAGGATATACACTGAGTGGCCAGATTATTATGCGTTCAGAGATCATAATAATCTGGCCACTCAGTGTATATTTGAACCCTCTTTACCCTTTATTACTCTCACCCCCATCCCTCTTCCCTGTGGTAACCACCATACTATGTCTGAGTCTTTGAGTGTTTGTTTGGTTGTTTTTCTTGTTTGTTCATTTTTTGCTTTCAGATTTCAATTCTACATATGAGTTCTTAATTTTTTCTCCCTGTCTTATTTTGTTTACCATAATATTCTCAAGATCCATCAATATTTTTGCAAATGGCACTATTTCATCATCTGATGACAGTTTTAAATATAGTGCATTTTTGGGTTTGATTTTTCTTTATCTTTTGTAAACTGCTCACAGGAAACCAGAAAATAAAATTGACAGGTATGCTGATCATTAAGACTGCTGAGGGTTTATCCAGGGAATTGAAAGGCTTTGCTAACCAAGGATTGAAATTCTTCACATCTCCCTGTAATTTGGAAAATATATTATTGAAATTAATAATACAACTTTATAACAAATATTATCTCCCTTAAAATTTACAATTTCATTTTCTGATTAATGGCATCTGTTCATGAATT
Source organism: Cnephaeus nilssonii (assembly GCF_951640355.1). Lineage (NCBI taxonomy): Eukaryota > Metazoa > Chordata > Mammalia > Chiroptera > Vespertilionidae > Cnephaeus > Cnephaeus nilssonii. The sequence continues at coordinate 99,438,025 of NC_137074.1, read as the reverse complement.
AAAATTATTTTTTAGTAACTTAAGGACTCCCTTTAGAAGATTAAAAAAAAGATGATTCACAAATTTCCCAAGTCTCCTTTGTCAAACACTTCTCTAACCAACTATGTTAAATAAAACCCATGAACCCTTTCTTGTTAATTATTAGTAAAATCATATATCCAAGTTTGACTTATTTAAAAGTTTTTAAGGTGTTTGTAAGGAGCAGTGTACTTCACAGTGTACTTATGGTGTCTGATTAATCTGATTAAATCTCAGCAACAAATTGAATTCAGCAAAAGTAACAGTAACAAATCTCAGATCATGACTTGAAATGTCTACATTAAACATTTTAAAACAATTTTTAAGTTCATTAATTTGAGTCATTATTCTTGGCCCTAGTAGAAGGCTCTTAAAATGAAGCTGAGTTGAATTTGGCAAGTATCATATACTAACTTTTTATAGTCACAATTCCTATTCATCATTTGGGAAATAATTATTTACAACATACAATTGCTTTGACCAGAAATGCTTTTATTATTTAACACTGTTATTGAGAAATTACCATTATTTCTCATCTGAGTAAGTTCTCTCAGATAGGATTCTGATTTTTGAGTGTGAATCAAAGTTTAGGGTACTCAAGACAGTTGGAAGAGGGGAGTAAAGAGAGAGAGGTCACCATTCTCTCTGTAGGTTCCATATTAAAGTGCTCTAACAGATGCTTTTCCAAAGCTCCTTTTGGCTTTCCTCCTGCTTTCAATTTTTTTTTCTCCAATTGCTATTCAGATTTGGTGTGTTTTTTTGTCCTGTCTTCTAACTTGCTAATTCATTCCTCTGCTTCTTCTATTCTACTGTTGAAACCTTCCATTGTGTTTTTTATTGTAGCTATATCATTCTTCATTTCCTTATGATTCTTACTTAACTTGTTGATTTTATCATCCAGCCGCTTTAGGAACTGTATGAACTTTACTCTGAATTTGTTTTCTGACATATTGCATGCCCTGTTTCATTTAGTTCCTTTTTTGACTATTCCTCCTTTTCTTTCCTTTGGGCTTGTTTCTTTGTTTCCCCATTTTTGCTCTCACTGAAGGGTCCAGGTGCTGGGTAGCATGGGGCCTTTGGCTGAAGCAATAGGCTTGGTGTGAGGGGAGTTCACTTCGGGGCTCACAGGAGCCTGTGGCCAAGGAGGCTGGAGTCCTGGTGTTTGTGGGTCTGCAGATGAGGTAGCTCATCTGCACAATGGAATATTACACTGCTATAAAAAAGAAAGAACTCTTACCATTTGCAACAGCATGGATGGACATGGAGAGCATTATGCTAAGTGAAATAAGCCAGTCGGAGAAAGATAAATATCACATGATCTCACTCATTTGTGGAACATAATGAACAACAAACTGAAGAACAAAAATAGATCCAGAGACAGAGAAGCATTGAAAAGACTGTCAAACCTCAGAGGGAAGGCAGGGGAGGCTGGAGGAGGGTGTAAAAGATCAACCAAAGGACTTGTATGCATGCATATAACTATAACAAATGGATGCAGACACTAGGGGGGTGAGGGCATGTGCTAGGGGGTGGGAGTGGCTGGGGAGAGGTCAATGGAGGAAAACAAGGCATTTAATACTTTAAACAATAAATAATTTTTAAAAAAGTATTCTAACAAGCTTATAACTTTATGAAACTGCTTGAGTATAGTCTATATGTTAAAATAACAAACTGAGAGTCCATGTCTCACTTAAGAACAGCACATAGATACTTCAGGTAACACATGTCCAAGTAAATGGCACCAGCAACCATTCAGATAAAAAAAAGCCAGAGGCCTTTGGGTCATTTTTGTGTCCTCTCTTTGTTTTCACAATATTTAATCCAAATGTCTAGTTTTCTTACCTAATCTATTATCTTAGCTCCACCACTAGTCTACCTAATTTTATTTTTAACTTCCTATACTCTGTAAGTACAATAGCCAAAGTGATCTCTTAAAATGTCCCAGTTCATATCTCTTTACTTTTCCAATGTACTTGGACTAAAGCCCACATTTTTTGCCATTACCAATAGAGCCCTGCACAGTTTCACATCTTTCTATCTTTCAGTCACATCTCATAGGTTGTTCTCCCTGCTTTACCCAAATCAGATTCATAGTTTTCAATTTCTTCTACATGCCAAGATTGTCCTTATATCAGGACTCTTGGATATTCTAGTTTTTCTTCCTAAAAGACTTTTTCTCACCATATGCAAAGCTAACTCTTGTTATTTTCATATCGAAACTTAAATAGTGTCACTAGAAAGAAAGATTAAAGTCAATTCTAACTGATGTTCCCCCTAATACCCTGTAGTGCATTCAGTTCCTTGTTTGGTTTTGCCTGTGAACACATTTTATAATAATTTATTCTCTGTGTAATTGGGATTCGGCTTCTGACTTCTTTTCTAGAGTTTAAGCTCTAAAAGGGTACTGGCTTTCTTCATGACTATAACTCAGTAATTAGTATAATATCTAATAATATTTGTTGAGCAAATTAATACAACTTAAGACAACTAGATCCAGTGGAGTTCACAATCTATTAATTTCCTATAATTTCCAAGGTTCAAAGGTTCCTCTCCCTACCTTACAAAAAGAGATATGGGTCAGAAATCTGGTCGGGATGGCTCATCTTTAAGTCCACCTGAGAGAATATCAGGATACATAGGAATGGCTTTATGTGCTTCAGTAGTTTCACAGTGTTTCAGAGGATAAATTATTCTTCCTCTCTGCAAATACTTTAGGCACTTATGGCTCCATTGAGCTCTCAAACATTAGGGTGATTACTGCTAAACTTGTTGTTTTAGGTTTCTTAGCAATATCCATTTAAAATTATACATAGATGACTAATCATTATTTTATATTCTATTTCACCATAAAAGTCAGTCTGAATATAGGTATTTTTCATTAAGATGATAAGGACTATAGATTTATATAAAATCAACTTCTCTATAATTTTACTGTATCATAATATTTACTGTAACTTCATGATAAAAACGACTTGAAGGACTTATTACAATTCATATTACAAGGCCTCATCTCCAGAGTTTCTGATTTAGCAGGTCCACAGTGATAACTATAGCTAGATATTTTACCAGGAATCCTGGATTATTCTAAAGGAGAACATTTATGGATCACACTTTAGGAAAGATTACATGTAATGTTACATTTCAAAATGTCTGTTTTTTGTTTTTTTAAATAATGCCAGTTGGCAAGTGATTTATCAGGTTACCTTGAACTAATGACAAAATATCATTTTAATGCTTTGTAGTGTTTTTTTTTTCATTTTTCACAGGAATAGAGAGTGAATATTGAAGAGATGAATTAATCTGTCAAATATATTAAATGGGATCAACATCCAAATATGCTGTCATTGCCTGTGCTCTTTATTCTAAATCATGGTGGCCTAAAATAACATTTTCAACCTCTAAGTTTTATCCTGTTGAAAAATAAATAATATAAATAAGTATAAATATATTAATGCATTATATCTATGTGTATATTTTATACCTGTTGTAATATTAATGTGAATATTACAGGACTTTGACCATCACTGTTGAATGCCAGGGACAGTTTAGATTGAGATAGATTCTACCTATGAGAATTTACTTACATGAAAAAGACCCCTTCTAAAAATGACTATATAACACTTTGTCCAAGGACAATGTTATAGTGAGGTTCCAGTATATATCTTAATGAAAGTTATTAGTGAATGTAAGTCATGTGATGACTTCTAATGAAAATTTCCCATTTAAAAAAATCAATGTTGATAACTGGAACTCGAGAGCTGTAATGGGCTCTGCTATGTTTTCTGGCGTAACTTGTGTTCCTATAATATGCTGAGAAGAGGAATTGATGCCCTGTGAGCTGTGGTCACTTCCTGATCCCATTTGATCCTTTGGCCTTTAGTTTTAAAAGGGTGATCAGAGAGGTTGCTGCATAATGGAGTTGAGCAAAAGGAGAATCGGCCTGGAGGCTCCTTGGCACAGCCCAGCTCTCACCGGAGAAACACTTCAATAAAGAAATTTATGCCAAGAGAAAGACTTGCAAGGAAACTTTGTTCCAGAAAATATATTTTTTTAAAGAAGTTGCTTTCAGAACTTAATACTAGAAGCTTACTAGAACTATTCTATGGATCACAATGGGCTAGCAAGTTTAAAGGTGTTACTTATCTGGATGCAGAAATAGATTTTATTTAAGAACTAACTTTAAATGTAAATATCCTGTAAATAAATTATATCTAGAAAATTTTTACTTTAGAAAATTAACTTTCCTTTGTAATGCTAACAGCAAGACACCCAGGTAAGACATACATGGTGTCAAAACAAGCCAAAGGAAAATCGTTTGGGCAAAAAATGAAATAGGATCACAAGTCAAATTTATAGAAAAGATTCCTTTATTAACTTTTGGTCGAGAATAGGTTTGTATATTTTCAGAAAACAACTCCGAGACCATGTGGATTCCTGCAACAGAGAGGAATTGACAGGAGTGCTCCAGCCATGAAGACAGAAGAGAAACAGTCCAGAGATGGAAGACGCTGACAATGCCTTGCCATACTAGCAGTCAGCAGATGTGCGTCACTGCAGATTGCCCAGGACCAAACCAGAGAGAGTCGGACCTGCATTACCACCATTTGTCCACCATCCAGAACTGAAATATCATTGCTGTTATGTACACATAAAGAACTGTTGGACATAGAAATTGGGACTCAAAAGAACTGTTGGCCCAGAAAGAAACTCACTATAGACTGATTCATTTGCCTCTCAGCATAACCACTATTGCTTGTCTCATTTTCGGTTCCTATAAGTGTATTCCTAGTATCACATGAGCTCACTCATCTAGGGGAAAAGATGAACAACATAGACTGAAGAAAAAGAACAGCATCGATCAGACTGTCAGACCTCAGAGGGAAGGTAGGGGAGGGTGGGGATAAAGGAGATAGATCAACCAAAGGGCTTGTGTGCTTGCATATGAGCCTAACCAGTGATCATGGACAACAGGGGGCTGGGGGCATGCGTGTGGAGGGGTTTGGGGGGGGGTTGAGGACAAATATGTTATACCTTAATCAATAAAGTAATTTAAAAAAAAGAACTAACTTTATCCAATCATATAACCAGGCTGGTTGGTTGGGTCTGGTGGCTGGGGCGGAAGAAAATATCTAGAAGATCCTCATGAGAAGTGTAACTATTGGAAGAGGGCAGAAGAATGTTTGAAGTTGGCTGCAATATAGCCCACAAATGGTCTGTAGGAGAAGTGACTCTGATACCTGGAAAATTCCATTTGGATTGATGGTAGGTTTTGGCAACCAGGACTATTAATTTCAGGATTGTTCTTCTTAGTTGGCACCTCCAGATGTGAAGCATCCCTGAGACCAGGTGTTATCACTGTGGGCTCCTCCTGTCAGGACAACATCCTGGAGATAGACTGTGGAAATGTGGTACTTCATGACACCATCTCATAGTGCTGTTGCTCCAAAGTCCTTGCATAACCAAGCTAATTTTGCTATTATGCTTGACAAGTTATAATACACTATACAATGTTAAGGTCTATTTTCTTTTCTTTGGTGCCATTCAAATTAAAAGAGTGGATGAATACATTGAGTCAAGGTGTGCATATATAGTCATTATCAATCTGAAGTTCTAGGTCTACTCTGCTCAATGAATAACAAATCAATTTTATGGGCAGAAAAGCGCAATGGACTCAACAATTCATGCTTTAGGATTTATCCCAGTCTTTAAAGAGTAGCAGGTACAAGTAAAATTATATAAAATAAAATAGATATCTCTCATTTTCTTTTTGCTAATATGCATAAAAGGAGTGTTAAAAATATTTATAGAGCCCATGGCATCTCTTTGTGTTCTGGATAAACTAGCTTCCAACTTTACAATTATTTTGTTTTCTCTTTCTTAATTTTTTTAATTGATTGGTTTTACCATATAATCATAGTTATTGATTAATATAGGCGTTTAATAGAAAGTTATATTTTCATATTTATAGAATGTCAGGAACAGCATAGAGATAATCTGTCATAGAAACTTGCCATTTATGATATACTAGTTTTTATAACATCAAATCAGAGAGGAAGGTTACATTTTCTTTGATTACAATACAATTTGAAATACATCTGTTTTTTAGTAAAATATGTATTGGAACCAATGTTTTCTATGCTAATCCTTTCCTGAAGTGTATTTCAAGGTTTTTCAAATACTGCCTTAATTCTCTATAGAATAGCCAAAAAAAAGACATTTAAAATTGGTACTTTATATAGGTTAGCAGAAGCTAAGAAAACAGTAAATAAAAAATATTCAAAAGAAATCCATTGAAGGGTTTTTAAAATGTGAATTTTGACATTTTTGGTACCAAATAAAAATGTTTATACAGTGATTATGAGGGGACAAAGATCTATCCATTAGTGGTTAAAAGAGTGTGTGTTGACAAGGGAGCCCACTCTGTGGGAGAACATATTTGCCAAAAATATGTTAATATGGGTTAATATTCCAACTACATAGAAACTCATACAACTTATCAAAAGGAAGACAAGAAATCCAATTTAAAATGGGCAAAGGACCTAAGAAGACAGTTCTCCAAAGGGGATTTACAGAAGGCCAAGAGACATATTCAGGAATGCTCAAAGTCACTAATCATCAGAGAGATGCAAATTAAAACAACAATGAAGTATCACCTCACACCTGTCAAAATGGCTATCTATAAATCCAGAAAGGACAAGTGCTGGCAAGGATGTGGAGAAAAGGGAATCCTTATAACACTGCTGGTGGAAATGCAGACTAATGCAGCCACTATGGAAAACAGTATGGAGTTTCCTCAAAAAATTAAATATGGGACTGCCATTTGACTCAGTGATCCCACTTCTAGGAATATATCCTAAGAAATACAAAATACCAATCGGAAAAAATATATATGCATCCCCATGCAACTCAATTTACAATAACTAAGATCTGGAAACAGCCCAAGTGCCCATCAGTAGATGAGTGGATAAAAAAGCTGTGGTACACTTACACCATGGAATACTATGCAGCTATAAAAACAAAGGCCCTCTTAACCTTTGAGACAGCATGGAGGGACCTGGAGAGTATTATGCTAAGTGAAATAAGCCAGTCAAAGAAAGATAAGAATCACATGATCTTATCTGTGGAATCTAAAGAACAAAATAAACTGATGAACATAACAGATTCAGAGACATAGAAGCATGGGACAGATTGTCGAATCTCAGAGTGAAGGTGGGGATGGGTTGGAAGAGATTAACCAAATAACTTATATGTATACTAGAGGCACAATGCATGAAATTCGTGCAAGGGTAGGCCTTCGCAGCCCTGGCTGCCTCCTGGCCCCGCCCCCCTGCCCTCACCTGCCTTGGCCTGGTGATGCCCACTTCCACTGCCACACTCCCCCAGTTCCCTGGAGCCCCTTGATCAATCACCCTGCAGAGGGTGGCCTGGGCCTCCCTCTTTGGGGTGATCGCAGAGTCCCCCCTCATGGACCACCCCCCCCAGCCAGTGACCTGGGCCTCCCTTTGTGGGGTGATCAATTGCGGAGCCTCCCTCCCCCATCGATTGCCCCATAGAGTGTGGCCTGAGCCTCCCTCTGTAGGGCAATGGTGGTGCAATGGTGGGCCCCCCGACCAATCCCATTGCACCCGCCTTGGCTAGCCTGGCACCAGTGGGTGTCAATGTGGTCGTCTGGATGGTTGTTCTGCTGTTCAGCCGTTCAGTCAATTTGCATAATATGTTTTTATTATTATATATTATTATAGATATGAATAACCCATGGACACAGACACAGACAATAGTGTGGTGTAGGCCTGGGGCAGGGGGTGGATGTGGGCTAGAAGGGGTAAATGAGGGAAAAGGGGGACATCTGTAATACTTAAAATTTTTTTTTTTATTAAATTGATTGAGATGACATTGGTCAACATGAACATATAGGTTTCATGTGTGGGTTTCTGTTACAAGATCTGTATATAGCACTGTGTGCCCACCACCCAAAGTCAAATCTTCTCCTGTCACCTTATATTAGCACCTGCATCATCCCCTTTCAACAAAAAAGATAAATAAAAAAAGTATAAACACACACACACACACACACACACACACACACACACACGCATACATAGATGCATACAACTAGAGTGAGTCTTTGGCAACAATTTCCTGACCTGTTTCCTCATCCCTAAGCAAATAATTAGGTATCATCATTACTCTTTTGTAATGTCACTCATCTTATTCTTTAATGTAAAATTATTAGTAATGATAATGTGTGTTGGGAAGGACTGAAATTTGCCCTGGACAATCCAAGTTACTCTGGAAAGAGTTTATGCTTTTAGGGATTAACTGTGACAATACAAATGCCATACATTTTAATGATTTCCAATTTGAAGATATTTATTTGGGATAAATGCACCAAGTTCTATATGCAAGCTAACTTTTCCCTTTTTGCTGCATCTTTTTTGTAATGATTACTTGACTGTAGTTGGAAGATGTAGGACTAATTCCTACTTAGTGTTTACTTGTGCAGAATATAGGCTCTGAAGTCATTCTGTTTTGGCTCAAGTCATAAAAATGGTACCAACCAATCACATGACTTGGGAATTGTGTAGCTTTTCTGTGCATAATTCTGTTTTCTCAGCTGTGAAATGGTGATTTTGAAAATGCTTAGTTTATAGAATTTTTTGATAATTAAATGGGGTAAGAGATATAAGGCATTTAACATAGTACAATGACCTTGAATATAATAAATTTTTAAGAACTATGTATTAGTACCAAGACTATCATTACCATTGTCATCATCATCATCATCACTTTTTTGTTATGCATTAGTTTGAAAATATCATTGCAACCTTCTTGGTGTGTTTCCTCATTTAAAATGAGGAGGATGGATTAGATGGCCCTTAAATTTCCCTTAATCTCAGATACTATATGTCTGAAATGACATAATGCAAAATGAACAATTAAATCCTCTTCTATTGATATAAAAGAAAGGGAGAAGGAGAAATTCTGGGTGCCTAAATTTCTTCCCAAGTTAACTAGAATTATGATTATATAGTATTTTTTAATACAGGGTTTATTCTGGAAATTATTAAATTTACTTTCCTTAGCTCCATAACTTGTCAACTATGGATAAGTTGGAATTTGAAGATTTTTCATGATAAATATTTAAATTGCAGTCTTGCAATTTCCTAATTTAGGTCATGGTGTTTATCATTCTTATGCATTATTATGTTGTATTACACATTATGCACATATAAAATGTACAGTTTTAACTATTTTACTTGTAAAAATATTTTATAATATTATATGGTATAATATAATATGGTATAATGATTCTGCAACTTGCTATTTTTGCTTAATATTTATTTTTGACATTTGTCCATATTGGTACATGTGGTTTTAATGTATTTATCTTAACTACAATATATCATTCAACTGTAAGAATATGTGACATTCCTTTGGTGGACATTTATGAATTTTAATTTATTATTAAGAACTTTCAAAATGAACTTTCAGGTATATCTTATTATATGAGATATTATATTTTATCATGAGAGTTTTTATGGTTTATTACATATATCTGGAATTACAATTGCAAATGTTTTATGGTTTCTAAGATTAATTTTTTTTTCAATTTTAAGTACACAAGATTAGTTTTGTGTATGTGATAAATCTTTTATGCAGATAAAGTTACTAATACAACTAAAATATAATTTAACTGAAAACTAGAAAATAATTTATGAAATACTTATGCTATATTTGAATATGTTCATAGAGATGGCATGGTGTTTTTAATTTACCTAAAATAACAAGTTATAAATAGTGTCCATGTTTTGTCTAACTGACCTCTGATAGGTATTTTGGAAGTGCTTTTTAAGCATTTTAAGCTTAATGTTGTATTTTGAAAACTAATATTGAAAAATATCATTCAGATGAATGTTTAGAATGCAAGGCTAAGATGAATGAGATTTTACATTAGTCATCATTGTGGGAATCCCAAAGAGAGGCATGATTTTCTTTTAAACAGGATAATTTGTATCTTGTAATCAGGATAATCTAATATACACAATACATATTACATAGGGGATTTGCATTATAATACATTTCATTAAGATTGTAATTTATTATACTTTTCATGCAGAGTTTAAAATGCAATGGCCAGAAGACAAGAAAGTGTAACTAGAAGAATGTGGCTATGGACTCCGGAACTACTGATGCTGATTGTGATCCTTTGGAGTCACCAGGGAAATGGACAAGGCCAAGGTAGGTGCAAGCATGCTTTAATATTCTAAGAGCTGGATTGTGAGTTTCACTTTATTTTGAAACTAGGTGGACCTTTGGTTTGATGTTTGAAGTGATTTGTGGTAATCTTTCCTCAAGGTTTTTGTTAAAGTGTACTATAAAGCTTTTAAATCAGTTCAACTGAGCTAGAATCAGGTGTGAGCTGGTATATCAAATTTAGAAAGACTACTTCAAAATTAGCTTTTCTCTGTTGTAGTAGATACCATGTGTATAGATATGTTTGTATGTGTGGTAACCTACTAATTAAAGAACAAGAACCTATTAGTTAAAGGTTTTATATATTTTAAGAGAAGTGTTTGGATCTATGTTTTTATCTTTAGTGACTTTTATGTTTTAAAAATTTTAGTTTCAAGAAAATGTTCCTTAAATGGTGTGATTTTCTTCAGAAATTAAGTGAAAAAATTGATGTTCTTCATTGCCCTGCCAAATCTGTTTGGAGGAAATTAATGATAGCACAGAGCTGCGAGGCTGTGGTGTCCTGAGATGTCCTTTGCAGAGTAGAAAGGGACCGTATATTGTGTAATAGGGTTTTCAATATACTGATTTGGTCAATAGCTGTGTGAAGTGGTTTATGCCAAAGCTAGTGTCTATGAAATATGTTTTTTATAAGCATTGTTTTTATTTTTGTGGGAGTGTGTTGCCTTCTCATATTCAAATTGCAATTTAATATTTTATATGATAAAAGGAAGACATGACCCTCATAATTTTTTTTGAAGGAGAATACATTTTGACATTGTTTTTGCATTTGTCAAGACTTGAAATCTGTGAGCAGGAAAGACATAGGGGCAGGCATATTACTCTAGATAAATTGAAAGCGGATAGCAGTGTTACATGATCATGATAAAGTTGAGCTTTTACTAGTCCCTTGGTTTTCAAAATATCCAATAAACATTGTGTATATTTGAGTAAGTTTATTAACTTTTCAATATTGTTTACAAAGAACATTGTTTGCTTACCATATTTAACTTTGTTCAATGAATTTTTGAAGTGAAACATGAAGATGTTTTTTAAACTGAAAATGTATGTTTGTGTTTGTATATGAATAGACATATATGCATGTATTAAGATAATCAATTTTAGTGATGAACTAGGCTTTGGCTTCTCAAGTTTTTCTTTCACACCATTAGGAATTTACATTAATATCTATTTGTTCTCATTTTGCTTTCCTTTCTGATAAAATAACGTAAGAAAATCATATTTAATACATATATTTTTTTCACCAAAGATCTAAAACAAGAATCTGCAGGCAGCAGCAACTCCGCCTTTCTGTTGGCTGAGAGAGTTGTTTATTCCTCTGGCAATGTGTCGGATCAATGACAGGCAGTGGGACAACTGTTTCTGCAATACTGGTCCAACAGTACACTTGGTATGACACGAGATTGCCAGACCCTTTCGGTGGCCATCATTTCTAGGGATTGTGGTTTGTTCTCACAGGATAATAGCTGTTATAAACTTGAAGAAAATATGTATCATTATCTCTTATTTGACCAAATCCTTTATTCTTTCCTCAATATTGATTTCTTAGGTAATCTTTCCTTTGACAGTGATCATCACTTATAAAAAAATCTAATAAAAAAATCATGGCCTGGAATCAATTTCAAGCTTAACTATAGTGAAACTTCTAATGATAAATGCATATTAAAAAGAATAACTCAAAATACCAATGATTTAAGGACAAAATAATTTCATAGAAAAATAATAGACTGCTTTAATATTATGATTAAGGGAATTTTGCTTCCTATATGGTCGCTAGGTCAAATAAAGCAAATCTCTTAAGCATGGTAAGAAAATCTTATCATTTCAAATATAATGTAAGCTACCCATTATTATTTAGATGAATAAGATTCATTAAACATTCATGTTCTTTATTCACTTCTGGATGTGCAATGAAGCAGAATTTGAAAATAAATGCTTTAAAATTAAAACTTTATAATCCTGGCTATCTATTAAAGTAAAAATCTCATAGTACTTTATTATTGGTAACAAAATAATTCATTAAAACCTGTGGATACTGTTTTCTCTATATTAAGTTTACAACTTTACTTTAAACTTTGATTATTGGGACCTCCAGCATCCATAGTTGTCATTACGTATCAATAAGGTATGATTCTTGTAGCAAATGTGCATGCAAAAAATAAAAAACTTATTTTCACATAAATTAAAATTTTGTAGGTATGATAGCAAAGCCATTTTATATTTTCTATAAAAGTGCTCCATATTTATTATGATTATTATGATTGTTTGTACATCATTGGGAAATCTAGATGGTATTTCCCATAAAATCCATGTTAGAAATGGTCATTAAGTTGTAAGGACAGAGGAAAAAAAATCTACTTTTTCTAGAAGGTACATAAACATTCATACTCAGTATTAATTCAACTGTGTGCCACCATCATTTATAAAAATGTTCCTGGAAATTCATTCTTAGTTCTAAATAAGAATGTTGGCTGACAGTCCCTTTGGGGCGTCATAGTCAAATAAGAAGCCTAAAAGGAACAGTGGGTTGGACTCAGGTAGATGTCTCTTGTCAATGTTTTTATGTCTGTCAGGAAGAACATTGCTTGAGGACATCTGTTTCCCTGACATCTGACTTTCGCACCGTTAGATATTCATCCTTACAGCAGCATTTCCTGACATGGACTGCCAGTTTCTATGCTGCTTAGGCTGTTTGCACGTTAGAAACTGCTTAATAAGTGAAAGCAAAGCTAATCTTTAAGATAAAGTAGAATACACATGATTTTTTAAAAGAAAATATGCCTACCATGAAAATAAAACAAGTAACATCAATGTTCAGATTTATTTTTTTCTTTAAAGTAGCTCTCACAAGGTAGATGTAAAGGTATACATACATTTCTGAACACTGACTTAGACAGTGACTTTGGAGCTAATCTAGATAAAGATGAACTAATTAAAAGGTGTGATTCGTAACAGCCATGAGAATGTTGGCAGGAAGAAGCGTTAAGAGAGGCACTGAAGAGCCCACTGGCTTTGCAGGGTGCTAGACAGTGCAGGTAGCAGTCATTTATTCAGAACTGAGAGATTATTTCCAAACCCCACAATTTCATTCCTTTATTTTCACAATATGTTGAAGTAACAATATGAGATAAAAGTATAATTTATATAAACATTTAAGAAAAAGATGTGCATGAATGTAAAGGCAGTATGAGGAAGTTTTGGATTTAGGTGAATGATAGTTAAAAATAAAGATGCTGATTTTTTACTTCTAAAAAGAAAATAAGACCTAATAAGTTAAATAAAAATAAAAGCCTATTCTAAGGGGGAAAAAAAGCAAACAAACCATTCAGAAATATTGTTAGGAATTCTTAAAAATATATTTCTATCGTAATGGTTTTTATTAAAGGAGGGCTATTTTTTCCTGCTATATAATGAAGGTGTTATTTTTCTGTAACAGAAGAATGGAATGAGTATGTCAGTCTGTTCTCAAAAACAAGTTTGTCAAAGTGTTCGGATTACCACTAGTTTACTGATTTTTGTCACTAATTTATAACATAAATATAGTAATACTTTCAATATGTTATCACGAATACATAGATAATTTTAATCAACTTGGCTTTCATGATTTACATGCCAAGATGAAATTCCAAAGAGCAATCCTGATGCTTTTGTAAGAAAATAAGAAATTTTGAAGAAGCAAGCTACATCACTTATTTAGCAAACTTAAATATTGAGGACAAATCAATTTATGTTCCTTTTCTATGACTAGATTTTGGGTCACATATTAAACATTCCAAATTAAAATCTGATAATATCTGCAATTACAATATTCAGTTCCACGATCTCCCTTGTGAAATTATATTTTAGTTAAGGGACAAAATTTTGGAAAAAGTATATCACTTGGCTGTCTTATTTCACAAGTTCTTCAATTATGTTGTTTTGGAATCATATTAATTATACTAATCCAATAAGTTGTTTTTTACCTTTAATTGTCCAGATAATTTTGAGAAAAGCTAAGAAAGGTTGGGTGGGTAGAAAGAGAGAGAGATTGATTTCTTTCTCTTTCTCCCTCGAAATCTTTTCCCAGTGTGTGCCAGAGCTATTATTTTTGTTTCTCTTCTTTTTCTCTTTCATTTAAGAAATTTAAGTGATTGCATAATTCTCTCAGTAAATGAAGATAGTATCTAACTTTGAGTTAACAGTTTATAGCTACAGTTCCTCAATTAGAATATCTCAAATCAGGTGATCTATGTCTTTTAATATCTTAGTATCACTACTGGTGAAGAATACTCACCTTGAAGGACCTTAGTGTCATCTAAAGTTTATGTTTTTCAAATTTGTTTGGGTAAATTACTTTCATCTTGTAATTGAATATTGTTTTCAGAGAAGTGAGCTCAGACATTTGGCAGTGAATATTGAATGATTATTTGTGTATCCCAGGAGACCTGCCCTTAAAATTCCATCAAGCTAAGTAACGGTAAAATTGAATTCTGCTGTACAGCAGAAGTCTTAATGTTTCTGGCATTCTTCTTCAAATGTAAAAAATTTTCCATCATGATAGAAAAGAATATATGTGTGTGTGTATGTATATATACATATATACATACATATATGAATATATGTGTGTACATATATATAAATACATAAGGTGGAGTTATTTTAGTCTGTGGTGGAATTATGTTACTTATGTCCAGTTTTAGTTTTTGATTTAAGCTTCTTAAAATATGAATGCAACTATCCAGTACTTAAAACCCCCATAGATACCTACCCCACCAACATTTAAAGTCCTAACAATAATTTCTAACAGTTGTTTTTTCCTACAACAAAGTCAGCTATTAGAAATTGATGTGATGTACCATTTCTGTAGCTTAAAAGGTTCATATAAAAACTCTAGTGTATTTATTTTAAAGACAATAACATTTTGAATAACTTGTCTTCAAAACTTGGATTCTTATGAAAACTATCTGTGACTCCCTCCCCACTCCCCCCCCCTCAACATCTGAGGTTGTATTCCTAAAGAAGTCACTGGGAGTGCTTTTACGCATTGTGCAGTGCGCATTAAAGCCCATGAAGTAAGAGAGCTGACACCATAAATGTTGAGCAGTTAAGAATCTGTTTGGAGTGCTTTATTAAAAATATTTTTTTCCACAAAAAGGACTTCCTTTTCATAATTTACATAATGCTTAATGAAATCATTGTATAGTGTTTGCTGTTTAGTGGTTTAAACTGTCTTCCTGATCATCAGACGTATTGGCATTGAAAAAAAGGCATCTTAGTCTATTTTTATAGGGAAAACATGGTAAATGATACTTCTTTTTACTGATGTTATACTTCAGCTTCCAATTTTTAAGTGGCATTCATTCACAATATTTTAAAAGGTACTATTACCATGCAATGTAATAAAGTGTGTTTTACTTCCCATTTAATTTATCCTTTAAGATAAATCTCATTTTAGAAGGTTCTCTTTCCCTTAAAAATTAAGTTTATTTAGAAAAATATATTTTAAACACCATTCCAAGTGACTTTATAACATTTTTAGTTGAGCTTAAAGCTGTTTTCACATATTTAGAGACTGTATGTCAGTGCTTGCTTTATATTTAAATTTTCATTTGAAGAGTTTTGTTGTGTTTGGAATTTGTTATGTCAATTGACTTGAAGAATAGGTAAATTTGCTAGACATTATCTTCTGTGTGATATGTTAGCCTCATTTCTCTCCCCAGCCACAAATATGAGAAAAAAATAAGTTAAATTTGGAATGAAGAGACCCTACACAGCTAGAGATAGACAGAGGAATGGAAATGGCATATACAGGGGGGAAAGGGAGAAGTGTCATATGATAATATTCATAAAACATAATGTAAATTCTTAAAAATGAATTTGTATATGAAGTTTTTAGTAGAACTTTACCCCTCCCCCTCCACACACACACAAACAGGCATGAAATGGAAAAAGGCTAAGGAAGGTGCTCATCGACCTTTATAGGCAACTTAACTCTCTGTGTACACTGAATCTTAGACTTCTGAATTGAGAGATTCAAAATAGCCTCATGTGTGAGACTGGGTATTTCCATTTTTGTTAGAAATTACTGCTTATTCTTAATTCTCTTTGTTTCTTTGTACCTCTTCAACCTGCAGTGCTATATCTATCTCAACATAAAGGCCTACATCGGAATCACTTCTCTGTCACTTTTTAGGTTTCCTTTAAAAAGCTGATGAAATTCAAAGCTGTCAACTTAGATTCTAACAGACTTAAAAATATTAACCTTTTTATTCTAAGGGCTGCACACAGTGTTCACAAGCTAGGTATTGTCTTAAGGGACATGTGACTGATCATCTGCAACTTGGTTTTTTAAAATTATCATATATCTTATCTAAAAGCTTTTTCTCAAAAATTAGGAAGCACTGAGATTTATATATAGTTATGTCACAAAATGACCTGTAACTTTATCAAAGCCTAAACTGTTTGGGGATTTTATAGTTAATTATCTGTGAAATAATTGGGATGCATTTTTTCTAATGATGATTTTTAAACTGATTTTTCTTGAAGTAACTTCTGATGCTCATTTGTAAGGTCTTCCTTTCTCTCTTTTCTCCATCTGGCTATATTCATTCTGTCCTTTAACTCAGATACCACTTACTATGTCTCTGCTGATTCCACTTATTATTTTGATGTTACATCTTGTAGCTTACAAAAGTCCCCATAAACAACCTTATCTATAATTCTCAGTATGCACTGTAATCGTTCATTTGTGTCTTACTTACTATTTATAAGCTCCTTGATGGTTTAGACTTCAGAGTCATCTACTTAACAAAAGTTTATAAAGTATTTATCTTGAGCCAGGAACCATTTTGGACACTAGTGATAGAGCAGGTAAAATAATAAATAAATAAAAGACAAAAGACCTGCCATTATGGAGCTTACATTTTAACGTGGGGGACACGTGATAGAGAGTGAGCATACAAATGTAAAATATGCCAAGTTAAATTATGGAAATAATGCTGTGATGAGGATCAGAGAATTCTGAGAGGTTAATTTTTAAAAATTATAGTGGCCATCATTTTTTAAATTAAATTTATTGGGACGACATTGGTTAATAAGATTATATAGGTTTGAAGTATACATTTCTGTGGTACATGATCTGTATATTGCATTGGGTACCCACCCTGAGAGGGTTATTTTTAATTAGATAGTATGGAAAGACCTCACAGGGAAGATGACAAGTGAGAGTCCAAGGAGGTGAGGTCCTGAATAACACGGATTTGGTAGAAGAACATTACCTGCAAGGGTACAACAGGTACGTAAATGATGAGCAGAATTATGTCTGGTGTTTTGTAGGAACAGCAAAGAAACTGTTGTGACTCAAGCAAAGCATACATGGTGGGGAGAACTTAAAGATCCAAGAGTAATATGGTAGGGAGGAAGGGATGGAGATTATGTAGTTTTAATGGCTATTGTAATAACTTTGGCTTTAGTTTGGAATGGAATGGGAAGCTATTGGAGGATATTGAGATTTATTTCTGGTAATTCATTTTGAGTTTTCAGCTTATACAATGATCACTACTTAGGAATCAATACTTTTGCTTTATTACTCTTGCAATCAACCACAAACTACTCTATTAAACAACTGTTAAATTCTATTTAAATTGATTAAAATAAGGTTTTTATCTCTTTTTTCTTCTACTTAATATTTCTTTTTTAATTAATCTGAAAGCTTTTTAAATAGTGATCCAATGGAAATTTAGCATAACTTATTCTTCATCAGTTTTAGGTACTTAATTGAAGATGCTAATTAGAAAGGTCATTTGTTCTGTTCGGAGATGTTGATAAAATTTCTTTGGAAGTACTTTCATGTCAATTGATACCATATTAAGTTGTGTTTCTGGAAGCCAACTGTAGACAGTGGTAATGTGTTAATAGCTCTAAGTGCCTCTCTTCTATCACCATGGTCAAGGATGTTTGTTTTTTTAAAATATATTTTATTGATTCTTTACAGAGAGGAAGGGAGAGGGATAGAGAGTTAGAAACATCGATGAGTGAGAAATATCGATCAGCTGCCTCCTACACACCCCTTACTGGGGATGTGCCCACAACCAAGGTACATGCCCTTGACCAGAATCGAACCTGGACCCTTCAGTCTGCAGGCCGATGCTCTACCCACTGAGCCAAACCGGTCAGGGCAAGCATGTTTGAAAGTAGGAAAACTTACTGGCTTCAAAATCTGGGAATCAGGAATAACCGGAAATATTTTTGCTTCTTTGTTTCCTGGTATAGTTGTCTTTCTGGTAGAAAAGTATCACCTTATACCGATCAAATACTAACTCTATTCTGTCTTACTTCATGCTTCTCCCCCCCCCCCCCCTAAAATAGGTGTTTTGTTTTTTGAGAAAATTAAGCTCTCACAATATATTGAAAGGAGAAATTCTGAGGACACAAAATGGCATACATTTTAAAATTGAATATATAGCCAGAGGAGAGATATGAAGGGAAAAATATAGAGAGGGAAATAGTGTAAAAAAATTATTTGCCAGAGAGGATGAGGGTTGAGGGGCTGGGTGAAAAACATGAAGGGATTAAGAATTACAAATTGGTAGTCACAAAATAGTTACAAGATTGTAAAGTACAGCATAGGAAATATAGTCAATAATATTGTAATAACTATATATGGTGCCAGGTGGATACTTGAAATATTGGGGGACCTCTTTGTAAATATATGATTGTCTAACCACTATACTATACATACACCTGAAACTGATACAAAATAATATTAAATGTAAACTGTAATTGAAAAATAAAATTTAAAAAAAGGATTAGCATATGCATAGTAGTCAACAAGGAAAATCAAAGATAGTTATAGAGTGCCTGCTATATGCCAGGCACTGGGGTTATAGCAATGAAGAAGGCAGAGACGCAGGTGTTTATAATGTAGTAAAGAGAGAAGAAGAAATCGATACACAAATATATAACCAGATCAGTGCTATGAAGGGCTATCAAGTGTCCTACCATGAAGAAGATTAGATGCGATAATGTGGTTGAGTATAACTGGCAAGTGGCAAGGCACTGATCCAGCCCTAGGCAAGTCAGGGAACTCTCTGAGGAGGTGATGTTTCAGTTGAGATTGGAATGAAAAGAAAGAGGTAGGTGCTTTGAAGATTCGGTGTGTATGAATTGAAAGAAGAGAAAACATAAAGGTTTTTAAATAGAAATAAGCTTGATATTTTTTGGGGAACAAGACTGGTTTGTCTGGAATGCAGGAAAGGCACAGGAGGGACATGAGGAGAGGGGCTTGCAGGGAACAGATTAGTTATGATTTTGAAAGCAATGTTTAGATTAAAAAAATCCATCAAAAGGTTTAAGATAGAGATGGAATATATGATTTACTGTTATACAGTTCCTCCTATTTCCAGTATAGAGGTTGTACTATTAGGGAGAGGTATAACAGTAGATGAAGAAGATCCAGATTCAAATGACTATTGCACCTGTCCAGGTAAAGGATGATGGTGGTTGGGATTAAGATGGTAACAATAACATTGGGGAAAGTTGGATTGAGGTTAGAAGTCATTTTGAAGATAAAGTTGATAGGATTTGCAAATCAAGAATCACACAAAGGTATTTGGGTTTAAGGGCATACAGTCATTTCTTGAGATGGGGAAGGTCTGATAACACAGGTTTGAGTTCAGTGACAGAAGTGTAGGTAGTCTGTGTGTGATTGATTTGTATTTTTGCATTAAATTGAAATGTCTGTTAGAATTCAAGTAGAAATATCAACTAGGCATCAAGAAGATGACTTGGCTAGAGATGTCAGTTTGATAATCATAGGCTTGTAGATCATGTTTAAAGTCATGAGTCTATGTCAGAATTTGGGAAACAATAAACCAGGAACCAAATCTGTTCTGCTGCCTGATTTTGTGTGGATCATTGAGCTATAAATAGTTTTTACATTTTTAAGTGTAAAATATAAAACATACAAGACTATTTGACTTGTGACAAAGACAGTTGCCCAAATTTGCCACTTAGCCCACAAATTCTATAATATTTACTCACTGATTCTACCAACATTTTTGCTCACCCTTGGGCTGGGTGAAGCTGTAGGAAGAAAGTATTTATAAAGAAAAGAGTAGTGTAGATCTTCCTTTTTACAACTGCATAATACTTCATTGTGTGAATGTACCACAGTGATCTACTACCCTTTGAGACAGCATAGAGGGACCTGGAGATGATTATGCTAAGTGAAAAAAGCCAGTCAGAGAAAGACAAATATCACATGGTCGCACTTATATGTGGAATGTAATGAAGACAATAAAATGATGAATAAAATAGAACCAGAGGCATGGAATCATGGAACAGACTGACACATCGCATAGGGAAGGGTGTTGAAGGGGATGGGAAGAGATTAATCAAATAACTTTATGCATATGTGCATTGCCCATGGACAGACAATAGGATGGTGAAGGCCTGGGGGGAGGAGGAATAAAGGGGGATATCTGTAATACTCTCAACAATAGAGATTAAAACATTAAAAAAAATAAAAAAGAAAAGAGAAATATGAAAAAAAATATTCATATGTGTAGATTCTTTTAAAACGTGAAAATGTACTCTATGTTAACAAACACTTTATAATCATAAAAAAAGAGAGCAGTGTAATTGTGGAAATTAAAATGATATCAACAATAGTGTATGGAGTGGGGAATTTAGCCTAGGTATAATAGAGGGTAAAACTTAAAAGACAATAATTTCATTATCAGGATGATCAATGAAAACTTTTGAGGCACAAAGGAAATTTGATTGTCAGATCATTAATTTGATCACATTAGGCTCCTACACAGGAAGTGTGCTGTGCTTGATGACCTGAAGAGGCCAAAGTACTTTAAACAAAGAAAGCAAACTCGAAGCTGTCATTAAATTTCACTGGAGATTTAAGGAGGGGCCAGATACTTCAGACTTTTAGTGAGCTTTAGAGAAAAAGGACAACATTAAAGCATTCTTTTTATTTTTATATTTTTATTTATTGAATTTGTTGGGGTGACATTGTTAATAAAATTATATATGTTTTAGGTGTGCAATTATGTAAGAGGAGAGAGCAAATCACATCTGATGGGGAAAGATCATTGTGGCTATATGTGCAGCCATGATTGAAAGAAGCCATGATGGATGGAGAATTAAGATTGTTTGTTGGCCCTAGTGAAAACCCAGGTAACCATGGCAAGGGGAAGCTTGGTATAAACTCCACACTGTAATGTAAGGAATGAGTTCAATGAAGACCTAGATTTTATGTTCAGTAAAATTTTATCAGTTTTCTCACTGTGGAAAATATATAGGTGATCAAAATAAGAAATTCTCAAGTTTTTAAATTCAAGTTTATAAATATCCCTGGGGAATGTGATTTCAGAAGTATAGAGTAAGGCTGAATATTGTTTTTAAACTCTCCTGGTGAATAGAAAGCTAATCATGGTCCTAGTGATACTCAAGTACTTTTCTGATACTTAATATTTTGTACATCTTTCATATTTATATTAATACAGCAAGTTTTGCCCTAGCCCCTGTAAATCCATAATTCAGTGAGCTCAAATTTATCCTTCCATCCTCATTTTCCATGGCTCGAACATGGAGTATGGCTTTGCCTGCTTTGACTTCTGGGTAGCACCTCAAAGAAGACGGGCTGCTCTCATAGTAGAGCTACCATATTGTATGGTAATTACGCTACCGATCCATAATCCTCACTGGAGTGTGGCCTCTCCAGGAGTCCTCAAATTTCATGCTTTCCTTGAGATGTAACAATATTCAAATAATTAAAATGTTCTTTTATTTTGAATATATCATCTAATTTAAATATCCCCTGCTTAGCTACTAAGTTATAAAAACAAATTTTAATTGTCTACAAATATCTTTAAATCTAACAGTGAAGGTGTGAAGATTAATGTGTGGTCATCTGTATGGATATTTCTTTTCATATAGTATTTATCATCTTTATTGTTGTTTTAAAAATGATTAATGTTTGTTAGGAATAATGTCTAATGAGGATTGAATGATAAATGTGTAATTCTTCTGCAAAGATAATATTTTTGTATCTAAAATACCACTTATCAAAAGAAAAAGCCGAGTGTTATGTATTTGTGTTTCCACTTACTCAATGAACTGGTCCCAAGTCATATTTCTCAGTATGGACATATTTACACATTTTGCTGAAATAATAACATGCAATATTTAGATCCTTTCTTTAGCTAATATGTCTATGTGCTACTCCCTTTGTCTATCCCAACTCATACCCCATTCTCTATTTCTGTTTTTTGGTATGCTTTTACTTGGGGAATTCTTTTATTTTGGAAGTTTTGTTGTTTTCATATAATTGATCCTTTTCTTGGATAGGCATAGATGCTCTTTTCCGTTTGCTTTGTGAATTTATCTGCAAAGAATTTTGTGTGTACCTTTTACCTACATTTCTCAGAGGTCCCTTTTATGCCCTTTTATGATATCGATTTAACATTTTACCTAACACAAAGCTTCAAAAACAGGACATCTGCTGACTTTTGCTTTGACATAAATTGAAATGTTTGCTCAACATGGACTGGTGGAAAGATTTTTTCTTTCTTAAATGTTACATTGCCTTTTAAAAAACCCCAGAAACTAACATTGACTTTCAGTGTCCTGGGCAGTGGTCTCTTTCCAGGTAAAATAGGTTTTGTCATCCAGCTTTGCATGTCAAAGTTGAGCACACATGGTACTGCATGAGCCTCACACGCTCACTGGACTGGAAAGTGCTGCTATGACCAACCTCCACATTCTGAAGCTGACTCTTCTGAAAGCTACTATGTTAATTCATTATAAATTGAAGTTGTGTTTGTATAACTTCAATTCATTGGTAATCAGAATGTAAAGTACAATGCATTTGTTATCATGTTTACTCATTTTTACATGATAATTCTTTTGTAAATAAATAGATTGTTCTTGAAAAAGAGTTTCAGAGTGAAGGTACATTGAGTGCCAGCTAGGATTCTATCCCAGTGGCTTTATTACTATGTATATACTAGAGTAAGGTGGCCAGATTTTAACATTGGTAAAGCAGGACACCATTGACCGGAGGGGGGGGGGGGCTCCTTTTTTTTTTAAATATATTTTATTGATTTTTTACAGAGGAAGAGAGAGGGATAGAGAATTAGAAACATCTATGAGAGAGAAACATCGATCAGCTGCCTCTTGCACACCCCCTACTGGGGATGTGCCTGCAACCAAGGTACATGCCCTTGACCGGAATCGAACCTGGGACCCTTGAGTCTGCAGGCCAAAGCTCTATCCACTGAGCCAAACCGGTTTCAGCCCGGGGGGGTTGGGGCGTTCTTGATTAAAAATTTGGTCTATATTGTAATCGCTTTTGGTTTTTTTAATAAAAGGAAATTCACTTCTTAGATCATCGTTGAATTTGCATCCTCTTTTCTTACTCATTATGTTAAAAATCTAAAAAAATAATTTAAAATTATATTATAAATTATTATATACATATTGCTTAAAAACACAGTAAGTAGGTACATAATTACATGAACATATTTTATTGTTAGTTTATAAATTAAATTAATTTGATTGTTATAAAGTAACTATATTTTAAAAATTATTTTAATCCTATATTTCTTTCTAAATAATAACAATACTAACTTGTATTATTTTTCCTCTGAATTTGCCGTAACGTAAGTCGTTAAGTGTCACTTACAAGGCCGGCGCTAGACTTTTTGCCGCCACTATAAAATATAAATAATACGAGTACTGTCTGCTAAATTCAAGAAAATTTATGTATTTATGAAATAAATAAATAAATTACTTACTTAAATTATCTGAATAGCTGATTTGTAATGACATCACTTGTTTAACTAGCTTACTAGCACGCAGTACGATGTGTATCGTCTGAGAGACAGTTACAAAATGTTTTCGTCGTTGCCAATCCCAAAACATGCCATTGTTCATTAAGTCCAAACAATGGTGGTCGAATTCTAACAACTGATCAACAATGCGAACTTTGATAAGCAGTTCTCGATAATCAGTTCTCAACATTATTTGTTATTATTAAAGTTTAACATTATAAAATTAACAAAAATAATATAAAACTCATATCCTGGCTAAATAGCCACATGGCCACCAAAAACCGTATATTCCCTTCCCCTTCTCCCACCGTTCCCTAGCTTGTCGTGCATTCTTTCCAAAAATCGGGACTTTTTTAAAATGCCGCGGGATGCGGGACAAATTGTTAAAAATTGGGACTGTCTCGCCAAAAGCGGGACATCTGGTCACCTTCTACTAGAGGCCCGATGCACGAAGATTCGTGCAAGAATGGGCCTTCCTTCCCCTGGCTGCCGGCACCGCCTTTGCTCTGGCCAGAGCCGCCTTTCCGCCTTCCCACGCTGCCCAGAGGCCCGGAGCAGCTGGGGCGGTGCGGAAGGCCATGGTGATGATGCAAACGTCCCACCTCCCACTGCTCGGCCCCTGTGTATGCAAATTAACCCACCATTTTTGTTGGGATAATTTGCATACTCACTCCTGATTGGCTGGTGGGTGTCATGAAGGTATGGTCATTTTACATCTTTCTCTTTTATTAGTGTAGATTTGGGTACATAGATAGAGTGTGTTTCACCCAATTTTATCACAAAAACTTCTTTGACAAAATTGACATAAAATCTCTACATCTTATTGTGTCTGCATTCAGTTATCACCCCAGTTATAAATTTTTTATCCTAAAATTGGTGGTTTCCTTTGTAGGACTTCTCATTTGTGCAATGAAAGGAAAAATTAAAGAGAACAGTAAATTCAAGAAATAATGAGAGATCCAGTTCCCTTTCTTTCTTCTCTGCCCTCCCCACATAGCCATATCTCAACAACATTTGTTTTTAATTTAGAGCAGAAATAAGGAGAAAACATATTACCCATGCTAAAGAACAGAAATATTACTTATACAAGGTTATATCTTAATAGGTAAATGTGGGAGAAAGATTAAGAAGTCAGTAGCATATGAAATTATATTTATGGTATAGTTCTGTTCCTTTGTGTTTTCTGGGTGGGTTAATGTTAGTGGGAAATCTTACGAGGCTACACACCATACTAAATAGAGGAAAATGTGTGTTTATCTGTTAATTTTGAAATCTTTGGAAGTGAGTAGTCCTTTCAAGGTAAGATGTGCATTTTTGACAAACATTTTATAATAAAGGACTAGATAATAAATGTTTTAGGATTTTTTTGGGGGCCATATTTAGTCTTTTTCTTTATTTTTTTTTTTAGTGTTCTTTTTTCTTCATTTTTATTGCTGACACTATTACAGATGTCCCCATTCTCTCCCATTTGCTCACCTCCATCCAGTCCCTGCCCCTCCTTTCCTCTGGCCAATAGGACACTATTGTCTGTGTGTACTAGGATGGGTTTTGCATATGTGCACATTGGCTAATCCCTTCACCTTCTTTCATCTGGTCCCCATCCCCCAACCTCCTCTCTGACAGCTGACAGTCTATTCCAAGTATCAATGCCTCTATTTCTGTTTTATTTGTCAATTATTTTTTATCCATTTACCTAGAAAGGTCATCTTAGCTTCTTCCAAGTTTTGGCAATTATGAATAAAGCTGTTATAAACATTAATGGGCAGGTTTTTGTGTGTATGTGACTTTTAACTAATTTTAGTAAATTCCAAGGAGTGTGATTGATGGATCATATGGTAAGAATATATTTTGTCTTGTAAGAAATGACCAAACCATCTTCCAAAGTAGCTGTACCATTTTACATTCCCATCAGCAATGAATGAGAGTTCCTGTTGCTCCCAACCTTGCCAGCATTTGGTATTGTCAGTGTTCTGGATTTTGCATTCTAATATGTATCTCACTATTATTTTAATTTGCATTTCCTGATGACATATGATGTTGAACATCTTTTCAATGTATATATTTGCCATTTGTGTATCTTCTTTGGTGAGGTGGCTGATCTTTTGCCTATTTTTAGTTCAGTTGTTTTCTTACTGTTGCATTTTGAGTCCATTTTAAAAATTGACTTTAGAGAGAGGGAAGGAAGGAAGAAGAGAGGAATATGAGAGAGAGAGAGAGAAAGAGAGAGGAGAGAGATTAATTGAGGGAGAAACATCCCATCATTGGGTTGTGTCCCACACAGTCCCTGCCTTGGATTCAAACCTACAACCTTTTGGTGGATGGGATGATGCTCCAACCAACGCAGCCACACCAGCCAGGGCAAGAATTATTTATATCTACACTAATAAATGAGTAAGATTCAAATTGACTGTACCTTCATGATGCTCACCAGCTAATCAGGAGTGAGTATGCAAATTAACCCAACAAAGATGGTGGGTTAATTTGCATACACAGACACTGAGCGGCTGGGGATGGGGCGGAATGCTTGCGTCGTCACCATGGCAAAAATGCAGGCATTTCACCCCACCCCAGCCACTTTGGGCCTCCGGGCAGCATGGGAAGGCAGAAAGGCGGCTTCGACCAGAGCAAAGACGGTGCTGGCAGCCAGGGGAAGGAAGGCCCATTCTTGCACAAATTTTCGTGCATTGGGCCTTTAGTTTTATATACCTGTCCTTGTGTTTTAAAATATTTTCTCCCATTTTGTGCCTTGCACTTTCATTTTCTTAACTATCTTTTGCAGAGCAGTTTATTTTTATTTTGAAAACTCTCATCAATTATTTACTTTTTTATTTTTTAAAATTTTTTTATTGATTCGGGTATTACTTATGTGTCACATATGTGTTTTTATCCCCCCATTGCCCCCCCCCCCCCAACTCATGCCTCAGCCCCCTGGTATCTGTGTCCATTGGTTAGGCTTATATGCATGCATACAAGTCGTTTGGTTGATCTCTCCCCCTTACCCCAACTCTCCCCTACTTTCTTCTGAGGTTTGACGGTCTGATTGATGCTTCTCTGTCTCTGGATCTGTTTTTGTTCATCAGTTTATGTTGTTCATTATATTCCCCAAATGAGTGAGATCATGTGATATTTCTCTTTCTCTGACTGGCTTATTTCACTTAGCATAATGCTCTCCAGTTCCATCCATGCTGTTGCAAATGGTAAGGATTCCTTCTTTTTTTTTACCACAGCTGAAAACAATTCTAACCCAGAAATACAGAATTATTTCTAAATTTAAGATAATTTAATATTCAGACAAATACTATGTAGGCCTTCTTGAGACAGTCATTGAGTCTAAAAGCTCTCACATTAAAAAAAAAGAAGAAGAAAGAAAGAAGAAAAAATAAAAACAGAAAGATTAAAAAAATGGACTCAATTCCTGATTCTATTTGTTAGGGTTTTTTTTTTGTGTGTGTTTTTTTTTTAATTCAAGACCAAATCACTGAGCAGTATAAACAGTAAAAGATATTCTTTTTGAAGTGAAATGCCTTATGGCAGTTACCAAATCACCTTGATTCTGATCTACATACATTAAACCATTTGTAATTATCCATACTTGAGAAACCTTTGGTACTATCTTTTGAAAAATTCAGCTAAGTATATATTTTTAGCTTTTCCCATTCTCCCTTGCTTTGCTCTGCTCTGGACAATGTTTTTATTTACATGGACTTATTAAAGCCAAGCATGTTATAAATATACTTGTCTCATCCACACACTCCAACGCCCACGCCCTTCTGTCTTCAGCAGTTAACATCAAGGAAGCATGTTGAGAGAAATGAAGCACCAAATAATTTGCTGGATTGAGGGAAAAGGTGCTACATTTACTACCATGTCTGAACTTCATCCTGTTGTCTTTGCACCATGCATGTAAGTTTTATTCTCCGGCCTTGATACGTTCATGGGTGCTCGATACAGCTATGAAGCTGAGTCTTCATCAGATCTCTTTGGGCTGCCAGGCCAAGGGTAGGACATGGAGGGTGAGGCTATCTATATCTTCATTTATGCAAGACTCAGGGCAGAAACATAAAGAGGTCTAGGATGCCCATGTGTCTCCTCCCAGCTCCCAAATCATCAGCTCCTGCTACTTAAAGGATGAAATTAGATTTATGAGTCACCTTCATTTAAAATATTTGTTAAGGACAAAGGAAAGCTGTATTATTCTTCCCATTTTCTTCTCAAATTTGTTTTAGCAGAGAAGATTCCAAACTACTGTCAATATATGTCCTCTCTTCCCCAGCCAGTTTTCTAAGAAAACAGACAAATTGA
Source organism: Cnephaeus nilssonii (assembly GCF_951640355.1). Classification (NCBI taxonomy): domain Eukaryota; kingdom Metazoa; phylum Chordata; class Mammalia; order Chiroptera; family Vespertilionidae; genus Cnephaeus; species Cnephaeus nilssonii. The sequence goes on along the minus strand of NC_137074.1, from coordinate 99,409,625 downwards.
GGACAAGTTGTGTACTATATTTCTGCTCTAAATTTCATTATTTGCTGTGGACAGTAAAGCTCCAAGAAAAGCTATTAAAAGGAACTTCCTTGCTATTACCCAGTATTTTTTATTTTTTTAAATTTTATTTTATTGTTTAAAGTATTATAAAATATAGCACATATGTCTCCTTTTTTTCCCCATTGGCCTTCCCCCAGCCTACCCCCCGGCACATGCCCTCACTCCTCCCCCCTCCCCTGGGGTCTTGCATCTATTGGTTATGCTTATATACATGCATACAAGTCCTTTGGTTGATCTCTTATCTCCCCCACTGCCCCCAACCCTCCCCAGCCTTCCAGCTGTAGTTTGACAGTCTGTTTGATGCTTCTCTGCCTCTGCATCTATCTTTTTGTATATCAGGTTATAATGTTCTTTATTACCCATAAATAAGTGAGATCATGTGGTATTTTTCTTTCACTGACTGGCTTAATTCACTTAGCATAATGCTCTCCAGTTCCATCCATGATGCTGCAAATGGTAAGAACTCCTTCTTTTTTATAGCAGTGTAGTATTCCATTGTGTAGATGTGCCATAGTTTTCTAATCCACTCATCTGCTGATGGGCATTTAGGCTGTTTCCAAATCTTAGCTATGGTGAATTGTGCTACTATGAACATAGGGGTGCATATATCCTTTCTGATTGGTGTTTCTGTTTTCTTGGTATATATTCCTAGAAGTGATATTACTGGGTCAAATGGCAGTTTCATTTTTAATTTTTTGAGGAAACGCCATACTGTTTTCCACAATGGCTGCATCAGTCTGCATTCCCACCAGCAGTGCAAGAGGGTTCCTTTTTCTTTGCATCCTCTCCAGCACTTGTCTTTTGATGATTTGTTGATGATAGCCATTCTGACAGGTGTGAGGTGGGACCTCATTGTTGTTTTGATTTGCATCTCTCGGATGATTAGTGACTTTGAGCATGTTTTCATATGTCCCTTGGCTTTCTGAATGTCCTGTTTCGAAAAGTGTCTATTTAGGTCCTTTGCCCATTTTTTGATTGGGTTGTTTATCTTCCTTTTGTTAAGTTGTATGAGTTCTCTGGAAATTTTGGAGATTAAACCTTTATCTGAAATATCATTGGCAAGTATGTTTTCCCATGCAGTGGGCTTTCTTGTTGTTTTGTTGATGGCTTCTTTTGCTGTGCAGAAGCTTTTTATTTTGATGTAGTCCCATTTGTTTATTTTCTCCTTCCCAGTATTTTTTAAACATTTATGGGGACTATTACAGAGTTAATGTAACAGAACTTAGCAGAAAAATGGGTGTTCTAAGTAATAGTTTAGATATAGCATATGCAAAATTTGATGTAATAAGATGAGTGAATTTTTAAAAATGTATTACTAATAGATCCATTTTGTTATTGCTTAGGAGAGGTAGTTAGAAAATTAAGAAAGCATAGAAAAACTATAATTTAGAGAAAGGAATGCTAGTGGATATGTTAGCAGAAGGAACTAATGGAGAAACACTATAAATCCACCCCTTTGCTCTCTCCCTGTTTAGTTTTAGGCTGGTACAAATAGAAGTAAATTTATTTCATGGTTTTGTCATTACGAATGTACAACTTAGCAATAGCTATAGCAGGCACTCAATATGTACAAGAGATTAGATGCAGGTTTAACATTGTTATTTCATTTATTTGCATGCATTCCAGTGAGGAATTTCCACTTAGGCTCTTGTTTTCAACATGAGTTTTTAATTGAATTCCAGAGTTCATTTAAAAATAAGGATATGAGTGGACAGAAATATCTTTGTAAGAAAAATAGTTTGTATACATGGGTCTGAGAGCAGTTTAATGTCAATGTAACCCCATTACAAACTTTAATTTCCTACTTTTAAAAACAGGGAATAGCCTTACAGTGTGGTTGTAAAGGTCATAAAAGTTAATGCCAGGAAATATATTCTGCACACACAGAGCATGCTCCATAAACCTTGTTATTGTTGACATTTTGGGTTTACAAGTCTATTGCTTGCTGGCAATTCAGATCTGCCTTTGAGTTTGTTTCTCTGGTGTAGGAGGCAATGTTTATAGGGCTTTAGAGCACATGTTTACAATCTGAAAACCCTACCATCCACCCTATGCTGCTCACTCTCAGTGGCCTTTCCTCAACAATTTCTAAAATGGACTGTGACCTGCCCAGTTGGCATGGCTCAGTGGTTGAGCATTGATCCAGGAACCAGGAGATCACAGTTTGACTCCCAGTAAGAGCACATGCCAGAGTTGCAGGCTCGATCCCCAGTGAGGGGCATTCAGGAGGCAGCCGATCAACGCTTCTCTCTCATCATTGATGTTTCTGTCTTTTTCTCCCTCTCTTTCCTCTCTGAAATCAATAAAAAAATATATTAAAAATAAATAAATAAAATGGGTATGACTTTTTATGGATATATAAGGAAAGGTTAGTGTTGTTGGAAACTGCCACATAAATAATGGGATTTTCTGCAATGCCTTCTTCCTCAATGAAATTTATGAGACCACTCCCTGAATTATTAGCTTTTTGTGTTGCACATAAAAATGTGTTGTCCTAATGATATTGAAATGTAATTTTTAGTTTCCTGTGAGAATTTTTTATATCTACCATAAATTATTGTGAATATTACATTTCAGTTTGGGGGTGTTCAAATTCATTAGTGTTTTCCTTGAAATGTGATCATATGGGATCAGTGAGGGAAGAGGAAATATGCATCATTAAAGATTATATTCTATACTAACATATAAAGCAACAAAATTATAAGCTTCATGAGGGCAAGGATTCTTATTTGCTTAATGAACAATGACTGCACATATTAGTCACCTCAATATTCATCATTTGAATGGATATTGGCTGTCAAGTCTTCTAGTTAACACCAATGACTCTCACTAGGATTGGCCTGATTTGTTGGGGTGAAAATTGGACAATATGCATTGAGTTTTTCTCAGAATATCGGTTTTGCTTCTTTTTTTCTTTATAGTTATAACTTTGGGCATATTGATAGATATCATGGCCTTGATGAAATTTTAAGCCACAAAATGAAAAATATTAAACAGCTTGCAGTTTATTTAATAACACTACGGAAGTTTTCAGTTTTCATTTTACTACTAAATAATTTACTTTTTTATAGAACTAATTATTTCAATAGGTGTTCAAGATCTGTTTATAAATATAATGCCTATTTTACACTAATTTGAAAGAAAATGAGAGCATTTATTTTATTCTATTTCTTATTTTTATTACAGTTCAAATATATTTCAGTATTATTTTGTATTGGTTTTAGGTTTACAGCATGTACTTTACAAAGTGTCTGTCCCTCTCAATATTTCTAGTACCCACCTGACACCATACATATAGTTATCACAATAGTATTGACTATATTTCCTATGCTGTACTTAACATCCCCATGACTATTTTGTAACTACAGATTTGTACTTAATCCCTTTACCTCTTTCACCCAGTACTGGGTGAAATGAGTGCATTTTTACTAAAATATTTTTAAATGAAGCATATTTAAGTTAGAATTACAAATAATAATTAACATACATATAATTTTTAAAATTTAACTTCTTTGTTTCTATTTTTGAAATTATTACCCTAATAACCTTACCAGTTTATAAGATGCATGTTCAGAAGAAAAGAAAATCCTTGCTGTAATAATTTTCTCCCTAATTTATATTTTAATATTTTAATGAATTATACAAAGATAATTTTGTATGAATGTTTATGCTAAGCTCTTCACATAATTTCCTGCATATACTCTTTTTAAAATTAATTTATTTTTTATTAAAATAATAATAGTTTTAGGTGTACAACATAGTGACTCAACATTTATATGCCTACCCGGCCAGCATAGCTTAGTGGTTGAGCGTTGACCTCTGAACCTGGAGGTCACGGTTCGATTGCTAGTCAGGGCACATGTCCAGGTTGTGTTGTGCTCCATCCCCAGTGTGGGGCGTGCAGGAGGCAGTAGATTAATGATTATCTCTCTCATCATTGATGTTTCTATGTCTTTCTCTCTCTCCCTTCCTCTCTGACATCAATAAAAATATATTTTAAAAAAAACCCCAACATTTATATGCCTTACAAAATGATCACCACAATGTTTTGTACCCATCTGTCTCCACACATAGTTATTATGATATTGACTCTGTTGTCTATGCTGTGCACTACATCCCCGTGACTTACTTTATAACTGGAAATTTGTACTTCTTAATCCACTTCCCCTATTCTGCCCCTCCCCTGCCTCCTTTCCCTCCCTCTGGCAGTCATCAATTTGCTCTCTGCTTCTGAGTTAGTTTCTGTTTTGTTTTGCATATACTTTTAAGTAGAAAGTTTTCCTACTTGAGTGTCCACCTTAAAGACCATGCCATTGAGTGTTTTTGTTTTATGATTATAAGCTACTAAGTTATTAGAGGTAAAGCCTCTGACTTTTAAGAAAATACAAATTTGATGTCTATTATCTAATTAAACTCTTCCCTAATACAATTAGTATTTCTGTCAATATCACTGTCAATATTGTTAACAATGGAGTTTTTAGTTTTTATGCAATTTCTTACTTTCTTCGATATCATTAGAGGAAAGCTATGTAACATCATATGCAAAATAGAAACATCATCAGAAAGTGTATCCACAGCCCTGGCCAGTGTTCATGGTTAGAGAGTCAGCATGCACACCAAAGGGTCTCAGGTTCAATTCCTGGTCAAAGGCACAAACCTCAATTGCAGGTTCTCTCCTTGTACCCAGTTGGGGCGTGTGCAAGAGGCAGCCAGTCCATGTGTCTCTCTCACATCAATGTTTCTCTCTCACCCCTCTCCTTCCCTTCTACTCTCTTTGCAAAAGCAATGGGAAAAACATCCTCAGGTGAGGATTAACAAAACAAAAAAAGAAAGTGTATCTATATTAGTGCAATTTGATGATGCTGATTATTTTATTATGTGTTCCAGAAAGTATATTTGAAAAAAGATTGGTAAAAGGGATTTTTGTCCCATCTTTGGAGAACAACTTGAAATAATTCATTTGATCTTTGCCCACCTCCCTGCCCTCCCTTATCCATCCTGGATTGGTAGCTAAACTTTCATGCTGAATTTAATATTCTGTCTCTCTTTCTCATTAAATTGCTATATACAACCTTGTTCAGTTTATGTACCACACAAAGGGAATTTCAGCTTAATTTTTTAATCACTTGTTTAAGTCACAGATTTGTCTACCTTCACATCTGTAATCATTGAGGAGAGTATTTCTTATTAAGAATACAATAATTTTACTTTATATAAAATTTTCAAGACAAAAAGAATAAAAATTGTCACATTAATGACTTTCATGTGTCATCCTGGTAGAGTGCAACTGAGATAGAAAAGTGACACCATATTTCTGAACATAAACCCTGTTTAATTTAGAAATTAGACTGTAAACCAATTTTAGTACCGTATTGCTACAAATCCTATATTTCTAATGTGGTTCTTATGTGATGTAATTTGCTCCCTGTCCAAGCCCAGGATCTCATTCACACATTCAGTAATCACAACATACAGTCCAAAACATAGAAAAAGTTATTAGCTTGTCATCAGGAGGTTAAGGTTGTCTTTCTCAGTTTGGCTTATTTCACTTAGCATAATATTTTCCAGGTCCATCCACGATCTCACATATTTGTGGAATCGAATGAGCAAAACGAATTGACCAACAAAATAGACCCGAAGCAGGGAGGCATGGAACAGACTGACATACCTCGCTGTGAGGTTGCAGGGAGGTGACTTGACTGGCCCAGCCCCAGTTCCTGGGAGTGTCCCAGTGCCATCTGCTCTTTGTCTGAAAGGTTCTCTGCTCTCGATAATTTTCATTTGAGGTCTGTAGGCAAATGAGGTGCAAGTGTGGGAGCCTTTTGAAACGAAAAAATAGAAACTGATGAATTAATTTTTAAAATCAAGGATTAGTTAACAATATCTAGCATGGTCCCTTCCAGCAGGCTGGAGGGAGTCTTATGCAGATGTCTTTTTTAAGACTGTATCTCCAGGTTGTAGGCGATGGTGGTAGCTGTCTGTCTCCCAGGAGCTTGCTGTGGGAAGAGTGCTGTATGAGCTTGCATTGATTTCCAGAGCCTGTGTAAGTTCCTATAAGGTCTCCTTAATAAGTCAGGTTTACACATTTCCTGATCTAGTCTCATAGGTCTTTGGTAATGATTTTACAAAAGAAATACGTTTCAGGTTAAACAATACAAAGGGAAGGGCTTCAGGCCAAGGCAGATTAAAAGACTCAACAAGTTTCACCAATTAAACTTTCCAGTTTGTTCTATGAAACCAGATAACTAGGGATGATAAGCACAGTGGAAATGCTGCAATATCAGCCACGTTTTGCACCCCTGGTGCAGAATTTTAGACCAACACTCTTTAAAGCATACGTTTTCAACATTAAGTCAGACCTGATACTTGCATATGGGGAGCTTACACTTTAGTAGAAGAGATGGATAATAAAGCCCCCAAACAAAACTATAAATACAAGCAGAATATATGCTCATGAAGGAAAATGTTGCACTCTGAGAAAATAAAAATTCTAAAGGAGTGAAGGATGATTAGGAGTTTGCTAGATGGTTTGTCAGGGACTGAGGAGCACTGAGAAGGGAAAGAGGGCAGCTTTGGGAGTCGGCTGTATCTAAGGCGCTGAAAGAAAATATACTAGTGTTTTGTTCCATCTATTTTACTGACATTGTAACCAGTGTAGGCCTCACATGGAAGGGGAAAAAACAACACATTTTTAAATAAGGGGGATAAGACATGATCGACAGAAAGGATATAACCAAGCCTCGGTTCTAGGTCCAGGTTTAATTATGGGTAATTCATAAATTCTCTATAAATCTTTGTTTCTTTGCATGCGCAATAATTGAGTTGAAATTGCCACTGAAATGTTTGATCTGTAAATATGCTATATTTCTGTGAGCTTCCTTCTGATGTGGGCATTTTGGACTGGACTGCACGGTGTTCCCTGGGCAGGATGGCTTTTCCCAGGCTCTTTCTCCGTTGGAGTCAAAGAATGAAACCACGGATGGAAGATGGTAGAGCAAAGGTGGAAACTGATTGAGGAACAAGCACAGACTCCCGTGTGGGGAAAGGGAAAGAGTCCCACTGAGTCCCTTTTTCCTATGGTTTATAAAGGCTGCAGTTCTGTGTGCCTTGATATCCGCTCTGATTGGTCACTATTCCCTTCTGATTTGGTCACTATACTAACTCCTGAGCTCCAAGGTTGAACCTCACATGGGGCTCTCCTCCCCTCCTTCCCTATTGTTTCCATATTTTCTCTGGGCTTTCTTCCTCCTTCCCTTTATTCTGTAAATGTGTACCTTTTGCTACACCCAGCTTTCCTATCTTATGGAAATGTAACTTCTGCTGTTCCCTGCTCCCTGGTCTTATGGAAATGTACCCTTTTGCAACTCGGTAGTCCTGTGTTTTTTCCATGGACCCCTTAATTTTTAAAATTTCCTAAATCTGCCCATTTCACCCCCCAAAATTCCAATGTTACCCCCAAAACTCCTTTCACTTCCAGATATTTTTCTCTTTGATCTCTATAGTGTAGATTTTCCCCACTCCCATAACTCTGTGGCAATTGTCTTCCAAATGTGAAAATAACTCAACCAGAGAGAAAAACCACAGTCCTCCCACTTTAAATAACACATTTTGCCTGGAAACTGATATAAAAGAAGACATATCTTCACAAAGAACAACAGAGAAAGTGAGCATATTTTTTGTATTATTGTTGAATCTCCTGATCATTTTGATGATGGTTCACAAAAATATCACCATTTTGTTGCACTTTACGAAAATTTATTATACATGTAAGATCAAGGTTTATATTTTTGTTTCCACTTTTTATATATTTCCATTATTAAATCATATTCCTAAATATTTTCATTATAAGTATATTTGTATTCCAAGTAGGGATTATATGAAGACATACTTCTATTCAATTATTAACTTATTTTTCATCTACACTTACCTGGTCAGCATTCCTTACTTTTTGCTCATCTTAAGCAATTGAAAATTTTATCCAAGTTTTAGTCCAGTTATAAATATACTAGAGGCCCGGTGCATGAAATTTGTGCATGGAGGGGGTGGGTGTCCCTCAGCCCAGCCTGCACCCTCTCCAATCTGGGACCCCTCGAGGGATGTCCAACTGCCCGTTTAGGCCCGACACCCCTCTCACAATCCAGGACTGCTGGCTCTCAACCACTCACCTGCCTGCCTGCCTGATTGCCCCTAACTGCTTCTGCCTGCCAGCCTTATCACCCCCTAATCACTCCCCTGCCAGCCTGATCAACAACTAACTGCTCCCCTGCCAGCCCAATTGCCCCTAACTGCCCTCTTCTGCCGGCCTGGTCACCCCTAACTGTATTCCCTTGCAGGCCTGGTTGCCCCCAACTGTCCTCCCCTGCTGACCCAGTCACCCCTAACTTCCCTCCCTTGCCAGCCTGGTCGCCCCTAACTGCTCTCCCCTGCCAGCCCGATTGCCCCAAACTGCCCTCCCCTCCTGGCCTAGGTTCCCCCAACTGTCCTCCCATGCAGGCCTGGTTACCCTTAACTGCCCTCCCCTGTAGGCCTGCCCCCCCAACTGCCCTCCCCTGCAGGCCTGATTCCCCCAACTACCCTCCCATGCAGGCCTAGGTCCCCCCAACTGTCCTCCCCTGAAGGCCTGGTTACCCCTAACTGTCCTCCCCTATTGGCCTGATCACCCCCAACTGCCCTCCCTTGCAGGCCTGGTCCCTCCCAACTGCCCTTCCCTGCTGGCCTGATCACCCACAACTGCCCTCCCCTGCTGGTCATCTTGTGTCCACCTGGGGGCAGCCATCTTTGACCACATGGCCCAGCCATATTGTGTTGAAGTGATGGTCAATTTGAATATCACTCTTTTATTAGATAGGATACTTTTACATTCTAAAGTCCAAACTGTTAAAATCATGTTTTTACCACATAGACATATTTTTATTCCCCAACTCATACCTTTCAAACTGTTTCTTCTTCATGCTTCTGAAAAATGAACAAAGAATCAAGAAATTAAATAAGTATATTAAATATCTTATTCTCTGGAGTTAAATGGTACTTTGAAGGAGACTCTAATGCTCTACCTTTTGTCATAGAAATAATAAAATGAGTCTATCTTGAAATATTGTAGGATAATAATGTTAATAATTATGTCCTCATATTTTGTTGCTCTTTAAAGTTCAGAATCTTAATTATTTTTTCATGAGCTCACAAATCTGTCCATCTTAACTTTGCTATTATAGAGGCAGGAGTTTAATTAGTCACCTTAAGAATCAGTCACCCATTCATTCTATGACTGGGCAGTTAAGTAAACCTATTAAGATAGAGAGACTATGGCTGAAATTGACTGGGTAAAATCATAAGATGTTATTTTAAGAAGGCTAAATAGCTTCTCATTAGCACTTTACCTAAAGAATTGTTTTTGGAAAAATGTGTCGCATGCAAAAAAATGAATGCATAATTTACTAATTCGTGCATGATCAAATTAGTTGCAGTATCAATCAAAATAATGATAGATAAAAAGTTGTAAAATAAATGTTTGTGGGCAGCATTTTTCTTTTAATTTAATGCTAGCTTATGTTATTGGACTTCCATTCAGCCTTTATAGTGTTTCCAACATGTATTTATCTGCAGTTGAAAGGCAGTGGCTGCAAAATTGATGGGATATAGTTTGTGTAACTGACATGTCTGGATTTGAACCATGCCTCAACCACTACCAAATATGAAATAAATTAAATTAAGTCTTAAAGTATTGTGTTTTTTCAATATAAAAATAGACATAGAAACATCAGTGTATACTGTACTGCCTATATGACATAATTTATTTAAAATGTAAAGCACAGTATCTGTCACATAACAAATGATAAAAACAGCTTTATTAGAAAATAGTTTTCTACTTCACACTTTCTGTTGATGAAAAATAAATAAATCAACATTTTCCTTCCTAGTAACTTTTACCTCCTTATCTTCTTGAGTTTCGGGAGTTAGATATTATCAGGCATACAGTTCATTTGACTGACCACATATCTCTGCAGATGATTTTAATCCACATATTATTCACTATCATTGAGTTTTACTTCTATGGTGTGTGTGTGTGTGTGTGTGTGTGTGTGTGTGTGTGTTCATCTGCTGTATTGTTTGTCTGCTGAGTAGGTGGAAAAAAGGGAGAAAAATTATAACTACAATTTCACTTCAAAATAATGTCCTAACTTTTCTTCAAAGGAATGCAACAATATTATTTAAACTTGGAACATATTAAACTTTCCTTTTTCCCCTCTTTTCTGTATAGATCTCAAAATGAAATGACTGTCAGCAGGATGAGGCACATGCCAATACACACTGCCAGCTTGAGAGAGTTCTTAAACCAGACTTTTTTTAGAATTGTCTATATGCCAATCTAGAGAAAAATCTCAGCTACTTGCCGAGCTTTCCTTTGTATCTAAGTGAATTCTGTTCAGATATTTTGACTTGACTACTAGAAGTCTGAAAGTCAATTTTTAAAATAACCTAAGCTAAGTGACCTTTCTTTTCAAATAATTCTAGGTGTCTTTTGGATAATAATATGTATATACCAGTCCAAAAAAGGATACTACAGCAACTACAATAATAAAACTAATACTTAGAATTTCAAATGAATACATGACACTCAGATTTGTCAGATATTGTGCTTCTTACTACGTAAGTTGCATACATATTCATCATAATAATTTGTTCTAAAGGCAAAAAAGTGCCCAAGTAGAAATAATATAGTTAAAAGTGTAGGGAGTAGTCTTGCATTTTCCATTATCTTAGTTACCATGCATTAAAGAGCAAGGATATTTTTAGGTTCTCTAAATAAATTATTAGAGATAATGCAAGCAGTATGACAGATTTTTAAAAATCACTTTAAAATGTCAATTTCTAAGAGAGATTGGAGGTGCGTATTAATGAAAACAATATTTAAGATCCCATAATTACCTTGAAGTAATCTTGACTTGAAGTATCTCCAGCACCCAGAAGTGTTTCTGGCATGCATTAAGTCCTCAGTTAGAACGTGTTAAACAATTTAACTTTTTTTTTTTAACTCAAGAGATAGCCAGAATCTTGAACAAATAACTTCAAATATAAACCTCATGTGATATTTTCATATATGCAAGAAATACACAGTAGTGTTGTTTTTTAAATGGTGACCAGTGCAATACATGCATGATCAGAAAAGCAATCAATTAGGACAATAAATACTGGAATCAATATTCATTGCTCTGTTTTTATTTCATATGTTGAAATAGTAACATATTTAAACCAAACTCTGATAATTTGACTGTCAACACTGAAGATTTCATTATTGTACTCAGTGGCTTCATAGATTATTCTCTTTCTCTTTTTTATCTTCCTGCTTTAATCAACAAAACAAAAGCCATTCTTTGTTTTCTCTCCCTATTCTCAATATTAGAAGTTGATAATAATATGTTAATCATAATATCAACCAGAATTTTCTAATGCATTTAATGTCTCCACTATTCATGAATTGTGCTATTATTTTCCCTATATTATTTTATATATTTTTGCAATAAACTTTGAAATTGTGTCTATTACCAGCATTTTACAACTGAAGTTAATTATGTGAGGAACAAACAGTGAGTAAATGGAGGGATCTAAATCCATCTTAATTCTATCTCACTTTGGGGGTTTTTTTCATGTGTTTGGGACCTAGTTTGTCTGTCCTGTCTTTTCTTCACTTTCTTACCACCTATTAAAGCACTTCCATCAGATTTCCTTTCCTAGAGTCTTCCATCCTTGAAGCATGCCACAGAAACTGCCCTCCCTAGGCCTTCAGTAACATTCGTATTGTTGAAGGATGGCACTCGTCATTCTATGTTTTACATGCACTTCTGCAGCTCTGGACTACTTTGACTGCACCCCTCATCTAGAAATACTCTTTTGTTCATCTCCTGAATGCCCACAGTCCCTTAGCATTTATTTTCCATGGCTGACCATGCTTTCTCAGCCCCTTTCCCAGGCTGATCTTCTTATCTCTTACTCTTCCTATTCCCTACACCTACTGCTGAGTCTTCATTAGGGCTTAATTTATGCACTCTGCCTAAAATACCTTTATTCCCATGACTTTAACCACCAGATAGTCAAGAAAAATTGTCAAATTCCATAAATCTGTGCCAAGCATCTCCTCTCAGACAGATATTTACCACCACTTCTTCACAGGGACTGTTCTCTGTCTTCTGCCCCATTTTCTATGAAGTAGCTCCTCGTTCAAGGATAAGTGCAGATGCCCCTTTCTCAGGCAGCCCTTGGAGGCCGCCTAGGTTTGGTTAAATGGCCTTGTTATTTATTCTCCAAGTGGCCTGTATTTTCTTTCTAACTCAAAACTCTACTTTTAAAAGGCATATCAATCAAAAAGGTGGTTGGCAAGAATAAGAACAAAGTCTATCTTGCTACATAAGCCATTCTTGATGCATATGGATATTCTGGACACATAATAAATGCTAAGAAGCATTTGTTAGGTTCAATAAAAACCTGCAGCTCATGTTTTTTTTAAGTTTATTTGAGTATACCCAGCATTTTTATGACAAAGTTTTACTTCCCTACATTTTTTATGATGTAGAAGACATGCCAACAGAGTGTCAAATCTAGCTGAAATGAAGCATTCCAAAAATTATATGTGGTTTATTTGAATCATTTCTGGGGGAAGGAAAGACAATTTTCTAGATGATGTTTCTTCTAAATTGTGTCTTAAAGCTGTTTGTAAGTATAAAATTGAGTTTATATTACATTAGAAAGTACTATATTATCTTTATTAAATTCCCTGTGCAATCTAATCAAATAAGTAAATGCATTATTTATTTCCAAGGTTAAAGCACACATTCTATTCATCGGGAATGCCAATTCTAGAGGAAAACATGTCTAATAATATAGGAAATGTAAGGTCAATTTTACTTTTCATTATTCTTTTAGCATTTAAAGACCTAAAGCCTGTCTCATATCTTGTTGCATGTTTTCATCAAATATGCCTTTTAGCGATTATAGCTATTCTTATGGATATGAAATTAACCTTAATATATAATTTATTTTTGAATACTCTACCATAGTGAAAATCTTTGACTGAAACATTTTTAAATTCATTGAATTTCATTCCACAAGCAACTTTGACAATAAATTGAAAACTTTTATTGAAGGACATTTAAGATGTCTGCTTGAGCTGAAAAAAATTTACTCTTTCAGTCCAGTCAAAGAATCCTTATATTTCTAATGCTTAGCACATGAAAAATTAGATGTGGTTTTGACCACTAGATAATTCAGTATAATATACATACTTAGATTTTGGGGTTTAGAGGGGAAAAAAAAAACTTGTAAGAACTTTCTGGTGAGATCATTTATTGGATCATAAGCCTAAATTAAAAAAAAATTATGTTGTACATCAAAATATAATAATAAGCTCTCATCTCAGTCAGAGACTTTTGAATACCATCTTAAAAAGTCAACATAGTTCTTTTTATAATATTTGAGTGAGAAAAAGCTACCACAAACTTGGAGCAAATGAAGAGCTGGTGGTAAACCTTCCAGGGGTGGATAACCTGTTTCCTGCCAAGGGCCATTTGGATATTTATAACATCATACGTGGGCCATACAAAATTATCAACTTAAAAATTAGACTGCTTTAATTGGCCAAACATTTAATTGACTCCCCCTAACGCCTTGGCAGGGCCAGACCAAATGATTTCTAGGGCCTTATATGGCCAGTGGGCCAGACCATCCCCACCGCTGCCTTAGACAAACAATTAATCTCTCTTTTTCTCATTTTCTTCATTTTTAAAGAATGAATAGTTGAACTCATCCTACTTTATCAAATTTTTGTGAGAAAATTGCATAACTTTATAAATGTTATGGCAGCATATAGTTACTTAACAAGCTAGGTTAATGAAAAGTTAGTTCTTTGTTTTGAAATAAAAATTTGAATTAATTTCATAAATCTACCTTGTCCAACTTTGGAAAATTTCAGGCACTTTGAATAAATCATGGAGAAATACAGCATGTATGCACTGATATGCTAATATTTTCTTGTAAAGTTTTAGAGATTATTACCTTTAATAGAAGATGCAATCACAAAGAGATTGATACATATAAGAATAGAAATCCTTCAGTCTGCTACTAATTAGAAAAAATATAATTGAAAAGTGACACTTGTTCAATGTACAAAATAGAAGATAGCATCCTGAAATAAACATTTCTGTTATTTTTCTATTGCTTATGTTTTGATAGCAAGGCTTATTGCAGTGCAAATTAAGGAAAATACGTTTTGTTCATATAAAAATGATATTTCTGGCACAATTTTATGTGATTTAGTTCCCTCATAGAAATGGAAAATGGTGCTAAGTCAGCTATGTGTTCTTTTTCCCCAGTACCCTGTGGGACCAATACAAGCTTATTGAATAAATGCTTATCAAAAGGCTATTTTGAGTAAGATGTCTTAGAAAAAAATGATTCAGACACATTTAGGCATTTGTAGGATAGTTATAAAATATGCATAGAAATGATCAATAAAAAGCAAATGTGCTAAGTGCAGTACCACACAAGTGGTGTACCAGATTGTTATAGGAGTCCCACAATTAAAAAGTATTCTGGCCGAAACCGGTTTGGCTCAGTGGATAGAGCGTCGGTCTGCGGACTGAAAGGTCCCAGGTTCGATTCCGGTCAAGGGCATGTACATTGGTTGCGGGCACATCCCCGGTAGGGGGTGTGCAAGAGGCAGCTGGTCGATGTTTCTCTCTCATCGATGTTTCTGGCTCTCTGTCCCTCTCCTTTCCTCTCTGTAAAAAATCAATAAAATATATTTTTTAAAAAAAAAGTATTCTGGGCTGAGTATGACTTTGGCCTTTGATGATAACTATGTTTCAGTGAAGGAAACAATAGTGAGTAGTGGTGGGGCAGGAACATTGGACATCATGTTGAGCGAAAAGTAAAGTAAACAAACAAGCAAATGCCTGAAAATGAAAGGCCTCTTGAGAGGAAAACAAATATTTGTACTACCAGTTTGATTTACTACTCTCTTATAAGAAAATTCTACAGAAATGAAACCCCATGTAATTATGTTAGGGGTTACCTGGAGAGAAACTTGCATTATAGAAATACTCAGGGTCCTTCAATTAAATTTTGTAGACCAGTGGTATTCAAAGTGTGGTCCCTAGACCAATAGCATCAGTGTCACATTGAGACAAAAATTCTTGGATGCTTCTGCAAACCTACAGAATCAAACACTCAGGAAATGGATCTTAGCAACCTCTTCTAGCAAGTCCTCCAGGTAACTTCATTGCACTTGGGGTGGAGAAACACTGATGTGGACAAACAACGCAAGTCTCTCTAAGTCTGTCTGGCACTAGCTGTGATAGACCATAAGTGTGACTCCTGCAGTGCTAACATTGTTCATTCTATCTACAATCTAATGACAGATAAAAGAAAGATAAATGAGAGGATATGACTTTGTATATAAAACAAGTTCCATAGGATAATCTAATGTCAAGTCTTCTGACTAAAGACACAACTCAATATTTAAAAAAATGTATTCTGCATTCCCACCAATAGTGCATAAGGTTTTCCTTTTCTTCACATCCCCAGCAGAATTTGTTACTTAATTATTTATTGACTAGAGGCCCAGTGCATGAAATTCGTGCATGGGGGCGGGTGTCCCTCAGCCCGGCCTGCACCCTCTCCAATCTGGGACCCCTTGAAGGATGTCCTACTGCCGGTTTACAGGGATTGGGCCTAAACCGGCTGTTGGACATCCCTCTCACAATCTGGGACTGCTGGCTCCTAACTGCTCACCTGCCTGTCTGCCTACCTGATTGCCCCTAACCACTCTGCCTGCAGGCCTGCTTGCACCTAACCGCCTCCCCTGCCGGCCTGCTTGCTCCTACCTTCGCTCCCCACTAGCCTGCTTGCCCCCAACATCCCCCCTGCTGGCCTGATCACTCCAAACTGCCCCCCCACCCGCTGTCCTGATCACCTCCAACTGACCCCCATTGACAGCCTGCTTGCCCCCAACTGGCCCCCCCTGCTGGTCTGCTTACCCCCAACGGCCCCGCCCCCACCAGCCTGATCACCCACAACTGCCATCCCATCCTGGCCTGATCACCCACAACTGCCCTCCCCTCTTGGCCTCTAACCGCCTCTACCTCAGCCCCACCACCATAGGTTTGTCCAGAAGAATGTCCGGAAGGTCTCCTGGAAGGTCTCCCAGTCAAATTAGCATATTACCATTTTATTAGTATAGATAGAGGCCAGGTGCATGGGTGGGAGCCGGCTGGTTTGCCCTGAAGGGTGTCCCAGATCAGGGTGGGGGTTCCCTTGGGGCGTGGGACAGCCTGGGTGAGGGGCCTGTGGTTGTTTGCAGGCCAGCCACGCCCCCATGGGGTGAGGGGCTGAGGGCTGTTTTCAAGCTGGCCACAGCCCCTTCAAGGTTGGGCTTCCTATTGGGGTGCCTGGCCAGCCTGGGTGAGGGTCTGATAGCTGTTTGCAGGCTGGCCAACCCTCACCCCATGGGGGTGTGGCCAGCCTGGGTGAGTGGCTGAGGGCTGTTTTCAGTCTGGCCACAGCCCCTTCAGGGTGGGGGTTCCCACTGGGGTTCCTGGCCAGCCTGGGTGAGGGGCTGATGGCTGTTTGCAGGCTAGCCATAGCCCCCCAGCAGGGACCCTCACCCCATGGGAGTGTGGCCAGCCTGGGTGAGGGGCTGAGGGCTGTTTTCAGGCTGGCCACGCCCCCCAGCGATCCAGGCTCCCAGCCCCTCTGTTTTTTCAGCACCTCCTTGAGCAGAGGCCAGGGCTGGCTGGAAGCAGGTATCTGGGATTTATTTATCTTCTATAATTGAAACTTTGTAGCCTTGAGCAGAGGCCATGGCAGGCCAGGGGCAACCCAAGCCTCCTGCTCATTCCAGCTCTGTGGCCACTGTCATCTTTGTTGGGTTAATTTGCATACTTGCTCTGATTGGCTGGTGGGCATAGCGGAGTGATGGTCAATTTGCATATTTCTCTTTTATTAGTGTAGATGATAAACATTCTGGCAGGTATGAGGTGATACCTCATTGTAGTTTTAATTTGCATCTCCCTGATAATTAGTGACTTTAAGCATTTTTTTCAAGTCTATTGGCCATCTGTTTGTCCTCTTTGGAGAAATGTCTATTCAGGTCCTTTGCCCATTTTTTAATTGGATTATTTGTCTTCCTGGCATTCAGTTTTATACGTTGTTTATATATTTTAGAAATTAATTTCTTATTGGATATATCATTGGCAAATACATTTCCTCATACAGTGGGTTTGTTTTGTTTGTTTGTTTGTTTTTGCTTTTTAGCTTGATATGGTCTATTTGTTTAACTTTTCCTGAGTTTCCCTTGCCCTTGGAGACAGAATCCTGAAATAGCAATCAGAAAGAGTATATGCTTATAGCAGCATTATTTACAATAGCCAAGATTTGGAAAAAGCCCTATTGCTCATCAGCAGATGAGGGGATAAAAAAGCTGTGGTACATTTATGCAATGAAATATTATGTGGCTATTAAAAAGAAGGAACTCTTCAACAGTGTGGATGGACATGGAGAATATTATGTTAAGCAAAATAAGCCATTCAGAGAAAGACAAATACCACAGATATCACTAATATGTGGAATCTAATGAACAAAATAAACTGACAAACAAAATAGATCCAGAGACATGAGAGCATGGAACAGACTGACAGATCTCAGAGGGAAGGGGGCCTGAAGAAGGAGGTGGGAAGAGATTAACCAAAGAACATATATACACATACTAGAGGCCCAGCATTTGAAATCACATGGCCCTGCCCACCCACACATGCCTCGCGCACCCACCTGCCACCCCACCTTGACACCCTAACCTCTCCACCCAGAGCTCAAGCTCACCTGGCCCTGTTCTCAACCCCTCTGGCCTTCTCTGGCTGCTTCAAGCCCCTCCCTCGGTCCCACGAGTTGCCTCAGGGTGGTCCAGCCTCCTCCTCACTTCTGCCCCATCTCCAGAGCAACATGGTGGCCCCGCCCCACTGCTCACGCAGCCTCCTGCAGCATGAGGCCATCACAACCATTAGCATATTAGCTCTTTATTATATAGGATATGTATAGTCTATTTACACAGACAGTAGTTCAGTGAGGCCTATGGTAGGGTAGGGGCCAGGTGGAGGGAGGCAAAGGAGAGAAAATTAGGGACATCTGTGATCCTGTCAATAAAAAAAAAAAATTAAAAACAACAACAACAAAAGGTATTTTATTGCTTTAGAAAACCCCCATTCTGTGCCAGGCACTATTCCAAGTACTTTACATGTACTATATCATTGAACACACCTATATTTTCAAAAATTAAGAAAAATTATCTTAAATTCAATTATCATATGTATATATGTATATATAGAGAAATATAAAAATTGTAAAACCAAAAAGCAAGATTTGAGATTTGAAATTGTTTTAAACAAAAAAGGAATAAAAAATAGCATAAAATACATGAATAGGAAAAATAAAAGAGCAAAATGATATATAAAGATTATCCCACATTGATGGGTCTATGGGCAATTACATAATAGTAATAATAATAATAAACCAATATTAATTATTATTTTAATACTAGAGGCCCGGTGCACGAAATTCATACACGGGGGCGGGGGGGGGTTGTCCCTCAGGCCAGCCTGCACCCCTCTCCAATCTGGGACCCCTCAAGGGATGTCCGACTGCTCATTTAGGCCAGCCACGCCCCACTGGGATCGGGCCTAAACGGGCATTCGGACATCCCTCTCACAATCCAGGACTGCTGGCTCCCAACTGCTCGCCTGTCTGCCTTCCTGATTGCCCCTAACTGCTTCTGCCTGCCAGCCTGGTCACCCCCTAACCACTCTCATGCCAGCCTGATTGATGTCTAACTGCTCCCCCTGCCAGCCTGTTTGCCCCCAACTTCCCTCCTCTGCCGGCCTGGTCACCCCTAACTGCCCTACCCTGCAGGGTTGATTGCCTCCAACTGCCCTCCCTTGCAGGCCTGATCGCCCACAACTGCCCTCCCTTGCAGGCCTGGTGCCTCCCAACTGCCATCCCCAGCTGTCCATCTTGTGGTGGCCATATTGTGTCCACATGGGGGCAGGATCTTTGACCACATGGGGGCAGCCATATTGTGTGTTGGAGTTGAAACTTTGTAGCCTGCAGTGGAGTCCTGGCCTGGTCAGGGTGTGTGGAAAGCTTTGCTTCCTCTATTGCCAGAGACAACCCTAGCCTCCTGCTCTTTCCAGCTCCGTGGCTGCCGCCATTTCTGTTTGGATTTGTTTACCTTCTACAATTGAAACTTTGTAGCCTTGAGTGGAGGCTTAGGCCAGCAAGGGCAGGCGGAAAGCTTGGCTTCCTCCATTGCCTGGGAAACCCAAGCCTCCCTTCTGCTCTCTGTGGCTGCAACCATCTTGGTTGGGTTTCTTTGCATACTTGCTCTGATTGGCTGGTGGGCGTGGCTGGTGGGCATGGCTTGTGGGTGTAGCAGAGTGATGGTTAATTTGCATATTACTCTTTTATTAGGTAGGATATTATAATTCAAGTGTTTATCAGAGTAGTCTCTCAAGCCTGGCTACCTCTTATAAATCTTGCCCCCATCTCTTCCTAACTGTGTGAACTTGAATAAGTACTTTAGCTTTTTAGAGCCTTATTTTCTTCATCTATCAAATGGTAATTAGCATTTACATTACATGAGGATTAAATGAGGTAAACTATGTATAGAGGTTAAAAGGGCGATTAGTGTTATAATTACTCAATGAATATTATATCCAATATAATTGTTTTACCTTCATAAAGTATAAAAATTTGTTGTTTACAATCATGAAAATAGTTTAATCTAAAAATGTTTAAATATAATGATAACTACTCTTCTAATAAAATGGAACATTAACATACAGTTTAGATAGTATTCTATTTCTAGTGTATGAGTAACAACATAAAGCTGCCCCTAAAAGAGCTATATAAGTGTACAGTTAAATAAAAGCTAGAGTAGCTCAGTAAAGATGAATTTGCATTGAATGATATATCTTGAACCCTATGTTGGTTTACAGTAAAATTGAGAGCAAAGATATTTACATGCAGAGATATGGTTCATGCAAAGCATGAAAATATGGGGGTTGTTCAAACAGTGATGTGTAGAGTGTGGCCACTTGTGATGGCAGACATGTCTATATTTGCTATTTGGTGAGTCTAGAAAAGTTGATCTTGGCAAGATTCTCAAGGGATTTGGTGGTTAAGGCTAGGGCATCTGGAGTCGGAGTGTAAAGGTAGAGCTTCTGGGAATAACAATATGGTAAGTGTTTGTATAATGAACAACTGGAAAGAGAGATTGGACTACACTATTCAAGGAACTAGAAAGGGAAGGAATGGGGAATGGTGATGGAAAGAGAGAGAGAGAGAGAGAGAGAGAGAGAGAGAGAGAGAGAGAGATAAGACCTTAAAAAAAAGAAGCTGGTAGAACCTATAACCTAAATATAAATGTAAGGGGAAAGCAGTAGTCAAAATGATGTCTTGGAAATTTGTGAACATTTTGAAAAACAGGAAAGTAAGAAAGAATACTAGGAGAAACCAAGATGGCGGCATAGGTTAAACACCTAACCTACAGCCGGGCACAACAATATCAAAAACACAACTAAAAGTCAAAACGGACATCATCCAGAACCACAGGAAAGCTGGCTGACTGAAATGCCCACAATTAGAAGGAAAAAGAAAACCACAAGGAAAATCAGAGAAGCCGTAAAAGCTTGAGGTATGGAGACACAGGCGGAGACACGAGCCCGCGCGCGTGCGGGGAAGATGGAGCCGGAGAGGAAGGGGCGGCTGACGGCCTGGCTGGCGTTCTCTGGCGGGAAGGAGATAAAAGCGCCAGATTGTGCTGAACCCCAGCTCCGACTGCACTGAACCCCATTTCCCGGCGAAACCCTGGGAAGCCGGGCTCATGCTGGGGGAGTCTGAGCTGTGGGACGGAGACACAGAGGAGCTGCGCCGGAGCCGCGCACGGGAATGTGCGCAGAGGAGGGTCTGTTGCCTGTGCCGCTGGATTGCCCTAGCAGGAAGGAGACAAAAGCTCCGGACTGTGCTGAACCCCTAGTTCCAACTGCACTGAACCCCAGTTCCGGGAAAGACCCGGGGAAGCCAGGCTCATACTGGGGAAAGCTGGGCTGTGGGGCAGAGATGCAGAGAGGCGGCGAAGAACAGAGCACCGGAGGCGCGCACGGGATTGTGCGCGGAGGATGGGCTGTTGACTGTGCCGCTGAGTCGCCCTGGAGGGAAGGAGACAAAAGCGCCAGACTGAGGTGAGCCCCAATTCTGACTACACGGAGACCCAGTTCCGGGAGAGAATCTGGGAATCCAGATTCATTGGGGGAGAGACTACACTGTTTGGCAGCGGGCGAAACTCCAGGGCACTTTTCTCTCAGAGGTGTTTGCTGGGAGTACGGAGGGACACAGGAACCTCATAGGGCGGGGCTGACAGGAAGCCAAGGCGGTAGGCTCCGCCCTGTAACTCCGCCCCATCCAAGCTGAACACAGAGGCTTTTACAATTTTGCAAGTCTAGTTGAATGGGGCTGTCTCCCGGCATAGACACAGCTGATCCTCACAGCCAATTGGGCTGGAGGTCACATCCTCCCAGTGTACCAACAGCAATCAAGGCTTAACAACACCAAGACTTTGCACTCAGCCCACAAAGGGGGATATCAAGAGCGACCACCTAGGGAGATTGGGGAAGCTGAGCGATAGGGAGGCAGCCAAAAGGGGAAGGCACCCAAACAGGTCACGAATATAAGGGATGCTGTAATTCCTGCTGAGGGGCCACAGGCAGTAGCTGACCTACACTCCATTGGAGACCCAGAAACGAAGGCATCTAGTGGTCGGTGTGAGATGACACCAGACTTCGACCACTCCCATAAGGGACACATTCAAAAGGCAGACGCAGTGAGCGCCGAAGCCTTGCTGCACCAAGACCCGGCACATAGGCGTGTCTTCCGCACAGCAACTCTTCCTTTATAGACACAGAGGGTCCGCACGGCCAATAGGCCTGGAGGACAATCCCTCCCAGTGACACCAACAACAATCAAGACTTAACTATACAAACAAGGACCAAGATGGAGGCATAGGGCAGAAGCCTGATTGCTACCTACCACAACGGTTTTGAGACTACGACGGGAGAGCAGAGCAGACACCATCCAGAACCACCGGAGGGCTAACTGAGCGGATGCTATACAACTAGAATAAAAGAGAGGGGTACGCGGGATGAAGCTGATGCCGGTGACCCAAAGACCACACTTTAAAAACTACGGCTCAGGCGACACAATGGCGGCCTGGAACGTGCTCGGTGCAGTTCCCCCAGCGGTCTCCGGCTGAGGGGAAGGCTTCACTCGCTGCCGAGCACGGACAGACGAGCCCCTGGGAGACATGGGGCGGGAGACTACGCGCTTGCTGACCTCCGAGTCCTTCAAGAATCTCAACACCCCGGAAGCGGCCAGGTGCGCACGCTCGGCGACCGGCCACCGCTGCAGACCCAAGGGCCGACGCAGCCACCCCGGACCAGCCCGCCGCCGCGCACCGGGCACACCGGAGCTTCGCCGAGCCCGCCGCCCAACGAGTTCTGCGGTGGCTGCCCTGGAACTCTGAGAAAATGGCCGAAGGAATTGCTGAGAGGGAATTGACCAACAGGAATTGGGATCAAGAAGACGAAACCCCGCTGGGTCCCGGATCCGGGTGAAGCCGCGTGCCCCTGGGTCTGGGTGAGGCTGGGAACTGGGTCAGGGTGAGGCTGGGCCCCGGGTCCGGGTGAGGCCACGTGCCCCTGGGTCCGGGCGAGGCCATGCGCCCCTGGGTCCGGGTGAGGCTGAATCCTGGGTCTGGGCGAGGCCATGCGCCCCTGGGTCCGGGTGAGCCCTGGGCCCCGGGTCCGGGCGAGGCCGCGGGCCCCGGGATCCGGGTGAGCCCTGGGCCCCGGGTCCGGGCGAGGCCGCGGGCCCCTGGATCCGGGTGAGCCCTGGGCCCCGGGTCCGGGCGAGGCCGCGGGCCCCGGGATCCGGGTGAGCCCTGGGCCCCGGGTCCGGGCGAGGCCGCGGGCCCCTGGATCCGGGTGAGCCCTGGGCCCCGGGTCCGGGCGAGGCCGCCGGCCCCTGGATCCGCGTGAGCCCTGGGCCCCGGGTCCGGGCGAGGCCGCCGGCCCCTGGATCCGCGTGAGCCCTGGGCCCCGGGTCCGGGCGAGGCCGCGGGCCCCTGGATCCGGGTGAGCCCTGGGCCCCGGGTCCGGGCGAGGCCGCGGGCCCCTGGATCCGGGTGAGCCCTGGGCCCCGGGTCCGGGCGAGGCCGCGGGCCCCTGGATCCGGGTGAGCCCTGGGCCCCGGGTCCGGGCGAGGCCGCGGGCCCCTGGATCCGGGTGAAGCAGTGCCCCTGGGTCCAGCCGAGACCAAACCAGAGGGAGTCGGACCTGCATTACCACCATTTGTCCACCATCCAGAGCTGAGGGGTCAGTGCCGACATGTACTCATAGGGAACCGGTGGACATTGATATTGGGTCTCAAAAGAACTGTTGGTCCAGAAAGAAACTCACTACAGACTGATTCATTTGCCTGTCAGCATAACTATTATTGCTCGTCGCACATTCAATTCTTATAAGTATATCTATAGTGACACATGATTTCGCTCATCTAGGGGAAATGATGAACAACATAGACTGATGAACAAGAACAGAACCAGAAACAAGGAGGCATCGATCGGACTATCGGGCCTCAGAGGGAGGATAGGGGAGGGTGGGGGGAGGGGGGAGAGATCAACCAAAGGTCTTGTGTGCATGCATATGAGCCTAACCAATGCTTAAGTTCAACAGAGGGTTGGGGCATCCAAGGGGAGGGGTGTGGGATGGGAATGGGGGGATGAGGACAAATATGTGACACCTTAATCAATAAAGAAATTAAAAAAAAAAAAAAAAGAAAGAATACTAATTTTATATAGAGAATGTTATGCTCTATTTAGGCTGATTTAATATGAAAGCATGACAGGGAAATAAAAGTAGCTATGCAGCAGATGGAAACACAGATATAAAGTTCTAGATAGAGTGGTATCTGAGTCATTACATAGAAATAACATTTGAGATTTCAGAGGTATGAGAGGAGAAAATCTAAAGGCAAAAGATTAAATGGAAGTGCTCCGGTTTAGCGAAAAAAGTGGTAAAGGGGAAACCAGTAAAGATGGTTGGAGTGGGTGCTGTGTAAAGTAAGGGGGTGGGGAGGAGAAAATTGTAGTGATATGGTAATGTACCATGAGGCAAGTGCAGAAGAGAGGGGACGTTGTTTTAAAGGAAAAGTGAGGGAAAAGAGCAATAGTTGGTAGAACTGAAAAGCCATCAGGATTAGTCATTGTGAGCTCATTATTATTGTAAAATATAAAGTTATTGGTGAATGCAAAATATAGAGAGTGAAAGAAGGGCTGTAAACATGTTTAAACATAGGAGATAAGTTTACTTAGTAAATGTAGAATCCAGTGGGTGAAAATAGATATAAAAGTATGTGGAAGGAAGAAATAATAGATTCAGATAAATATTATTTTTGGTTCAGAGGCAGTCAGAAAGGGAAATCACATTTATTGTTGAAATTATTATCAATATAGTAAGAGAAAATATTACATACCCAGTATTTTGAAAGGTGGATGCTTTTGGGGAATTGAGAGTAGCTATACTTTGAAGTAGTGATAGTATTATTGAGATTTAAATCCATTAATAAAAGAAAAACTTACTAAAAATTAGTCAAGGTACTGTTGGCATCAACAGATAATTTAATTTTCAAATTCTATTGCTTGCTCCAGTAATCCCATGTACTATTTTAAATGTAAATTTGGCAGAGGAATGTTTTAAACTTTACAGTGGGAGCAACTACTTTATTATGTAAATATTTGTAATACTTTTTAATTCTTTGAGTTTAATTTCAAAAATGACTTCTAAAAACTTTAGTGTGTTTTCTATTTCCATATTATACAATTATTTTTTAAATATATTTTTATTTATTTCAGAGAGGAAGGGAGAGGGAGAGAGAGATAGAAACATCAATGATGAGAGAAAATCATTGATCAGCTGCCTCCTGCACACCCCCTACTGGGGATCCAGCCTGCAACCCAGGCATGTGCCCTTGACTAGAATCAAACCTGGGACCCTTTAGTCCACAGGCTGATGCTCTATCCACTGAGCCAAACCAGCTAGGGCTATACAATTATTTTTGAGACACTATATTTGTATATTTGCTTTAACATCTATTTGATAAATCACAGAGGTTGAATAATTTTCTACAAGAAATGAGCTTAGGAAATGAGTTATGGAGGTAAAGGAAGAGCCCTTGGAGCTTGGGAGTGAGAAAGCTAATGGTGCAGGGAGGGGGGGAGGGGATGGAAAAGGGATAATCACGCTCCTGGGAGGGAGAGCGCACTGAGTCCTCCATCCTAAGGGTTTTAAGGGCAGAGATTTTAGGGGAGGTCCCAAGGAAAAATCTTAGTAGAATATTCAGCAGCTTTCCCGGTGTGTTCTTTCAGGGTTGTGGTCTCCACTAATTGGTCGGTGCCAGGGCAGGGGTCATTATTCAATGGAGCTGATCTTGATGTCAGCCGTGGCTGGTTTTATTGATTATCTAGGCCTGGAGCCAAAATGCAACTGAGGCATAGATGTTATCTCTCAGGAGGAAAGGTCAGGGGGTCCAAATCATGTGACCAGTGATATGGGGAGGGAAAGTCACCCTGGGGGCGAGGTACCATCCTACAATTGAATGTCCATTGCTAGGCACCTGAGGCTTTCCACACTGATGACCTTCTGTGTAATATTATCCAATAGCAATAGGAACGAGTATATTGGTCTCATAAAATATACAAATGGTGCCGGGCCGGTGTGGCTCAGTGATTGGGAGGTAGAGGTTTGATTCCAGATTAGGGCACATGTCCATGTACTGGTCTCAATCCCCAGTGAGGGGCATGCAGGAGGCAGCAGATTCATGATTCTCATCATTGATGTTTCTATCTCTCTCCCCCTCTTCCTTCCTCTCTGAAATTAATAAAAATATATACAGGCAGTCCTTGGGTTACGTTGGACTCGATGTACATCGTTTCGTGGTTACATTACCATCTCCCATTTATTTATAAAAAAAAAAATTCCGTCATTTCGATGTATGTACATATGTGCTTTATTTTTTTATTATTTTTTACCACAAGTAAAGGTCAGGAATTGTTATCTTTCTTTTAATTTTTTTTTACTGTTTCACTTCATTACTGCTTTGTATGTGCTCCATGTGAGTGATGTAGGTGCTTACTTATGTAGGTGAAAATCGCATTACGTCGCGCCATAGGAACGGATCTCCCAAGGATCTACTGGAATTTATATTTGTTGAGCTTAACATATTTCTTGACCATATCCTCAAAATATAAAGAATAGCAAGTAAAATGAGTCAACAATAATCTTTTCCACAATAGCTGAAAACATTGAGTAATTTTTAAGACTCTTAATATATGCTTACATCTAAAAATAAGATACATACTTTTGGCTTAGAATTGGCCAGATCTGAAATATTTGGCACATATCCAGAGGAACATAACTGTTTATCTTAGTCTGTTCATGCTGCTATAACAGAATACCACAGGCTGGGTAGCTTATAAACAACAAACATTTATCGCTCATAGTTACAGATTTGAAGTCTAAGGCTATGAAGCTGGCATGTTGGATGAGGGCCCTCTTCTGAGTTGCAGACTTCTCATGGTATCTTTATGCGGCAGAAGTAGCTAGGGAGTTCTCTGAAGCCTTTTATAAGGGCACTAATCCCATTCAAATGGGCTCTACTTTCATAACTTAATAACCTCCCAGAGCAACACCTACTAATACCACCACCTTTGGGGGTTAAGAGTTGAAAATGTGGATTTTGGGGAACATAATCAGACCATAGCACTGTCATAGATTGTTTTGTTTTCTAATTGGATATGATAAATGAACATTGACAAATTTGGTAATTAAGATTTGGCATAGATACCAATTTAATTAAAGAGTATTATACCCATTAAATAATTTGTTGGACTTTCCTTAATTTTGTAAAACCAAATACTTTATTAAATTATTTATATAGTGATGAATTCTATATGCAAATGATTAACATTTTTGTATATTTGAAGAGTAACATCTACCCTTTATTTGTAACTAATAAATTTTAGAAGTTCTTATTTAGATTTAAAATTATTTTTATTAATGTTTCTGTTTTTTAGACTTAATTTTTCCCATTATTCATCTGCTGCTGCTTACTAATGTTTATTTTCTTCAAGTAAAATGACCCCTAATATAAAATATATAATATTTAATTAACAGTGCGCCTTAAAAAATGCTATCCTCTCTGACTTATTCTTCTCAATAAAGAGGTGATGCTCAGATGACTTTATAAGATTAGTGAGTGAAGATTAAAGTAAAATTATGTATAAATCTTTGACCAACAATTTATTAGCATGAAATAGCTAACCAGCAAAATCCCATCTGACAATTATATAAAGAGATCATTGATAATATAAGACAGGAAGTTGTATTAACCTGATTTCTAAATCAAAGGGAGGCTTTTTTCTTGTTGAGCACACGCTGAGACCATGGGGATAAAGAACACCTGAAAAACTAGGAGCCAGAAAACGTTACATACTGATCTGCAATCTGACAATCAGTAGTGAGTGGTAAGTCTGAATGTGTACCACTCAGAAGCACCATTGCCAAGGTAATGGGGTCTTTTGCTGTCACCTGTGAGTCTTCATTGGAGAACTGGGGATAGTCTCAAGATCTGTACAAATGGGCATAGCAGAAACACACACTATGAATGTTAAGTAATTAGAAAAGCTCAACTCTGTACTTAAAAGGTACAGGTTGATATGCATATGGTCTGACTGAGCAATCAAAGGGAAATGTGTACATGTGTTCAATATAAAAATGCATTGGAATGTTTTTGTCAGCAGTCTTCATAATAGACACATTGAAAACCACCCCAAAATCCACCAAAAGCAGGATAAATTAATAAATGCATATTCATGCAGCGTAATACTATTGAGCAATAATGATGAACTACAACCACAGGCAACAACATGAATGAATCTTAAAAATAGAATGTTGATGAAGAGAAGCCAGACACACAATACATCCAGTGTACTAATTCCAAATATGTAAAGCATACATCTGTGTAATAAGTCTAATTATGTATAAAGCATGCATCCTGTATACTAATTCCAGTTATATAAAGCAGGTCTTGCATGACTGGAAGTGGCAAAAAGGGATCTTCCAAGGCACTGGTAATATTTCATTTTTTAATTTGACTATAGACTACATGGGTGTGTTCAGTTTATGGAATTCATTGAGTTATATACTTATACTAGAAGCCCAGTGCATGAAATTCGTGCACGGCGGGGGGTTGTCCCTCAGCCCAGCCTGTACCCTCTCCAATCTGGGACTCCTGGAGGGATGTCCGACTGCCCGTTTAGGCAGGATCGGGCCTAAACGGGCAGTCGGACATCCCTCTCACAATCCAGGACTGCTGGCTCCCAACTGCTTGCCTGCCTGCCTTCCTGATTGCCCCTAACCGCTTCTGCCTGCCAGCCTGATCACCCCCTAACCACTCTACTGCCAGTCTGGTTGATGCTTAACTGCTCCCCTGCCAGCCTGTTTGCCCCCAACTTCCCTCCTCTGCCAGCCTGGTCACCCCTAATTGCCCTCTCCTGCAGGGTTGATCACCTCCAACTGCCCTCTCTTGCAAGCCTGGTCCCTCTCAACTGCCCTCCCTTGCAGGCCTGGTCCCTCACAACTGCCCTCCCTTGCAGGCCGGGTGCCTCCCAACTGCCCTCTCCTGCTGGCCATCTTGTGGTGGCCATCTTGTGTCCACATGGGGGCAGGATCTTTGACCACATGGGGGCAGCTATATTGTGTGTTGCAGTGATGATCAATCTGCATATTACTCTTTTATTAGATAGGATAGAGGCCTGGTGCATGGGTGGGGGCCAGCTGGTTTGCCCTGAAGGGTGTCCCTGATCAGGGTGGGGTTTCCTTGGGGCGTGGGGCGGCCTGAGCGAGGGGCCTGTGGTGGTTTGCAGGCCGGCCACGCCCCCTGGCAACCTAAGGGGAGGCCCTGGTATCTGGAATTTATTTTCCTTCTACAATTGAAACTTTGTAGCCTGGAGCGGAGCCAAGCCTGGGGCTCCGGCAGCCATTTCTGTGGCAGTTAATTCACCTTCTACAATTGAAACTTTGTAGCCTTAAGCGGGTGAGCCGGGCCAGGGTGTGCGGAAAGCTTTACTTCCCCTGTTGCCGCCGGCAACCCTGGCCTGCTCTCTCAAGCTCCATTCTGCCGCCATTTGATTGAATTTGTTTACCTTCTATAATTGAAACTTTGTAGCTTGAGTGGAGGCTTAGGAGGCCTGCAACGGCTATGGAAAGCTTGGCTTCCTCTGTTACCTAGGAAACCTTGCTCTCTGTGGCTGTAGCCATCTTGGATTGGGGTTAATTTGCATACTCGCCCTGATTGGCTGGTGGGTGTGGCTTGGCTGGTGGGTGTGGCTTATGTAGCGGAGTGATGGTTAATTTGCATATTACCATTTTATTAGAGAGGATGTTCACTTTCTGCAAATATATTTTACACCAGTAAAAAGTTAATAATCAAAATTCAATTGTTACAGAGAAAGAATAAGAGTTGTCAGCAATTCACAGTAAAATTTCATCTAAGGAAGTTTTCATTGTGACAGAAACCATTGTAAGACATAGACTATGTACTAGTATCAGTAATATATCGATGGAAATTCACAATAAAGACTCAGAAGGAACAAAAAGGACAAAATCAACATATGACCAGCAGGACAAAGCATATCTTCATATGTTTCTTAGCAACACACCTGTAGAAAGTATTCCTCCACCCCATAGAATGGACTAATTAAAGTCTTATTAGCTATATGGTGTATTTTATTTTTAGTTGGTTGCATGTAAACTTATGTTACATGTTAAGCAAATTTAGAATTTTCATCCCATGAAAATGATCCCTGCTCTCCTTATAGAATATTGCATTAAATAACTTCATGTGCTCATAAAGAATTGCTAATTATTTCTGTGCCTATAATTGTATGATATGTTATAAATGATCATTTAAAAACAGGCTAATAAACAATGGATCAAAAATTAATAAAACTAATTCTTGCCTGACATCACTCTGTCTTACAACACTGCCCAGCAGCATAAAAGACATTTAGGTTCTGATGATACAGCTTTACTGCAGTTCAGAATAGAGATTCAAACATAAATTAAACAGAGAGCTAACCAATGAACTGAAATAGCCTGTGCTTGTTAAAATTAATTATCTCAAATTACTCAGTGAATATTTAATGAAAGATGGTCATTGCATGTAGAAGTGTTAAGCTGCATATTTGTAACTGGTTTTCAGCTAATTATATGGAGAACCAAACTTTTATTTCTAACTCAGAATAGAAAATTCTCCCTTTTGAAAATACTTAAAAATATTTCTATCATTAGTAAGTTTCTATATGGTACTTTATACCACTTAGAGACATTTTTAAGGTCACTTAAAATTTAATAAGTAAATATGTTTAAATAAATGTGTAAAAAAGAAATGTGTAGAGGTATGCTAGTTGCAATTTAACTAGGATCTATAAATATGCATGATGAATACATTTGACATAGTGAAGTTGTTAAATTGATATATACACTTCAGCTGGTACTTTGGACTCTTTTCAAAGATCTAAAAAAGACAAAAGTGTGACAAAGATGGATCACATCATACAGCTGACCCTTGAACAACAAAGGAGTTAGAGGCATAAACCTCCAACACCCCCCTCCAGTTGAAATCCATGTATAACTTGTGACTCACCAAAAACTTAACTGCTAACAGCCTATTGTTAACCCAAAACCTTACTGATAATATAAAGTAGATTAACACATATTTTGTATGTTATATGTGCTATATATACAGTAGTTTATATAGTACTGGAGTTTTACAATAAAGTAGGCTAGAGAGAATAAAATTTTATTAGAAAATAAAATTATTAACACATATTTTGTATGTTATATGTGTTATATATACAGTAGTTTAAATAATACTGGAGTTTTACAATAAAGTAGGCTAGAGAGAATAAAATTTTATTAGAAATATCATTAGGTAGTTAAAATACATGTTTTGAAAAAAATTCACATATAAGTGAACCCGTGCAGTTCAAACCCATGCTGTTTAAAAGTTAACTGCATATTCTATTTTCATAGTGACTATTTCCACTCTTTTCTATTTATTATATCTTTGGTAAACAATGAGAAATTCTCATATACAACCCAAAAGCCTTTGAAAGCTATGAGCCAGTTATAATGGTTGCTTTAATATTTTCTCATTGAATTTGTCAGTTTAGGGGTACTATGTTAATACCAACATTGTGGAAAGATGACCAAAATGTAAAGGAATTATAAAGCACAGAAAGTAACACAATATTATGTGACATGTTCCGATTTTTAAAAAAAATATTGATGTAACACATAAAAACAGTTTATAAGGCTATACACAACATCAGCAATAGTAGTTTTATGTGAGGCTAATGAAAAGAAATGGCCAAAGAGGAAGCAAATAGGTGATATTCAGATAATATTTCAAGGGGGAGAACATGATTAACTGATCAGGCAATTTGTTGATAAGTCTAGTAATATGAGGACTTAGGAGTGACACTTGATTTAGCAGTGTAGTTATATTTCATGACATTGATAAAAGAGGTTTCAATGGAATAGAAAAATTAAGGCAGACTGGAAAGATAGGTTCAAATGAACCAGAGCACAGGGAGTGGAGGTGTGAAAAGATGAAACTTCCAAAATAATAATCTAAAGATAGGAGAAATGAGGCAGTGGCTGGAAAGGGATAAAGGGATGAGTGAAACACAGATACCTATACCTATGCCTATACCTATACCTATACCTATACCTATACCTATACCTATACCTATGTATGATAATGGCTTCCCAGATTTAGTTCTATGCTAATTATCCACTGGAAAAGCAGGAGAAATTATGGAACAATATTCTTGAACAGATAATAGAAAATATGATTCAAGAGTAGTTATAGGCAGCATATAGAGGTTGTTGAAACTCATGAGATTGCATAAATACATCCAGTAAGTGACTATAAATGGAGAATAGCTCTGAGGAAAAGCTCCTGTACCCTGCAATCTAACTGGAACTTGTTGAAATTCTCTTCTAATATATGATCTATAGAGTTATTAATGAAAACCAAGGACATAATATGTGTAAAAAGCCTTGCCTGTTGGGTGTCCAAAAGAAATTGGGTGCTTCCCATGTTTCTTTTATATCTCAACTTCTATATCCACTCTGTTTTGTAATCCTTAGCATCTTAAAATTAAAATTATGACAATTAACATACATTTTACTTCTTCCTAATTTTAGAAAGCTATACATTACTTTTCATTGAATTTCTAATTGACTAAAGTAGAAATTTTGTAGATTGATGTTGATAACCATAATCCAATATTTGGAATGTATGTCATTTAATCCTATCATGAGTTGCATAGTGTTATTTCTCAAATTGTTTTTCTAAGTAATTCTATTTCTTAAAAACATTCATGGGAACCGTAGAAAATGCTCTCAATACTAAATTACATTAATAGTAAAATTTAAAACAATAAATGAATGTGACAAGTTTTAAAGTTTATAAACTTGTCTAGCAGTTACAGTAGATATTTTTATGTTACTAACTAGAGGCCCGGTACACGAAATTCGTGCACAGGGGGAGGGGTCCCTCAGCCCGTCCTGCACCATCTCCAATCCAGGGCCCCTCAGGGGGTGTCTGACTGCCAGTTTAGGCCCGATCCCTGCAGGATGGGGCCTAAACCGGCAGTCAGACATCCCTTTCACAATACAGGACCGCTGACTCCTAACTGCTCACCTGCCTGCCTGATTGCCTCTAACTGTTCTCCCCTGCCAGCCTGATTGCCCCTAACTGCTCTCCCCTGCTGGCCTGATCACCCCTAACTAATCCCCTGCTGGCCTGATCGCCCCAACCACCTCTGCCTCGGCCCCTGCCACTGTGGCTTTATCCGGAAGGATGACTGGAAGATGTCCTGTCAACCGGGTCTATTTAGCATATTACCCTTTTGTTAGTATAGACCAGTGACCCAGTGCATGAAATTTGTACACATTAAAAGGGAATTAATGAGAGGAAATATTTTAATATTGCTATTTGCCCTTTCTCTATAATAGAAGTGTCAGAAATGAAAGAAAATTAGTAAAATGTATATGAAAATCTCCCTTCTGTCAGAGTCTGGGGCATGCCATGGAAACCAGAGTCAAGTCCTTGCCCACCCACATGCACCTCGACATCACGCGAGACCCAGACCTGGCTGGCCCCACCCCCACTGGGCTAGATCCAGACCTGACCAGCCCCACCCCCATCAAGCCCCACTGGGTGGGGGGTATGGCCTCAGGTGGCCTGGCCTGGTGCCAGGTCGGGGGGTGTGCCTTGAGGTCCACTGGCCTGGACCAGGGGGAGCGGCCTGAGGTCCCCCGTCAACCCCCTCCAGGCGGGGGGTGCAGCCTCAGGTCTCCTAGCCCAAACTGGGGTGAGGGGTACGCCTTGAGGCCCCCCATCAAGCCCTGTGGGTTGGAGGTGTGGCATAAGGTCTTCCGTCAAGCCCCACATGATGGAGGGCATGGCCTCAGGTCCCCAAGCCTGGGCCGGGGTGGGGGGCATCACCTCAGGTTCCCCAGCCTGGTGCTGGGGTTGGGGGTATGGCCTGAGATCCCCCATCAAATGCCTCTGGGCAAGGGACATGGCCTGAGGTACCCTGTCAAGCCCTGCCGGGCTGGGGGCACGGCCTGAGGTTCCTGGCCCGGTGCCAGGGCGGAAGGCGTGGCTGTGGTCCCCTGTCAAGCCCCACGGGGGGGGGGGGCGGTGCAGCCTCAGGTCCCCTGCTTGGACCCAGCACCAAGCTGGCTCCTAACTGCTCACCTGCCTGCCTGCCTGATCCCCCTGCCAGCCAACCTGTTCGCTCCTAAGTGCCCCCCATGCCGGCCTGGTCATCCCCAACACCTCCCCTCTGCCAGCCCGGTTGCCCCTAACTGCCCCCCTGCTGACCTGGTCACCCCCAACTGCCCCCCCGCCCCGCCGACCTGGTCACCCCTCACTGCCCCCCCCTGCCGGCCTGGTTGCCGCCAACTGCATCTCCTGCTGGCCTAGTCACTCCACACAGCCTGCTGTTCAGTCATTTGGTCATCCCTCACTAACGCCCCCCCACCGGCCTTGTCGCCCCATTCAGCCTCTTTGGTTGTCTGTTTGGTTGTTTCGGATGTGACGGCCCTTGGCTCTTTATATATTTAGATAGATAGCCAGATTAAAAGTAGTATCCATTGAAATTTTCTTTCCCTAAATTTCCTAATGATATAGGGCAAAAGCCTTTGTCATTATGGACTTAGATTTTATAAAAGAAGGACTTACATTTCTGTTATGAAATAAAATCTCAGAATCCTAGAATGTATACACTCAGGAGTGTGTGGAACATAGCCTTTCCTTCTCCCTTCTGCTTCCAGAACCATGTCCCTCCTTGAAAAGTGAAAATATGTAATTACTTTGAGAGTGTCCATATCCATCAATTACTATTTATTTCATTAACCTTTTTTGCATGCTTTCATGAACATGTTTTAATTTGATTTTTAGTAGGAGCAAAGTGTTACTTTAAAAGATTTTCCCCCCAATCAGTATGCATTGTCATACTTACTGTTGAACTTACAATCACCATGGTCCAACAAATAAAAGTGGATGACAAAGAGTTTCATCACATATTTTCTACATACTTATTTGTTAGCATATTCCAAGCATCGGTCTCAAGGCTGTGAAAAAGTAGTGGTCTATATTCACATGAAATATGATGTGTATAACTCTATTAAAAGTTATACAAAGCTGGACGTCACCTAACTGCTGATCTGGATTGTACAAAGCACAATTGCAGTGATAACCAGAAGGCTCAAAGCATTGCTATGTACTTGAACCCACACTGGATCTGGCTGAATATGTACATTTCTGAGGTAAGAAAAGAAGGCATCCCAGTGCCATATAGGGATTTGTATTGGTTCTTCTTGATTTCATCCCAATAAGTGTTCCCTTTCTATCTCTCTCACTGTTTTAAGAAAGGTAGGCTATAAAGTGTAGGGACAAACATTACTGATGAGTTAGAAAATTATAAACCTATATTTAGGATATTCATTGATATGAAAATGTATTAAATAAATATTCATATTTTTATTATATAGAATATTTACTACTATGTTCAACATGTAATGTATTCAAATGATATCTTACTTTGTATAATAGAAACATGATGATTAATACTCTGATATAACATTAACTCAAATATTAGCCATACTTTTCAATTTAAATATCAGAATGTAATGAACAGGTTATATGTGTTATAATGCAGAATTGTTTTAAGTGGAATGTAAGTCCATTGAAGGCAAGGGCCTATGTGCTTTTCAGCAACATTTCAGAAAGATTTTATCGGGGTAAAAAACCAGGGTAAGGAATCATAAAATTGAACTTGGAATAAATAATTTAATGCTTTAGTTTCTTAATTTCCCCACCTGTAAAAAGGGAATAATATCTACATATGATATACAACATATACATCATAGAGTTATTGTAAATATTAAAATATGATTCAAATCTTAAAAGACAGTATTAGTTTCATAGTGTGTACTCAACACATCATTTTTGTTGTTGTTATTTATAAATAGTAATTTACCAGACTCTAGGTATTGGATGCCTATCATGTGTAATAGTATTGGACTACATTTTATATAAATTATAAAATTTTATGATTAAATATTAATATTTTAAAAAATACTGTAAAAATGCATCACATAAAAATGTTTATTTTTTTATTTCTTAATATTCCAGTCTTTCAGTATTAGAATACAGGTCCCAGGACTTTGCTCTCTTAACCTTTGAAATGTCAAACACACCTTGTGTTTTGCATAATAAATCACTGATGTTGCTTTTTTCTAGGCTGGAGGTAAAAGTTTGATTGCACTTTTGATACTTGATTGCAAAGTTGTCTGCTAGTCACCTTTCAACCTTGCCAACAAACCCAATCAGCTTAAGAGCATTTTAATGTCCTTATGTAAGTCGTCAGAATTTAAGATTAAGAAAGAAAAGCAGGTCTTATGACCTTCAGAAGTGATATTCAGTGGTTGCTCTGGAAATGATAGAATGAGTTTAATTTAAGCTGCAATTTGATTGAAATGTTTTCCAGCTTAAAATCAGCTCCTTGACTAGAGCCAATGATGTGAGGAAGGCTGTATGCAGAACAT
This sequence comes from Cnephaeus nilssonii, assembly GCF_951640355.1. Classification (NCBI taxonomy): domain Eukaryota; kingdom Metazoa; phylum Chordata; class Mammalia; order Chiroptera; family Vespertilionidae; genus Cnephaeus; species Cnephaeus nilssonii. The sequence continues at coordinate 99,373,224 of NC_137074.1, read as the reverse complement.
TTGTAATGCAATAAAAATGCAATGAGTCAAATAAAACCAGTTTGTCATCAGTAGTCAGGAAAAGGTTGCCCTCGATGTTTTAGACTCCAATTTTTAATTTAACAAGAAAGCTTAAGTGTACAGTAGTGTAGTGTATACATAACTCAGCTCTTTTTACTTAGAAAATAAAGTGCAATATTTTACTTCACTTTGACCTTTAGTCAAAACTTTGTGAAGAATCTGATCCTGAGTGGATTGGGGTGAAATTAAATGAAAAAGACAGAAGAACTGCTTTTAACATAACCAGATGGTGATTTTTACTGGTTGGCAGTGTATTAAAACACATTTTCTGAAAGAAAAGTATACATTATAGATTGGCACAACTAAATGTGTAAAAGCATCCCAAAATAGATAAAAATATTCTTTAGCTTTGCAGTAAAGTTATAATAAACTTATACAAGTTGTCATAGAATAAGATTGCAATAAAGACTACCTGTACAATCGGAGATCTTAAGACTTAGAGGAATCAGAACCCACTTGACAATATCTAATCTCTGATGTTATAGCCTCCAAAACCCTAATCCTGTTCCTCATGTTTTAGTTAAGTCAGGTATAACAATTTAATATTAGCTGCTTTCTTATCTGTGACACCCTTCAGGGCAAACCAGCTGGCCCAGTGAAACCCTGATCAGTCTCACTACTGCACTCCCTAGATTTCCCAAATACATGTTTGAAATCATCTAAATTCTAATCATCACCATATTAGAAATCTTGAAGTCTGCTAAATTATACATTAAACTAGAGGCCCGGTGCGAAATTCGTGCACGGGGGAGGGGATGTCCCTCAACCCGGCCTGCACCCTCTCCAATCTGGGACCCCTTGGGGGATGTCCGACTCACAATCCAGGACCACTGGCTCCTAACCGCTTGCCTGACAGCCTGCCTTATTGCCCCCTAACTGCTCCCCTGCTGGCCTGATTGATGCCTAATTGCTCCCCTGCCAGCCTGATTGCCCCCAACTGCCCTCCCCTGCTGGCCTGATTGCCCACAACTGCCCTTCCCTGCCTGCCTGATTGCCTACAAATGCCCTCCCCTGCCACGACCCGCCTCCTCGGCCAGGACCCGCCTCCTTCGCATGAGTCGAGGGAGATGCTGGGACAGGCCACCTCCATGCCACGCAGAACCGCAGGACCCCCAGGCTACACCATGTGGAGAGGATGCTGGGCTCCACCTCTGCTGTGCCCACAGCCATCTTGTGATGGCCATTTTGTGATGACGTGAGGGTGTGATGTCACCTAGGCTATTATTAGTATAGATAGCTTATCTTAGTTCTTTATGAGCACCTAGTGAGATGCAATGACATAAAGTGAAAACCATTCAAACTTATTTGCCAAAAGTTTATAAAACACAAATACTTAATTACTTATTAACAATTACCCTATAGTCAGCTTCTTTTGTCTTATTTTTGGTGTGGCTACTCTAATTAGACACAATAACTCTGCCTGATTCTTTGATCACTTATATAGTGACTCTGATTAACTCTCATATTCTCTACTGTGAATATTTTACAATATTAGATAGATATGATATATCTTTCCAAGATTTATGGGTCAACTAAAAACAGAATGCATTGCTGAGCCGCCACATATGCATAAGCAAAAACTCCATGATTGAAAGGAGCTATCAAACCAATTATTGAGTTGATTTCTCTTTCACTTTAGTTTTTTGTAATCCTCTCCAATAAAATGGTAATATGCAAATTAACCATCACTCTGCTACATAAGCCACGCCCACCAGCCAAGCCACGCCCACCAGCCAATCAGGGCAAGTATGCAAATTAACCCCAATCCAAGATGGCTACAGCCACAGAGAGCAAGGTTTCCCAGGCAACAGAGCAAGCCAAACTTCCCATAGCCGTTGCAGGCCTAAGCCTCCACTCAAGCTACAAAGTTTCAATTATAGAAGATAAACAAATTCAAACAAATGGCGGCAGAATGGAGCTTGAGAGAGCAGGACAGGGTTGCCGGCGGCAACAGGGGAAGCAAAGCTTTCCGCACACCCTGGCCCGGCTCACCTGCTTAAGGCTACAAAGTTTCAATTGTAGAAGGTGAATTAACTGCCACAGAAATGGCTGCCGCCCCAGAAATGGCTGCCGCCTCAGGCTACAAAGTTTAAATTGTAGAAGGAAAATAAATTCCAGATACCAGGGCCTCCCTTGGGTTGCCAGGGGGCGTGGCCGGCCTGCAAACCACCACAGGCCCCTCGCTCAGGCCGCCCCACACCCCAAGGGAACCCCCACCCTTATCTGTGACACCCTTCAGGGCAAACCAGCTGGCCCTCACCCGTGCACCAGGCCTCTATCCTATCTAATAAAAGAGTAATATACAGATTGATCATCACTGCAACACACAATATAGCTGCCCCCATGTGGTCAAAGATCCTGCCCCCATGTGGACACAAGATGGCCACTACAAGATGGCCAGCAGGAGAGGGCAGTTGGGAGGCACTCTGCCTGCAAGGGAGGGCAATTGTGAGGGACCAGGCCTGCAAGGGAGGGCAGTTGAGAGGGACCAGGCTTGCAAGGGAGGGCAGTTGGAGGTGATCAACCCTGCAGGAGAGGGCAGTTAGGGGTGACCAGGCTGGCAGAGGAGGGAAGTTGGGGGCAAACAGGCTGGCAGGGGAGCAGTTAAGTATCAACCAGGCTGGCAGCTGAGTGGTTAGGGGGTGATCAGGCTGGCAGGCAGAAGCGGTTAGGGGCAATCAGGAAGGCAGGCAGGCAAGCAGTTGGGAGCCAGCAGTCCTGGATTGTGGGATCGGGCCTAAATGGGCAGTTGGACATCCCTCCAGGAGTCCCAGATTGGAGAGGGTACAGGCTGGGCTGAGGGACAACCCCCCGCCGTGCACGAATTTCGTGCACCGTGCTTCTAGTAAGCGGTATAATAAGAGTAAAATACTCATCATGGTGATTTTCTTTTTACTAATTGCATGAAACCTATAGTGACACTTCTTCTTTATTTGAGTTTTTAGAAGCTTGATTAGAAAAATTATTATAACAGAATGGGATCTCAAGTTACATCAATATTCAACATTAGATAGAAAAGATGAGAACATTTGAATACTCAGTAGGGTGAGGAAAGCATAGCATTTTAAAATAAATTTGTAGCATACACAATTATATATTTATACTTTAGTCATTTACCTAAGGTTGAACACAATTCATCTTATTGTATAGGGCTCAGTATGATGATGATAATAATAATAATAATAATAATAATAATAATAATAATGAAGCTAATATTTTTCTGCATGTATATGCTATAAGCTCTTTTGTTCATGTGTACACTGTATTGTACATGCATTTACACATTTGACTCTCACAAGAAATTTATGAGGCAGAGAGAAGGTAACAGGCCATTTTGCACTGCTGGTAAGTGGTAGACCTGGGAGTCCAACCCAAGCTATCTGGCTTCAGTCTTTGTCTTACTATCCTAAGATACTGCTATTCTAAGAAATTAGAATTTGTCTACAGTGATTTTAGCTTTAATGACTTATTTTATATATTGCATTGGTGTATTTTACAAACATGATACTAGTTTGAAACATCAGGTTAATATTGATGTATTTAAATAATCATTATTCTAACCAAAAATCTCTAATTTCTCTTGATATGTGCATGTTTCTTTGGAATCTTTATTTCAATTGTATAAAATACACATACAAACATACATTGTTTTTATTTTCATATACATTAATAGGAAAATGTAGATACTGATCTGAAAATTATTTTTATGAAACAAATCATGGAAATTTTTTCTATAATGTGTCAATAGTAAATTCTGTGAGACTCTATCTGCTCATCTGTCAAACTTCCCTACTCACTCTTTTATGGTTCTCTTCTGCTTCATGGCTGGCCAAACAGCCTAGTACAGGCAATGATAAGTAGAGACAGAAATGGTAACTTTGCAAAACTCTCTAATGTCAGGCCTATTAAAAATATTTTAGGTAAAATGCAATGAACAAAATTTACCATGTCAACCATTTTTAAATGTACAGCTCAGTAGTACACTCATAATCCTATATAATAAAGAGGTAATATGCAAATTGACCATCATACCCTCACACAAGATGGCCACCCCCATGTGGTCACAAGATGGCCACCACAAGATGGCCAGCAGGGGAGGGCATTTGTGGGCCATCAGCCCAGCAGGGGAGGGTAGTTAGGGGCGACCAAGCCAGCAGGGGAGGGAAGTTGAAGGCAACCAGGCCTGCAGGGGAGGGCAGTTGGGGTCGACCAGGCCTCAGGGGAGGCAAGTTTGGGGCGACTGGACCAGCAGGGGAGGGCAGTTGGGGACAATCAGGTCAGCAGGGGAGGGCAGTTGGGGGCAATTGGGCTGGCAGGGGAGAGCAGTTGGGAGCAATCAGGCTGGCAGGGAAGTGGTTAGGGGGTGATCAGGCTGGCAGGCAGAAGTGGTTAGGTGCAATCAGGCAGGCAGGCAGGCGAGTGGTTGGGAGCCAGCAGTCCCAGATTGTGAGAGGGATGTATGACTGCCGGTTTAGGCCCGATTCCCAGGATCGGGCCTAAACTGGCAGTTGGACATCCCTTGGGGAGTCCCAGATTGGAGAGGGTGCAGTCTGGGCTGAGGGACACCCTCCCGCCCCATTGCACAAATTTCATGCACCAGGCCTCTAGTTGTTGTATAAGCATCACCACCATCCATCTCCAGAACTCTATTTTGCAAAACCAAATTTCTATACCTATTAAGCAATGACTCCCATGGCCCTCTCCCCACAGATCCTGACAACCACCCTTCTACTTTCTGTGTCAGTATGTCTTCAAGTTTGTATGTGTATTTGTTGGACTCTGGCTCTGGAACCCTGGGCAAATTTTTAGAATAACAAAGCTTTTGAGAAAGATATTTACAAAGAATTGTCTTACAAAGATAGCTCATATTTTACATGAGGCTAGATTGAGATGGAGTATGTTAATGCTCTATTTAGTTCTAATTGAGGTTAACTAATTAAATAGTGTTTTTTCCCTGTAAAATAGATTAGCCTTTTTGTGATCCATTGCTAACATCCATGTAAGTAATTGAATTCTTTTGAGTTTGAGGAACAATTGGGTTGGAATATCACTATGGAGGTTGAAGTAGGAGTTTTATTTATACTTTAAACTAAATTACAGAATAAAATATGCATTCATTTTCTTGTGCATTGCCTTGTCACTATGGTTATAAAAGAAAAGATTTATGATGACAGGTAATGAATTCATAGTATGAGTCGCTAAATCCTTCTAACATTCAAAAATTCTAGGTTAGTGTTTTCTCTTGCTTATTAACCACACTACCTTGCTTCCTGTAGGGCTTCTTGTCATTAAGCACTGGTGGTGGTCAGGACATGTGTGAAAATGTGGGCCTCTAAACCTTTGGCTTGCCGTACTGATCCACATCGTGGCAACGAGAGGAAAAGAACACACAGGGTTCCTTGTTGTTGTGGATTTACTAGCTCATTTCTTCTTTATACTTCCTCACTTTTCTTGTTAAATTGGTTCCAAACTCAAACACTCTACCAAGGTGACATTTGAGTGCATGTTGCTTTGTTTGCAATAATAGTTACTTTATTTGCCAATTGCTTTTTTGTTATAATAACTGAATACACAGGAGCAGCTATATGAAAATATGGAGCCATTTAAAAAAAAAATCTAGCTAGCAACAGCAAGAAAAATTAAACCAAGTGTAGGACTTTTCTAAGCTCAGAGCCTGCAACTGCACAAGTTGTTTGCCTGTGAACCTGACCTAGGTGACACAGGGACCCACACCAACATTAATTCGGAGTTGTTACTGGAGCAGCTTTTTTCAAACTGGACCTCTTTATTCAAATTCCACTTTTGATTTTGTCTTATTTTACTTTTGTAATTTTAAGAATCTCAGCACTCTGAAGCCTTTTTAACCTATTTTAAATAGATCTTAGTGACTAAGACATATCATTATAAATCCACTGATTTAGGACCTTCTATATTTTTAACATAATGTGTAATATTTTAAACCATTTGTAATAATTCAGCTATAATCTTACCCAATATCTGACATTATGTACTGTAAAATTTTTCTTAATATAGCACCTTTCCCTTCAAGCATGCAGAATATTCTGTTCTGCTATGTGTGTCCCATCATTGTTTCACATACCACATGGTCATTGACAAATTTCTTACTTATTAATATTTTAAGCCAGTTCTGCAACCCTCTTATCATTACTTTTTCACTCTCCCTCCAGGCTCATTTAAGAAATTATATAAGTTATCACATGTAAACTTCCCCTAAGATATTTGTTTACAGTTATATTTCATTTTAGCCAATGTCCTATGCTCACTGTGTTGCTTACAAATAAATGTGTTCTGGAGTGTTTAATCTTATTGATACATTTTTACACAGTGTTTCCAAGGAATAAAGATTATTCTTGCTTTAAAAAAGAAATTATACAAGTAAAACTATTAAATAAATTATGATCTAACTAGAGGTCCAGTGCACAGATTCGTGCACTGGTGGGGTCCCTCAGCCTGGCTTGTGGGCATTGGGCTGAAACCAGCTCTCCAGCATCCCCCAAGGGGTCCCGGATTGCAAGAGGGCACAGGCCAGGCCAAGGGACCCCACTGGTGCACAATTAGGGCCAGGGAGGGACCACAGGAGGGGTCCAGGGGGTGTCTGGCCCATCTCACCCAGTCCTGATTGGTTGGACCCCTGCAGCAAACTAACCTACCATTCAGAGCATCTGCCCCCTGGTTGGCAGTGTGTGTCATAGTGACTGGTCAAATGGTTGAACGGTCGGACACTTAGCATATTAGGTTTTTATTATATAGGATTATGTCATCTATTTTGTCCACCATTTGCCATGGTAACATAGTTGCCCTGAGCTTTAATGCAGAACATCACATAATGGGCCTTGATCAATGTAAGTAATTTGTTCTAAATAATGTTCAAAATGCATATTTCTAATATGCATTGCAGTTAATTTTTAGCACAGTTGTGAATACTTCTGTTGCGTGATTCCTTCAATGATATCCTCAGTAAGTGTTTGCATAGTTTGAACATATAAAATGTAAAATCAGGAATATTTGGCAGCTTGTTTTATTTATGAATTTCTTAACTACCAAAGGTCATCTCTAGACATTCTTGATTATTGTGATAACCTGGAAAGTTCTTCAATATATAATGATACCTTAAACATGTATCTGAAAAAAAAAAAAGAAGACTTTTGAAAACACTTCTTTGATCTCAGTGCTGAAGCCTTAGCAAGGTCCTGACAAAACCAGGCCCAAGTCACCATGCCTGTACCCTGCACACCTTCCTAACTCCTGCCTCTCACCATCCAATTGCCTCTCACCAATCCGTATTCCAATTTCAGACTGATAAAATTAAAGCACTGTCATTCTTGTGTGTTAATCAAGGACCTCTGTGCATGTGCTTGGTACTTTGGACTTTTCAATGGACTCTACCTGTTTCTCATAGCATGCACGCTGGCCTGAGCTGGGAGGGTTTATTTCTCAACTTGTGTAAAATGCCTGTTTTACTTCTTGTTGTTCTGCTAACCAGATTCCCTTACTCTTTAATATGTATGCAGTCTTCACTCGTTATTTCACTTTATATTTTCTCTAACACATTTTTGAATTTGTGTCGCCTGTATAATAACTAATAAGAATTTATTTAATTTTGTACTAGTGTGTGCGTGTGCTGCATGCTGATGGAAATTAATGTTGTTATAAGTACCTACTCTTCTTTCCAAATATGTTTTTTTCAAATATAACATGATTAAATATATAAATATTTAGGATATTTTGTCTCTCTTAAAGATTATCTTTGCCTTTCAGGCCATCTGCTCAAAAAAATGTGTTGCTTACAAAAACTGAATTCCAGATTTTTTATACTCCAGCTGTTATCACAATAAGTGTACATTTAACAAGTAAGTAGCTACAAAATAGTTGTTAGGGATTATACTAAAAGCTTGATCTAGTAAAATTTTGCAGATTACAATTTTCTAAGGTGAGAGAAGAAGACCTACGTGAGCCAGGGTGATATAGTTTGTGTTCTAATAAAAATAAGCATATGCTTAATGGCAGGATTTCAGATTTAAAAAAAAAATGTGTGGAACATGGTATAAAACATAGATAACATGAAACAGGGGAAATTATAGATAATACTAGAGGCCCAGTGCATGAATTCGTGCACGGGTGGGGTCCGGCCGGCCCCTCCCAGTCGGGGCCAATTGGGCCTGGATAGCCAGAGGGAGGGGACACGGAGGTTGGCTGACTGGCCCTGCACCCAATCAGGGTGGGGGTACCAATTGGGGGTAGGGCCGGCGGACGAGCCATGGGTGGTTGGCTGGCCAGCCCCACCTCCTGGTCGAACTCCTAGTTGAACTCTTGGTCGAGGGGACAATTTGCATATTAGGCTTTTATTATATAGGATTTTTCAGGAGGTTAATATACACACATGATCTCATTAGGCAGTATTGGCTGTTCAGAAAATACTGTAATATGTATTATAAAGGTTAGAAGATAAATTTTTTATAAATTGTATGTATTGATGCCTGGGGAGAAGACAAGAGGAGAGTGGAGGGGATGAATGGGAGAAAAGGGACATATGTAATACTTTCAACAGTAAAGATACATTTTTAAAAATTAATTGAGATGTATTAAAACTTAACTGATTCTTGGTAAGTATAATCTAAATAATCTAGTTAGATTCTTGTGAATTTATTATCATTTCAGTTCAAAGGGCATGGGATTTTGGAGAGCTAAGGTACTAGGGATCAATGTTTAACAGATAAATGACTTAAATAGGTCATTATGCTATTATACATATTTGTCACTTGGGAGAGTTCACAGTTACTGAAATGAATACCAATTAGAATAATGTTCACCTCAGTCAGAAAGAAACTAAGTCAAAAAATGCCACTGCTTAGAGGAATGCACAAACAATACAAATATTTTTAACTCAATTTAGACTTCAGTCAGTCAGCAACAAAATAAGTCCAGCCATAAATTAAAGTTTAGGGATAAAAAGATTAAGGTATAGCTTATTCTACTTTTGAGACAAGAGAGCACCAAACACTACAGTGCCTTGGAGTGAAAAACCAAAGCTGGACCTTAAGATTTATTGCAATATTGAATGATGCAAGTAATTTATTATCTTTGCCTCAGCTTCCCCATTTTTAAGCTGTTACATAGAGCATTTTGTAAGTTTTCTTCTAAGTCAGACTTTAATTGGAGTTGGCTTAGAACAGTTTTTCATCCAGCATTGACTAGATTTCTCTAAAATTTTATTGATATTAATCATGAATGGCCTGGGTGCAAATCCCACATCCTGTACTTTCTAATTATATGCAATAGGCAAACTTGTTACTCTCTAAGACTCATTATCCTCATTGTTTTGAAGACAAAAAGTTAAAAAAAAAGATAAATGGGGTTAAACAATATGTAAAAATATGTCTCTGACACATTCAAAATCCTCAAGAATAGTTGCCCTTATTATTTTAGGAGCACAAGAAACATGGGGTTTGATCTAGAAATCCTTGGTAGACTTGAGTCAAATAGATATTCTCTTGCTTGGAGGAATGATCAAGCCAGATTTCTGAAGGAAAGTAGACTGTAGACAATGCATTGAGGAGTTACCAGAAGTAGGTTACATAGTCATAAATGAGTTCTCAGTTATCCACTGGATACCTTAAATATGTATCTGAGTGGTCTCACATACGTAGGCCAAGGTTGGGACATAAGGCACATGCCTGAGATTTACCTTAGTGATACTTGATAAATCCAGAAATGGTTGGAATATGTAAAGGTCAAAGTATTTCAGGTTTTTATGTTAACTTAAACTTAGAGTTGAGATTTCACTCCTTAGTAATGAACGAGTGCAGGCAATCATGTTTTGCATCCTCTTCTTTTTGAGGACAGTATAAAGCAGCAAATGAAAAATGTTTATATCTATAATTTTATATATATATAGCAACTATTTGAAATAAAAGATAGCATTTAATTCCTTTAGTAAACTTATATAGAAAAGACAATTGTAATATTTGACTCCTAGGCTAATATTGTTCACTTCCTGAGAACAGATGTAAGGCTTTGACTAAAGTGATTTGAGCCTGTGCTGTGTTGTGGGAAAAAGCAGCATTACACAAGGAAATGTCATGAGTGATAAATGAGGGGGGTGTAGATGAAGAGATCATAGGAAATCATCTCCTGTGGGAAAAAAATCTAGCCTTATACATTTTTACAGATCAATACTGGAGTAAAATGTGGTCATTTAGTATTTGTCATTTCAGGAGTATTTTTTAAATATCATTATCTTCAGTGTTCTTGAGTATTTTTAATATTTTTAATTAAATTTATTGGGGTGACATTGGTTAATAGGATCTCATAGGTTTCAGGTGTGGATTTCTATGTACACGATGTATATATTGCACGGTGTGTCATCTTCAGTCACCATATATTGGACCCCCTCCACTCCCTCGTCCCCTTCACTCTGCCAACCACCACACTGCTCTTTGTGTCCATGAATTTTAGTTTTATATCCCTCATATGAGTAAAATCAGATGACTCTTAGCTTCTTCTGACTTATTTCACTTAGCATAATATTCTCAAGGTCCATCCATGTTGTTGTAAATGGCACTATTTTGTCTTTTATTATGGCTGAGTAGTATTTCATCTTGTATAAGTACCACATCTTCTTTATCCAGTCCTCCCTTGCAGGACACTTTGGTTGTCTGCATGTCTTGGCCACGGTGCATAATGCTGCACTGAACATATATCTTGAGTATTTTAAATTGCATTTTCTGGTTAGAATCAACTTTGTAGTAATTTTATTAAAAGTTATTATTTGAAGAGTTGATAGGATGAGTGCTTTTAAATGAGGAATTCTGGACGGTTAAATGTTGGTTCAAATTACAGACCTTCCAGTTATAGCTGTCACCTGAATGCAGTGACATGTTTCTTACTATCTTTAGCATTAATTTCCTCATTTGTGGAAATAAACATTTTGCAAAGTTATATTGATGATGAATGAGAACTCACTTAGCACTCAGTAAATGAAAGCTACTGTGACTTATCTGTGTATCAATAGATTCATAAAATGTGGTCATTTAGTATTTGTCATTTCAGGAGTATTTTTTAATATCTTTATCTTCCCTCTTTCACCCACCATTCTTTTGTTTTCTTCTCTGCAGATAAAACAAGGTTCAAGTTCAAATTCTAGGTTGATAATGTATTAACTCCATGATTTTGAACAAGTTACCTACTTTTAAAAATCTGAATTTTCACACTTTAAAATGCATATTGTAGCTCATACCTTAAGGGGTGGTTATTAATATTTTGAAAAGTGTCATTAAGAATCTAGCTGCTGCTTGAAATGTAGTAGGTACTCATTTACTGATAACTACTTCTATTTTAACTTAGACTTATCATTATTACCACTACATGGGTTGTTCTGATACTGGAAAAGCTTCCATAAATGTATGTTTGTGTTATCTAAAATATACTATCTTTTATTAAAACTTACATCAGAAACTAAATATTTCAATGGAAAAAACAACAACTTTTCCACAATTGTCACAGTGATTTTGAATAAAAGATATAAAATCTCTAGAAAAAGAGCACAAAAACTGTTAATGCTCAGTTTAAGACACACCACATATATGCATTATATAAATGCTGGAAATTACCCATTTTAAGGGAAAAGGGAGCAGATAGTGAGGTGTTTTGATAATCGACATTATTCAGATAATTATTCTAGTACATGAAGTGTGTCAAAAACCATAGATAATGAGTTTAGCATTTTATCTGACTTGATTTGTTATTGTATCCATTGTTGTTAAATATATTATTTTTATGTATTGTTATTAATTGTACTAGGGGCCCAGTGCACGAATTCGTGCACCTTGAAAGGAACTGTGGGCCATGAGGCTGCAGCAGTTCTTGGCCCATCCTCCATGCCCCCACAGCCCCTCTTGCTGCGGCCCCCGGCCCTTCTGTGAGGCCCCCAGTCCCCTTTCTGCTGTCAGCTCTGCTCCCACCGCCGCCCCTGCTTCAGCTGCCCCCATGCGCAGAGCAATTGGGACTGGCACCAGCAGCAGGTGCAAGCACCGGGTGGGACCACCGCGCACGGGAGCAAAGAATTTTCAGTAACCACCAGAGGCTCGCCCCGATGACAGTGACCAGCGCCCCGCCTTGGTCTGGCACCCCTGCTCGCCTGCTCCTCCATCCGGCTGCAGCTGACACCCACCATGTTCCATGCTCTACCACCTGCTGCCAACTCCCGCCGTGTTCCCTGCGTGCCCCCTGGTGGGCAGTGCATGTCATAGTGAACAGTTGTTTGGTTGTTCCGTCATTCGGTCTATTTGCATATTAGGGTTTTATATATAAAGATTATTGCAGAATTTTTAAAAAATACTATAGAAATAAATTATTTTATTTTTCAGAGATTGCCATTTTTCTTTTTAAAATTTTTCTTATAAAATTGATTATTGCCTGGCTGGCATGGCTCAGTGATTGAATGTTGACCTATGAATCAGGAGGTCCTGGTTCAATTCCCAGTCAGGGCACATGCCTGGGTTGCAGGCTCAATCCACAGTGTGGGGCATGCAGGAAGCAACCAGTCAATGATTCTCTCTCATCATTGATGTTTCTATCTATCGATCCCACTTTCTTTCTCACTGAAATCAATAAAAATATAATGCTATAATTTGTTTTAACAAAAGTTTTGCCTCAAAGTAACTGCTTATCCAAATCATACTGAAATTACACTTAGTTATATTTTAAGATGAATGAAAAACAGGTATTTCCACAGAGATATCTTAAATGTATATTTTCATGAGTTTGATAATTAAATAGCTAAAAAAGAAAGCCAGAGGTAAATGGTGCCGTTTATAAGCATATTACTGACTCTGACATTAAAAAGTAAGTAGAGGAAGTTAATACAAATGTATGGTATTATAGATAAACTAGAGGTCCGGTGCATGAAAATTCGTGCACTGGGTGGCGGCGGGGGCGGGGGGGGGGGCGTCTTTCAGCCCAGCTTGCATGGGAGCCCTCGGGTGATGTCTGACTAATGGCTTAGGCCCGCTAAGCCATCAGTGGGACATTCTTAACACCGCCAAGGAGGCAGGAGAGGCTCCCGCCACCACTGCTGTGCTTGCAGCCTTCAGCCTGGCTTGTGGCTGAGTGGAGCTCCCCCTGTGGGAGCGCACGGATCACCAGGGGGCAGCTCCTGCGTTGAGCGTCTGCCCCCTGGTGGTCAGCGTGCATCATAGCGACCAGTCCTTAGGGTCAATTTGCATATTATCCTTTTATTATATAGGATGAGAACATTCTAAAAGTAACTAAAAATGAAAATGTTTGCTTCAAATAGGAGCTGTGTTTCATACTTAAATTTCGAAGTAATTTATCTCAAGAAAAATATAGTAAAATAAATATGGATAATCTATATTATAAAAGTGTTATTTTAAGAAATCTGTGCAAATAGCCATATTGATCATTTTAATTTCTAAGAATGCTTTAAAATAATTAATCAAGGAAATTAGGGCAAATTGAAAAGATATGGCAATGCATCAACAACTTGTAAAACTGCTACTAATTACATTTCTGGTTGTGACTAGTTTCTATTCATACTGGTCTAAACTGTACTTTTCTTTTTAATAAAGAATTGGATTTTTACAGAAAATGACAGCTATGTGGATGAGGTGACTGACTTCTTATGGTACAGCTTGAGGTCAACTACAAAGACTGGGTGCTGATAGTACTATCGCCAGCTACTTAGCATGCACAATATTGCACTTAGTGTGAAAAAAATAACCAAACTTTGTGAAGTGTCTTGCAATTCAGATTCATTCTTCAGGGCAATTACAACAGGCAGTTGGAGAACCAAAATACCCCCAAATAACCTGAACATAAGAGTTTCAAGCATTTCTTTAGATTGTAAATTTCTGATTTTATATCTAAGATGACACATCTAAAATCACATTGGAGGCCTGTGGTAAAAAATCAAACATTATTTTGTGTGTTCTTACTTATGAGCATATAAAATAATGTTTCCAGGTATATTTATCTCAGAAATCTACCAAGCTTTTGAGAAAGCTACCAAACTCGTTCTCTTCCACATCAAGCTGATGATGTTCAGTTGTCCAGAATTATAGGTGTGCTTATTTTGTCTTTCACCCTTGACTTTGGAAGTTAGGGCACACAGTATGGTATTTCTGTTAGCTTGGAAGAAGAAAGAAGAGCAGTTTAATTTAGGAAGTGTAATACTTGATTCCCAGAATATTACGGTTTACTGTTTTCTTTTCACTTAACAGAAGGCAATTTGCTTCTTACCCAGATGCTAATCACAGATTTGTTACTGCCCTGGAAAACATCTCCTACTTATGTCTAACAAAAAGCTGTCTTACATCTTTGAAAATTTTCTGAATAGCAAAGAAAATTGTGGTACATCAAGAGAATAGTCATTTCTGCTTTGTTCAGAATATCAGGTCTAGGAAATCCTTCACATAAAACATACAAGCTAATTTCACATGGTTTTCTGATTTCTATTTATGGTTAATATTTAAAGAAATTCTCCACCATATTTATATTGTTTTGTAAAATAAGAATCTATAAGAATGCTGGTTGCTGAAACTTTTGTATTCCAGAAAAGTTTATGAATATTTTTTAAGGGTTGGCACAAAAGAAGATTTATTTTCAACATTTTAATCTTTGACTCTGTATTACAGTAATTTCTTAATGAATAGATTAGTTTCTCATTTGAGTTCTTTATTAAAAATTGGTACACTTACTTGCTAAGATTTAGTTTTTACATTTTTGTTTTTCTTCACTGATTATTAATTTCTCTTATGTCCATTATATCTGTTGTAATTTTTCATTGATATTCAAGAGACTCTAGAAAATGCTTTGAAAGTTTATTTGAGTTGGGCATCAGTAGTTACCTGTTCATTTGAAAAAATTTTCTATAAAATGTCTTCAAAAATTACTAAAATATCAAATTAGAATTCTAGCATGCTTGGGACTGAGTCCAGAGGAGAGAGGCGCCAGGTCAGATCAAACAGGGAGACAATGGAAAGGAATTTGGATTTTATCGTTATGATGAGGACCAGTGGGGTGTTTTGGAAAGAAAGTGACAGGACCTGAACACACTGCGTGCTCTGTAAATGTAGCAATGTTAGCTCTGTTTGTCCCTTTGTCCCCAAATCAGAGCAGAGGGTCAAAATGAACAGCCCTCCTTCATTGACGAAGGGGGTTTACCCACTTAGCTGGAGCAATGATTCCTCTTGGCATCACTGCAAATTTCTTGTCACTGTCCTAGAGGCTTCAAGTTAACATTCATGACCTCCAAACAGCCTGATTTCCCCAAGGTCACTGAACATAAGTAAGTTGGCGCTACTAGGTTGAAAGTCATCCTATCTAATAATAGACAAATATGCAAATTGACCATACCTCCGACACACCCACAAGCCACGCCCATAAGCCACGCCCACAATCCAATCAGAGCGAGTATGCAAATTAACCCAAACCAAGATGGCTACAGCCACAGAGAGCAAGGTTTCCTAGGTAACAGAGGAAGCCAAGCTTTCCGCCTGCCCTGGCCAGGCCTAAGCCTCCACTCAAGCTACAAAGTTTCAATTATAGAAGGTAAACAAATTCAAACAAATGGCAGCAGAATGGAGCTTGAGAGAGCAGGCCAGGGTTGCTACCGGCAACAGGGGAAGCAAAGCTTTCCGCACACCCTGGCCGGGCCCACCCACTTAAGGCAACAAAGTTTCAATTATAACCCCAACACAAATGGCTGCCGGCCTCGGAGGGAGCCCCAGGCTTGGCTCCGCTCCAGGCTACAAAGTTTCAATTGTAGAAGGAAAATAAATTCCAGATACCAGGGCCTCTGCTTGGGTTGCCAGGGGACGTGGCCGGCCTGCAAACCACCACAGGCCCCTCGCTCAGGCCGCCCCACACCCCAAGGGAACCCCTGCCTGATCCAGGACGCCCTTCAGGGCAAACCAGCTGGCCCCCACCCCTGTACCAGGCCTCTATCCTATCTAATAAAAGAGTAATATGCAGATTGATCATCACTGCAACACACAATATAGCTGCCCCCATGTGGTCAAAGATCCTGCCCCCATGTGGACACAAGATGGCCACCACAAGATGGCCAGCAGGAGAGGGCAGTTGGGAGGCACCCGGCCTGCAAGGGAGGACAGTTGAGAGGGACCAAGCCTGCAAGGGAGGGCAGTTGGAGGTGATCAACCCTGCAGGAGAGGGCAGTTACGGGTGACCAGGCCGGCAGAGGAGGGAAGTTGGGGGCAAACAGGCTGGCAGCGGAGTGGTTAGGGGGTGATCAGGCTGGCAGGCAGAAGCGGTTAGGGGCAATCAGGAAGGAAGGAAGGCAAGCAGTTGGGAGCTAGCAGTCCTGGATTGTGAGAGGGATGTCCGACTGCCCGTTTAGGCCCGATCCCACACCGGGATCGGGCCTAAACCGGCAGTCGGACATCCCTCCAGGGGTCCCATATTGGAGAGGGTACAGGCTGGCCTGAAGGACAACCCCCCTCCGTGCATGAATTTTGTGCACCAGGCCTCTAGTATGGAATAAATTGCAAATGTTTTGCTTCCCTTCCTAAACATATCTCATTTACTATATTGACCACATATGCATATTTTCCTTGAGTGTATGTTCCAAATAATTTTTAAAAATCAAAACACAGTTTTATGTTTATAGTTAACTTTGTCCTATCAAGATGCTGAGGAGAATACTGAAGTCACTTCCCATGGTCAATTAATAAGAATGTATGAAATCCGTTGCTGGAAAAGAGTGTTGGAATGAACTTAACTACAGTTGTCATCTTATAAGTATAGATATGTAGATTGTTGAAATTACAGTTTTGAGAAATTGGCAATGTAAAAATTGATATAAATATCATGCAGGGAATAAAACAGATATGGCACACCTTGGACTTTTGGTTTCATGTGCTTTTCTGAAAGGATAAAATTAGTTCAAAATGTTACCTGAAATGCATCCTAGCTCTTGGGGATACTTGGAAGAGAACCCCAACTTATTAAGTGGACTCTGTAAAAGAACACAGAAAATGTAGGTTCAGGAGAAGTGTAAGAGAAACAAGGGGGGACTTACAATTGGGGAGAAACGAATTTAGCATAATGCAAAAGAAAGATAGATTCCTAAAGGAATCCCTGAGTGGCATATGTGTAGATACTGTTTCTTAATTGAAATTTTAAAAATGTGGTGTTGTTCCCAGTGGCCTCCTTTTCAGCACTAGAGCCCAGTGTCTTGGTATTGGGACATCACCAGCTCTCTTCTAAGAAAATAGATTGAGATTGATTCAAAGCTCATTTGTTCCATTAGAAAGTTGTTTTTTTTTTAATCCAGGACTCTTTCATTTCTATTTTAATTAATTAGTAGCAGAACAATTCTTGCCAAAAAAGGAACCTGAATTCATGAAGACTAGATTTTATTTAATACTAGAGGCCCGGTGCACAAAATTCGTGCAAGGGGGTGGAGGTGGGGGGTGTCCCTCAGGCCAGCCTGCACCCTCTCCAATCTGGGACCCCTCGAGGGATGTCTGACTGCCCGTGATTGGGTCTAAACAGGCAGTTGGACATCCCTCTCACAATCCAGGACTGCTGGCTCCCAACTGCCCACCTGCCTGCCTTCCTGATTGCCCCTAACCGCTTCTGCCTGCCAGCCTGATCATCCCCTAACCACTCCCCTGCCAGCCTGATTGATGCCTATCTGCTCCCCTGCCAGCATGTTTGCCCCTAACTGCCCTCCCCTTTAGGCCTGGTCACCCCTAACTGCCCTCCACTGCAGGCCTGGTCCCCCCCTACTGCTCTCCCCTGCAGGCCTGGGTCCCACCCAACTGCCCATCCCTGTAGGCCCGGTCACCCCCAACTTTCTTCCTCTGCTGGCCTTGTCACCCCTAACTGCCCTCCCCTGCAGGCTTGATTGCCCCCAACTGCCCTCCCTTGCAGGCCTGGTCCTTCCCAACTGCCCTCCCCTGCTGGCCATCTTGTGCCGGCCATCTTGTGTCCACATGGGGGCAGGATCTTTGACCACATGGGGGCAGCCATCTTGTGTGTTGGAGTGATGGTCAATCTGCATATTACTCTTTTATTAGATAGGATCTTCTTAGGGGCAGAGAACCACTCTCTTGGGAGGCATAAATTAAGATGATGGCTAACATTTATTTACTCTAAGGTAAAACCTTTGTGCGTAATGAATTATTCCTCATAATTCTAGGAAGTGACATGTTTTAGCAATTATAAATATAAACTATATTATACTTGCAGAATAAAATATTTTGCTATATCAGTAAGGTTGAAATCGTATTTAAAGGAAAATTGTAACTATGGTCTCTAGTATATTAAAATGTGATTTATTACATAATATTTTATATATAAATTTCTACAAGAAAAACAACTTTTTAATATACAAGTCTTCTTTGGTTCAGTCACAACAAAATTTGATAAAATAAGCCATGGCTGGGTAGTCAGTTGGTTAGAGTGTTGTCCTGATACACCAACATTGTGAGTTCGGTCTCCATTCAGGGCACATACAAGAATCAACCAGGAAGTAAGTGGAACAACAAATTGGTGTTTTTCTCTCTCTCTCAGATTAATCAATCAACCAAGCAATCAAAAACTTGATAAAATAAAATTTACAAACATTTGCCAAGATCAGTTATATTCAGATTAATTGTAATTAATTCAATAAACATTTATTGATAACCTACTGCATATAAAGCATTTTGCTGATACTGGGTATCCTTTTTAAAATTTTTTTTATTATTATTTTTTAATCAGAGAAGAAGGGTGAGAGAGAAAGAGATAGAAACATCAATGATAAGAGAATAATTGATCAGCTGCCTCCTGCACGCCCCCCCGACCCCCCCCCCCCCGCCATCCCCCAGGTATCAAGCCCGCAACCTGGAATGGAACCTGGGACCTTTCAGTCCACAGGCCGATGCTCTATCCACTGAGCAAAACTGGCTACAGCATACCAGGTATTTTTTTTATTTTGCTCTGGGGTCATGAATCATGGTGCTTGTGCCTGAGGATGTGATTTATTAAAAGTGTGAGAGTTATTTTATGTAAGTAAAATAAGAAAATAAACAAATGCCTAATTTCATAAAAAAAAATTAGGTAGTATTATTTTAAGAAATCATAAACTTCTCAAATCTCCAGTTTCTTCCATTGGTAAGAGTAACTAGTTTCCATTTAAATGAAGTGTATAAGGGCAACTGGCACATACTAGGTACTTAGTAACTTGAGCTGATATCAATTTGTGCTCTTATACATTGTGTTTTCTGTGTACTCATAGCCTCTAAGTCTTTTCTTAATAACCTTTTTATTGTTGATAGTGTTACAGTTATCTCCCCCCCACGACTTTACCCCTATCCTCTCAGGCCCTCCCACCTCCCCCATGTCTTCACTACCCTAGTGCCCATGTCCATGAGCTATGCCTGTAAGTATGTAAGTTCTTTGGTTTATCTTTTATATTCTGTTCTTGGGCTTCCTTTCCTGAATCTATTCCTGGGCAATACATGAATGAGATTTGTCATAAAACTATATTAATATATTTTAAATATTGATGCCTAGCTGAGGTATACATCTCATATTTACATTAGACTATGCTAAAAATAGCACTGCATAATTACTTTTCTTAACTCTTTTGTGGTAATTTTCAGATTTATATTTGCATGTTGACCATTTTATAAATGGCTACATATATAAAATACATCTTTCTGAGACGTTTTAGCTTTTAAAAGTTTAGAGGAACCTATATGCATTTATATCCAAAATGATATAAAATGTGTATATGTTTACATATCATATTCATTTAAAAGACTTAAAATATAAAATTTAGAGTTTGCAATTGTGTTACACATATAGTTGAAGTTGCAAATAGCAAATTAAAAAAAAAGGCATCCAAAAATGGTTGAAATTTTACCTCAGAAATATTTGCAATTCTTCATTGATAGAATGACAGATTTTGTGAATTTTAAGTTAAATTAGAGTTTATGTATAACTACTTTTTATACAACTCTAGCCTTCAACAACTTACATTAAAGACTAAATTAAGTTTTTTATGAGACCAAGAAAGATAGCAAATTTCTTGTGTTCCAATGTGGGAAGCAAAGGACATTTTTAGTAGAAAATTTACTATTCAACACAAAAAGGACAGATGGTGCACACAATCTTTTGTTGAAAGGCTTCTTGTACTGTGCATTGGAAGAAAACTGGGTGACAAATTAAGCAGCAGTTTTTATCTAAGACATTTTCAAATTTTACACAACTTGAGAATAAAGATCTAGAAGATGGCTTCCAACTAAAGAAGCCATTCTTAATCCAAGTCACAAGATTTAACTATTAATAATTGTAAATATTTATCTTCTCAACCTTAAAAATCTATTTTTTTAACACTTTCAGTTTTTATAGGAGTGTGACATATATAACCTTATTTTTCCTCTTAACAGGCTGGATTGGCAGCAAAGATGAGAGAATAGCTCCTTGCAGTTGGCGATTTTCCCAAGATTGCAGAGCTATTAAACATAACACACTGTTCAAATAAAACATAAGGTCAGCCATTACTAGTTATCAAAAATGAGTAATATTGCAACTAGGATAATTACAAAATTATCCCCTATTTTACTAGTTTAGCAGATTAATACAGTAACATAGATTTGTGCATTAAACTAGTAGAAAATTAAAAGAAGAAAATTCATGGGATTTTTCTTTTTTTTTTTTATGGCATGCATCTGCTTGAGACAGACTGTGCTTTTTAGATGAACAACTTTATCCTGCAGTATAAATATCTAGAGAATCATGATATCAGAGCTCAATTGAACTTGATATTTAAAGTCTTTGTACTAAAATACTAAATCTATTCATGGACAGTACATGAATGAGATTTGGCATAAAACTATTAATATATTTTAAATATTGATGCCTAGCTGGGGTGTTAAAGCAAAAGAAAAATATTTGGCATTTTCCAACATCAAACATTTGTTTGAAATCTGTCTTTCTTTTTGGTAAAGATACTTTAAATAAGGAAGCTGGCAAAAGAGTGATGGTTCTATATTGGCTTCAAGAGGAAGACCACTCACGGATCATAATTAAATTAATTATTTTAATTTGTGTTAGCATTATTTCAATTATCTAAAAAAAATAGTAAACTAGAATGTTATGCAAACTCTTCATGCCATGTTGAAAAAATGGTAAATACTGAAATGTAATGCCAAAATAGTAAGAAGAGCTCATCTCTTCTACCAGGATCTCAGTTTCACCTGAGCACCTTCAGGCATCTTAATATGTCCCAGAAGGCAGTAATTTTCAACAATGTTCCCTTTTTCTTTTATTAAAATAATTTACAGTGGAAAGCGGGGGTGAAGACTAAATGCCTTAAGAGGGAGCCACATAATGGATTAAGGCAGGTGCGGAATGGCACTGTGTGAGGTGGTTTGTGTTAAAGCTCACTTAAAATGCCATAAGTCACATGAGGTTTCAGAACAAAAGAAAACAGCCTGAGTTCTGCATAAGCAACTGCTGGACAGAATGTGCGGTAAGATGTGGATGAGTAATTAGGGAAAGAAACTTTCTCCTGATCTCCATCTTCCCTCTGATTCTTAGCCAAATGCAGCAATTTGTTTCATATTCATCCTTAGGGCACCTTCTATAGTAGCAGGTCCTGGCTCATTTCAGCAAATGTCACTTCCTTAACAATCACAATGTACAGAAAGGGGACCACAATCCCTCTCTCTGTGCAAAAGACAGACACCGTAGCTCCTGGAGACCAGAGCCTACCAACTTCATGGCAACTCATGGTATGTTTCTCACTATTAAAACCAGAAGAGTACCTGTTTGACATATAGGTTGTCTAAAGATGAGTCCTAGTTTATTCTTCAGGTCCATTTTACTCCAAGAAATATCCAGATTTGTCAAACAAATGTTGTGGTTATCATACCTAAAACTTATCTATCTCCTATACCCAAAATGTCAAATTATAAATTTTGAACATGGAGGGAATGAACTTTGTAATGTAGGTCAGTATGAAATAACATCTGAACACCACCTCTGCCACCTGCACTTATCAGGATATTGTCTGCTAAGGTGGTGGGTTCTCATATGTCACCATGTTTGTATAACCTACATGTAGTTGACTAGTAACATTCCAGTCACATATACATGCTCACACATGTCATAGCAACCTAATCTATACTAATAATAGACAAATATGTAAATTGACCATACCTCCACGATGCCCCACAGCCAATCAGGAGCTAGTATGCAAATTAAACCAACAAAGGTGGAGGGCCTATGGGCGTTGCCAAGGTACGCAGGAGCCGAGCGGCCGGGGGAGGGGTGGGTGTCCCTGGGACCCTCCCTGCTTCGAGCCTGTGGCCAGCGCACGTGTGCGCGTTCCGTCACTGAGCAGCCGGGGTCCTGGGGACGCCACTGGAGTGTCCAGTCCTGTCAGCCCGGCCTGGGGGCTGCTGGAGTTCACAATCCTTTTCGTTTGTGCAGCCCCTGGATTGGAAGCTGGAACCAAGAGCATGGGAAGCACCAGGAATTCTGGGAATCGTAGTTCTGGTGGCAGACACGTTGCGGGATCTCCTAGACCAGTGATGGGCAACCTTTTGAGCTTGGTGTGTCAAACTTCGCCAAAAAACTCAGCATAAATTGGGTAGTGTGTCACTTTGAGGAAAAAACTAACTCCAAGACTCTAGTCGCAAATGTTTCATCCTCAGGAGCAGCAAATGTTTCATCCTCGGTATGCGGCCGCGTGTCATCAGAAATGGCTACGCGTGTCAGTGCTGACACGCGTGTCATAGGTTCGCCATCACTGTCCTAGACACTAGAGCAAAGTTACTGTTGTGGGTCGGGGATGGAGGGAAAGCAAAGTTGAGAGACATAAGTAAAGTCACAGTGTCGAGGAAATATTAAAGGGAAGATATTCTGCAACTTCTAGGAAATCTCCACCAATGGAGCAAAGAAAAAAAAAGACCTCTATTATTCTGTGAGCACCAAACCAAACTGGGTTGGGGTCTCAGATAATTCGCTCATATGATTGCAAAGACAGACAGAAACTCCCAGATTGGAGAGGGTTCCCCGGGGGCTCTCAGATTGGAGAGAGTGCAGGTCGGGCTGAGGGACCCACCCCTCATGCACGAATCTTCATGCGCCGGGCCCTCAGTTAGAAAGAAATGTTTCTAAAGGTTAAGGAAAGTAGAGCAAAACTGTACAAAATTTCAAAAAGCTTAAGTTTTTTGAAAAATGAGGTATTATTCAAGGTGTTTATGGAAGAGATTATCCCAATTGAATAAAATATAAAGTCCTTAAATACCATTTAAATAATTAGTTTGTTGATATTTGGGGAAATTGGCATGCCTCTTCCCTGAAAGCTTATAATTGCACTGCAGAGTCCCTGTAACACAGATACACAGGAAGAACCTGATGTGCACTGAACTGTTGCTAATAGATAGCACAAGGGGACGGATATGTAAAAATGGTTATGTGTAGTAGTTTAAAAGAGTAAACTTAGGCCTCTATATGCATCAACTAAATAAGTCTCAAAAATAACATTAAATGCATTTTTTGTTGTTGTTTTTTACATTTAACTGTAAAATTGACATTCATATTTATTAGGATTATGGTTATTTTGGATTCATTATCATCTTATTTCTTATTTTGCATATTTCTTCTCTATCTCATTACTTCACCTTTTCTGCATCCCTTACATTAAGTGGTTTTTATTTTTTAATTCAATTTCTTCCCTATACTCTTTTAGTAGTTACAATAAAACTTTAACAAGTATAAAGCTTATGATAAACACTATCTTTACTCCCTTTTGTATAACACATAGGCCTTAATTCTTTAAATCAAATCCCAATCTGTCTCATTTTGTTGTCCCATATTTTAACCCTCTTTTTCTTTCTCCCGCATTAAGTATTTTTGTTGTTTCACACAGATTGTGTGTATTTAAATTCATTTACATGCTTGCACTCTCTTTGCTCAACATTTTTTCTTGCATCTCCAATTTTCCTTCTGTGGTTGTTTTCCATCATGCAAAAATAACATCAGAAGGTATTTTTTTGAGTTAAGGATCTGTTGGTCATAAATTTACTCACTTTTAACTTATCTACAAAGGGTTTTATTTTATTTTTTTAATTTCTTTATTGATTAAGGTGTCACATATTTGTCCTCATCCCCCCATTCCCATCCCACACCCCTCCCCACGGATGCCCCAACCCCCTGTTGAACTTAACCATTGGTTAGGCTCATATGCATGCACACAAGACCTTTGGTTGATCTCTCCCCCCTCCCCCCACCCTCCCCTATCCTCCCTCTGAGGCCCGATAGTCCGATTGATGCCTCCTTGTTTCTGGTTCTGTTGTTGTTCATCAGCCTATGTTGTTCATCATTTCTCCTAGATGAGCGAAATCATGTGTCACTAGAGATATACTTATAAGAACTGAATGTGAAACGAGCAATAATAGTTATGCTGACAGGCAAATGAATCAGTCTGTAGTGAGTTTCTTTCTGGACCAACAGTTCTTTTGAGACCCAATATCAATGTCCACCAGTTCCTTATGAGTACATGTCGGCACTGACCCCTCAGCTCTGGATGGTGGACAAATGGTGGTAATGCAGGTCCGACTCCCTCTGGTTTGGTCTCGGCCGGACCCAGGGGCACGGCTTCACCCGGACCCAGGGGCATGTGGCCTCACCCGGACCCGGGACCCGGCCTCACCCGGATCCAGGGGCACACGGCCTCGCCCAGACCCAGGATTCAGCTTCACCCAGACCCAGGGGCGCGTGGCCTCACCCGGACCCGGGACCCAGCCTCACCCGGATCCAGGGGCACACGGCCTCGCCCGGACCCGGGATCCAGCTTCACCTGGACCCAGGGGCACGTGGCCTCACCCAGACCCGGGATCCAGCTTCACCCGGACCCAGGGGCACGTGGCCTCACCAGGGCCCGGGATCCAGCTTCACCCGGATCCAGGGGCACACGGCCTCACCCAGACCCGGGATCCAGCCTCACCCGGATCCAGGGGCACACGGCCTCACCCAGACCCGGGATTTAGCTTCCCCCAGACCCAGGGGCGCGTGGCCTCACCCGGACCCAGGGGCGCGTGGCCTCTCCCAGACCCAAGGTCGCGTGGCCTCGCCCGGACCCGGGACCCAGCCTCACCCGGATCCAGGGGCACACGGCCTTGCCCAGACCCACGATTCAGCTTCACCCGGACCCAGGGGCGCGTGGCCTCTCCCGGGCCCGGGACCCAGCCTCACCCGGATCCAGGGGCACACGGCCTTGCCCGGACCCGGGATCTAGCTTCCCCCGGACCCAGGGGCGCGTGGCCTCACCCGGACCCAGGGGCGCATGGCCTCTTCCAGACCCAAGGTCGCGTGGCCTCACCCGGATCCAGGGGCTCTACAAAGGGTTTTAATACAAATAAATCCTATGTACTCTACACCTACATTCCCATTTGTTTATATTTTACTAAATGTACTTTATAATTCTCTCTTTGTTTTTAGCATCAACTTTATTACTATGTTTATCTGAAGGGTTGTTCTTGTCATTATGTGAGAATTGTCCTGTGGCTTCTTGTAGAAATGGAAAAACAGGTTCTGAAGATTACCTAAATTGGAGTAAGTTCACAGAGACAAAAGTATTTTGTTGCAACTATAGCAGCAACATTTGTCTTCTTTTATTTTGTTTCCTTAGTTTACATATTTAATCTCTTAAATCCAATTAATATGTATATAAAATTTTCCACCACTTTCATCCACTAATGACAAGACACAATAATGGATTATTCCCCCAAAATGTGTTATTCATGTTAGTGATAGTCAACTGCATATCTAAGTGATTAATATAAAAATATATCACTTACTTTCTATAATATCCACATTAGTAGTAGTATTTTCCTCTTCTTGTATACCTGATGACATAATTGTTCCAAGTAAAACAGCAAACATTGGCAGAGATTTGATTCAAATCCAATTTTTCTGATGCCTAAACCCATGTTCTTAATCATTATACACGCTGACTTTAATTTTATGTTTAGGTAATATATCATAGGTTTAACAGAAAAAATTATCTTTTAACATTGTCACGAGAATATGCATTTTTCCACACAATGTTTGGAGCGCTGCATATAGTCAGAAAGCTTTGGTTAATTAAACACTGTACATGGTTGCTCAAATGAAGTACTGATTGATAATGTAAGAAATAAATATTAAAAGTAGCCTTTATAGCCTTAAAATGAGTCATGTCTCTTTTCTGAAAGAGAGAGGTAAGGACCTAGAGCCCTTCAGTCTATTATAATTTACAAGGAGAGACTCCTGTGAGGTTTATCTTTATACAAGAGAAGGAACTTTTCAGGGTCTTGTGAAAAACTTAGTTTAGTATAATAAAGGAAACAAGTTAATTGATGCCTCTGTTTTATAACCAATTTTGTTTTTTAAAAGTGCTGAGATGATTTTCCTTTTAATTCAAAATGTGCTATTTTTAAGTGTTTAGTTCAATTGCATGTGGTTGGTTTTTGAATTTCAGCCTAGTCCAGTACTTAGTTTAATATAACTTGTGGTATACCTGCTAAATGGTTTAAACAGATTGCTGTAACATACAAATTAAGATTATAACCATACTTTATTTTTCCTAATAACTACTCAAATTTCAGTTAAAAATGTTTTTCTCTGAACTTGATTTTGGAGAAATGGTTTCCTCTTTGTGTTGGTGAAATGTGAACTGCCATGTCTCTGTATGGCCACTTGGTGGAACTCTTGCATTTTGCTTTCAACAATCGCCACGCCATGGCTACCATACATTTCTGGCAAGGCAAGAAGGAGTGTCTCTCTTTTTCTTTTTCTTTTTAAACTTAAAGGAACTTATTCTATAACATGCTATGAAATTATCATTCTTTATAAAATGTCAGCTAATTAACACGTAGAAAAAAGAATAAAATGCTACTTTCTTTCACATGAATTCTTGTTCTTATGCTCCTGTAAGAAATTATTACAGAAAATAGATGTTAAGTTATCTTAAGTATTTTAATGTAATCATATTATTTATAATCAAATCTGAAATTCTATTTTTGAGGCATTTTTAAAATTAATATTCTATTAAAATATTATGAGGGCTTTAGAGGATTATAGGTGGCTATGGGTAATTTTTAGCAATTATCTCAGTTGAGGAAGATTGTTTGGAAGGGGAGGCTCTGAAAACTATTGCTTTTTTGTGTTTTATCATTAATATGTACTGTATTTGAAATTAAAACAAAAGTCTCAAAATGTGTATGTATTGATTTACTTAAAATAATCAAATGATAGAATAATAAATGTGAATGAGATATATATATATAAAATAATTCTATTTTCCAAAACAAAATAGTAGTGAGAGAAAAAGGGTTTGCTTCAACTTACACATATCTCTTCAAAGACTTCCTTAATAAAAGACAACTGGATTCTCATCCCTGCTTCAGCTTTCCATCATTTGCCATATTGCCTTTGGCAATCCCAACTGTGTAACTCAGAGAGAATGAGACAGTTAAAAGGAAATTACTTATTATAAAAATGGTTTTGACCTTTGGGATCCCTTCAAAAGATCTCAAGGATCTGCTGGGATCTCAAGACCACACCTTAAAAATCTCAGACTGAGCAACTGATTATAGAAGAAACGTGCGAGGACTGAGCTATGACAGCCCAATGTTTGGATTATTGAAGCAAAGAAAGTGCCATAAAATTACATTTAGACCATTTCTATAGTTCTATGGAAATATCTTTTTCTGAATCTTAACTTTCCATTTGTCAGCAAATTTATCCTCCCAGGGTCATACTTAATCTTTTTGTCGACTGTAAAAAAAGCCATACATGTATGTGCCTATGTGATAGCATAAGATGTTTTAAATAACAAGAGCAGGGGTTCTGGTCAAGATTGAGGCATAGGTAAATGTGGTACTCACCTCCTCCCACACCACAATTACAACGAAACTACAAAACAATCTTCATTCAGACTGCCTAAAATCTAGCTGAACGAAAGTCCTACAACTAAAGATTTAATGAAGAAGCCACATAAAGACTGGTAGGATGGGAAGAGACTTAGAATAGGCTGGTACCACACCCACATGTAGTGAATAAACATTGGACCCATTAGGAGTGAGGGGTCCCATCCCCTCACCAGGCCGCCCAGCCCAGGGATCCAGAGCCAGGAAGAGAAGTCACATAACTTCTGGTTGTAATGACCAGTGGGGCGGGAGGCTGAGGGAGACAATGGGCTGCTGGAGTCCCAGGCAGTTTTTCTTAAAGGGCCTCCACCCAAACTTACTTAGACTTGCTCTGAGCTCTAGCACTGGGGCAACAGCTTCAAAGGTACCAGGGATATATGGGTAGGAGCTGAATTTCCTGGCATCCGGAGAAAGCTGGAGGGGCAACTTCCTCCCAGACAAATGTTCTGGCAGAGGCCATTGTTCCTTTTCTGGGTCCTCCCCACACTGCGGGCAGGTGAGCACCATAGGGAGTCTCCAACAAACTGGCTCACACTGTTTGCCCCACCCTGGATGTTATCTGAGGCCCTGACTCATCCAACTTGCTTGCCCAACCCAAGCCATATCCAGTTTTTTGTTCTGTTTTGTTTTGTTTTCATACAAAAGCCTGCCTTGGTTTATGCTTCGGACTTTTTAAAAAAAATCTCTCAAGCAGCATCTGGCCTCAGCATGCCCCATACCTCTGGCAGAACAACCCAATCCCTGCATTCGCGGCAGCTGGCCTGGGTTCCCAGCTTAGCCTCTCCTGGGCACATCTAAGCCCAGCACAAGTGGCAGCCATCTGCAGGTAGCTTTGTAGCTCATGATAGGTGGCCCAGGGCAGGGCACACGTGGCAGCTCACTTTGGTATGCACCTCCAGGGAGGCCCCAGAGCCAGCATACCTGGTGGACAGCTTCAGACCACGTTGAAACACCACCACCTAAAGACCTCCACTAGAGACACATTCATGGAGGGGACTCAGCAGGCACCAGAGGCCCACTGAAGTAAGTCCTGCTCTGTGGAGTAGGACTCTGCACAGCTGATTCTCCATGGAGGTTGTAGCCCTCCTCATAGCCTATGAGTCTAGGGGTAAATCCCTCCATTGAGGTGTCAAAAGAAATCAAGGCTCAATTAAAACAGAAGGGTGTACACAGACCACCAGGTAGGTGACACGCCTGGAGCACCCAGCTTTGGTGATCAGAGAAGCTGTGCCATTGGACCCTGTTGGATACCTACTACATAAAGCCACTCTACAAACCTAAGAGATGCAGCAGCCCTACCCAACAGATAGAAACAAACACAGGAGGCTGCCAAAATAAGAAGACAAAGAAACACGTCCCAAATAGAACATAAAATAGAACCAGTCAGAAATGAAGAATAAACTAATGGAAATGAAGAATACATTAAAGGATTCAACAGAGGAGTAGATGAAGCAGAGGGTCAAACCAAAGATTTGGAAAATAAGGAAGCATAAAACAATTAGAACAGCAAAAAAAAAAAAAAGAATAATTTAAAATAATGACACTAGTATAAAGAGCCTCTGGGACAACTTCAAGCATACCAACATTCACATCATTGGGGTGCCAAAAAGAGACAAAAGAGGACAGCAAGGAATTGAAAACTTATATGAAAAAATAATGATGGAAAGCTTCCCTTACCTAGTGAAGGAAATAGATATACAAGTCCAGAAAGTACAGAGAGTCCCATACAAGATGAACCCAAAGAGACTCACACCAAGACACATCATAATTAAAATGCCAAAGGTAAAAACCAAAGAGAGAACCTTAAAATCAGCAAGAGAAAAGCAGTTAGTTACCTGCAAGGGAGCTCCCATGAGACTGTCAATTGATTTATCCACAGGAAGGACTGGCCAGACATATTCAAAGTACTGGAAAGTAAGAACCTACAACCAAAACTACTCTACCCAGAAAAGCTATTGTTTAGAATTGAAGGCCATACAAAGAGCTTCCCAAACAAGAAAAAGCTAAAAGAGTTTATCACCACCAAACTATTAAAAAAATGTTAAAGGGTCTTGAAGAAAAGGAAGAAGAAGAGAAGGAGAAGAGAAGAAGAAGAAGAAGAAGAAGAAGAAGAAGAAGAAGAAGAAGAAGAAGAAGAAGAAGAAGAAGAAGAAGGAGAAGAAGGAGAAGAAGAAGAAGAAAAGTAAATGAATTGGTAATAACTGCATATATATCAATAATTACTTTAAGTGCAAATGGATTAAATGCTCCAATAAAGACATATGGAGGCTGAATGGATAACAAAACCCTTACTTACATATGCTGTCTACAAGAGATTCAAGATCAAAAGACACACAGACTGAAAGTAATGGGATGGAAAATATATTTCATCAAAATGGAAACAAACTAACAAAATCTAGGGTAATAATACTTACACCAGACTAAATAGACTTTAAAACAAAGGATATATAACAAGAGACAAAAAAGGGGCCAGCAATTACATTTCTGGGTATTTATCTGAAGAAACTCAAAATACTAAATCAAAAAGACATATACATCCATATGTTCATTGCAGCATTACTTTCAATAGCTAAGATATGGAAGGAGCCTAAGTGTCCAGCAGTAGATAAATTTATAAATAAGTTGTAAATATATACCATGGAATATGACTCAGCTATAAAAAAGAAATGAAATCTTGCCATCTGCAACAGCATGCATAGACTTAGAGGATACTGTGCTAAGTGAAATAAGTCAGACAGGAAGAAAAATGCCATATGCTTTCACTTATATGTAGAATCTAAAACAAAAAAATAAATGAAAAAGCAGAACAGAAACAGACTCATAGATGCAGAGAACATGTTGATGGTTGCCAGATTAGAGGGAGATTGTGGGGGGATGAGTGAACAAGCTGAAGAGATTAAGAAGACAAATTGGTAGTTACAGAATATTCATGGAGATGTAAAGTATAGCATAGAGAATATAGTCAATCTATATACACTGAGTGGCCAGATTATTATGGCCACCCCATCAGTACTTCGTTGGGCCACCTTTTGCCTTCAATACTGCGGCGATTCTTCTTGGCATTGACTCCACAAGATGTTGAAAGGTGATGCGAGGAATCTGACACTATGCCTGATGAATAGCACTGTCCAATTCTGTGAGATTTTATGGTTGTGGAACCAGCTGCCTGATGGCTCTTTTAACTTCGTCCCACAAATGCTCAATTGGATTGAGATCTGGTGATTGTGGGGGCCACTTAAGCAAGGTAAAGTCTCCCTCA
The DNA here is from genome assembly GCF_951640355.1 of Cnephaeus nilssonii. Lineage (NCBI taxonomy): Eukaryota > Metazoa > Chordata > Mammalia > Chiroptera > Vespertilionidae > Cnephaeus > Cnephaeus nilssonii. The sequence goes on along the minus strand of NC_137074.1, from coordinate 99,341,934 downwards.
TGTTCTTGAAACCACTCCTGCACAATACGAGCACCGTGGCATGGCACATTATCTTGTTGGAAGAAGCCATCTACATTGGGATACGCCATCAACATGATAGGATGAACTTGATCAGCAACGATACTTAGGTATGTTGTGCTATTCAGACGTTGTTCCACACGAATTAAAGGGCCCAAATCATGCCAGGAAAACATGCCCAAACCATAACACTGCCCCCACCAGTTTGAAGGGTTGTACTCATGCATGTGGGGTGCATGCTTTCATGCTGTTTCTGCCAAATTCTCACTCTGCCATCTGCATGATGCAACTGGAAACGTGATTCATCGAACTACATGACTTTTTTCCAATGCTCTACTGTCCAATCCTTGTGTTCCTGTGCGAATTGGAGACGTTTTATCTTGGTAACTGCAGACAGCAAAGGTGTTCGAACAGGCCTTCGGCTTCCATATCTCATACGATGCAGTGTACAGCTAATTTGCCTACAAACATTAGGAGATGATAATAATCTGGACCCTCAGTGTATATAAAAGCCTAAGCAACGGGCCAACCAGCCTACCGGTTGACAGGTAGCTATGACATACACTGACCACCGGGGGGAAGATGCTCAATGCAGGAGCTGCTGAGCAACAGCAACTTTGCAGAATGCCCTCTCATACTTCAGGACCCCTCGGGCAATGTCAGACTGCTGATTCCGGCCCAATCCCCAGGCCGAGGAACCCCGAATCCATGCGCCGGGCCTCTAGTAATCCTATCTAATAAAAGAGTAATATGCAAATTGACCATCACTCCAACACAGAAGATGGCTACCCCCATGTGGACACAAGATGGCCAGCAGGGGGGGGCAGTTGGGAGGGACCAGGTCTGCAAGGGAGGGCAGTTGTGGGCAATCAGGCCAGCAGGGGAAGGCAGTTGGGAGGGACTAGGCCTGCAAGGGAGGGCAGTTGGGGGCAATCAAGCCTGCAGGGGAGGGCAGTTTGAGGTGACCAGGCTGGTAGAGGAGGGAAGTTGGGGGCGACCAGGCCTTCAGGGAAGGGCAGTTGGGGGGGGGACCCAAGCCTGCAGGGGAGAGCAGTTGGGGGGGACCAGGCCTGCAAGGGAGGGCAGTTAGGGGTAACCAGGCCTGCAGGGGAGGGAAGTTAAGGGTGATCAGGCCTGCAGGGGATGGCAGTTAGGAGCAACCAGGTGGCAGGGGAGCAGCTAGGCATCAATCAGGCTGTCAGGAGAGTGGTTAGGGGGTGATCAGGCTGTCAGGCAGAAGTGGTTAGGGGCAATCAGGAAGGCAGGCAGGCAAGCAGTTGGGAGCCAGCAGTCCTGGATTGTGAGAGGGATCCCAGATTGGAGAGGGTACAGGCTGGGCTGAGGGACACATACCCCCCATGCACGAATTTCATGCACCGGGCCTCTAGTATTATAATAACTATGTATGGTATCAGAGAGGTACAGCATTATTAAGGTGTCTAACCACTGGGTTGTATACCTGAAAATAATATAATATTGTATGTCAACTGTAATTGAAAAATAAAAACAATATTTAAAATTAAAAAATGAGAGCATAATTTATAGGTAAGTATGGCTCAATCAAAAGGTATAAATACAGGTACTAATATCAATAAAATGGTCACATCCTTATACCTTTTTTTGTCTCATTTACTGGATTTAAAATTTCTAGTGGACAAGTACTGCTAATTGTTTTTGAATTCTTGATATTACAATTCTTATCTTAGAGTAGGTATGCAATGTTTTTACTTTGAATGAATGATTTAATTTCCAGGGGGCTCACTGAACAAGAGAGGAAGCCACTATTGGTGGCTGTACAAGTTCTTCCTGTGATCCCAGTTGTAGTGTCATAAAACATCAAGTATGTGAAAATAAAATAACCTTCCCTTCTCTGGTAATAGTTTTTTGCTTCTGGATATGAAATTAATGATGCTCTCAGAAGATGCCCAATTAAGGTTTAGGACAAAAGCTAACAGGGAAAGACTTACCCTATTAGGATAAGTTTGCCTGATAAATCACAGGACATCCATCTAAATTTGAACTTCAGATAAACCACAAATAATTGGGGACGCACTTATACCAAAAAATTATTTGTTGTTTATGTGAAATTTAAATGTTAGTGATCGATCTGTACTTGTATTTACTAAGTCCAATAATCATATGTAAGGAATACTTTGGATATATGAGAGTAAGATGCGCCTTCTGGAAAACTCCTGTGACCTACTTTTGTGAGTCCATCAATCAAAGCCAAGGAGCTGAGAAGGCAGATCTCTAGGGCTAAATGTTTTAGGCAGCTGTATAAAGAGTTTGGGTGGAGTATTTTTCAAGAAAAAAGAAAAGAAATTAAGGTAGCATTTAGAGAAATAAAAAGTATCTTTTTAGCTGTGATTTTATTTAAAATAAGCTTATATTAGAAAAATTAATTCTTTCTCAGAGAAGAAAGCCAAGCATAAGCACTATAGACCATGTGGGAGAGATAAAGCATATGCTATAGAATTAAACTGTCAAATATACTCTAATAAAGCAAATATGAGAGAGAATAAAACCACAGGAAGCTAAACTAGGTCTTTTTCTCTGAAAATCGGTAGACTTGTGATCTGCAGAGGGCCTAAGATACCATCATGAGAGAAGATGTAGATGCAATTAAGAGTTACATAAAATTTTTAGCAGTCATATATGCAAGAAAAGTCATTAAGCTCCTAAATGAAGTGAAAAGTAACAGAATTATTCCCAAATATGTGATAAAGACATTAAAAAGAAACATGGTGTCTGACAGAACCCTAGGGTCTTAACAGACTTATTAGATTGTAAGGGAAGTTGTTAATGAATAAGAAAAGCTGTTAAACAGGCTTAGAAAGTCTCCAGAGAACGAGGGCATACTTCAAGGAAGTTTTCAGGAAAGTGCAATATAATAAAACTCAGACAAAGACGTTTAACTAACATACAAGGTTGCAGTGGTATTTCAAGGAAAACAATTTCAAACAGCAATGTCTTCAAGATTGTGGATTTATTACAAAGAGACACAAATGAACACTTTTCTATAAAAGGTCACTTACTATGTCAAAACCTTAGATTCTTGTCACATGGCAGCTGATTAGACTGAAACTGCATGAAAACAAAACAATGATTATAAAATGTTTTTACACCCAGAAAGGTCTGGGTCACTGTGTTTGGTCTATAACCGCATGAGTGGTTGGAACTAAAGTCAGACACTAGCATCCTAGCTGTGCCCTGGTGACATTTGAGGGCTACTTCCTGGCAGTGATGCTGTGATGTTTACTTGCCAGATCTTTTGAAGACCGCCATTATGGTTAATTAAGTATCAAGGATTGAAATTAATCATGCATTTTGCTTATATAGCTCTGAAATACCGAGCTACTGCATAAGAAACATTATTCTGATGGGTAGCTTAACTAAAAATAGAAGAGAGGATTTTATTTAGAGTAAAAGAATACTAACAAGGAATTTATAAATGTAGGTTTTATTTAGGAATACATTTACATTATTTTGAAGCTAGAAAAGAATGAAAATAAAAATGGAAGTTACCCTATCAAATTAATAAACTTTATAAATTTTATTTGTCTTGGTCAGCTGGTTTCAGTAAGTGTTCAGTAGAATCATTGGCTTTTATTAGTGTCCAGAAATATTTGAAAATCTACAATTTAGCACTTTTAAAATTTCTATTATCTAAACATTTTAAGTGCTTTGGTATACTTAAATAATTACATCCTGGGAAACTCCAAACAGACCATAATGTTTTCCAAACAGCGACATTCACATCACACTGAAGTGAGTTTCCGTGTGACTATTTGACACTGCTTGTTAAGGAAAAGTAGTGTTTTAATATCACAATATGTGACACTGTAAACCTTTTGTGTTAGAGCTTTAGAAAGACAGGAATAACAGAAACACATTCTTCATGGGTTTTCACAGTGAGAACAAACAGTGGGAATAAACAAAACTTCCAAAAACATAATAAAGTGGGTGTAATAGGGGACAAAGGGGGAAGGGTATTATTTTTCCTTTGCTTTCTCAAGGGAATAATTTTAAAAACCACATTGTTTACTATAGTTGTCACAAACATCTAAAGAAAACCAAACCCAGTGTTTTCAATGGGTTTTCTCATGTCTTTCTCTGGCCACGATTCCTGCTTGGTCTGGCCTGGTTCTTCAGATTCCTCCGTGGCGAGCATCCATACATCACTGTCTGGGCGTCAGTGATGTATGTATGCTCGTTCTGCTGCTGCTGCTTCTCCTGTGCCCGTTGGAAAGGCCCTGGGGTCATCTGCGGCTCCCTGACATTGACTTCTTGTGCTTCCTGCTGTGCACAGGGCCTTGAGGCTGTGGTTTTATCTCTGCGTCCCACGGGCTGTGACATTTTTGTGCGAATGGAGCCCCCAGCTATCTCCTGCATGGAAGCATGGTCTGCCACTGGGATTTTTCTCCGAGAAGGTAGCAGGAAACATGTTTCCACTTGTATTGTGTATCTGTTCCTGTGTAATAAGCCACCCCAATATTGTTGGCTTGAAGCCACAGCCATTTTATCATTTCATGATTCTGTGGGGCAGCAATTTGGGCAGGACTAAGCAGGATAATTCATCTTTGCTTGGCACGGTTTTGCCTGGACAGTTGGTGGGTTCCTGTGGCCTCATTTGTATGTCTGGAGCTTGGGGGCTTGTCGCTGGAAAGCCACAGTCCTCTGTGGACTCTTTCCTGACCTGTGGTTCCTCATCCTGCAGGGCCTGGCTCTCCATGTGCCCACTGTCTTCGGCAGGACAACTTGGATTTCTTTAGGTGGGAGTTGGGTTCCAAGATGGAAAGTAGGAACTGAAGGACCTGGGCTTCAAACATCACCTTCCACTGGTCAGAGCAAGCCACGCGGGCAGCCCAGATCGAGTAGGGAAGTAGACGCCACCTCTGGAAGCAGGAACGAGAAACACTTTACTAAGGAGCCTCGGCATGTTCATTGGTGGGTCGCTTTGAGCACGACACACCATGCAGGCGATTGGCAGTGGCCTTTTGGAGGGGCAGGTGCGCCCGACGGCATCTTCCTTTGAGCCAGGCGGTGCACGGACCTCAGGTTTTCTCTACATGATTTCCTGAAAAAACAAACAGCAACAAAACACAGAAACTCTGCTTCTTTGTGATTACAGTGTTAATTCAATCCACTCTTCTCAGACAGCTCAGCTGGTCATTACAGGGGAACTAAAGCTTCTGTTCTTACTGCATTTCTCTCTGTTTTTGAGTTAAGCAAGTCACTTGTACTGATTTACACGATAGGATGTGGAGATTTGGGTTATACTCCCTTGGAAATAGACACACCGAGAACTAAAAGAACAAATTGGAAGTCCCCTCTTGCAGAGGGAATAATGTTTCATACTTAATAACTGGCATCCAATCTGTTTGCTGAGATGTTTTGGGGGGAGGGTCAGGGGAAGAGAGAAATACTTAATTTGGAGGTAAATTATGCAATTTTACTTACTAATGTATCTGGTAAAGTAACTTTTTTGTCTCACCAACTTGAATGTATGCTTATGTGAAGTTGTGTTGCTGTCTTGGGTAAATCCCTTCCAATTCTTCTGTGGTAGGTAGAAAAGAGTGAAATTCCTTGATGTGGTTCCGAAAGCCCTGACCTTATTGGGGTGTAATTCATTACACCCCATCTCTTGACCCACCCCAGCCAATTTAACTGCCTGTAAGTCTCCCCAAAAGTTACTGTGTCTATAGTGAATGCATTACTTTAACTCTTAGGAAACATATATATCCTACTAAACAAATTTTAAAACTTGTTGGAATCTCAAGAAACGCCTTTCCATCTAACTTGAAAGAACTTTGAACTAGATGGAATTTTGTGTTCTTTCATACCACAAAACACAGATAATATCATATGAATTGAAATTTGTATATATCATAGCTTTTTCTGACTTGGTCTTAATATTATAAGATCATTCAGTTAACAGTTAATTGTTGGTTCTGACATTTTCTATTGATTGATTCTTACATTATTGGTATTTGGAAATAAAGAATGCTATAATTTTACTTGTAGTGACCAAAACACATTGTCATTTATTTGATACTAGTGGCCTGATGCACAAAATTCGTGTACTGGCAGGGGGGGGTGTCCCTCAGCCCAGCCTGCACCCTCTCACAATCTGGGACTGCTGGCTCCTAACCGCTCACGTGCCTGATCGCCCCTAACTGCCTCTGCCTGCCTGCCTGATTGCCCCTAACCCCTCTGCCTGCCTGCCTGCCTGATCGTCCCTAACTGCCTCTGCCTGCCTGCCTGATTGCCCCTAACCCCTCTGCCTGCCTGCCTGATCACCCCCTAACTGCCTCTGCCTGCCTGCCTGATTGCCCCTAACCTCTCTGCCTGCCCGCCTGATTGCCCCTAACTTCCTTTGCCTGCCTGCCTGATCACCCCCAAATCTCCCCTCGCCGGCCTTCTTGCCCCAACTGCGCCCCCTTGCCAGTCTGATCACCCCCAACTGCCCCTCCTGCCAGCCTGCTTGTCCCCAACTGCCCCCTGCCAGCCTGATTGCCCCCAATTACCCCCTACCCCCCCCCCCCCCACCAGCCTGTTCACTCCCCTCCTGGCCTGATCGCCCCTAACCGCCTCTGACTCAGCCCTGCCACCATGGCTTTGTCTGGAAGGTCTCCAGGTCTAATTAACATATTAACCTTTTATTAGTATAGATACTAGAGGCCCGGTGAATGAATTTGTGCACCAGTGGAGTCCCTTGGCCTGGCCTGCGGGATTGGGCCAAAACCAGCTCTCTGACATCCCCCAAGGGGTCCCGGATTGTGAGAGGGAGCAGGCCAGGCCGAGGGACCCCACTGGTGCATGATTGGGGCCAGGGACAGACATGGAAGGGATCCAGGGCATGTCCAGCCTGTCTCGCTCAGTACTGATGGGCCGGACCCCGGAAGCAAGCTAACCTACTGGTAGGAGCATCTGTCCCCTGGTAGTCAGTGCATGTCATAGCAAGCGGTTGAGCGGCCTTAGCATATCATTAGCATATTATGCTTTCATTGGTTGAATGGCCGACTGGTCGACTGGACACTTAGCACAGTAGGCTTTTATTATATAGGACTAGTGGCCCAGCACACAAATTCATGTACCTTGAAAGGAAGTGTGGGCCGCAAGGCTGCAGTGGGCATGGGGCGGGTCTTGGTCCATCCTCCGCATCCTCGCCCAGCCCCTCCCACCGCAGCCCCTAGTCCCCTGTATGCCAGCAGCCCTGCACCTGCCGCCACCACTCCCACATGCTGACAGCACCGGCCCCGCTTGAATCTCCTGACAGCATGGAGCAATTGGGGCCAGCACCAGCAGCGGGTGCAAATGGGGCCAGTGCCGTCAGTGGGCATGAGTGGGGCAATTGCTGGCAGTGGGTGTGAGAGGCAGCTGCCAGCCTTGATTACCCCTCAGGAGCAGGGGGAGGTGGAGAAACCCTGAGGGGCGATCAGGGCCAGCAGCCGCCGCTCGCACCTGCTGACGGTGCGAAGTGATTGAGGCTGGCACTGGGCACTGGCAGCAGGTGCAAGCGGCAGCTCTGGCACCGGCAGCAGGTGCTCTTGGGGCTGGCGCGGGCAGCAGGTACAAGCACTGGGCAGGACTGTGGTGTATGGGAGCAAAGAATTCTCAGTAACCACCAGAGACTTGCCCTGATGACAGCGACCAGCACTCTGCCTTGGTCTGGCGCCCCCGCTCACCTGCTTCACCATCCCACCGCAGCTGATACCCACCATGTTCCATGCTCTGCCACCTGCTGCCAACACCTGCTATGTTCTGCGCACGCACCCTGGTGGGTGGTCAGCACACGTCATAGTGACTGGTTGTTTGGTTGTTTGGTTGTTCTGCCATTTGGTCTATTTGCATATTAGGGTTTTATATAGATAGATGAGGGTATATCAACTTTAAAAGATGTTCAGGTAATGCTTTTGTGTTTCTTAACTATCTGAAGCCTCAGAGTTGTCAGCATTAGGGGTGGTGTGTGTGTGTGTGTGTGTGTGTGTGTGTGTGTGTGTGTGAGAGAGAGAGAGAGAGAGAGAGAACAAACCTAATTTTTTCTGTAACTTTAAACCACTAAAAAAACACAAAAATGTTTGGCAAGCAACAATCGATGAATGTCTTCCAAAGTTAATTAACCTTGAAGAAAGGTATGCATGCATGTGCACACACACACACACACACACACACACAGAGTAAAAAATAAAACACAAAACAAAACACAAAGGAAAAACATCTCAGAATATACTAAAGTGCCAGAAAAAAATTAAAGATATTGAAGATGAGTTGCTTTCATACAAACTTTAAATATAATCATTTTGTATTTTTGAGAAAGTTGAGTAAAGACATCTAAGAAGATCACGTTATAGGAAAAATAGAATACCTGATTAGTACAGTAACATAACTTTAAAGATATAAAATGAGCAAAAGACTTGATTTTTAATGCATGATATGCAGATGTATGTAAGTACTTTGATAAAAGTTGTTGTTTAAAAAAATAGTACCAGCTTTTTTCCGGGTGTGAAGAGATATGTATGAATATCAGAGATTAAATAGAATTAACAGAAAAGCAATGCTACTCTGGAAAATTTGTTTAAAGACTGTGCCCCACTGAAGAAGTATTTTAATGTTGCATTGTACATATACAGTTTTCACATCTGCTTAAGTGTTTTTTATTTGACTTTCACAAAATTTACATTTTTTGCAATCCTGTTTTTAGCCTGAATATACATTCTTTTTACCCTTAATATATATTGTTCTCAGTGTAGGAGGGAAAGGCAGCATTAAACTCTTCTGTAATTCATTTTCTGCATTTCTGCCTTAACAAGGACACAAGCAGAGCAAGGCAAAAGATGTGAGGTCTGAGAGCAAGGACTAAAAACTCTACCAAAGGAGTAATGAAGTGGACAAGTGTAACATTCTTCCTTCAGTGACCTGCTTTCTTCCTAAGCCTCTGCACTCTCACCCTCTGCAAAGAAGGACACGTTTCTAAACAGAAGAGAAACAGTGTTTAATCAGGAGGGTATTAGAACTATCCTTAATTGCTATACCCTCTAGACCAGTTTTCAGGTCTGCTGTTCTCATTACTGTAAATATTTTACAGGAGTGTGGGGATTGGTTGAAATTGTGGGTGAAGGAAAATAATCCTCAATCATAGGGATTCATCATTCATCCATCCATCCATCCATCCATCCATCCATCCATCCATCCATCTATTCATTCATTCAAAAGTAGTTTCAAGTTTCTCCTATGCCCCACTATACTAGGCTCTGGGAATTAACAAGCAACCTAGAGAGATAGGATTTTAGCTACATGGAGCTCAAAGCATACTGAGGGAAATAGACAAACTTAAATAGAAAAGTGCATAAATAAAATACTTATACATTGGGATAAGTGCCATGACTGAAATACATAGGAAAATAAAAGTTACATAAAAAGGTTCATGTTGTGTGAGAGAGACTTGCTTTAGAAACGGTGTCTAGGTAAACTTCTCTAAGGAAATTACATATAAACTGAGACCTGAAAGATTAGGGTGGGGTCAGGAGAATATTCTAGGCAAAGATAAGCAGGATGTGCAAAAGCCTTTAAATTGGAAAATTCCTAGGCTGTTTGAAAACTTGATAGTGACTAGGTTGAAAGTAGACTCCATGGGAGAGCAAAAATCAAACAAGTAATCAGTTTTATTACAAACTAAATATGGGGTTTGGAAATATTTATGAAGTTAGATTCTATGTCATCTTTGAGAGACCATAATTTTGTTTTCATCGAAATCTTGTTTTCATGAACTCCTTGTACACTTCATTTTCATATAAGAGAGCTATCTACTGCCCCAGTGTGGCCTGCTGCTGAACTACATGTCACACTCTGATGGTGTGAAGTTTTAAAGCATGTTTTTAATAAAATTCTTGCACACCTTTTTCAGTTAGTCCGAGTCACCTCTAGCTGCTATTAATCAGAGTCTAATATAAAAGTCATTTTTATGTTTCACCACTTTCCCATGTTCCACCGGGAAACAGCCATGCATGGGGAGCAGGAACTTGAATGGCTTCAGGAGGCAAGCAGATTCAGAGAAAAGGAGTGAAGCCAGACTGGACCTGATGCAATAGGGTGAAGTAAGGCCATGGGGAATTAAAAGCACAAGCTCCAGAAAAGACATTCAATTATATATATTTATTTTACAAACAGAGAATGCCAAAATAAATAGGCCTACAGGTCACTTATATTTTTCAGTCTCTGTCCCCAAATTTCTACTTTAAGCCAGTGGACATGATTAATTTCTCTGTCAAAACAACAAATGCTTTATATCCTTCATGTGACTATTTTATAACTTATTATTTCATACATCTGTTTCCAAGTTCAACATTTTGCCACAAGTTTATTATGGAAAGTATTTCAGGAAGTTTTGTTGCTCAAAATAGATACTCTATAGACACCATTCCTTCATATTTCATTCCCATCCCCTCACGCCCTTCTTCCCTCTGTTTCTTTTTTTCAGGCTGCCATTTTCACTAAAAGTGTTCTCAACAAAATCATTTGCCACCATGCATTGCACCCTGCATTGGAGGAGACCCTGAATTGTTTCTGAGGAGATTCTTAGCTCTGACTGCCAGTACTGTCCATACACATTTTTAGCCAGAAATTAAGCAGTCTTCTCATTCTTATCTGGGCCCATCTTTCCATATCAGTAACTTATGATTCATGCAATTTAGTTGACTTTTATAGTGTATGGTTCTGTTTGTAAATGGAAACAGAATTATAGTTGTCCTGGTGCTTGACAGGGACCATAATCTCAATTCACTGCAGTGCAATGCCTTCACACACGTGGCTGAGATAATGGAAGATTTATGGAAGAGGGCCTAGAAATGCAGTCATCCATTTTTCCTTATAGTCTAAAATCTGGCTCACAATTAAGGGAGACTTTCAGAGAGCTTCTTAACTGGACTTCACATTGGCCCACACAATTGCTTCCTTCTGAGCTGTGCTTTAGCTATCGTCATCAAATATTCTCTACATGGCACCATAGGAAAATATTTTCTCTGACATCATACTGGCATGTGTCCCAAATAACTGGTTTGTTTTATGTACATTCTTATTACTGGTTATACTTTTGCTTTCTAAACATCTCAATGTTAAATCTGTGTTCTACCTTGCTTCAGTGCATAATTTGTAAAGGATGAATTTGTTCATTAACCACCTTCCTGACACCATCTTTCTTGCTCACTTTCATTTTCCAAAGGATCTCTTTAAAGAGTTTAAATATTTTATCTCACTGGATTGTATGCATCTATAAGCAACTTAAAGCATTTTGGACCAAAATGGTTTATAAATAACCATAGCATCTTAGTTATGCTATACTTAGTTAATTTTTTTTTCCTGGCTGAGCAGTCTGTAACCTAAATAAGAATTAGAACAAAATGCACTGTAATTCCACAAGGACTGAAGCTTTTCCCCAAATAACATGGATTAAAAACCATACTAATCCTATTAGTCAGTGTAGAAAGATTGAACTTGTAAACTATTGATGCATTGATTTTTCTCCATGAAAAATATTGCTAAATGGGGGAGGGGAGAAAATTAAGAATAAATTGAAAAGAATAAAAAAAATATTATTTGTTGGATAACATTTGATCCTGGACACATCGTAGTTAGAGCCGGTAGGCCTCCCCTCCCTCTCTCTTCTGAAGTGGGAGGATCTGGACTGCACTAAGTATGTGTTTGTGACGTTGGTGCCTGTTTGTGACATGGAGCTTTCCATCAGTGACGGTGGGCACCTGCACTGTGTGTGGGTGGAAATGAGTTGTGCTTATCACTTAGGATCTGCGTCTGTGGTTTAGTGTCTTGTCCAACATGCTCATTCTGGGATTGTGAGTGGTGATGAGCTTCAGAGGTAATTATTTTACAATGCTTTAACTTCACATAAACAGAATTTAATAAGACCTATATGTTGTAGTGGCCCAGCATTCTAGTGTTGAATTTATCCCTGAGACCAGAGACAACATGCCTGTGTATAAGTGTCTGGAAAGTGTGTGAATCTGTGGACCTCAGTTCACTGCTACTAAGAGCTGTGCTTTTTTTATCCGTGACCTAATAATCGATTCTGCAGATTACTATTCTGTCATCACAGCAAAGAATTCCAGGGATTTTCAGTACCAATAAGGCAACCTTACCTAAAATATTGAATGTCATTGAAGTCAAATGTGGAGGAATATGTTTGTTTCATGAACATGGCTATATTATGGCTGTAGGCTATTCATTAAAGTGGCTCTAAAACAGTGATTGATCAACAAGTCGCTTTTGAAAAGCAATAGCTAAAATGTATTGAATGTCCATTTTATGATGAACATTTTAAAATTAGGTGTATCTCATCTATTATCTCATTTAATTTTTAAAAATCACATGATGGAATGCACTGCCAACTTTATATAAATGATAACTGAGAAATGTGTTTGTATTCCAACAGGTTTTTGATGGTTAAAATTGTTGCCTTCACATTTCTTAACCAGTATGCACACTGCCTCTGGTCAGTGGGATTCTGTAAACTTCTTTCTTTTGCTAGTTCTAGGGCAATTCTGATGGAAAACATGGAATTTTAAGTAAATAAAATAAAAATTACTTGTATTTGTGTGACTTGAAAAATGTGAATCTTTATGCAATGAGAGGCACGATTTATGATGGGCATTCAGGTTTATGCTACAGAGCAGACCAGAGAGTATTAACCCAAAGAGTGAGTTTGTATGTAAACTGCCAACAGTTTCAGCTAATGCAGTAAACAATAAGGAATTAGTAAATATTTTTTATTATGTGAGCAACAAGTTGAACATGAGAAAACCACAGCACTTAAACTCTGTGAGGTTCTCAGTGGTCACAACAGGTTTGGAAAACAATTTGGAATTATAAATGAGAAGATGCTCACACCCTATATCCCAGCAACTTCACCCAGGCAGGAAGAGTTTCCCTTGAGCTTTGGTATGGGTGGGAATACACCTGCAGGAGTGCTCATGGAAGCTATGCCTGCAGTGACAGAGCTGAGCTACACCAAGTAGACAAATCAGTGTACAGTAAGGTCCCACTTAATGTCATCAATAGGTTCTGCAACTTTAAGCAAAATGACTTATAATAAAAGCAATTTTATCATAGGCTATATATAGATAAGAGTTGAGTTTTTATGGCATCTCATCATTCTATAATGAAATGACAGTGAGCGAAACAATGTTATTCGAGGACCTGCTGTGTTTACAAAATGGAATACTACTCAATAGTGTGAATGAGTGTACAATCTAGAAAAGTCAGCAAGGTGAATCTCAGAAACATAATGTTGAATGAAAATATCACGTTGCAAAAAGAGTCCTAAGTCCGTGTAAATAAGGTTCAAAAACACACAACACTAAACAACCTATTAGTTAGGGGTAGATATTATGGTAAACTATTAATAAGAAGAAAGGAATAAAAACACAAGATGCAGTGGTAACGTCTATAGGTGAGGACCGTGGGGCCAGACGCCGCACTGCAGAGAGCTTCCATGGGCCTGGCAGTTTCTTACCTTGAGCTGGATGGTGTGCACCTGGGGCTGTATTTAATTTTAATCTTATGCCTTACACATTTACCATGTGCGTGTGTATGCAACGCTTCCAAAGGAAAAAAGTTGGAAATTATTTTTACCTTAAAGAGCTATCTAGTCCTGGTTTATTCTTTCCACATATTCTTCTCTGAACTTAATTCATAGAAGTTACTGCCTGCCCAGTGTCCTTTAATTCGTGTCACTTTTTCATCTAATAAGGGAGGTGTGTGTTTCCCTAGGCCCAGATGGCATCTGTAAACATTTAATTTCCAGCCTATGGTCCATCTCTGATGATAGGCCAGCTGGCGGGGCGCTTTCCTTTTGCTTCCCGCCTCGATTTATGACAAACTGATGAAAAGCTGTGCCTTTTTCTTAGCTCTTGTGATACTGCCCAAGCTTAGCAGATCACTGATTTAGTGGACAAGAAGTTTCCTGATAGTAGGCAGCTGCTTCTTGGCCTTTCCTGGGTAGGAAGGGTGCTTAGGATGTAAATACAGGGACACACACACACACACACACACACACGCGCGCGCGCGCTGGTTCTCATTGCCCCTGCAGCTCTTGTCTTGCTGTGTCCACGTTCCCACCAGGTCCCGCAAAGGCTGTGCTCTCCCTCTTCCCCATGGATGCCCAATGGCTCTAGTTGTTTCCAGATCTTTACCTTCATAATTTCTTCCTTTTCTCCCACAGAAACCTTTCCAACAGAGTTCAGTAAGTGAAAGGGAAGTTCCAAAAGCCTTCTCTAATGAATGTAGCTATGTTAGCTATGTTTTTTTTTTAACTTCCTAGAATTTTTATAATTTTTATTAAACAGTGGAGAAAGAAGAATAATGTCAGCAATTCCAACAAAAGAGTTCTTCCTGATACCCGGCTCATATGTTAAATATGCAAATTAAGTGATACATTGATATCCTGTGATTAGATTATTCTGTGTTATGGGTAGAGTTTCCTTATTTTTTTCTTATTTATATGTGTATACATTTTTTCTCTGTAGATGAACCTTTTACTGTGTGATATATCTACTTGTTCTTATAAAAGAGTAAACAAATAAACACAAGAAAACATTCATGTATATAGTGCCTAGTCTAAAAAATATGCTCTAGTTTTTTGAAACTCTACGAGATATTTTCCTCATATCTGGTTTCTTCATTTTGATAACAAATTACTTTGCCATGTAGCTGTGCATATATCACTACAGTTATAAGAAGTTCCAATACACAGTCCATCTAAGGACCAAACTGCCTCTGCATCTCCAAGAATTTAGCTGATGAAATAATGCAATGAATTGAGGAATAAAATCCCACTGTCCGTAGACTATTCTCACATATTTGTTAAACCCTGAATTATATTATAGAAAGGTTCTCAAGAAATATTTTAAGTATATGGGTCAGTCTTTCTTACAGGTAAAATAACAAGCTACCTGTAATAGGTATGATTCTATTTTTGAGTTTTGTAGAATATTGTAAATTAATGATTCTGAAAAACTGTTTAATTTATGCAACAACTACATTTATGCAAATTTTGTGGGGCTGTAAAAAAACAATATATTTGAGAAAAGACCTGGTTCGCTTAAACTATATGTATTATATTAATCTTCCATGTTATCTGATGCCTTGTACTTGAAATATGACAAACCATAACACATTTTTTAAGGGGGAGTATTATTGTAAAATGAGTTATGTATTACTAAAGGCTCTATTACTATAAATTTAATGGATGATACTCTTCATAATTTTGAATTTTGAAGAAATATCTTTTCAATAAAGAAATTTTTATAATGGAATTATTTAAATTGAAATGTTAGTGTTAAAATAAAATGTTTAAAAAAATCTATATATATAAAAGCCTAAGTGACCATGCAACCATTTGACCATTCAACTGTTTGACCGGTAGATATGATGAGCACTGACCATGAGGGGGCAGACGCTCAACGCACAGGCATGGAAACATGGAACAGACTGATGAATCTCAGAGGGAATGGGGAAGAGGGGAGGGCAGGAAGAGATTAACCAAAGATCTTATATGCATACTAGAGGCCAGGTGTATGGGATTCGTGCACTGGTTGGGGACATGGCCTGTAGGGATCAGCCTGCTGTGGGAGCGCTGCTCATCCCACTCAGCTGAGTGGCACTCCCACTGTGGGAGTGCACTGACCACCAGGGGGAAGCTCCTGCATTGATCTTCTGCCCCATGTGGTCAGTGCACATTATAGCGACTGGTCGACCAGTCATTCTGGTCGTTCCACTGTTTGGTCACTGGGCTTTTATTGTATATGTCTAGAGGCCCAGTGCACGGATTTGTGCACCAGTGGGGTCCCTCAGCCTGGCCTGCAGTGATCAGGTTGAAATCAGCAATCTGACATCCCCTGAGGGGTCCCGAATTGCAAGAGGGCACAGGTCAGGCCTCTAGTGTTTATATGAAATGGCGATGCAGATGGTCTCTCTCTCTCTCCCTCTACCTTAGTTCTGGCTGGGCTATTATAACAGAATCCCATACAGTGGATTGCATAAACAACAAATATTTATTTCTCACATTTCTGGAGGCTGGAAATTCCAAGATCAAGATGCCAACAGATTCAGGGGCTGGTGAGAGACTTCTTTCTAGTTTGCAGTTGGCCACCTGTTGCTGTGTTCATAAATGGCTGAGAGAGGAAGGCTCTGGTATTATCCTCTTCTTCATGGTGATCCTAACCTCATCTAAACCTAATCAGGTTCCAAAGGCCACACTCCCAACACCAGACATTGGGAATTAGGGTTTTAACATATGAATTTGGGATTATGCAAACATTTAATCTACAAGCACTTTCTAAATTTACAAAGTTCTCAAATTTATTTTTAAAAACTATATATAAACAATGATCTCACTTGAAAGGTTAAGTGCTATAATGGTAAAAAGAAATTGTATTGGCCCTTGAAACAGGATGGGGAAGAAAAGGAAGGCTCCCAGGAGCAGTTGACAATTGTGTTTAAATTGAGAGAACAGTAGTGGAGTAATTTAAATCCCAATTTTGCTCTTGAAATCACAATATTTATCATCTAGCCACCTTCCAGATGCATATGCTGGGACTGACTCATGCATATGTTAATTAAGATGATTTTCATTCTATAATACATTCATTAAGTGGATCAAAATAATGACAGATCTACGGTTTTACCCTCTAGTGAAGAAATGCTAGATTATTCCTGCTTGGTAAAGTTTGATCATGCAATACATATCCCAGTTATTTCATGTTGTTCTCCTGGAGATTTCTAAGTTAGATTGTCAGCATAATGCACATCTTGCATTTACTATTTCCAAATTTAATTTACCTTCTCATTTTCTGATTAAAGATTTCTCAGTGATAATGCAAAGAATGCTGCATTATAGGACAAATAATAGAAACCAGATTCTTATTTAATCTTTTACAATATTGACTTCTTTTTATAGGAGGTTTTACTATTATCATTGTTTGTGGTTTTCAAATTGAAATTTGTCCTGGAATATATGACATTCATATATTCAAATCTGATATGATAAACTGAACTATCTCTTTGCAAGTGATAGTTTATAAAGCTTATTCAATATTTGGGGATAAGTGGATTAAAAAGTCATTACCTTTGAAGCAGCTAATGTTTATATTTTATATTAAATTGACTATGGATATTTTAAGTGTGAACTTGTTAATGTCTGAATTCTGCTTCAAGAAATAGAACTTTTCATTATCTATATTTGAAATAAACCTGTTTTTAAAAATTAAACTTTAATTTTCGGATAATTATAGATTCACACGCAGTTATCAGATAAAATACAAAGACACTTCATGCATGTTTTGTCCAGTTTCTTTTTGGAAAGCAGTTTCTGCCAGTGGTAATATTTTAAAAAATTATAGTGAAATATCTCAACTAGAATATTGACAATGATGCCATCCAACCAAATTTTTAAATTTAGTTTTATAATTTAAATTGAAATCTGCAATTCATTTTGGTTTTGTTATATTTTTAAATATATTTTATTGATTTCAGAGAGGAAGGGAGAGGGAGATAGAGATAGAAATATCAATAATGAGAGAGAATCATTGATTGGCTGCCTTCTGCACACCCCCTATTGGAGATCTAGCCCACAACCCGGGCATGTGCCCTTGACCTGAATCAACCCAGGGACCGTTCAGTCCGCAGGCTAATGCTCCATCCACTGAGCCAAACCAGCTAGGGTTGGTTTTGTTATCCTATATAATAAAACCCTAATATGCAGATCGATTGAACGACAGAACAACCACTCGATATGACCTGCACTGACCACCAGGGGACAGACGCTCAATGCAAGAGCTGCCCCCTGGTGGTCAGTGCACTCCCACAGGGGGAGTGCCACTCAGCCAGAAGCCGGGCTCATGGCTGGTGAGCTCAGCGGACATCTCCCGAGGGTTCCCGGACTGTGAGAGGGCACACGCTGGGCTGAGGGACTCCCCCCCACAGTGCACGAATGTCATGCATCAGGCCTCTAGTTTTTTAATAACATATCTTGGAGCTAAATCTATCATCTTGGTCTTTGGTTAAATTTGGCCTGTAAGGAAAAGGTAAACTATACTTATATAGCTACATTGAGTATAAGTTGTTTCTAAAGTAAAATTTAAATGCCTTTCAAAGAAAGTCTAAGACTGTTTTGTAGCTATCAAGAGGAATAAAATTACAATGTAGATGTTCTTTTAGTTTTATTTAAGGACCTAGACAATTTTGTTATACTTTGAAACAATGTATTCATTAATAAGCAAAATATTGTCACGACTGTGGTGAGAATAATGACATGGATGTATATTTTAGCATTGGATACATTCTACATGGTAACAGTATTTTATAATTAAACTATTATTTCATACAAATAGAAGTCATGAGAGATGTTATAGGGTGCTATAAAATAACAATTTATTTTTTATAATGTAAGATGCACTAGAGATTAGTAAATAAAATACAATGTGTTGCATTTAGCAGTGGACTACACATTTGGATGAATAGGTTCATTAACCTCTCATACCATCTTCTCTATTTTGGAAACTAATTTTATATACAGTAGTAAGAGGAGACTGAAATCCTGTTTTATTTATGTTGTATTTTTAATGATGTAGATTGAATGGGCTAACAGATAGATTATAACTTGCAAAATGAATATTCAATTTAACAAACATTTGCCTATTTCCCAAGAATATACTGCAAGCATTCTAAATATAAAGTGGATAGCCTTGATTTGACACACCTGTATCAATTGTGTAATAATTTAACTCCTTATAATTTATTTAAATATAAAATTAAAAATCTATTTTAAACTAAATCTTCTAAAGACATTAACAAACATAATGATATGACATTTTAAGATTTATATCTTTATGTAAATATTTTAAGCCATGTATTTCAGTAATTGACATTTTTTCACTTGAATTTTAAAACATTATGATTAACTAAAGTAATAGGGCAACCACCCTCATAGTAAATGAATACTGATTTGGTGAAGTGAAATGTATTAGTTTAAATTGGTGTAAAATAAGTTATCTGAATTTACTTCCATAGGCTAGGTAGAGAAAGCCTGGAAATGACTCAGGGTGATTCTTAACATTGTAGAGGGTAAATCCCAGGTGTAGATAACACTTCACTCAGATGTTTTCAACCCATGTTTACAGTCTAAAGTTATCTCCACATGGTAGACATGTGGCCCAGAAAATCCAAGTGCTTACAGTGAGGTCCGCTGGAATTGATAGATTGGTGTAGTGACAATATATTGGCGTTACCATAACTGTATCTTCAAAATCAAATCATTAGTGCTGAACCAGAAGAACAGATAATGCCTGTGGGCATGTATGAAGCTAACTTGTAAGACAAACTCTTATTTGAAGTATTTATTTTCTCTGATATATTTCCAGAACTCTTCTCAACAGGAAACATTGATAAAGATGAGAATCAGAACAATGAAAAAATAATGTGGGAAACACATTACAGCAAATAGTTTATTATCAGCAATGGTTACAGTTTCCAAAATCGACACACAAAAGGTGGTATTTATTGAGTATCCAATTTTTAAAGTCGCATTTTAAAAATATAACACAAATTTTCTGCCTGTAAATCATTAAAATAATTGCAATGAATATAATAACATATTCACCAGTATTAGATGTATTCATTTCCCCCCTAAAACAGGATTTCTTCTGGGGAGGGAGATAAACATGATTAAATGCTTATCCAGTGCTATGAAACTAACACTACACCACTCCCCATTCCTGGGTGTCTTCTTCTGCCCACCCCCACCTCTGGTAATTGAACATCTACTTACCAACAGGTCAAGTCACTTCTCCTGATGAATAAACTCAGAGTGAATTTAGACAGAAATTCAGAAATGGTCATCTAAAGTTAATTACATCGCTGTCACTTGCTGTTACCATTATGTTCATTTTTCTATCAAAATTAACATATATACTTCTAGTTGTTTTCTCTGTGAGATTAGTTGCCTCTTATTTTTTGTTTAGTTCCTGGGAGTCTATGAGTGTAGATCCATAATAATTATTTTGAAATTAATTTCAAACATGGAATTTTGCAATGCATTTTTTTTTGTGTGCAAATTTCATCATTTAATGTGTGGAGGAGCTTACCTGTCATTAACGGTCATCTTGCTATGCTTCCTTCTGCATAAGCTTGCTACTTCACATGTCCTGTTTCTTTAATTCCTTGAGCCAAAGATTGGGAAAGTGAAGAACCTGAGTACATATTCTTCAGTTGATTATCAATTTGAAACAGCCTACCTCATTTATTGTTATCACCAATTATTGTTGTTGTTGTTATTATTATTATTATTATTATTATTATTATTATTATTATTACCAGCTTTTAAAAACAAACTTAATCAATTGCTTTTACTAATGAGTTTCAGGTTTTGTTGACTCAATCAACATTTTGGGATTAAAAACATATTTTAGACAGTCCAAAGCAAAAGATATTGTTAGACAGACATCATCAGCACATATGATATAGTTCTAATTCTAACTCTTCAATATAAAATCTATATTATTTAAAGTATATGGTATTTTCTTTAAAAATGTATGTTATTTTTAAAGGAAGAGTCATATCTAGTATGATTGTTTTAACTATATGTTCAAATTGAAAAAGGACTTCCACTTTTAAAATAGTGAAGCTTCATTACCTCTTTTTTTTCACATTACATCTATTATTATGAATTTTACTTTCCTCACATAGAAATACATTCTGTTTGTCACTCCTCACCCAGATAAGAAGCTACCACATAACTCTTCATTTTGAAATAGTTTAAGGCTTTCAAAAATTTGTGAAATTTTATGGTGAGTTTTATATGTATCACCCAGATTCCCCTGGTGACAATAGTTTTTATTTTTTGCAACTTTATTGAGGTATATTAGGCAAATAGAATTGTAATGTGTTTAAAATGTACAATGTGATGATTTCAGATATGTGCATGTATATTTGAGAAAGGATTCCCACAATCAAGTTCATTAACAGATCTTTTTATGACAATGTTGAAAATCTACTCTCTTAGCAAATTTAAATTAAATAATAACTCACCCCAATAAATTCAATAAAGTAAAATAAATACTACAAAGAAAGCAAAAAAAAAAAGTATTATCAAGTGAAGTCACCATACTATGCATGAGGTCCTCAGAACATAGTCACCTTATAACTGAAACTTATCAGCCTCTCTCCATTTCCCCACACCTGGCCCCTGGCAACCTCTATTCTACTTCTGTTTCTCTGAGTGCAATGTAAGTAATACCATGTAGTATTTGTCTTTATTTTACTTAGCATAATACCCTTCAAATTTCCAAATTCATCAATATTGTCTCAGATGGGAGGATTTTCTTCTTTCTTATGGCTGAATAATATTCATATATGTATATATATGTATATATATGTGTGTATATATATATATATATATCCTATATAATAAAAGCCTAATATGCTAAGTGTCTGGTCATCCAGTTGTCCATTCAACCAATCAAAGTGTAATATGCTAATGATATGCTAAGGTCGCTCAACCTCTTGCTATGACGTCCACTGACCACCAGGCGACCAATGCTCTGACTGGTAGGTTAGCTTGCTGCTGGGATCAAACCAAACAGGACTGAGCGAAATGGGCCAGACATGACCTGGAGCTTTCCCATGGTCCCTCCCCAGATGGCCAACCTCCCGTGTCCCTCCCCGGCCCCAATTGTGCACCAGTGGGGTCCTTCAGCCTGGCCTGCACCCTCTCACAATCCAGGACCCCTCAGGGGATGTCGGAGATCTGGTTTCCACCCAATCTCGCAGGCCAGGCCGAGGCACCCCACTGGTGCACGAATTTGTGCACCGGACCTCTAGTATATATATAATATGTGAATCATTACTATATATGACTTCTTTTGTAAGTCATTTGTTGAAGGACAATTAGGTAGTTTTCATATCTTGGCTGATGTAAATATGATGTGATGACCACAGGAGTTCAGATATCTCTTCAAGATCTTGTTTTATTGTTTGTTTGCTTTATTTTATTGTTGAGACTATTACAGATGTTCCCCACTCATTGCCTCTTTATAAGGGTGGTTAGAAAGTACAAGAAAAAAGTTCTTAAATGTATCTCTGACATTGAAGCAGTTAGTTGCCTTTAATAGATTTAGCAAACACTTACGTTAGCTCTGTTTGATTCTGGAGGACAGCTATAATGGTAGGGTTAATAACTTAAGGAGTGAAAAACTAAGCATACATAAGTAAACTATAAATTAGGAGGTGGTAATGGAAACAATTAAAATCTACAAATTGATTCACTTAAGACTAGCCTATAGTGGAGGAAAGTGTAATGTCACATGCAGGACATAGCAATTCTTGGACATATATAGGGAGTCCTAAAAATGTATACGCAGACTTTGAATAATTATAAAGGCAGTGTTTTTAAAATATATTATATTTCATTTTCAAAATTGAGCCATCAGCTGTTAAAGTGTGTATACATTTTGGAGGAATATCCTATATTATGTTAGGAGTGACAGTTTTAACGTCCCAATTAAAACAAAACAAAAAGATAAAAATTATACCTTCCTAATTGTGTGTGTGTTTAAACTATGTAATTGATCGTACTATTCTGCCTATTTATCTCTGGGTTTTCCTTAATCTTCTAAAGACCAGTGAAAATCAAGATGAGATCTTAAACACCTACTTTTCGAATCTGGGTTCCCTTTCACTGTATGTAAGGTTTTAAGGTTTTATCACCTCTCTGCTTCTGTAATCTTTTTTCCCTCATATTTACCTGAATCCGATTTGTATTGGATTTATGCAGGCTTACTCATTTGTGTATCCCTCACACTATGCAATGTATGGAATACAGCAGGAGTTCCATAAATGCATGAGGATTACCCACCCTTAAGTTTACACTCCCATGTTTTTTGCTCTAGTAAACCAGTCCCTGTGACACTGATCCATCAGTGGAAACAAAGACTTATTCTTAGAGGTGTTAGCATTTGGAAGCTTTGGAAGTTAAAGTTTCCTTTAAGGAGACGGACATTCCCTTAAAATGTTTACATATTTCGTATGCACTTTATAACCATCTTCTAGGTTGATATCTAAGTTAGAATTGGGTTCCATTGGAAAAGAGTATACTTCACTCTTCTGCACTGGGAATGATCTTCAGTTTAGTGAGCTTTCAGGGTGACATTTAGATGGAACTTTTAGAAATATATCACTTCCTCAGGAAAGGACTACACAGCAGAACAGATTTATAGAGCTGAAAGCCTATCATGCAGAGCTGTAGATCATTACTATTGACCAATGAGACTAGCTTCCTCCCCTCTCCTCCCCCCAATATTCACCAAATGTCCTTTGTCTTGTCTTGTTGAAATAACAATTCAATTTTATGTTCCTGTCTGCAAATTCAAATTGTTCTTTATTCTAAATCATTTTTCTCAGGTTTTGTTCCCAATCTCATACCTTACACAAATGATTTTGTTTTAGCTATATTTGTCTGGAATGATAGATTTAACAGCAAAGCATACATGTAGACAGGTAGCTAAAAATTCAGTACAATAAATCATTGCATTTGCCATGTGTTTGTGAAGGGATATGATTGAAAAGGAAACGTGTGAAGTAGAAAAGTAAATCTCATAAGGTTATTTTATGAGGGCAGTATTAAAAGTTCAGAATTGTATGGAACATTTTTTTTAAGGGAAGACAGATCCTGTAGTCATCGTTAGTCAATATACTTAAAGCTTCTAATAGATTATACTATAAATGTAACATTGCCTTTTTGCATAAAGCACCTCATTTATAATTATAAAATGTATTACAACCTACTTGTTGAACTTGTCAGAGAGCATCTATACCAGTGATGGCGAACCTATGACACATGTGTCAGCACTGACACGTGTAGCCATTTCTGATGACACGCGGCCGCAAGCAGAGGATGAAACATTTGCTGCTCCTGAGGATGAAACATTTGTGACTAGAGTCTTGGAGTTAGTTTTTTCCTCAAAGTGACACACTACCTGAGTTATGCTCAGTATTTTGGCGAAGTTTGACACACCAAGCTCAAAAGGTTGCCCATTACTGATCTATACTAATAATAGCCTTGGGCGGTCACAACCAGACAGAGGACTGGTCACCAGGAAGTGCATGGAGCACCTCTGGGTCCCGCCCCCGCAGCCCACAGGCTCCTATCACAGCAAGGCTGGCGGCCCGGTGGGTGGGGCAAGGCAGGCGCAGAGAGCAGGGCCTGGCTGCCAGGTGCTGGGGCCCACAGACAGACAGCAGGGCCTGGCTGCCAGGCACCATGGCGAGAGAGCAAACAGGCCCGCAGACAGCAGGGCCTGCCAGCCACAGCGCAATGGCAGTCCCGCCTCCGTGCATGACCTGCAGAGGAAACACCTTTTCTGACTGCTCATTGGCTAAGCTCCCCATACGCCACTCACAGTGTTCTTGGTAACTTGGGTAATAAGAATCCAAGAAGGTGATCTAGGGTTTTCCCACCTCACTCCTGAGGAAAAAACGAAGGTCCGCTGCTGGAGGGGCTAAGAAATGCCATATCCTGCCCTAGCTGGTTTGGCTCAGTGGATAGAGCCTCGGCCTTCGGACAGCAGGGTCTGGGTTGGATTCTGATCAAGGGCATGTACCTAGGTTGCAGGCTCCTCCCTGGCCGGGGCCCAGGTCAGGATTCATGCAGGAGGCAACCAATCAAAGTGTCCCTCTCACATTGATGTTTCTCTCTGTCTTTCCCTCTCTCTTCCACACTCTCTAAAAATCAATGGAAACATATCCTCAGGTGAGGATAAAAAAAAGAAAGAAAGAAATGTCATATCCTATGAAAGAGACATGTTGAAAATGCCTAAAGAAAGTTGTCATTTTTTCTTGGTGAAGGGACTGGAGTCCGTGTTGATGAAAACACCTTGGTGGCTGTGGTGGCTGGCAGTGGCAGCAGCAGAAGGGTGATGGGGGTGGCACCTTCCCCTGATCAGCCCGGTCACCTCCTGCAGAGGGAGGCCAGACTGCAGCTTAGGCCCGAGCGGGTCTAAGCTGTCAGTAGGACATCCCCTGAGGGCTCCCAGATTGGAGAGGGTACAGGTTGGGCTGAGGGACACCCCTCCTGTGCACAAATTTCATGCACCGGCTTCTAGTTACATATAAAATATCACAGATGAAAAAGCAACAACACTTTTATATTGTACTAGAGGCTTGGGGCACAAAATTCATGCACAGGGTTGTGTGTGTCCCTAAGCCCAGCCTGCACCCTCTCCAATCTGGTACCCCTTGAGGGATGTCCGACTGCCCATATAGGCCCGATCCTAAACGAGCAGTCGGACATCCCTCTCACAATCCAGGACTGCTGCCTCCCAACTGCTCGCCTGCCTGCCTTCCTGATTGCCCCTAACTGCTTCTGCCTGCCAGCCTGATCACCCCCTAACCACTCCCCTGCCAGCCTAGTTGATGCCTAACTTCTCCCATGCCAGCCTGATTGCCCCTAACTGCCCTCCCCTGCAGGCCTGGTCACCCCTAACTGCCCTCCCCTGCAGGCCTGGGACCCCGCAACTGCCCTTCCCTGCAGGCCCGGTCACCCCCAAGT
This sequence comes from Cnephaeus nilssonii, assembly GCF_951640355.1. Taxonomy (NCBI): domain Eukaryota; kingdom Metazoa; phylum Chordata; class Mammalia; order Chiroptera; family Vespertilionidae; genus Cnephaeus; species Cnephaeus nilssonii. Next base: position 99,316,304 of record NC_137074.1, on the reverse strand, counting down.
TCCTTCCTCTACTGGCCTGGTGAACCCTAACTGCCCTCCCCTGCAGGCTTGATTGTCCCCAATTGCCCTCCCTTGCAGGCCTGGACCCTCCCAACTGCCCTCCCCTGGTGGCCATCTTTTGGCGGCCATCTTGTGTCCACATGGGGGCAGCCATCTTGTGTGTTGGAGTTATGGTCAATCTGCATATTACTCTTTTATTAGATAGGATAGAGGTCTGGTGCATGGGTGGGAGCCAGCTGGTTTGCCCTGAAGGGTGTCCTGGATCAGGGTGGGGGTTCCCTTGGGGCATGGGGCAGCCTGCGCAAGTGGCCTGTGGTGGTTTTCAGGCCAGCCACGCCCCCCGGTGACCCAAATGGAGGCCCTGGTATCTGGGATTTATTTATCTTCTAAAATTGAAACTTTGTAGCATTGAGCAGAGGCCAGGGCAGGCCAGGAAGCTTGGCTTCCTCCATTGCTGGGGGCAACCCAAGCCTCCTGCTCTCTCCAGCTCCGTGGCTGCTGCCATTTTTGTTGGGATTTATTTATCTTCTATAATTGAAACTTTGTAGCCTTGAGTGGAGGTCAGGGCTGGCCAGAGCAGGCGGGAAGCTTGGCTTCCTCCATTGCCGGGGAAACCCAAGCCTCCTGCTCGCTCAGTGGCCGCAGCCATCTTGGTTGGGTTAATTTGCATACTCACTCCTGATTGGCTGGTGTGCGTGGCTTGTGGGCATAGCAGAGGTATGATCAATTTGCATGTTTCTCTTTTATTATTGTAGATATGATTAAAACATTACCATATCAAAGTATTTAGGTATGTTTTCCAAAACTACTAACTTCAGTTAGTTTAGACAAAAAAAAGTATTAAAGGATATTAGGAGATCCCACAAAAATTATTTTGGTACGAAGAAATAGGTATGGAGGTTGTGCATCTAGAAACAGTGTCAAACCTCACCACCAGGCTGTTCTAGTGGAGAAACATGTTTAAAGTGAAATTTAACTGAGTAAATTGGCTTTATTAAACAACTTATGAATCAGTCAGCATCTCATCTGGCGAGCAGAGAGAAACTCTGAGGGGTTGTACAAAATGGGAGGCTTTTATAGAAAGGAGGGAGGGGCAAGAAAGTCATCAGCAAGAAAAAATAAAAGTTCCTGGGGGAAGTAAGTGTTCAGGTGAGTGTTTTTCATGGTCTGAGCTGTGGCATTTCCGTCGACTGGGTTTGTGGCAAGAAAAATTCCCCTCCTCCTGCTGAAGTAGTAAAGTAATTTCACTACCCTATTTAGGAGTGCAAGATAGTCCCTTCCTGTTAGGGTCTATAATGAAATTAACTGACACTGTACATGATGTCTTCCTGACTTGGGTAATTGCAGAGTAGAACATGAGAGCTCTTCTACAGGTTTTCCTGACTCCAAAGGCTCTAAGGTGAATTGTTTTTCCCAGACCCAGACAAAGTATTTCGATACAGTTAAAAAAGAATAAACAATGTTACCTGTAAGCCTGTTGATTCATTTGAAGAGTTACTCCAATGTTATTTGTAAATATTTTGACTAACTATTCAAGGAATAGTCTTTATAATGAAAAACAACATGTTCATCACAAGAGAGCCCAGATGTGAACATTCTGTATTTCTGTGTTAGTCTGTGCTCTCAACAAGTATTCTTAATCAGTGTTTTTAATTGAACTCTAAATTAGATTTAGGATTTTTTCTTTCTTTTTGCTCCTTTCGATCCTTTCTAAGATTATAACAGCCTTTAAAGAAGGCACAATTTATCATCTAGCTTTTATACAAATGTGACATGATCTTATATTTTTGCCACTGGATTTTATCACCTTAATAATACATTTCAATATTCATAGAATGACATGGTGACTCATATTATATGTATCATATCATACAACAAATAGCATGGCATACCAATAAATCACTTTATTTTATTTTTTAATTTTAAAATATATTTTATTGATTTTTTACAGAGAGGAAGGGAGAGGGATAGAGAGTTAGAAACATCAATGAGAGAGAAACATCAATCAACTGCCTCCTCCTCAAGGGCATGTACCGAAACCAAGGTACATGCCCTTGACTGGAATTGAACCTGGGACCCTTCAGTCCGCAGGTTGATGCTCTATCCACTGAGCCAAGCAGGTTAGGGCAATCACTTTATTTTAGAGTGTTGAAATTATTATTTGCCAACTTGCCTCAAGATGATGAATCAGTGTATAGTCTCTTAGTCAAATCTATAGTCTTGCAAAAGTTTGTACTTTGAATGGTTAATGCAGATGGAAACTCAAAATGATTTAATTATTTTATAACATTTTATCAAAGTAAATTTATTTAATTGTACAAAATATGAAATGTCAAAGTCAAATAATTATTTCTTATAAATAATTATTTTAAGAGTAATATAATTAATGTAAGACAGATCTCTGATGAATATTTTTCCTGTTAGCAAGAATGTATTGGGAGAAAAATCTCTTTTTATAATTAACATCCACAAAAAATACAGAAGTATGGCTTAATTTTTTATATAGATAAGAAATTATATTAACAGGTTCACTTGTTAAGGAATGTAATCAGACTGCCTAAGAAGTAATATCACAAATTGGATTTTCAGACACTTATTTCAGTATTGCTTCATACTAAATTCTCTTTTGCTGATTTAATATTTTATGTAAATACCAAAAATAATCAAGCTGATACATATGATCAATCAAGTTAGCCTAGATCAGTGATGGGCAACCTTTTGAGCTTGGTGTGTCAAACTTCGCCAAAAAACTGAACATAACTCGGGTAGTGTGTCACTTTGAGGAAAAAACATTATTTTGCAAATGTTTCATCCTCAGGAGCAGCAAATGTTTCATCCTCGGCATGCGGCCACCTGAGCGGCTGCGTGTCATCAGAAATGGCTACGCGTGTCAGTGCTGACACGCGTGTCATAGGTTCGCCATCACTGGCCTAGATGGTAGCAAGATCTTTCCGAGTCCAACGGCTATTATTTGGCTTTGTAGTTGAGGGTAACAATTTATTTTAATCTCTCTTTTTGCTTTAAAATATTTTCTTTATAAGCTTTTTTGAATCAAAGACACTTCCAATATGGATTAAATATCTTTGTCCCCTCAAAACTTATATGTTGAAATTCTATCCAGGAATGTGTATTACGAAGCAGGATGTTTGGAAGGTAATTAAGTCATGAGGATGGAATCCACTGAGAGTTCTCTTGCATTCCTTCTGCTGTGTGAGGATACAGAGAGAGGTCAGCAACTAGCAGTGCAGAAGAGGGCACCCTGAACTTCCATGCTCAAGAATTGTGAGAAATAAACTTATGTTGTTTATAAGCCCCTCAATCTATAGTATTTTGTTATAGCACCCTGAACCGAGTGACACACTTCCCATGGCTATCTCCAACTTACAATGTCAGCATGCCTCTAGGATACCCAAGGTATGTGGCTGTACTGGAAGTCCAAGGGAGTAGTTGAGCATAGTGGTTAAGGGTATGGATCCTCTAATTGGTGTTCTTGGTTTGAATCCCAGACCTGCCACAAATCAGAAATGTGACCAAAGGCAAGTTATCTGTTATATAGTCTCACAATCACTTCCCTTTTATTAAAAATGAAGGCAATGAATAGTATAGTACAGCTCATAGATTTGTTGGGGGATTAAATTAATTAATTTTAGGGCCAGAGGACAATTAGGACAATGTCTGCATAATAAATATCAATAAATAGTAGTTATCATTCATAATAATAATAGAAAGCAAGAAGAATCTGTTTTACCGAATGTTTGGAAAACATGGTCAAGTTTGGCAACCAAATTTAATCAAAAGACTTAGGAATGCCTTAATTCTTTGCTTTTCCTAGCAGTAAAGCAAGCTAGAGCCTTGGAATTACTGAAAAGAACTGTGGTTTACTTTAGAAACCCATAAATACTTTAGGTTACATACAATTTACATAATTTTTTTCTTTAAATTCTTCTTTATCCAATAATGTTTAATTGCACTTGGTATTAGAGCAAAAGCTCTGCCTGAGAAGTAATATCAGCATATAGTCTCTTAATCATATATAATCAGCATACAGTCTCTTAATCAAGACCATGACTGTATATTGTTTAAGCACACAATATTTTAAGACTTTCACACTTAGGTAAGTTCAGAATTTCCAAAGAACTGAAAAACCAATGTTCTGGGTTAAGCTCTAAACTCACATTTAAAAAATTTATTTGATAAACATAATGAGCATCTATTATGTGACAGACACTGATTTAGATGCTAGAAATACAACACTTAACAATAGACAAAAATCCTTGTCTTTTTAGAACCTATCTTCTAGTGTAGTTAAGACAGTCACGAAGAAAATAAAACACATAATATGTCATATGGCATAAGTGCTAAGGGGAAATATATATATATATATATATATATATATATATATATATATATATAGAGAGAGAGAGAGAGAGAGAGAGAGAGAGAGAGAGAGAGGAGGGATACAGGTTGCAGTTTTAAATATTATGGAGAGGGAAGGAGTCACTAAGAGTGATATTTAAGGAGAAACTCAGAGTAAAAGAAAGGACGGGTCATGCAACACACCACAGTGATTTGAAGCACACACTTTGCATGTAGGAAACCTACAGGAGCCTGGTGTGTATGGGGAAAGCAAGGAGTTCTGTATAACTAGGCTACCGTGAGCCAGAGGGACAGCGAGAGTAGAAGGAAGTAGAGAGATAATGGAGCCAAATTATGCAGTGCCTTGTAGGCCTTTACTTTGTAAAAATATGTACTTAGTTATTTTAAAGAGAGAAAAGGGGGGGGGAGAGAGAGAGAGAGAGAGGGGGGGGAGAGAGAGAGAGAGAGAGAGAGAGAGAGAGAGAGAGAGAGAGAGAGAGAGAAATATCGATGCGAGAGAAATATAGATCACTTACCTCCTGCATGCCCCCTACTGGGGATTGAGTCAGCAACTTGGGCATGGCCCTGACCAAGAATCCAACCAGGGACTTCTTGTTGCATAGGACCATGCTCAATCCACTGAGTCACACCGACTGGGCTCAGGTTTTTACTTTGAAAGAAATGGAAGGCCACTGAAGAGTTTTTAACTAGGCATGTATCATGGCTTATATCATAAAGGATCACTCTGGCTGATATGGATAAAAGTCTGTGAGAGTCCAAGGTTTGTTCATAAGAAACACCAAGCCTTCTACTTATGGGCTAGATCCTGTCATCTTTCACCTAACTCAGAGCCATTATTCCACCAACTTTCCCCTTTTTTATGCATCATCAATTCTCCTATTTTTAATTAATTTTTTTTTTCATATAAAACATGCTACAATTATTTTTCTCTTAAAACAGAACAACTTTCCAAATCACCCAACCTTCTCCCGGTATTGCCTCCCTCTATTATCCTCAGAACAAAACTGCAGTAATAGTCTATACAGATTGTTTCCAAATCACCATTGTTTCCATATTCTTTCTTTATAGTTTTTTGAGATTCCACTTCAATTTGTCTTCTCCTTTGCTACTTCACAGAATTCATTTTTGCTACTTCACAGAATTCGTTTTTGCATTAACTTTTGTATTCTTCAACTCTGTCATTTTCTTAGTGCTTGACTGGGTAATCATTTACTTTTTCTTTAAACCAGGGGTCCTCAAACTTTTTAAACAGGGGGCCAGTTCACTGTCCCTCAGACCATTGGAGGGCCGGACTATAGTTAAAAAACAACAACTATGAACAAATTCCTATGCACACTGCTTAGTCGGCTGCTAAGCAGGACAGGCAGCAGCAGCAAAAACACCCGGCGGGCCGGATAAATGTCTTCGGCGGGCCGCATGTGGCCTGCGGGCCATAGTTTGAGGACCCCTGCTTTAAACATTATCTTTGCTCTGGCTGGTGTGGCTAAGTGGTTAGAGAGTCAGCCTGCCCACCAAAGGGTCTTGGGTTTGATTCTGGTCAAGAGCACGTACCTGGGTTGTGAGTTCATTCCCCACCTCCAGTTGGGGCATGTGCAGGAGGCAACCGATTCATATGTCTCTTTTACTCTCTCTCTCTCTCTCTCTCTCTCTCTCCTCCTCTCTCCCTCCCATTCTCTCTGAAAAAGCAATGGAAAAAATATTCTCAGGTGAGGATTAACAAAAAAACAACATATATTATCTTCAATTGGATTCCAGGACAGTATATTCTTGTATATTCTTGGTTCTAGCTACCAAGTTAACTACTGCCTCTTCAGCTTCTTTGCTGATCCCCCATCTTCCTGTTTTCTAAATTGCACAACAGATCTAAATTCTGACCCTATTTCCTCTATTAAAACTCAAGTTTCTTATCTCCAGCTTTCATTGCTCCACTGAATTCCAGAATTGTATATTCAACTATAAGGTTGATATTTCTATTTGAAATCTAATAAGTAACTAAAAATTATTATTTGTAAAATTGATCCTCTGATCTTCCCCCCAAACCTGGTACTCCTACAGTTTTGCTCATTTTATTAAATGAATTTTATTTATTCATTATTTAAACCAAAACCCATGGAGTCATCCTTAACTGTTATTTGTATTTTGTCCCAAACTCAATCCATCATGAAATCCTTCAGATCTATTTTTAAATTGAATATAGAATGAAGGCATTGCAGGCTGATAGTACACTGGTGCAAGCCACCATTGGATCACAATGGAATATTGCCATAGTCTTCTTTTACTTAAGTCTCTTAATCAAGAGCAGAGCAACCTAGATAACAGGTTTATGTTATTATGTTATAATCATTATTAAAATTAGACTAGAGGCCTGGTGCACAAAATTCATGCAGGGTATGTGTGTGTGTATGTGTCCCTCAGCCCAGCCTGCATCCTCTCCAATCTGGGACATCCCTCTCACAATCCAGGACCACTGGCTCCCAACAGCTCACCTGCCTGCCAGCCTGATCACCCCCAACCACTCCTCTGCCAACCTGATTGACACCTAACTGCTCCCCTGCCATCCCGATTGCTTTTAACTTCCTTCCCCTGCTGGCCTGGTCACCCCTAACTGCCCTCCCCTGCCGGCCATCTTGTGGTGGCAATCTTGTGTCCACATGGGGGTGGCCATCTTGTGTGTTGGAATGATGGTCAATTTGCATATTACCTCTTTATTATATAGGATGGGTCTTATATAATTAACTTATAAATAATGCCATCTCATTGAAAGTACCTGTACTATGTTCTTTATGGCCCTTAAAAACAACCTAAAATCTTAAGAGACATTTCTTAATTTGGATAATTTTCAATGTGAGTTCTAACTCAAGAACAAGGACAAATTTAGAGGTGTTAGCTAAGAGAATGTCTAAGCTGAATTCACAGAGAAGAGGGCTATAGCTTTATTTGGATTTAGAATTCTTTGAGAATCTTAATGTGACAAAAGCAATTGGATACTGAATAAAAAAAACCTTGTAAGTATCTCAGCCATCCACCAAATTAAGTGTTGCATTCCCTGGGTCAAAGGCAGCATAATGGTTTATAATTTCTACATTGCTAAAATTTTTAATTTGGTCATAATATTTAACTGGTTTTCATTCATAATAGCATTTTTAGGACATGTAATCCTATTTAATAAAAGAGTAATATGCAAATTGAACATCACTCCAAGACACAAGAGGGCCGCCCCCATTTGGCCAAAGATGGCTGCCCCCATGTGGACACAAGATGGCCACCACAAGATGGCTGGCAGGGGAGGACAGTTGTGGGCAGTTGGGGGTGACCAGGTTGGCAGAGGAGGGCAGTTGGGGGAGACCTTCCAGCAAGGGAGGGCAGTTGGGGGGGACCAGGCCTTCAGGGGAGGGCAGTTAGGGGTGACCAGGCCAGCAGGGGAGGGCAATTAGGGGCAATCGGGTCGGCCAGGGAGCAGTTAGGCGTCGATCAGGCTGGCAGTGAAGTGGTTAGGGGTTGATCAGGCTGACAGGCAGAAGCAGTTAGGGGCAATCAGGCAGATGTAGGCGAGCGGTTGGGAGGCAGCAGTCCTGGATTGTGAGAGGGATGTCCGACCGCCCGTTTAGGGACGATCCCTCAAGGGGTCCCAGATTGGAGAGGGTACAGGCTGGGCTGAGGGACACCTTCCCCCCACTGTGCATAAATTTCATGCACGGGGCCTCTAGTTAGGTGATAATACTTTAATACATTCCAATAATTCACTATTATTGTTTATTTCAAGTTGTTTCATCATAAATGTTTTCTTAAGATCTCAATAACTTAAAAATTATATAATTCAGCTAAATATTTATTAAGTTTATCACTGGTAAAGAGATAAAGGAACATAAAAGATGACTGACGTTTGGCCAGTCATCTTCAGCCTGTGTGTCATTGGTGTAGCAATGTAGGAAGACCTCAGAGGCAACTATAGTTAAGAAGCAGAGAATTTAAAATTGTCTCTTTAGGTATCAGACCTCAATTTCTTCATTTGTCATGTGCAGTCAATAATAGAATTCACATCCCAGGGCTGATGATGTGATGTATATAAAACATTCTTACAGATATAGCAATTTTTCAACATTCCATAGTAAACCATTATTTTTTTGTAACTTGTTTTGTTTTGATTCTCTCTTTGGCTTTAGTTTTTTGCATTTTTAATTATGATGTGTCTGGGCACGGGCCTGTTGGGTTCTCCTTGCTGTGACTCTCTGTGCCTCCTGAACTTGTGTGACTTTTCTTCACCAGGTTAAGGAAGTTTTCTGTCATAATTTCTTTAAACAAGTTCTCTATACTTTTCTAACTTTCTTCTTCTGGCACTCCTAGGATGCAAATATTAAGTTTCATTTTGTCCCACAGCTCTGTTAAGTTCTCTTCCCTTAAGCTGTTTTTTTCTTTCTTTTTCTTTTTGATTCTCTGCATGATTTTCTCTACCCTGTCTTCTAATTCAGTGGTCACCAACCTTTCAAACTTCATGGACCACCAGTGGTCTGTGGACCACCAGTTGGTGACCGCTGTTCTAATTCACTGACCCAATCCTCAGCTTGCCCTAATCTGCTGTGTATTTTTTATATGTTCTTCATTATTGCTATATCATTCTTTACTTCCAATGGTCTTTTTCCGTAGTTACTGTGTCTTTTCTCTTGCTGTTGAGCGTCCTTGCCATCTTTATTCTGAACTCTATATCTAAAATTTCTTATTTCCATTTCATTTAGCTCTTCTGGAGAATTAACTTTTCTTTCCTTTGGGGCTTGTTTTTTGGTGTCCCCATTTTGGCTGTCTGTTTGGGTTTGTGTCTCTGTATTAGGTAGATTTGCTATGACTTTAAATCTCTAGTGTAGGACAATGCCAGATGCTGTTTGTGACTGGCCTGAAGTACCCTGTTTGGAGTTATCAGCAATCCACAGCTTGTGGCTCCCTCTGCTGTGGCAGGGTACCTTGGGAAAGGAACAATATGTGTACCAAGGTCTGCTTTTTCTAGCCCCTGGTCCAGAATTAGATCAGACAAAGACTCAAAGCCTCCAGAGACCTGTCTCTGCCCGCAGTTTGATTGTTATTCAGTCTTAGCACATTTTGGAACAGTAGTTTTATTGCTAGCTTTACTCAGTGGCCAGATAAGTTTCTATTGAACCAGTACAAAAAAATGTTTTGCATAAATGTTAAAGGCATGCTTTAAAATTAAGTACCCATTGCATTTTGAAGTTATTTATTACATGTTTTTACAAGCTAATATCTTTTTAAAATATGATACTTTGTAAAACACTATGTAATATGAAGTGAGAATTCTCATGATCTGTCCACAATGTGTTAATTAGCCTCAGATTATAGACCACAAGGTGGGGCAAGAGTTTTTTCAACAGGATGGGACAATTCCTCCTGCCTGCAGGCTGATTGTTATTCTTGGTCTCTTAGTGGTCTTCAGAAACTCTTCAGGGTGGGACCAGGGATTTTCCAATAGGATGGGGCAACTGTCTTTCCCCACAGGCAAAATGTGAATGGATGGTAAAGGTCTGTGGGAGAAAGACATTCTGTGCAGTATGAGGTAATGACTCAGCACAGGAAACCAGGGTGTCTGCCTTCTGAGCTCTAACCTCAAAGTCCCCAACCCTGGATTCTACAAACACAGCTCCAGTCCAGTCTGCCCTCCCTCTTGCCAGAGCCCAAGGTGAGTAGCTGCACAGTAAATTTTGTCCATTGACCCTTTAAGAGGGTGCCTGCATTTCCAACCATCTTTTCCCTGGTAGACAGCAACCCTGCTGCTTTTGACACCAGATCTATGGATATCTTTCTCAGTTCTGGTGCTTTGGCCTGTGGGGCCCAGCTTGGGGTTTAGACCCCAGAGTTCTCAGTGGCCCTCCCCACAGCTGAGATATCCTTCCAGAACTTCAGCTGCTGGCTGTGGGATACCAGCCACCTCTTTCACACCGCCGCACTTCTTACCAGTTTCTATGCAGTCTCCACTTTGTCCTTGGTTATCAGGTTCTCTCCAGCTAGTCTTCAGTTAGTTATTCAGGATGGTTTTTCTGTGTTTTAGTTGTAATTCCAGTTTGGTCTTGGGAGCATGTCAGTGTAGCTTCCACTTATTCCCCCACCATTTTGGAATCAAGAGCAAACTATATTAATCAGAGACTTTATTTATTCACCACTATATCTCCATCACCCTAAACTGTCACTGGCCTGAATTGTTTTTGAAAAGTAACTGACCTATAAGGGATCTGCTTAGGGCTTTTACTAGCACAACTGCTTTTAGTGTTGACAAGCCAGCAAGTAGAACCTCTGTCCCTGTGGCCAAAGAAGGCTTTGGTAGCCCACAGTTTACTGTGGCTGCAATTTTAGCAAAACACAAAGAATTGAAGCTAGAAAGAATTCTAGGATATTTTATAGCATATGCCTCCTTTTTATGGAGGTGAAAGTGCTTCATTTACACATTCTAAGAAACAAAATTTGGCTTGTAATTTGAAGTATTTAACCCATATAAAGTCTTTTATGCAGGCTATAAAATTAATTTTATTACAGAAATTGCATTGCACTTAACAGCTGATGACCTTATCTTACTACAGTAATGCATTTTTCATGAAAATGAAACATTGTGTTTCAGGAGCAGGAGCCAAGAATCAGGCCTTGAATTGAAAGGGAACATATGTATTATGTGCAATCGCTGCCTTCCCAAAGAGCATATATCCTGGTGTTTCTCAGTTTATTACTGCATCTAGATGAGCAGATGTAAACCTTATTAAAAAGATGCCATACATTGTCTTTTTACAGATTCACTTATTTTAACCATTGCACTGTCAAACTAGGCTTGGTAAATTATAATTGTTATTTTGGTCTTTTATGTAAACTCTGACATCTAAGTTGAATCTATCTTGAAGTTGGAGTATTGAGTATATTTTCACTACCAGATATTTCTCTGTTTAATTCTGGCCATACCTAGATCATACAATGTTTTATTTTCTGGCAGTGCAAAACAAACTACATTTTTATTTTAGTTATTACTGATTACCCAAAAGACTTAGGTTTTGTTTTTTTTTTGTAGTACATGATAACACAATATGGATGGCAACTTAAATAATTAAGCCCAAGAATGGAGTGATTATGTTTTAAATATTTTCCATTATTTATAGAAAAGCAAAACATGCCACTTTAAAATCTTATGTAAGTTTAATAATCTGTTTAAATATTTTATAAGTTTTCAAAATTAAGATCCTTTTTGAAAGACTAAATTAATTACTTTTATGTTTTGGGTAGTATTTTTCCTGAGTTATTATTTAAAAATAGGTTCATTATGCTAATGACTGACTAGGAAAATCATATGTTTATGAAACACTAATATTTAGAGACTTTTAGATGTAAGAAAAATAGGTAGATATTGAAATAACATTACATTTTCATATGTAATAAATAAAAGGTAGGATAGAATAAAAAATAATCAAGAAAGTTGATTGGCATGGGAGAGAATAAATTTAAACAGAAATTATTTTGAAATTAAAGAAAAATACTAGTTACCAGTTTTCATTGATAATCATACTTGCTTCTCCCCCAAATAAAACAATGATCAGAATTCTTACACTTCTGAGAATGAACCACCAATGAAGATTTACTACTAATAACCTTTTTTTCCATCTTCACTCTCCCTTCATAGAACATTGCTTTACTTTTTGAAATTAATACTGCAAAATATGTTTTTAATTGAGATTAGAATAGTTTAGAAAACTAAAACAACCTTCACATGATAGTATCATTACAGCCTATATTTTCATTATTGGTTCTGAGTTAGGTCATTTTCTTTTGTTAATGTGCCTGAGCTAATATTTTAAAACTGTCCCATTACATAAACCATAAAGTTATTTTATAAAAATATAAAATGGATGTATTTGAAAGATTTGAGGCATCTTTTATGTGATAGAATCCTACATTTGAGTCAGTGGTAAAATTATTGGTTTATTTAATAGCTTAACTGTTGTAATACTGTATTAAGAGTTAAGAAAGCAAATATTTTGGAATATGTAATTGCAATAGACAATATATTCTGAAATAACTTTTTGTGATTTATTTTAGAGATAAGTAAACATTTTATCTTTATATTTCATATTCAATTACAGCTTTAGTCATTCTATTTAAAAATTGTATCATATAAATGATTTTTCATTTAGAAATTATTACTTAATGATGTTCTACTATGATTAGAAATTTAGTTTTGGGAATTACATTCAATTAAATGAAACCATGAAGAGTTTACATAAAATATTAGTTGATCTAAATTCAGTTTTAAAGTAAGTTCTGGCTAAGATTGCTCAAATTATAAAGAACAGACTGACCATAAAATAAAATTTCTGCAAAACATCCTCATAATTGTTTTCACCAAAACATTGTCCTCAGGAAAATGAGATAATGGGAATAGGATCAATATATGCCTGATTATTGCCTTCAGATATTTTGCATCAGGAATGCAGTAGAGAATGAGGTCACATAGCTTGATCTTCATATAAGCATGATGTTTAAATGGTTTCTCTTTGGTATAGAAACATGACACATTTTTATTTCTCATGTTTATGATGAGATAAAATCTACTCAGAGGAAAGTACATGATTCAGCCATCAGCTAACAAGCAATTTAATGAAGACAAGCTATTTTAATTGGGGTTGGCACACCTTGGCCAGAATGCTGATAAATAGAGCCCTTTTTATAAATAAATAAACAAACAAACAAATCCTATCTAATAAAAGAGTCATATGCAAATTAACCATCACTTCATCACAAAGATGGTGGCGCCCATAGCCACAAGATGGTGGCGTCCAGTCACCTCAGCCCTGCTGCTGGAGTGTTTGGGCCTGTCAGCCCGGCCAGAGGTCACAGGGACCAAGCAGAGAGGCGGGATCCACCCACTCCAGTAGCAGATCAAGCCTCGCTGCTCTGCCGCCTCTGGAGTATCTGGGGCTAAGCAGCGAGGCTGGAGTGTTTGGACCTGTTGGCCCAGCCAGAGGTCACGGGGACCAAGCGGGGAGGGCAGTTGGGGGGGGAGACCAGGCCTGCAGGGAGGGCAGTTAGGAGTGACCAGGTTGGCAAGGGAGGGCAGTTAGGAGTTACCGGGCCAGCAGGGGAGGGCAGTTAGGGGTAATCAGGCCGGCAGAGGAGCAATTAGGCGTCGATCAGGCTGGCAGGGGAGTGGTTAGGGGATGATCAGGCTGGCAGGCAGAAGTGGGAGCCAGCTGTTAGGGGATGATCAGGCTGGCAGGCAGAAGTGGGAGCCAGTGGTTAGGGGATGATCAGGCTGGCAGCCAGAAGTGGCTAGGGGCAATCAGGCAGGCAGGCAGGCGAGTGGTTGGGAGCCAGCTGTCCTGGATTGTGAGAGGGATCCCAGATTGGAGAGGGTGCAGGTTGGGCTGAGGGACACCCCCCATCCTGTGCATGAATTTCATGCACCAGGCCTCTAGTAAATAATAAATAGATAGATAAACAAAGAAACCAGCTCATGCAAGGCTTTTAGGTGGACAAGAGGACTGGGGGCTACATTATCTTACCTAATAATAGACAAACATGTAAATTGACCATACCTCTGCTACGCCTACAGCCAATCAGAGTGAGTATGCAAATTAGAAGGCTAAAGATGGTGGCTGCCCAGCTGCTCCAGGTGCACAGTGGCCAGGCGGGACAGGATGCCTGCTCTGAGAGGGAGGGCGGGGAGCAAAGGGATCTACAGGAGCGGAGTGCCACAGCGAAGACAAGACTCCAGACTTTGGAGTCTGCAGCAAAGATGGCAGACACCGGCTGGAGTCTGCAGCAAAGACGAAGACGGCAGACTCTGGCCAGAGCAAAGGCCTGGGTCCCAGGTTCCAGAGAAAAACTGGTGCTGGAAGCCAAGCGAAGGAAGGCCTATTGCATGAATCTCTTCATGCAACGGGCCTCTATTATCAAAATAAAAGCCGCTCAGCCTTTATGGTAGAGCTTACTTTCCTTAGGAATATATCTTCTTTTTCTTGCAAAATATGATAATTTCTGCCATAAATGTTGGGTATCATATCTACCCTGTTTGCTAATCAAATTACCATAAAATTGCTCTGAGAAGTTGCTTACATATTTTTTGATCATATATGTCTAATCACTGTCTATTCAGATGTCACATTTATAAGAGAAAGTGTTTTAAGAAGGGATATCAGTTTGCCTTTTCATCACTTTCACCTATTTGAGGGGCAAGTTATCTGTTAAATTTCAGTTTCAAGCATCTAGAATAGATCTAAATATGCCAAGCACATGCAGGTAAGATATGCAAACAAAGCAGAGAAAACAGGTCGGTTTTTTTTGGAGTGTTGGAATTTCCATATTTTAAAGTTTCCTTAGAGAATATTTCTAAACCCTTGCTTTTATCAATATTACATATAATCAGCCCTAGCTGGTTTTGCTCAGTGGTTAGAGCATCGGCCCACAGACTGAAGGGTCCCAGGTTTGATTCTGGTCAAGGGCATGTACATTGGTTGGAGGCTGGATCCCCAGTGGTGGTTGTGCAGGAGGCAGCTGATCGATGTTTCTCTCTCATCAGTGTTTCTAACTCTCTATCCCTCTACCTCCCTCTCTGTAAAAATCAATAACATATATTAAAAAATATTACATATAATCATACTATTGTGCCTCTATTAATATTATTTAAAAAATATTCTCTAATGCTAGAGATATTGGTTTATTTATGGAAAAAGTAGCAATTCAATGAGATTTATAGCTTCTCTTTAAAAATAAAGTCCTTTCAGCACTCTATGGCAGGAGAACCAGATGCATTAGCAGTCTCTTTCAAAACACTTTAAGTGCAAATTCATAAGAATTATTAAAATATTGTTTTATACTTTTCATAAAATGAATTATACCCATATAGATGCATTCTATAATATGTACAAGCTACATTCTTTCTTAATTAGATATTACTCAGATTCTTACTCAATGGAAATTAACAATATATATTTCCAAAAGTTAATGTAGATACTTAAATTTTACTCTAGCTCTGCTTCTTAATAAATATATGAATGGTCACATAACTGAACTTTTTATCCTTTTTTTCTTTAAATGGGGACAAATATGCATCAACGAAGAGATTTGTAAACAGTAATATTTGATACTATGAGTTAAGTTCTACCTCATAAAGTTGTGATCAATAAATTGTGGTAGCAACAATAATAATTAACTAGTAATAATTATTATTGATAGCTATTTGTTTAGTATATCTCTATGCCTAAATACTTACCCTAGAATTGAATGAAAATAAAAACCCATATACATTGCAGAAGCAGAAATGAATTGAATATTTTAGGCATGCTTCTTCTCCACTCACCTATACACAGAAATGTGTCATCAGGAAACAACCCAAATCTGAAGCTGCTGGACCTTCTTTTCACAGGTATTTTTCTCATATATCCCAACTTTGCTACCACAGAATAGAACATGGTACCATGGTGAAAACACATGCACACACATACACAGATACACCACCACCCCTCACACACTCACCAGAAAACTAAAAGAAAAGAAAACCTCAAGAATAATAACAACAAAACTCAAATGGAGAGAAATACAGATGCATATAAAACACACTTTTTTTTTCTAATACAATTAGAATCAAGCCACCAATTTTGGAGCTTGGCAAAGATAATTGAGCTAGTTTCTTCATCCCAAGCTAATTAATTCGGTTAATGAACACATATCAATTTTGTTTACTTATCTAACCTTGTACCATATGCTCTAGTAAGTTAAAGCTGCCATAATTTAAAAGTATACTGATGTAAAAAATAAACAATTCAAACCCATTGTGTTACATACCATGACAAAGTATGTGTAACAGATGGTGTGACTATTGTCACCACTAGAAGTTATGGAAGTCTGACCAAAGAGGGTGAGTGAATGAAGGTCCTTTAATGTTACACAGATGTTTAATAAGCAGAAATGGAGAGTTGAAAGCTCCATTTAGATAAAAAACAAACAAACCAGAAAACAAATCAGCTGTGAAAAGGCAGAAAAGGGCATAATGTAGTCAGATAACAATGGTAAATTTAGATGATAAGAGTATAGGATGCATAGTGGGTGGGGTGTGAGGAGCAGGAACAAGAGTATAAAAGCCAAGGTGAAGAGGATGCATTCTACACTACAGGTGACAAAGCTTCTTAAATAGAAAAATTACTGAATGAATCTCATCCTTAAAAAAAAATAACCCTCATGTTACTGTGGAAGAGGTTGTTTAGAAGGAAGAGACAAGTTAGTACATATCAATCACAGTGAGAAGGAGTGACAAGACTTTCGTCCTTACTTTTCTTCAGGTCTTTGTTCAAATATTGCTACTTTACATAGATAAACCTCATTCACTTTATTTAAATAACAGTCCCGGATACAATTTATTCTCATTTTTACTTTAATTTTCTTTTAAAAAAAATATTATTACATGGGGTGGTGGTGGGTCAAGATGGTGACTGGCAGGATGGCAGTGAGAGAGAGAGTATGAGTGAATGAGGAAGTGAAAGGGCAGTGTGTGGACGTGTATGGTGTGTGTGTGTGTGTGTGTGTGTGTGTGTGTGTGTGTGTGTGTATGTGTGTGTGAGTGAGGGACAATTAGATCCTGCAGTAGTCTCAGAGGCTGGCAGACCGGGATCTACTAGATAGGGAACCCCTGCTACCTCTGCAGGCACTCTCAGAGTGGCCAGCTTTGGCAAAGAAACCATGCCATCATAAAGGAGAGAGATGCTGTAACTAGAAGCCCAGCCTCACCACCACCCAGACTGGCCTCAGACACCATCCTGTACCCTACAGCTACTCTATCCAAAGACCTGCTACTTCATCTGCAGATCCAAAGACAAGGGGACTCCAGCCTCCCCAGCTGCAGGCTCCGGTGAGCCCCAGAGTGTGCTCCCCTCCCTTGAATTCACCACTTCAGCTACAGGCCTGCACTACCCAGCACCTGGGCCCTTTGGTGAGTCTTGCAGTGTGACCCTCTCACCAAGCCTACTGCCTCAGCCATGGGCCCTGTGCAACTCAGTGCCTGGACCCTTAGGTGAGAGAAAAATGGGGAGAGAAAGAAACAACCCCCAAAGAAAGAAAGGAAGAAATCAACAGAAAAGAACTAAATGAAATGAAGGCATGCAATATGTCAGAAAAAGAATTCAGAGTATGGGTCATACAGTTCCGAAACTGGCTGTATGAGAAAATCAACTTATGTAAGAATTTTGAGTAAATGAAGAATTATATGGCTACAATAAAAAAAATAATAAAAGGTTTCAACAGTAGACTAGAAGTGGAAGACCAAATTAGAGTTAGAAGACAGTGTAGAATACCCAAATCTGAACAGCAATTGGAGGAAATAAATTGAAAGCAGGAGGAGAGCCTAAGGGAGCTTTGGGACAACATCCGTATAACAGGGGAGCCAGAAGGACAGGAAGAAGAGAAAAGATTAGAAAACCTATTTGAAGAAATAATGACAGAAAACTTCCTTGATTTGGGGAAGAAAAAGTCACACAATCACAGAGACTCCCAATTATGATGAACCCAAAAAGACCCACACTAAGACATGTAGTAATTACAATGGTAAACATTAATGACAGAGAATCTTAAAGGTTGCATGAGAGAGGCAGAGAATTACCAACAAGTGGTCCTCCATTAGATTATCAAATTATTTCTCAACAGAAACACATCAGGCCAGAAGGGAATGCAATTAAATATACAAAGTGTTGAAAAGCAAGGGACTGAATCCAAGAATACCCTATCCCTCAAGGCTATCATTCAAAGTTGAAGGAGAAATCAGGAGCTTCACAGACAAAAAAAAATAAAAATAAAAAAAATAAAAAATGGCTAAAGGAGTTATTGCTACCAAGCTAGCAATGCAAGAAATGATAAAGGATCTGTTGTAAAAAAAAAAAAAAAAAAAAAAAAAAAAAAAAAAAAAAAAAAAAAAGAACTAGAAAGGGAAGAAGGAACACAGGCATAAAAAAATGAAAATGGCTACAAATACATACCTATCAATAATAACCTAAAACGTAAATGGATTAAATGCTCCAATCAAAAGACATTAGGTGGCTGAATGGATAAGAAAACATGATGCATATGTATGCTGTCTACAAGAGACCCACCTCAAAACAAGGGACTTAAATTCAAAAGGAAGGAACACTTCCAAACTCTTTCTAAAAGGCCAGCAGAACCCTTATTCCAAAACCAGATAAAGACACAACAAAGAAAGAAAACTACAGGCCCATATCCCTGATGAACATAGTCACTAAAATCCTCAACAAAATTTTAGCAAACCAGATCCAACAATACATTAAAAAGATCATACACCAAGTGGGATTTATTCTGGGGATACAAGGCTGGTACACTATTCACAAATTAATAAATGTGATACAGCACATAAACAAATTAGAAGACAAAAATCACATTTATTATATTGAGGTATGTTCTCACTTTGTTGATATTTTTTATCAAAAAAGTGTGTTGGATTTTGTCAAAGGCTTTTTCTGCATTAATTGATATAATTATGTGATTGTTGTTGTTGTTGTTGTTGTTGTTGTTAGTCATTTTCTCCAAGCATTTTAACATTTCAACTTCAATATCAACTATCCACTGCATTTCAGTCAAAATCAGCTGACTTCAATTTGAGACATTCTCTATAATTTGGCTTATTCATATTTTAGAAAATCTCGCAAGTAGGAAATATGTGACTTAGGAAAAAATGGACCTGCAGCGATTTGGTAATTACCTTCTTTCAGCACAGAATGCAGATCTACAGTCTTCACTTAAAACAGAGACACCACAGGACTAACTATATTGTTCTTGAAAACTAATTCTATGATTTATGATTCAGAACCAACTCCTTAAGTAAAGTTACAGATTTTCACATCATCCCTGTGAGAGGTATAGAAGAGAGCAAAGGCCAGGCTCGCATCCGTCTCTGCAGCCAAGGAGCTGCAGTAACAACCAACTTCCTAGTGACTTGCTAAAATCACTATTTTCATCCGTGTTTCTTTAAAGCTCCTCTTTTGAAGAAAATCCACATATCATTTTACTTTACTGGATGATGGAATAAAAAATAGATGCCCACTGTCAGCCAGCTATATTGATTACAAGTGAAAATGCCATTTTGCATTGACTTGCCCCAGAGCATTGCGTTCCATCAAAGCGGCAGGAGGAAATTAATGCTTTCATATTGTGCCAAAGACAAATGTGAGATGGTGTTCACTCTGCCCTCTAGACAAAGAGGTATATGCAATAGCTGAAAGGTAATAGCTTTCAGAACAAGAACTCTAGACTTTTATTAAAATCATTATTTAATGCACAAAAAATAATGAACCCACTGCCATGGCATTTAAAGCAGTCATTTATAGTCATTACCTCTTAGACCATAGGTTTACTTTGTTAAAGTCCAATAATTCTCAAATTAAAAGTAGTCCTTGCTCCATCTACATCATATGTCTTAAGTGATAACTTCTTGTATACACATATCAATAAAACAGTATAACAGTGTAAAAACTGTGAATTAGTCATGATAGAAATTGTTATTTGCTTATATTTATGTGACTTCTGTTTTACCAAAAAGACTAATAATCTTACTAGTCTTCAAAAGACACCTATCTTGAGTGCAGCACAGATCTTTAAATATATATGGATCAATATAAGTTGGCTTGCAAAATGACTTTAATATTATATTAGTGGTTGCGAGAGTATAGGATTTCACTTAAAGATCATATATGAAAAACCTACAGCCCACATTATACTCAATGCAGGCCCTTCAGGAGCTGCAGAAATGCCCAAGTCCAAGAACCACACCACACACAACCATTCCCAAAAATGGCACAGAAACAGTATCATGAAACCCTGATCACAGAGATATGAATCTCTTAAAGGGAAGTAGACTTCAAATTCCTGAGAAACATGTCCTTTGCCAAGAAGCACAATAAGAAGGGCCTGAAGAAGGTACCGGCCAACAACGCCAAGCTGTGGGTGCATGTGCTGAGCCTATCAAGGCCCTCCTACAGCCCCAGGAGGTCGAGCCCAAGATCCCAAAGGGTGGCAACTGCAAGCTCAATCGACTTGCCTGCATCACTCACTCCTAGCTTGGGAAACGTGCTCATGCCACATTGCCAAGTGTCTCAGGCTCTGCCAGCCAAAGTCCAAGGCCAAGGCTAAGGCTTGGCTGCAGCTTTGGCTCAGGCTCTAGCTCAGGCCCAGGCTCCAACAAGTTCCCAAGCTCCCATGAAGGCTCCAGAGTAAAGGCCTCTGTCTGCCGATGTGAGGATGGAAGAACTGGGGTGACCCATGGCTGCTGCGTGCATGGAGCTGGTGTCCTTCTGTGCTATTTGTACAAATAAACCTGAGGAGGGGGTTGTAAAAAATAGAAGTAAAAAAACTTCTGAAGTCTAATTGCCTTAGTGAATTAGTGGCTTCACTACTCAGTATGTAAATTGAGTCAGCTTTTTAAACTTGAATATTATTTTTGTTATTTGTATATGGTAAAAAAAAAATCTATTTCATAAGATAGCTAGGGAGATTAAGTAAAATAATACAGGTAAAATGATTTTCCTGGTACAACATATGCCCTGAAGCAATGTGAGTCATTACTATTCCTAGAAGTGGCATTTGGATCAAAGACAAATGCACTTTTAACTTAGAAAGATAAGACCTAAATTGCCTTGTGCCCAATTTGTACACCCCAGCAAAGAGGACATCACTTTCTTATTTTTCCTGATCCTCTAATACTAGGTTAGGTGCTCCTCATTTAACAAGTATTTACTGAAGGCCTATGATATACCAGAAACCTACTAAACATTGTAGGATACAAATGTGAGCCAAACAAGCATGCTTCTTCTTGCTCATTCAATTTACAATTTAGTACGTTGTCAGTAAGTTAACAAATTTTAATTATAAATTATAATTAGTGCTATTTATAAGGGAATAGGGACTCAAGGAAAATATGCACTGAGCCAAATCTTATCCAGAGAGTCAAACCCTATTTTATGCTTGAGAGAAAATTAACTTGAGCTGGGGTGGAGGAAAGGGCCATAAGATTACTTCTCAAAGGAAGTAAAATTATCAATGTCAACTATTAAATTGGATATAGATATAATGACAGAATAATCATAGATGTGAAAGGGATTTAGCAAGGCAACAACTAGGTTTTCATTTTGCAAAACTATATAGATAGTAGTGCAATTATTAAGGTAAGAGAAAATAGAACAAGTTCAAATAGGGAGTTGAAGATCATGTTTTTGCACATAAGTGCATTGAATTTGAGGAGAATTTGAAGATAAGGGAAGATATCAAACATACAGAACTCAGAAGAGGTCTGGGCTGAAGATAGATATTTTGAAATCCTGGTTCTGAAGTAGTAATTCAAGACATGGGGATGAAAGGTGTTATATAGTTCTTAAAAGACTAAAACTGAGCCATTTAATATAGGAATAACTAGTTGGTTATATTGCCCTAGCCAGTTTTGCTCAGTGGATAGAGCATTGGCCTGCAGACTGAAGGGTCCCAGGTTCAAATCTTGTCAAGGACATGTACTTACATTGCAGGCTAGATCCCTGTCCTTGGGGTGAGTGCAGGAGGCAACCAATCCATGTTTCTCACATCGATGATTCTCTCTCTGTCTCTCTCCCTCCCTTCCACTTTGTCTAAAAATCTCAATGGAAAAATATCCTCAGGTAAGGATTAACAAAAATAATAACAATTTCTTATATTGATTGCATATTGAAATGATAATATTTTGAAATGATAATATTTTAATTTTATATTAAAGTTAATCTCAATTGTTTATTTTTACATTTCTGATGGAGCTACTTAACATTTAAAATTATACATGTACCATTTGTAACTCACTTTATACTTCTACTGGATAGTGATGGTATAGTGAGGGGAAGAAAAAGTGCCTACACTTGAGCTTTGAGAAAATCAAATATTTAATGTCCTAGTAGAACATGCTTAGCTGCAAAGTATATTGTGAAAGAATGATTGAAGTAAAAGAAAAATAATACTTAAAAGTAAAGAGTATGTTTTAAGAGACAGTGTTCTTTATTAAATGTTGCTCATAGGTCATAAAAGATATAGATGCAGATTGACAGTGTGCATTAGATTTAGTGACTAGAAATTTTTAGGACAGTAGTGACATTTATTTTGTATGAGAAGGATAAGTTAAAAACATCTATCTGAATGTTTATGAATGAAAATGTAAAAATTTGGAGGTTAGGAGACAGACAAATCTTAAGAGTTCGGTTATAAAGAGAACATGGAGTAAAGGGGTATGTTTTAATATAGAGAGATTTGAACATATTTAAAAGCCAAGGGAGTTATTTAGAAAATAAGGGGAAAATTCAGATGCAGGAGAAAGTAAAAATAATAGATAATATATAGATTCTGTGAAGTAGAGTAAGAAAGACCTCCTACCTGAACACTCATCACATCCTATATGATAAAGAGTTAATATACAAATTGACCCTCACACCCTCTCACAAGATGGCACCCCCCATGTGGTCAAAGATGGCCACCACAAGATGGCCAGCAGGGGAGGGCAGTTAGGGGCGACCAGGAGAGCAGGGAAGGGTAGTTGGGGGCAACTGGGCTGGCAGGAGAGGGCAATTGGGGGATGACCAGGCTGGCAGGGGAGGGCAGTTTGGGGTTACCAGGCCACCAGGGGAGGGCAGTTGGGGGCGATCAGGCCAGCAGAGGAGGGCAATTGGGAGCAATCGGGCTGGCAGGGGAGGGCAATTGGGGGACGACCAGGACGGCAGGGGAGGGCAGTTGGGGGTTACCAGGCCACCAGGGGAGGGTAGTTGGGGGTGATCAGGCCAGCAGGGTAGGGCAGTTGGGAGCAATCGGGCTGGCAGGGGAGCAGTTAGGTGTCGATCAGGCTGACAGGGGAGTGGTTAGGGGGTGATTAGGCTGATAGGCAGGCGAGCAGTTGGGAGCCAGAAGTCCCAGATTGGAGAGGGTGCAGGCTGGCCTGAGGGACGCCCCCCACAGTGCACGAATTTCATGCACCAGGCCTCTAGTTTTAAATAACTTTGTGTTTATTTGTCTATATAATTAAACTCTAGCTCCAAGACAATAGGAACCATTTCTTCCTTTTTGTCTAATTTTCAATATCTACTATGAAGTGCTCCATATCTAATACAGCTTCAAAAAATTTAGTACTTAAAGAAACACAATTGTCGAATATTTGAATATATGCAAGTTTGCTATGCAGATTATGACTATAATCAACAGTTCTTAAATGTGAAATGTTTGTTAATGAGAACAGAATTTTTGGAGTTTCTACTGTACAATGGGAAGAAAGAAGAGAGGGATATTAGTACCATTATGTTTACACGTTGATTGTGTTTTCATATGTACATACTCTACTGTATGCTCTGGGGATGCCCAGAACCATGGGAAACTAAGACGCTTAATGGAAATATATTAACACTAGGACAGAACCTGTCATAGGGTTAATGAAAAAGAAATGAACAATGTTTTAGTCACCTTCCCTCCACACTCCTTCAAGTCTAGGCAGTTGGTATTACTGGGTTTCTTGATATCCATTGTAACTTTATTTCAGGCCCTAACTAGGTTAACTTTTCTTTTTTCTTTTTTTTGGTAAATTTGCATTTTAAGAATGTGCCATAGATAAGCTGCTGCTTTTAAAATCATGCAAATATTAATGTTGTATACCAAATACAAGTTCAAATTCTCTATAAGCCTGAATGAACATGAGAACAGCCTAATGGTTGGAAATGACTAATAGTGGACTTTTCTCATTGTCCCCTTTCCTCACTTATTGCATGTTCCACTTTTCCTGGTAATGCATCTTTTCTGTTGGTCTTAGATAGACATGGTGAGATCATACAAAGTACAGAAACTGTGTTGTCTGAACAGTGTTTTCATTCCATTGTAGGTAAGTGTATTCATTGTCTAATAGAAAAATGAATTTTGTATTACTGGGTCAAATGGCAGTTCCATTTTCAATTTTTTGAGGAAACACCATAATGTTTTCCACAGTGGCTGCACCAGTCTGCATTCCCACCAGCAGTGCACAAGGGTTCCTTTTTCTCCACATCCTCTCCAGCACTTGTTGTTTGTTGATTTGTTGATGATAGCCATTCTGGCATGTGTGAGATGGTACCTCATTGTTGTTTTGATTTGCATCTCTTGGATGATTAATGACTTTGAGCATGTTTTCATATGTCTCTTGGCTTTCTATATGTCCTCTTTCGAAAAGTATCTATTTAGGTCCTTTTCCCATTTTTTATTGGGTTGTTTATCTTCCTTTTGTTAAGTTGTATGAGTTCCCTGTAAATTTTGGAGATTAAACCCTTATTGGAGATAACATTGGCAAATATGTTCTCCCATGCAGTGGGCTTTCTTGTTTTGTTGATGGTTTCTTTTGCTGTGCAGAAGATTGTAGCCCCATTTGTTTATTTTCTTAGTTTCCATTGCCCTAGGAGCTGTATTGGTAAAGATATTGCTACAACAAATGCCTGCCATTTGACCCAATAATACCACTTCTAGGAATATATACCAAGAAAACAGAAACACCAGTCAGAAAAGATATATGCACTCCTATGTTCAATAGCAGCACAATTTACCAAAGCTAATATTTGGAAACAGCCTAAGTGCCCATCAGCAGATGAGTGGATTAAAAACCTATGGTGCATCTACACAATGGAATACTACGCTGCTGTAAAAAAGAAGGAATTCTTACCATTTGCAACAGTATGGATGGAATTGCAGAGCATTATGCTAAGCGAAATAAGCCAGTCAGTGAAAGATAAATACCACATGATCTCACTCATTTGTGGAATATAAAGAACATTATAAACTGATGAACAAAAATAGATACAGAGGCAAAGAAGCATTGAACAGACTGTCAAACTACAGTGGGAAGGCAGGGGAGGGTTGGGGGGTATAAGAGATAAACCGAGGGACATGTATGCATGCATATAAGTATAACCAATGGATACAAGACACTGGGGGGGAGGGGTGAAGGCATGTGCTAGGAGGTAGGTGAGGCTGGGGAGAGGTCAATGGGGAAAAAAGGAGACATGTACTACTATTTGTAATACTTTAAACAATAAAATAAAATAAAAAAGAAAATGAATTTGAAGGAAATAGGAGAAAAATTGAGAGATGATGTATTATAAATAGATACCAGTCAATGAGCTCTCAAGTTTTCCACAGACTGATGTAATCATTTAGGGCCTTGCTTTATTTAACCCAAAAACCAATTTTTGGGGTAGATACTGTCATCATCATCATCAGAAGCAGCATCATTATCATCTTCATTTCAGAAATGAGGAAGAAAAGGCACAGAGACTTTAAGAAACTGACTTAAAGTCTCATAGTTAATAAGTGCTGCTACCAGGTATTCTGACTCTAAATCCTGAGCTTCTACTTACTAAATTATCCAGATTTTCTAAAGCTAGATAGAATGTGGAAAAAACACACATTAGTAATTGTGCTCACATAACAACAGGAATAGGTAACTTGGTGATCTTGTGAAGTAGATTGAATGCATTAAAATGTTCTTTCAAAGCTATAATGGAAAGAAGAGTGGATAGAAGGAACATTGCCTTAAGATTTGCTCTTAAATACTCACCCTTGCACTATGCAACTGTGGCTTTTCAACTAGTTAAACATCCAGTAGTTTCAATGTCCTCATCTATAAAGTAAATTGGTTGAACTAATTGTCAATACAATCATTTGGAGACAAAAATAATGATATTCTTGAATAATATTGGAATACTCCAATTAATATGTTTTCTATTTTTTTTAATCATCTTACCAAGTAGGCTACTACATAGCAAACAATGAATAAGTAAGTGGAGATGGACACTATCGCACATTTTCAGTGAAATCTTTATGAGATAAATCTCTTTCATTTTCCTTTTAAAACATAAAAGATAGTGGATGACTAATTAGATGTTAATTGTACATGTCTACTTATTAGGAAACTTATTAGGAAGGGTTCTGATTTAATAAGAAATGACACTTGAATCTTACCCATAATTAGCTTATTACATTTGGCTGCTGTTTGAATCATTCCCATTCATATGGGAATGATTTAAAGAGATTAACCTTTTTCAAGGACCCAGTAAGTGCTCATACATTACCCTAGAACACCTTTCAAACTTATTGAAACAATGATGACCCTAACTCTAAGGGATATATTGATATGTTTGTAGGTTAAGGGGAAAAGCAAGAGATCTAGCTGTCAGGTAGATCCCAAACTCTTGATATCAGCTGTTAAAAGGTTACACAGTTAACAGCCTGTGCCAATTTAAATGAGGAAATTTCATGGTGCTGAGCAAAGGAAAATCCATTTTTCAGTGTGTTAAAAGAAACTATTCCCTTTTTTTGCCAGCTTTTGCTGGATATAAACCATCCTTTCACTCCAGGCTGACAGAGAACTGCCAAAAGCAGAGAAAACAGAACCAGGCTAGAGTACTCGGCTTAGATAGATAAACTGCAGCCCTGGCTGCTGTGGCTCAGGGTTGTGTGTTGTCCTGTGCACTGACA
Source organism: Cnephaeus nilssonii (assembly GCF_951640355.1). NCBI lineage: Eukaryota > Metazoa > Chordata > Mammalia > Chiroptera > Vespertilionidae > Cnephaeus > Cnephaeus nilssonii. The sequence continues at coordinate 99,289,403 of NC_137074.1, read as the reverse complement.
GGTTGCCAGTTGGATTCCCAGTCGGGGCACATCCCCAGGTTGCCGGCTTGAGGGCAGGAGGCAGCTGGTCGATGTTTTGCTCTCACATCGATGTTTTCTCTCTCTCTCCCTCTGTCTCTAAAAATCAATTTTAAAAAAAGAAACTACACCAATGTATTCAAGAATAATTTAACAAATCTTTGTTTAGTTTAAGAAATGGAACATTAGCCCTAGCCGGTTTGTCTTAGTCGATAGAGCATCAGCCTGCAGACCCAAGGGTCCCGGGTTTGATTCTGGTCAAGGACACCCGTATCTCGTTTGCAGGCTCCTCCCTGGCCTGGGCCCTGGTCTGGGCACATGCACTAGGCAACCAATCGATGTGTTTCTCTCACATAGATGTTTCTCTCTGTCTCTCCCTCTCTCTTCCACTCTCTCTAAAAATCAATGGAAAAATAGACTCGGGTGAGGATTAAAAAAGAAAAGAAATTGAACATTATAAACAGAATTAATGTCTTTGTAATGCCCAAGGTTAGAGTGTATTATTCCTTTACCTTTATATTTCTACCACACAGTTATGAATCCCTAAACAAAATATTTGTATTTTTTCATTGTTGGAATTTGATGGAGCTTAACAAATAGCAACTGTTTTATTTGCTTAAGTTCAGAACCACTTGAAAAATAGATTAAGTCAGGAAGCTAGAAATTGATTGCTGGCTTAAAGAGTACAGGCTTAGTTGGACACCAACTGTGAACTCCTGAATTCCGAAATCCAGAATTAGAGTAAGCTGTTCATTAGAAGGGCAGGACACCTGCAAACCTTCTCCTGTGGAGGTGAATGATACTGCCCACAGGAGCAGACCAAAATGCATCTACATCTGTGTGTTCAGCTAAGACAGGAGAGCACAAAGCACAGTACTTGCAGAAGCCAAGGAAAGAAATGGAGTTCAACAGTGAATTCCTTTGTCCGTAATTAAGGAGGGTTATCACCACCTACTTCCAGTAAGGAGGAACAAAAGGTTGATTTCACAGCCTCGCTGTATAATAATTTTAGTTAAGGCATAAGTTTATGTATAATACATTTCTAGTAGACAGAATTTTACTTGAGGTTATAGGCTTAATCATTATTCCTTCCCATATTCAGAAAATCCTAAATTAAAAGGTTTTTGAGATAGTATTATATTACAGGATTAGTGAACTGAAGGGATCCTGTTTGACTTGTAGGGACAAGATTCATTAATCTGAGTTGGACATGGCAAATGTGTAGGACTGCTGACAAAATTTTGTCCCCCATGTTTTATTTTTGCTTTCCCATGCTACATGATCTAGTTGGATAACTCACAATAAAGCATATATATGCATGTCTTGCAACAAAAGCAATTAGACAAACCTAAAAACAAAATAAATTTAATCTGTTTGAATGTATGTATTTGTATATTAATTCAGAATAAGAATATCTGTATTCATATAGATTATGCATTAATTCAAAAAATATATATACACATATAAGTATATGTCCTAAATTTACCACTACATACATTTGAATATTTGCTTACTTTCCCACAGTTTCCAGACCCCTCCCAGTTTAAACTGGGCTGCTGAAGTATAATTTGAGTCATGGATTATTTACCTCCATATAGACCAAGTAAATAGACTCTCTTCCATGGCCTTAGGTAATACCTTAAAATTGATAAACCATTTCAAATCATAATTTCAATGAGAAAGTACAAGGTGATCCCAAGGAATTTGTAAGATTTGAGGAAAATATAACAGCATTCACATATTGGAAACAGGATGCTAGAATAATGACAAAATTGTGAACTATCTGTGAGGATTTCTGACTTACTTGTGGTAGAAGGATAAAGGGAAAAATCCCTTGTTGTCCGAGGAATGGGGAAAATGTCAAAGTGCGTGCTATGTTCCAGATATGTTTTGTCCTTTGCTACCACAGGGGGATTTCTGATGCTATCTGAAGGTTATTCTTGGATGTGGTATCTGAGAATTATCTAACTAGTTATCCTTTCTGTGTGGGTAAAAATATACCTTGCTATATATGTATCATTATAAGACAAAATAAGTAACATAATTAATCCAAATCAAACTGAAACATCAGTCAATGGAAAAGTTACTACATTATATCTGTACTAGAGGCCCGGTGCATGAAATTTGTGCACTCGGGGATCCCTCAGCCCAGTCTGTGCCCTCTTGCAGTCTGGGAACCCTGGGGGGATATCCGACTGATGGCTTAGGCCCCTCCTAAGCCGGCAGTCAGACATCCTTAGTGCTGTTGCGGAGGCAGGATAGGCTCCTGCCACTGCCGCTGCGCTTGCCAGCCATGAGCCCAGCTTATGGCTGAGCAGCACTCCCCCTGCGGGAGTGCACTGACCACCAGGGGACAGCTCCTGCATTGAGTGTCTGCCCCCTGGTGGTCAGTGCACGTCATAGCGACCGGTCATTCTGCTGTCCGGTTGATTTCCATATTATGCTTTTATAATATAGGATAGCTTTGGTATACATTCTCTCATTTGAAGTTCACCATAAAATGAGATGTTGCCTTCATTTTACAAAGGAGGCACTGACAGGGAGTTTTTTCAGTTAAGGCAGTTGCTGTTATTACCCTCTTCATAGAAATGAACACGTGGAGGCACAGAGATTTAAGTGATTTACTCAAGGTTACACAGTTGGAAAGTGAGTTATGAACCCAGGTGTTCTGACTTTGGAACCAGTATGTGGAACCACTACACTGTATAATAGAAGCAATGGGAAAGCAATTCCTCATCCAACCCAAAGCATATTTACCATTTTATTCAAGTTATACTCTCAAAAAATGCTAAACCTAATGACTTTTCTCTTGGGCTTCATTTTATTTAACTATACTGAAGCATTTGATGCTTTTGAATAGATATTATTCTTTTTTTAAAACGTATTTTTATTGATTTCAGAGAGGAAGGGAGAGGGAGAGAGAGAGATAGAAACATAAATGATGAGAGAACATCATTTATCTGCTGCCTCCTGCAAGCCCCCCACTGGGGATCGAGCCCATAACTGGCATGTGCCCTTGACCAGAATCAAACCCAGGATCTTTCAGTCAGCAGGGTGGCATTCTATCCACTGAGCCAAACCAGCTAGGGCTAAATATTCATCTTAAAACTTCTTGTCTTTGACATCTATGTGAGGAAAATAATGTTATATTCACATAGCGTTTTAGAGTTACTTTTATATCTTGTTTTATTTTATGTATATAGAGCTTGAGATGAATGAATTAGAGATCTTAAAAAGTTAATATTGTTTTACTTATATTGAACCATCTTGTTAATTATGACTGGATTTTACTGAGATTGGAGTTTAGATTAATTATTGCCATCTAATATGAGAAAAATATTATGTGTTTGTAATATTTAGCAATATTTGAGTTACTACCACAAAACCAGAACATAATACAATGCATTTAAGGATGTGGTATCTGTATTACATTAAAAAGGATAGCATAATTTATTCATTAAATTCTCTATGTACATATATAATATTAGCAATGTATAATTTATTTTTCAGTCTTCCTGATAACTTTCTAATAGGCTACTGCCATCTGCTGGGTTCTGTTTAGAACTACCATGCTAGTCACCAAATTAGGACTGTAAATTACAAGTTTAGAATCTGATAGCTTGAAAGTGAGACTTCAGTGACTTTTAACTGCTCTCTTACATTATAGACTCTGAAATTATTTAATGAAAAACTTGTCTAGTTGTTCTAATTTAGTATAATTTATCATTTCATCTCATAGAAAAATTGAATTTCAAATCTCACTGATGGATTGCATTAAACATTATCACTATGTTTCTTGTATTCATATCAACATTTTTTTGTTTTATTTAGACCTTAGATTCTATTCTATAAAGTTTTTGTCAAGATGTTCTTATCCTTCTGTATTTTGAATTGTATTCTTTTCCTTCTGTATTTTGAATTATTTAAAGTGGGAGGTAAAGTCTTAAAAGAGCCCAAATTTCCAACAAATCTTCAAGGCCAATGAAGTAATAACAATAACATAATATTTCCTTATTTATAAGTAAATTATAAATAAAAATTTTTGTATAAAACATAAATCATTCATTGGATACAAATTGCTATGTTTCCCATCAAAGTCTGTTAATAGAATTTAACTAATTTTAAGATTAGAATTTTGTGTTTATTTATATTTTGGAAGTTTTATTTTATTTTTAAAATAGAATTAAAAGTCAGACCAGGATATATATATATATATATATATATATATATATATATATATATGCATTTTGTTCATTGATTTTAGTTATATTAGATAACATAGTAGCAACTGTTACTACTTATATGTGTTATGATTTTCAAATCACTTCTTAGTACATTCTTTCATAAGTAATAAGTTACATGGATAAAATATTCTCCAAAATCATTAATAATGCTGACACTGATTTTCAAATAACTGGCAATATTGAAATTATTGCCAGAGGGTTCTCTTACTACTCATAGTCAAACTCATAAGCATAACAGAGCTCACAGTATAATAAAATCTGATACAGCATTTCCCTGATGAAAATGCTTTTTTATATGCTATATTAGAATGCTTCTCTCAAGTTGCAGAGAAAACCGTGACTGCTTGGTAGGAACAAATTTAGGAGCAGTAATGGAATAAAAATAAAGAAAAAATTAAAATTAGAGCAGTATGAGGTCTGGAGATTTAGAAGGATAGGAAAATGCTATATTTCAGGTACTAGTAATAATACCATATGTGACTTGTGTGAAAAAATATGCATAGCAGCCTGGACTGCGTGCTCAGTGGTTAAGCATTGACCATGGATCAGGAGGTCATGGTTCCACTCGGTCAGAGCACATGCCTGGGTTGGGGACTTGATCCCCAGTAGGGATCATCTAGGAGGCAGCTGATGGATGATTCTCATCATTGATGTTTCTCTCTCTCTCTCCCTTTCACTTTCTCTCTCTGAAATCAACAAAAACATATAAAAAGTGCTTTCTTTAAAAAAATATGCATTGTGAAGTGTTATCACCCTAAAGAACTTATTTTGCAGAAGCCTTTATATCATCACTCATGCCTCCATTTAGTCATTTACCAAGAATGTGAATCCTACTTTCTATACTTTCCATTTCTCCTTGCTATTGACTCTTTATCTGGCTCTCTTCTCATGTTACTATTGATAGTGCAGCAGCATCTTAATTGCTTCCTAGTCTCCTGGCCTTCTATATTTCCAGTTCTTTTTTTCTCACCACCCAAAGTTGTACTTGAAAAAAGAGGGGAGAAGTTAAGATTGCAAGTTTATCATTTGTCAAATATTTCTCTCTTAGCCCTTTATCTATTTTTTTCAACCCTTGTGCCACAGACTAGTCCTAATATGCAGGACATGAAATTGAGTATGGATTGTAGAATTTCCAGAGCTAGTCTAAGCTCACATAGCTAGTAAGTATCAGAAACAGGATCCACTCCCAGGTTCCCATTCCATCTATTACAAAGCAAGTATATAGTAGAGCAGGGATTTGAACCCATGCATTCTGGCTTCAGATCAAATTCTTAACCACCACACCAGGCCTGACTTCTGCTTAGAACATTTTTTTAACTTGAAATAAAATTTGAATAGTGTAATGACTGTGTTTGGTATAATGAATTTTACAATTAAATGCAAAATATATATAATATGACATTGATGCCTTTGAATTAAAGGCCAAACAGGAAAATAAATTTTATGAACTATGGAAATTTGAGAGAGTGAAGGTACTTTTTAAATCTTTCTACAATGTGGTATCAGGATAAAATAATACTTTCTAAATATAGAAGAAAATGAAGTTATGAGACTAACTTAGGTATTCAAAGTTAAGATTTATTTTAGTCATATTGGACCATCTCTAAATGTGTTAATTATGATTGGATTTTATTGAGATTGAGATAATTGATATTGAGTTAATTTATTTAGGCCTATTTAATATATTAAATTTCATGGGAAACATCTTTCAAGTAAAAGTAATGTTTAACTTTCTTAGGTCATATTTGTATATGATATTTATTATTGCAATAAAAAAATTCAGAAATTATACAAAATTCCTAAATATCTTATATGTTCTGGTATAATGTTTTCAGTCATAAATACAGCTGTTATCTTACAATATTGTATGTCACAAAAATAACAAATTTACTTGAAAAAATGTTGTATGCTTTAGAAAACTAAAAAAAATGAAATAAAATTAATATTTTTATCACTTTTCTTGGTTTGAAATAGTCTTAATCATAAAATACTATGTTTAAACCTTGCCCACTTTGATAAACATTAAAACATCACATTGCTTTTTGACTTTTCAACTTTCATTGAAGAAAAATATTATTTTTAATGTAGTCTGCTATTGATTAAATGTTTGTATCCCCCAAAATTCATATGTTGAAATCTTAATTCCCACTGTGATTGTATTGGTTGTAGCACCTTTGGAGGGGGAATAGATCATTAGTGTAGAGACTTCATATTGCCCTTATGAAAAGGAAGACAAGAGAGCTGCTTCTTTTCTCTTTCCCTACCACTTGAAACATACCAGGAAGACAGCACCCACCAGACCAAATCAGCTGGCATCTTGATCTTGCACTTCCCAGCCTCCAAAACAGTGAGACATATTTTTTTGTTTGTTTGTTTTAAGCCACCCTACGGATGATATATTTGTTATAGCATCTCAAACTGACTTAGACATAATCTTCTGGCCAGCCAATCAAACTCTGAAATAAGCAAAAGTACTATTGGTTTTGCCAAATTTTTGGTTTACCTAGTGGTATGTTTGACTGTGTGTTCAAAATCATATGTTGAAGTTTTAAGCTCTAGTACCTCAGAGTGTGACCTTATTTGGAAATAGGGTCATTGCAGGTGTAAGTAGTTAAGATGAGGTAACATCAAAGTAGGGTGAAAGCTTAATCCAATATGACTGTGTTGATATAAGAGGAGGAGAAAGAAACACAGAGGGCAGACAGCCCTGTGAAGACAGCAACACACAGGGAGAGAACACTGTAACAACAGGCTGAGACTGGCGTGCATGTGACTCTAATTTCCAGGTTGTAGTGGTGTCAAAGGCCACGAGGAACCCACAACCCATGTCCCCTCAGCTGCACTGTGCCTCTCTCCCTCTCCCCCACCACAATGAAGGTGGCCATGACCCTGGACACTGGAGAGGCACCTGCCATCTGACTCCAGTGGCGATGCCCATGACACAGGGACACCAGCAGTGGCGGGACACCAGCGACCTCGGAAGCACAAGCAGGAGCCTCTGGCAGAGGCAGGTGAGGGTGGAACATGCTGGCTCTTAAATATAACTAGAGGCAACTCAAGAGAAATCAAAAACTTGTGATAGAGCACCAACTACTAGAAAACAAAAGAAAGGCTTCTAATTACCAACCTGTTGAACTGTTAGATTCAGGAAATGAAGTCTTACTTAAGTGATTTTTGCTACATCAAATGTGCTGACAGAGGAACAACTCATCAAGCACCATGAAAAATCATGGTAACACGGTATCAAAAACTAAATTGACAATTCTTCAGAGACCAAACATGAAGTAATGAAACATTCAGATCTAGCTGAAAGATAATTCAAAATAACCTTGGTGGAGAAAGTCAAGGAGCTACAAGAAAACTCAGAAAGACAGTTCAATTAATTCAGGAGTAAAATTAATGAATAGGAAGCATACTTTTACCAAAGAGAGTGAACTCTAATAAAGAAGCAAACAGAAATTCTGGAACTGAAGTACTCAATAAATGTGATGAAGAATGCACTAGAAAGCACTGGGAATAGATCATACACTATGGAAGAGAGAATAACAATCTCAAAGATAGAAATCTAGAAATAATTCAGGTGGAAGAGGAGTGAGAACTAATATATATATTTTTAATTTTATGAAACTCTACAAGAACGATTTCACTTCACCAAAAAAGGAAACATAAGGATAATGGGTATCCCAGAAAGATAATAAAGGGATAAAGGAACACTAAGCCTATTTGAAGAAATAATAGAAGCAAACTTCCCAAACTTAGGGAAGAAACTGGACATACAAGCACAAGAGGCTAACAGAATACCTAATTATCTCAATACAAAAAGACCTTCTCCAAGACACATTATATATACTCAATTATTTTTAAAATGCAATGATAAAAAAATAATTTTAAAGGAAGCCAGGGGGAGAAATCAGTAACCTACTAAGACACTATTAGCAGTTTTCTAAACAGAAATTCTACAGGACAAGAGAGAGTGGAAAAACATATTCAAAATATTGAGAGATAAAAATCTGCCAGCCAATAATACTGTATCCAGCAAAGTTATTCTTCAGATATAAAGGATATACAGGGAAGAAAGGAAAGTATCTTCAATAAATGGTGATGAGAAAACTGGACAGCCACACGCTAAAGAGTGAAACTAGACCACTGTTTCACACCATACACAAAAATTAACTCAAAATGGATTAAAGACTTTAATGTAATACCTGAAACTATAAAGTACAGGGAAGGAAATATAAGCAGTGAACTCCCTGACATTAGTGGTAGCAGTATTTTTGTGGATTTGACTCCAAAGGAAAGGGAAACAAAAGCAAAAATAAACAAATGGGACTGAATTAAACAAAAAGTTTCTGTACAGCAAAGGAAAACAAAAAGCAACCTACTAAACGGGGAAAGATATTTTCAAATCATATATCTTATGAGAAGTTAATATCCAAAATATATAAAGAACTCATGCAACCTAACAACAACATAAGAACCCACAAAAATGAACAACCTGATTAAAAAATAGGCAGATCAATATTTTTCCAAAGACATAGAGATGGCCACAGGCACATGAAAAGATGTTCAACTTCACTTATTAGTAGGTAAATACAAATCAAAACCACAATGAGATATTACCTCATACCTTTTAGGATGATTATCATAAAATAAACAAGAAACAAGTATTGGAAGAGGATGTGGAAAAATGAGAACCCTTGTACACTGTTGATGGGATGTAAATTGGTACGGGCACTAAAAAAACAAACAAACAAACAACAACAGTATACAAGGTCTCTAAAAATTAAAAATAGAACTATCACATGATCCATAAGTTCCACTTCTGGGTATTCAGGCCAAAAATATGAAAACACTTATTTGAAAAGTTATGTGCATGCCTATGTTCATTGAAACATTATTTATAACAGTCAAAATATGGATACACTCTAAGTGTCCATTGATGGATGAATGGATAAATGAAACACAACTCAGCCATAAAAGAGATGAAATATTGCCATTTATAACAACATGGATGGACATCAAGGGTAATATGCTAAGTGAAACAAAACAAATAAATGAATAGACAAAACAAAACAAAAACTCATATAGGCAGGCAACCAGAGCAGAAGGAGATGGAGGGAGGGTAAAATGATAAAGGGGGATAATTGTGTGGTGAAACTAGACTTTTGGTGGTGAGCATGATGTAGTATATACAGATGTGGAATTATAGAATCTGTTGTAATGTTGTAAACCAATGTTACCTCAACAAAATTTTGTTTTAAAATTTAATAGAAATACATTTTCAGTAGACTATGATTGATTGACTTAAGAAATTTCCTGTTTAATAAGTATATGTGCAGCATAATTCTGACAGTACAATTAACTTGCATATAATCTAGTGAAATAATGTTCACAAATAATATCAATGTTGTATGTTTGCTGGGTTGCTATATTCATAAACTTAAAAATAAGTTAAAGATAAAAATTTGAAAAATAACTTTTACTCTTGATGGAAAAACAGCATTAATTATTAAGGATATATATTATTGTTCTTCATTGTGGCCAATAAATGGATATAAGGAAAATGTTTGTTTTTTATTTTATTTTGCAATGACAGTTTAAATTCAATATCATTTTGTTTTAGTTTCAGGTATACAGCATATTGGTCAGAAAAATATATACTTTACAAAGTGGTCCCTCCCCAATATTTTAAGTACTTACCTGGCACCATACTTTCTTTTACAACATTATTGGCTACATTTAAGTGAAAGGTATTATTGAAAATGAACAGTAGCCCAAAGAGCTGAATTCTAAATATGTGTCTGAAAATTATCTTTAAGACAATGTTGTTGGTTAAAATCAATTTGTATAAAAATCTTAGATTATTATTTAGAATTATACTAAGAAGAATTATCAATATTATTGTATTGAGATTTTACTGAAGGCAAAGGCCTTTGTCTTTAGGTCTTTGACATTATTATTCAAAAGACATGGAAGCCTTAGCAGTGAACGTATGACCAGATTCTTAGCAATAGCCCCTTCTGCTGATCTTGCCCTCAAAGTTACATCAACAGTAATAAAAGGTACTAAGACTGGGCCATAGGAAAATCACAGCACTTGAAGTTTAGAAATGTATTTCCACAATTTTAAAATTGATATGTGCTTATAAAATAAGTTAAAAGAGAGTGAAATTGGAAAAAGAGTATAATATAAAGTCACACAGACTGTTAATTTTTTAAAAATTTATTCTAAGAGTTTTCCCTAGAAAATTATGTTTGTTGTTGCTAAAATGTTTTCATTAACCAAGGAACACTTTTTGTGCTAAAATATTTTTTATGTTATACTTGACTAATATGACACCTTCACAGTTATTTTAACCAGAGAAGAATCAATGCTTCCTTTAGTTTTTATTATTGACAAGTCTTTGGGAGGTAGTATTTAAATACTCATTCCTCTGCACTGTCTATTGCAAACTTTCATCCACATCAGATGATAACACAGCTCTATGGCAAATAAACTGCAAACCAGAGATATAGTACTTCAAAGCTGGTCAATACACACACACACACACACACACACACACACACACACACACACACACTTGAATAATAAAGATTTTTCTTTAGGAGAAATAGGTAGAGTGTGTATAATAAAGCAACATGCATGTGTTCCACTTTTCTCTGTAATCTCAATTCTAATTTAAGGGTAGGATTGATATAAATGTTTATGAATTACTTGCTTTTATTGTTAAGTAACAACAACACATTACAAAAATAAAAAATAAAGAATAATTGAAAGCATAAAAAAGGAGCAACTCCCAACGGTAACTGTTTTGTTATATTCCCTTATGGTCATTAACTCTAGGCATCTTTTTAAAAAATTAATAATGATAATAATAGTTTTATACAGCTCTTTTACCCTACAATTTCTAAGTTACTACTAAATTTCCATTGCTTTTCCTTTGTTACAATAAATTAAATAGCTGTGTCATAATTATCTGGTCATTTCTCTGTCCTGGACTATTTTATAAAATTTTCGAATGATACACTTTGTCCTATATTTAGACTTTCAATATTATTTCCTTTGCACAAATATGAAAATGTTTAATTGCTAGATCTAAACCATGCAAAAATATTTAAGTTTCTTAATACTTATTGCCAAATTGCCATGCACAATGGTGTTGTGGATTTTAGGCAAGTTGGACCATCTTCCTAGTCATAACTCGGTAATTCATAACTCAGTAATGCTGAACATGAATGGCTCTGAGCAATGAGCTGATAGTACTACTTCATTTGATGAAGTGTTTAAAATTTATTTTTTTCCAATTAAAAAAGGTATAGTTCTAATTTAAAGTGAATTTTAATTTTGTATCCAGATAAAAATATCTTGAGGCCCAATTTGGGAACATCTAAACTTTAAGTATAAGAGAGCTTTTCATGATATTATTACCTTGGGTATTACTAATAGAATGGATGAATTATATCCAAGAAAAACTGGTGTCACATTTTTGTGATCCCTAGTTACAACCTTTCGGTGGAGGAGCAATATTAATACAAATGATATTCATAATAGCAACCACATCAACATCAAGTAATATTTAATGCCTGCTTAGATTATGTCAGAATATTAAATTCCTCATTTCATACACTTCACAGCAGATAAAAAAAATTGCTTATTAAAGTGATTCAATGATATGGCCATGGTCACCTAGCTAGAAAGAGTTCAAATCGAAGACCCAAATAATCCAGTGCCTATGTTGTTTTTAGTTTATTTATTTGTTACACTAAAAATTTACAGAGTATCTTCTGCCAAGATTGAGAAATATGATTAGTGAAATATTGAAAAATAATTGCACCACAGTATCAACTTTTATAAAACAGTATCATGATCATTTGTGAGTGCTACCACAGATATTGAAGTATCTAATGGCAACTTGCTTGAGCACTCTGGATGTGACACTATCCCTAAGTGTGCTTTGCTGTCATGGGACTAATCAAGATGACTTGCAGTTCAGTGAGGTTATGATTTGTGCTAATTCCTAGATTTTATTCAAATGGATTTTAAATGACTTATTCTCTCAATGGGATACATGTTTGGGCACTCATACTTTGTGCCTCCAGCAAAGAATCAGTGTACATCTTTAGAGACTGTTGCTCCTGCAGGGTGATTTGTGGGCACTAACTCACTTGTGGACATTCTCTGCACAAGTGTTATTGCAGCCTTCATATTAGAAGCTGGTTATTGGTGTGGTGTGTTCTGCATGATGGGTTTTACAAATACTAATATTGGGAACTTTAAATGTGATCTGCAATGCAATTTTTGTTATCCAGTAGTCCTTACAAGTAGATATACAGTTAAAAGATTTTAAGAATCCCATTTTGAAAGAAAAGATTTTCCTGCAGTAGCAGTAAAATAGATCTTTAATAAAAATTCTTATGGTTAGGAGCCTCAACTTTGAATAAATCATGACTGGCTATAAAGAATAAGAGCACTACATTTGAATTAAGTTGCTTTTTCAGAAATGCCCTTAGTGGGTCAGTTATAACCTGTTTAACTCCAAGCCCATGTCCATCAGTATTTTTATTCTAGGGACACCCCTTCTCTTGCAGAATTATAGGTACCAATCAGAAGAAAAACGGTGACAAGAGGTGATAACAATTCAAATCCACTTTGTGTAATACAACAATTAGTTCTGCTTTTTTACTTCTTCTCTTCCAATTATCTGAAATGTTTCAACCTCATCACCATGAAAGGAGTCTCAAGTAGACTTTGAGGATTCAAGTCCTGGATCTAATGTTTACTAGCTGTGTGAGTTGGAAAATCTATGGTTTCATCCCCAGCTGTTTGGTGTGGAAAAGTGGTATAAAAATAGATCCCCCAATATGATTATTATGAGATGCAAATGTAATCACATGTGTAAAGTTTAGCAAAGTAAATATGATTATTAATATCATTAATATTAGTATTTTTAGCATTGATCTAGAAATTTTTAAATAAACAAACACATCTTGATTGTTTCCCTAATGGCAGCATTAGCCTTGAGAAGGAGCTCAAGTCCAATTTAACACTTCCGCTCTTGTCTTGTATTTATTCCATATGAACAACTTCTTGTAGCTCAGTATCAGCAGCTGTAGACGCTGATAGCCAATCTCTCTGAGGTGACATACTAGGTTTTGCCATTTAAATCAGTAGTAAGCAAATTCTATGTTTCCTGCTGTCTGTGATGTTGCATTCTAATGGCAGAGATAGATGTAAACAGAAAAGGACAAATTTTAAATAAAACCATTATATTATCACTGTATAAATTTCTTAAATATTTGATAAACAAATTTTATTCTTTAAAAAAAACTGATATAATCTCAGTGGCCAGGGAAAGTTTGCCTGAAACCTAAGAAAAGCAACGAGAAAGCAATTTTTTTTTATTTTCATAGAAATAAATAAATAGAAAAGTGAATGACATTATTATTCACATTCTACCAACTATGCTGATATGGGGAGTGTGAGGGAGAAGGGGAGGTATGAAGGAGAGAGAGAGAGAGAGAGAGAGAGAGAGAGAGAGAGCGAGAGAGAGAGAGAGAGAGAGAGAGAGAGAGAGAGTCTTCAACTACAGGTACAATGGAATACTGCTTGGAGAATACTCCAGTTATTTGTAGCACTGGTTCCCAAGTGTTATCTGTTACACCTTTTGTGTTAATGAAGGAAATGGATCATTAGAGAATTTTATTCCACTGTGGGTTATAAGATGTGTATCAAAATCCAGGTTTATTTGTTAATGTTGGAGGTGAAGTCTATAGCTTGAAAGAGCCCCTTCAGATAATTACTATGGAAAGATTATGTACTATTTCCCTAGATGAGTAAGACTGATAAAAATCTGATACAAATGAGATTTTCAGGCTCTTTCAAAAAAATTAAGATGAAGAAATGTGGTAAAACTTGAAAATGCCAAGGATTATGGTAAAACCTCTCTCATTATTGGATGAGTTGTTTTATGCACAATAAGATTATAGCAAAGTAGGAAACCTTCCATGTATTCATCTCCAGGAAGTTTATCAACCTGTTTGTTTGTTTTTTTAACTTCCCTCACATATGAACTATATGTGTTTCTGAAAAATGTAACTATTTTCTAATCTTAGCAGGAAGAATTTGTGATTAATGTAAAGAAATGTCACGTACAAATACCCTTACTACTATTATCATGAAGACTTCTAGTACAAATATCAATAACAACAGTATTAGAAATACTGTTCAAAAACTGTTCATTCAACTAAAAAATTTGTGGCAGTTTCTGTGCCATTTATAGAATGCCAAGGTTTTTTGATCTCTCAAAATATAGGGCAAAAGCTGTTTATATTAGTATGTGTCTTTGCTTGGAAAACCATCTGGCTGTGGGGAAAATGAAAATGAATCTCCTTAAGATGATATTTTTTTTAAGCAACTGCTTTTGGGATATGAATGCAATATGGGAATGTAGTGTGTAGAGAGATAAATATAATGTTTATAAATTGTTTCTCACCATGTACACCTGAACAAAATGAACTGTGTTAAATTGCTTATGTAAAGTAGAAGTGTTTCCATTCATGAATAAATAGAATTTTAACATTGCCTTTCTAAAGTAATAAATGAATTCACTGTTGGTTCATGCACCAAATCAATTTCGGATGGGTCAAATGAACTAGATAGTGCACTATTATAATAGCTTGTTCATTCTTCAAATTAAGCATAAACAATATATAAAACATTACTTTGCTCTATAAATAACTTTCATAAAATATTTAACTATAATTTAGTTAACAAAATATTTTAATCTCTATGACCAGAATGCCAATAATATTACAAATATTTCTAAGTTTTTTCACCAACTCATACAAATTACTGAAAATTAAGATTATCTTGTCAGAATTATAGGTTAATTAAGGTACATTATTTTTTTTCAACCCAATAAAATATATAAAGCTTTTATATATCTATCAAGTAAAGATCATTTATAGGAATTCAGAGGCAAACTTGGGGTTAACTTTCTAATAAGCAGTTGTACTTTTAACATTTTGAAATGTCATATTATCATGAGAGAAACTGACATTCAAAATAAGAGCCAACTTTCCTTTACACCAGTATACTCTGAGACTCTGGAGTAGATATCATAAGCCATAACCTCTGGTCAGAGAGGGATTTTTAAAGACCATGTCTGACCCATCTTGTTTTTCTTTCTTTCTTTTGTTCCTTTAATGTTGATGTCTATCACTGTGATTACTGTCTTTCATATATTGACTTAGGTTTACCTTTTCTGGTTCAATTTTTCAGGTTCAAAATAATAAAGAAATATTATTACACTAGAGGCCCAATGCATGAAATTCGTGCAAGAGTAGGCCTTCCTACCCCTGGCTGCCAGCACTGGCTTCCCTCCTGCACTCGGGACCTGGGCTTCCCTTGCAGCCCTGGCTTTGTCTGGAAGGTCATCCAGAAGGACATCTGGTCTAATTAGAATATTATGCTTTTATTATTATAGATAGTAAGGAAGAAGGAAGGAAATAATTTTTAACTGTAAGTAGTAAAGCAACTGGGTGATTCATTTCCAAATTCTTTATAATCAGGGAATACAATTCTAGTACTCTGTTCTAAACATGGTACAAAAATGATTATTAAGCAGATTCACAGTTATTTGTTATTGAGGTTGTACAATCCTAGATAATAAAAACCTAGGTGGCACTGCACGACGTCGTCACAAGATGGCCACCAAGGGAGGGCAATTGTGGGTGATCAGGTCAGCAGGGGAGGGAAGTTGGGGGTGACCAGGCCTGCAGGGAAGAGCAGCTGGGGGAGACCAGGCCTGCAGGGGAGGGCAGTTGGGGGCGATCAGGCTGTCAAGGGAGCAGTTAGACATCAATCAGGCCAGCAGGGGAGTGGTTAGGGGCGATAAGGCTGGCAGGCAGGTGAGTGGTTAGGAGCCAGCAGTCGCGGATTGTGAGAGGGATGTCCGGCTGTCGGCCTAAACCGACAGTCGGACATCCCCTGCAGGGTCCCAGATTGGAGAGGGTGCAGGCCGGGCTGAGGGACACCACCCCCCCCATGCACAAATTTCGTGCACCAGGCCTCTAGTTTCATTTATAAACTAACTTCATGTTGTCAATACAAAGGTATGTGTCTTACAGAGCTCTAGAAGTAGAAGGTACCTTGGAAGCAGATGACCTCTAAATGTCGCTAATTCTACAGCCAACCAGACTCTCTGGGTTCAGACACTGACTTGACTATTAAGTAGCTATGTAAGTTAGACAAGTTATCTAACTCTGTGTCTCTATTTATTCTCCTTTATATAGAGTGAGGCAAAAGCAGATTTATAGTTGTGAGTACATGAAACACAGTTTATTCTTGTATTATTATTTATTAATTATTGTATTATTTCCCATACTAATAACTGTAAACCTACTTTTGCCTCATTCTATATCAGGCATCATAATAATATTTATCTCATAGAATTTATATGAAGATTATATATTAATGCATGGAAAATACCTGTAACACTATATGCCCTATTGTAAGCAATATATAACTAGCTATTATTTTCTAATTCAAGTCCTTCATTTGCAGATGAAGGAAGAAAGATGCTGATGCTTTGAAAGGCATTGATGAGCAATGTAGAAGAACAAATTTGAAATAAAGCAATAGAGTTTAAGTTCAACTCCTCTCCTTACTGGCTATGTGGCTATGTGGATTTTTGTATCTCAAATGTTACCACATGTAACATAAGGAAAAAATATCATATTCTAGGAGTTTATTTGTGAATTATGTCTAAAAAGATATTTTGAATTTGTTTCAGATATTTTTCAATTTTACATGGGATTTTCTCTATGACCCAAGAAGAGAGATTTCTGGTTTTGTTGTTGTTGTTGTTTATTTTCAGATGGCTTTGTTATTGTTGTGGTTCTTACTATGATTACTTGCAGAGTGATGAGAGAATGCCCGCTGTCTTTTTTTCTACATTTAGAATTTAATTAAATATTTCTTTTTGCCTAAAAATATTTCCACTCCTTATAAGTAATCAATGGGTACTTGAAAGCAGATTGCATGCTATTCTTTTTTCAAGATACAGAGCTTGGTGTACACTATTGTCTGTTTATTAGCTATGTACCGTAGATATCCTAGGTATTTACTTATTTTGACTCCTTAATTTTCATGGATGGAAAGACAAGACTAATGAATTTATCTTCCCCCTACCCTATATATTATCTCTAGTTTGATTTATGCCTATTGAGGCTATAACATTATGGACTGAAACTTAAATAAAAAATATATGCTTTTCCAATTTGTCTAATATTTTGTGGCCTGACTTAATGTTTGCCTGATAAAATATCTCAATCCTAGATTTCTTTATATATGCATTTTTGTAAACTATGACATCCTGGTTTTTAATTTTCTAAATTAGGTTGTCTAAGGTGTATTTCTCATAGACCCTTACTTTGGGAAAACAAATAAGAGAGTCATTTGTCGTGTGACAATCATGTTAGATTTTATTTCCAGCATATTATTGTATATTTTATAGTATTTTTATCTAGGTTTTGTTTTCCTACTGAAACATTATAATTTTGTTCAAATGTTTAGTGTTATCACTTTAATTTTATAGAACTATATGTAAATTATTTATTTTCTATCTTTAGATAATGTCTCTTCCTACCTGAGAATTGATAAATATTAATATAACTCTCTTTTCCACTTTTCTCCTTTGATATCATCTAATTTTAGTCAATGTTATTAACTGCCTCAGTGTGCACATTTTTATAGTTAAATATGCATCTATTACTTGCATGTTAACTTTTATGGTATATTTTTATTTTAGGTACTAAAATTAGGGAATTTATGAACATACCTTTCTTTTGCCTTGTTTCCCTCTCCTCCCTCTCATTTTTTATTTTGCCATTCCAAAAATTTCAGTAGATAAAATATTTATATTCTGTGTTGAAATCCTTATACCCACATTTCTTTCAATCATTGGTATAGTTGAAATGATTTAATGTTCTCTAACTGCAGTTAGAGTTGTCAATTTTAGGAAATAAAAATAGAAGACACCCACTTAAATTAAAATTTCAAATAAATACAGAATTTTTCTTTAATATAGGAATTTTCATAACATTTTGAATATTAGGAACCTGGCACTTTATACGTTAACCCTAAACAGAGTTCTTTGTCATAAGACCTCTAATCATTACTGGAATCTTTGGAGTTTGGCCTCTACTATATTCCTAAAGAATGATTTATAGCAATAGTGTGCACATTCAAAAGGTATGCCTAGTACTGTGTACTTGGAACACAGATCAGCTTTGTAAAGTCACTTTGTGTTTCTGTTATCTAGCAATCTCACTCATAGAAATATATGTCCAATAGAATTGAAATCAGTTTATCAAAGAGATATATGTACATTCATATGTATTGCAGCATTATTTATAACAGCCAAGATATGACAACAATCTTAGTGTCAGGCAACATATGAATAGATAAAAAAATATGTCAGATTATTATTCAGCCATGAGGAAGAAGGAATTCTCTCATTTATAACTATAAGGATAAAACTTGAAGGCATTATGCTAATTAAATAGAGACTGGGGCAGGCATTATGGAAAACAGTGTGGAGTTTCCTGAAAAAATTAAGTATGGGACTGCCATCTGATCCACTGATTCTACTTCTAAGAATATATCCTAAGAAATCTGAAACAATAATTAGAAAGAATATATGCACCCCTATGCTCATAGCAGCACAATTCACAATAGCTAAGATCTGGAAGCAGTGCAAGTGCCATTACTAAATGAGTGGATAAAAAAGCTGTGGTACATTTACACCATGGAATACTATGCAACTATAAAAAAGAAGGATCTCTTACCATCTGAGATAGCATGGAGGACCTGGAGAGTATTATGCAAAGAGAAATAAGCCAGTCAGAGAAAGACAAGTATCACATGATCTCATTCATATGTAGAATCTAATGAATACAATAAGCTGATGAACAAAATAGATCATGGAACAGACTGATGAATCTCAGAGGAAAGATGAGGGAGGTAGGTAGAAATTAACCAAAGAACTTACGTGCAAACTAGAGGCCCAGTGCACAAATCCGTTTACCAGTGGGGTCCCTTGGCCTGCCCTGTACCCTCTTGCAATCTGAGACCCCTTGGGGGATCTCAGACTGCTGGTTTCAGCCCAATCCCCACAGGCCAGGCTGAGGGACTCCACCGGTGCAGACATTCGTGTGCCGGGCCTCTAGTATGCATATAAGATCTTTGGTTAATCTCTTCCTGCCTTCCCCCTTCCCCATTCCCTCTGAGATTCATTAGTCTGTTCCATGTTTCCATGCCTGTGCATTGAGCGTCTGCACCCTGGTGGTCAGTGCGTGTCATAGCTACTGGTTGAATGGTCGAATGGTCACCTAAGCTTTTATATATAGAGATATATGCATAACCCATGGACACAGACAATAGTGTTGTGAAGGCCTGGAGGTATGTATGGGTACAGGATGAAGAAGGTCAATGGGGAAAAAAGGGGACATATCTAATCCTTTTAATAATAAGATTAATTCTGGGGGAAAATAGAAATATCAGACAGAGAAAGAAAAATAACGTATGATTTCACTTATAGGTGGAATATAATAGAGTTGAACTTGTAAAGGCAAAGTTGAATGGTGTTTCCCAGGGTCTAGAAGATGGGGGAATTGGAGAGATGTTGTTTAATGGAACAAACCTACAACTAGTAAATAATAACTTCTGGTGCTATAAAACACAACAAAGTGATTATAATGACCAATGCTATATTATAAACTTGAATTTGCTAAGCAACTAATCTTAATTGTTCTCAAAAC
Organism: Cnephaeus nilssonii; assembly: GCF_951640355.1. Classification (NCBI taxonomy): domain Eukaryota; kingdom Metazoa; phylum Chordata; class Mammalia; order Chiroptera; family Vespertilionidae; genus Cnephaeus; species Cnephaeus nilssonii. Next base: position 99,269,320 of record NC_137074.1, on the reverse strand, counting down.
AAAAAGGAAATGGTAATATGTAGGTGATAAGGTGTTAGCTAACACTTCTTTAGTTATCATATTGAAATACATAAATCTATCAAACCAATATGTTTTACACCTCAAATTTATACAATGTTATATGTCAATTACATCTCAATAAATATAATCCTATATAATAAATGGTTAATATGCAAATAGACCAAATGGCAGAATAGCCAGAACAACCAAACAACTGAACAATCAGTCACTATGACGTGCACTGACCACCAGGGGTCGTGCGCGGAACATGGCTGTCATCAGCCATGAAAGGATAGTGGAGCAGGTGAGTGGGGGTGCCAGAACAAGGCAAGGCGCTGGTAGCTGTCATTGGGGTGAGCCTCTGGTGGTTACTGAAAATTCTTTGCTCCCACGTGCTGTGGTCCCACCCAGTGCTTACACCTGCTGCCAGCGCCAGCCCCGCTCTCACCTGCTGCCAGTGCTGGACCAGCTGCTCACACCCACTTCCGCCTCCCGGCACCAACCCCAATTGCTTGGCACCGTCAGTGGGTGCCAGCGGCAACTTCCAGTCCTGATTGCCCCTCAGGGCTTCTCTACCTCCCCCTGCTCCTGAGGGGAGATCAGGGCCAGCAGCAACTCTCACAGCCCACAGTTCTTTTCAAGGTGCATGAATTCATGCACTGGGCCCCCAGTAAATATATAAAAACTAGAGGCCCAGTGCATGATTGAATCATGCACGTGTAGGGTCCCCTACACGCTTTTGCTTTTGATCATGGGGAGCTGGGTGCCTGTCCGCTAGTGCACCAGGCCTTTCAGAAGCCTCCAGCGCGGCGGAGGCTTCTGAAAGGCCTGGTGTCTGAGCGGAAAGGCATCCAGCTGCCACGCTTTTGCTTTTGATCGCGGGGAGCTGGGTGCCTGTCTGCTGGTGTCTGAGTGGACAGGCATCCAGCTGCCACGCTTTCACTTTCGATCGCTGGTGTCTGAGCGGAAAGGCATCCAGCTGCCACGCTTTTGCTTTTGATCGAGGGGAGTTGGGTGCCTGTCTGCTGGTGCACCAGGCCTTTCAGAAGCCTCCAGCGTAGCGGAGGCTTCTGAAAGGCCTGGTGCTTGAGCGGAAAGGCATACAGCTGCCACACTTTTGCTTTTGATCGCGGGGAGCTGGGTGCCTGAGCGGACAGGCACCCAGCTCCCACGCTTTTGATGGTCCGTGGCCGCTGAGGGGGGCTACCCTGCTGTTGAGAGGCGCAGCTTAGGGGGGCTGCCGCGGACACCTGGCTACCCTGCCGTTGAGAGGCGCAGCTGGGTGTCCGCGCAGGCCCCCTCAGCGGCCGCGGATCTGGCCTCGATCTGGCCATTGAGAGTCGCATGGGGCGGGACTCCCGCCCCCCTCAGTGGCAGCGGATCCGTGCCTCTCAATGGCCGGATAGGCCACCCCGAGTCCCGCCCCCCAGCCTCCCACCGCCCAATCGTGGGCATAGCGGAGTGATGGTAATTTACATTTTACTCTATTATTAGATAGGATGGTGAAAAAGTCTTTTGAAGATGTTTTCCCATTGTCTTCTGAAATCTGAATGATGTCAGATAACCTGAGACTGATCAGAGTTTTTCTTCTTAGTAGACTTGCCTTCCCCCATAAGCGATTTTTCATTTAAATATATGCCCATTTGCTAGGATATGTTTCAGATTTCTGTCATTTATACTGATAAAAATAGGTACTTATTTAATTTAATTTTTAAAAGTTTTTTGTAAATCTTTATTGTTCAGATTATTACAGTTGTTCCTCTTCCCCCCCCCCCATAGCTCCCCTCCATCTGGTTCCCACCCCACCCAATGTCCTTACCCCTCTCCCACTGTCCTCATCCATAGGTGTATGATTTTTGTCCAGTTTCTTCCCGCACCCCCAAACCCCTTTCCCCCCAAGGATTGTCAGTCCACTCCCTTTCTATGCCCCTGATTCTATTATATTCACCAGATTATTCTGTTCATCATATTTTTTATTCACTGGATTTTTAGATTCACTTGTTGATAGATATGTATTTGTTGTTTATAATTTTTATCTTTACCTTTTTCTTCTTCTTCCTCTTCTTAAAGAATACCTTTCAGCATTTCGTATAATAATGGTTTGGTGGTGATGAACTCCTTTAGCTTTTTCTTATCTGTGAAGCTCTTTGACCTTCAATTCTGAATGATAGCTTTGCTGGGTAGAGTATTCTTGGTTATAGGTTCCTGCTATTCATCACTTTGAATATTTCTTGCCACTCCCTTCTGGCCTGCATAGTTCCTGTTGAGAAATCAACTGACTGTTGTATGGGTGCTCCCTTGTAGGTAACTAACTGTTTTTCTCTCGCTGCTTTTAATATTCTCTCTTTGTCTTTTGCTCTTGGCATTTTAATTATGATGTGTCTTGGTGTGGTCCTCTTTGGATTCCTTTTGTTTTGGGTTCTCTGTGATTCCTGGACTTGTAAGTCTATTTCTTTCACCAGGTGGGGGAAGTTTTCAGTCATTATTTCTTCAAATAGGTTTTCAGTATCTTGCTCTCTCCCTTCTTTGGGCACCCCCATAATTTGGATGTTGGTACACTTGAAGTTGTCCCAGAGGCTCCTTACACTATCTTCATATTTTTCGATTCTTTTTTCTTTTTGCTTTTCCGGTTGGGTGTTTTTTGCTTCTTTGTATTTCCAATCTTTGACTTGATTCTTGGGATCCTCTAGTCTGCTGTTGAATCTCTGTATATTATTTTTTATTTCAGTCAGTGCATGCTTGATTTCTAATTGGTCCTTTTTCATATCCTCAAGGGTCTCACTAAATTTATCTGCCTTTTCTAGAAAATTTTTGAAAAACCTTATGACTGTGGTTTTGAACGCTATATCCAGTAGTTTGCTTTCCTCCATTTCTGTCATTTGTGACCTGTTTCTTTGTCTCTGCATTTTGGCTGCTTCCCTGAGTTGCTAGAGTGGCTTTGTATACTAGGTGTCCTGTAGGGCCCCGTGGCTCAGCCTCTCCAGTTACCTGAGGTGGAAACTCTTGGTGCACCCCTTTGTGGGCTGTGTGCACAGTCTTGTTGTAGTTAAGCCTTGATTGTTGTTGGTATCACTGGGAGGAATTGACCTCCAGGCCAATTGGCTGAGGATCAGCTGTGTCTACGATGGGAGAACTTCTGTTCTGGAGACACCCTTATGAGGCAATACTTGCTTCAGTGGGGCTTTGGTGCTCACTGAGTCTGCCCCCTGAGTGTGTCCCTTATGGATCTGAGGAGTTGTAATCCTGTATGGTCTCACACTGACAACTGGTTACACTGGCTCTTGGATCTTCAAGGATGTGCTAATTTAGACTCTGCCTGAGGCCACCCAGCAGGAACTATGGAGAGATCTGCAGATTCCTCTTCTTTGTTTGGGTTTTGGAGGTGCCCAGATGAGGCCCAGCTGTGAAGCAATGCAAGCTGCTTTGGGGCCTTGGGCCTTCTTTTTGATGTTCTGCATCTCTCTGACTCAGCTGCAGTTTGTTAGGTAAATTTAGATTTCAAAGAACCAGGCCATTCATATGCAAAAGCCTCTGCATACAGCTGGGATGGGGCAGAGTCTCATGGGGGAGCAAACAGCAATGGCTTCCCATCAGCCCTTCCCTAAGAGGCCCCCGTGTCTCAGTGTCCCTTGGTAATCGCTGCAAGCACCTCTGAGAGAAAGCCGCCCTCGATTTCCACCCGCTGCCAGACAGTCCAGTTTCTCCCTGTATGAGTCTGGGTCCCAAGAGTCTCACCTGGAACTGGAGTTCAGAGCAGTTGGGAGCTTGTGTCTCCCTCCCAATTGAAAAAGACAGCTGCATCCTCAGTTACCAGCCCTTTCCGCGCATGTGTGACTCTATACCTCTGCACTTTACTTCCGCAGCTCCTCTGAGTCTCAGTGTGCTTTTCTCTTCCCTTCTAGTTGTAGAATTTCCACTCAGCCAGCCTTCCTGTGGTTCTGGATGATGTCTGTTTTGTCTTTTAGTTGTAGTTTTGAAGTGGTTGTGCGTGGCAGCAAGTTCAGGTGTTTACCTATGCCACCATCTTGGTTTCTCTGGTACTTATTTAATTTTAGAAATAATGCCTTCTTTTGTTTCTGAAATTTCTTATACTATATTTTTACTTTTTCTTCTATCCCAATATTTTTATTTTATTTTTTTTACAGAGATCAACTGAGCTTATCATAGATTGCCTTTGATTATTGTCAATATCTGTCATTTTATTCACTTTTCCTCTTATATCTGTTTTCCTTTTTGTTTTAATTCCTGTATCCTTTGTCCTTTACTATTAATTTAGCCATTATATTTTTTCCTGTGGTCCTTTCAGATTCATCTTATTACTATGATATTTTTATGATTTCTTCCATTTAAAAAAAATCAAATTCTCATGGCTCAGATTTTAAATCTCTCCCAATTGTTTTGTCATTTATATACTGTACTCTTGGCCTTTTGCCTTCTTACTACACCTTTTCCTAGTTGATCCCAGTTGCTTTTGGCAACATTTCCCCTATGTGGGGAGAGGGGTGGTTTGTTCTATGTTTTCCAGTTTTCCCAAAAGTATTCTTTGAAGCAATTATACTTTTTAACGCATGGTGAAAAAATATGGTAACAATTTTTATCTGCAACCTAATAACATTCTTCTCTTAGGAACTTTTTATGTTATTTTCATGTTTTTTCTTTAACTCCTTTAAAAAATATCTTTTTATGTATCCTATTCAATATTATATAGGATATCAACACATACACACTAGAGTGGGGCCTGGTACATAAAAATTCATGCACTGAAGAGGGGATCCCTCAGCCCAGCCTGCCCCTCTCACAGTCCAGGAGCCCTCAGGGGCAGGAGGTGACCCAGAGATCAGGGGAAGGTGATGCCCCATCACACCTCTGCTGCTGCCACTGCCAGCAGTGCAAGCCTTGGCTGGCCTTGGTGGCAGCCCTGGGCAGCTGGGGAGCTGAGGCGACTGGGGACTCCAGAGGCAGGCACACAAAGCGGTCGGGCCCACCTGGGGGCAGTCCTGTCCTTTCCATGCACCTGCTGCCCCAGCAGGGCTGAGGGAACTGGGCGCCGCCATCTTGTGGCTGTGGGTGCCGCCATCTTTGAGGGCAGGGCAGTTAATTAGCATATTCTCTCCTTATTGGCTGTGGGAGCCACCATCTTTGCAATGGTGTGAGGGTCAATTAGCATATTCCCTGTCTATTAGATAGGATATTGAAAAATATTTTTATGCATCAGTTATTGTTCAGGAAGTGGTTAAGGTTGGGTTCAAGACTAATTGATTTTTTAAAATATAACACTGAGATCTTTTATGTAAATTTAATTTTTCTTTACTTCTCCACCACCAAAGAGTTACACAACTTTATGAGAATATGTTTTTTTTCCCTATTTTTGTTTCATTGCTTTTTTATTTTTATTTTATTTTTATGTTTTTAATGGTAAGCTTCCTCTTTCTTCTGCTTATCACTATGACAAATTGGTTAACTGGCTTCTGCAAAGATGACTTATCTATTAATTCTTATTTAGCCTTACCTCCTGTTTCTCAGAAGTAAACTAAATTCAGTACTCTCCTGCTACCTGCCAGTATAGTACTGTTTCCACTGTTAAAAAAAGAGAATGTTGAATTTGTTCCTCCTGGAGTGGCCCTTACCTGGATTCATTTTTCTTCTTCTTTCTGAGATGCTCCAAGCTTAGTTTATTCTCTGATATGTTAGCTTCTTACTACACTTTTTCCGATTTGATCCCAGTTGCTTTTGGTAAAATTTTTCCTATGTGAGGAGAGGGGTGGATTGTCTATGTTTTCCCAAAATATTAAATGACATTTTATTTTTTAAATTTCCTTGATACATTTTGGCTGACTGCTTAGAAATCCTTATTTTATGCTGAAATAATTAAATTTATTGTACCTATTAGCAAAAACCTGTTCAATGAATAAAAGTAATAATGAATGTAATTTGTTTTACAGATATGAGATAGTTTTTCCTTATTTAAAAAACAACCTGGATTAATATAAAGAAAAATGTATAAGAAATTAGCATGTTTACAACAGAGTTAATTTTCTTTTTTTTAAATTCTTTATTGTTTAAAGTATTACATATGTCTCCTTTTTCCCCCCATTGACCTCTCACTGGCCAATCCCATGCACCAGGGCATACCCTGACACCCCTGGTGTCTGTGTCCATTGGTTAGGCTTATATGCATGCATACAAGTCCTTTGGTTGATCCCTTAACTGCGTACCCCACACTCCTTTGCCTTCCTTCTGAGGTTTTATGGTCTGTTCGATGCTTCTCTGTCTCTGGATCTATTTTTGTTCATCAGTTTATGTTGTTCATTATATTCCACAAATGAGTTATTTATTTTTCTTTGACTGGCTTATATTGTTTAGCATATTGCTCTCCATGTCCATCCATGCTCTTGAGAATAGTAAATATTCTTTCTTTTTTACAGCAGTGTAGTATTCCATTGTGTAGATGTGCCAAAGTTTTTCAATACACTCATCTGCTCATGGGCACTTAGGCTGTTTCTAAATCTTAGCTATTGTAAATTGTGCTGCTATAAACATTGAGGTTCATATGTCCTTTCTGATTTCATGGGATATATTCCTAGAAGTGGGATTACTGGATCAAATGGGAGTTACATTTTTAATTTTTTTATGAAATCCTATACTGTTTTCCACAGTGGCTGCACCAGTCTGTATTCCCACCAGCAGTGAAGGAGGGTTCCTTTTTCTCCACATCCTCACCAGCATTTGTCATTTGTTGATTTATTGATGATAGCTATTCTGACAGGTGTGAGATGGTACCTCATTGTCATTTGTATTTGCATCTTTCAAATGATTAGTGACTTTGATAATGTTTTCATATGTCTCTTGGCCTTCTGTATGTCCTCTTTCGAAAAAAGTATCTATTTAGGTCCATTGCCCATTTTTTGATTGGGTTGTTTATCTTCCTTTAGTTAAGATGTATGAGTTCCCTATAAATTTTGGAGATTAGACCCTTATCTGAAGTAACACTGGCAAAAATGTTATCCCATATAGTGGGCTCTCTTGGTTTTTGTTGATGGTTGCTTTTGCTGTGCAGAAGCTTTTTATTTTGATGTAGTTCCATTTGTTTATTTTCTCCTTAGTTTCCATTTTTTTTTCTAGGAGCTGTATCTATAAAGATATTGCTACATATCTGTCCAATTTTCCCAACACCATTTGTTGAAGAGACTGTCTTGACTCCATTGTATGCTCTTGGCTCCTTTGTCAAATATTAATTGAGCATAGTGGTTTGGGTCAATTTCTGTGTTCTATATCCTATTCCACTGGTCTATATGCCTGTTCTTGTGCCAGTACCAGACAGTTTTGAGAACAGTGGCTATGTAATATAGCTTGATATCTGGTATTGAGATCACACCTACTTTGTTCTTCTTTCTCCAGATTCCTGCAGCTATTCAGGATCTTTTTTTATTCCAGATGAATTTTTGGAGAATTCATTCTAGGTCTGTGAAATACACCATTGGTATTTTAATGGAGAGTGAATTGAATCTATAGATTTAATGATGTTGATTCTACCAATCCATGAACACAGTATGTTTGTCCATCAGTTTAAGTCTTCCACTATCTCTTTTTTCAGTGTCCTGTAGTTTTCCGAGTATAGGTGTTTTACCACCTTAGTTAAGTTTATTCTTAGGTATCTTAATTTTTTTTGGTGCAATGGTAAATGGGATTGCATTTTTAATCTCTCTTTCTGTAAGTTCACTATTGGTGTATAAAAATGTCATAGGTTTCTGGGCATTAATTTTGTATCCTAATACATTGCCAAATTCATTTATTAAGTCTAATAATTTTTTTGATGGAGTGTTTAGGGTTTTCTATGTACAGTACCATGCCATCTGCGAATAATGACAGTTTTACTTCTTCTTTTCCAATTTGGATGCTTTTTATTTATTATTCTTGTCTAACTCCTATGGCTATCACTTCCAGTACTATGTTGAACAGGAGTGGTGAAAGGGGCATCTTGTTTTATTCCTGTTTTTAGGTGAAATGGTTTTAATTTTTGCCCATTGAGTATGATGTTGTCTGTAGGTTTGTCAATAAGGCTTTTATTATGTTGAGGTATGATCCCTCTATTCCCACTTTGCTGAGGGATTTTATCAAGAAAAGGTGTTGGATTTTGTCAAATGCTTTTTCTGCATCTATTAATATGGTCATGTGATTTTTGTTTCTCAATTTGTTTATGCGATGTATCACGTTTATTGATTTGCAGATATTGTACCATCCTTGCATCCCTGGTCATTGTGTATGATCTTTCTAATGTACTGCTGGATCCGATTTGCTAGAATTTTGTTGAGGATTTTGGCATCTATATTGATGAGGGATATTGGCCTGTAATTCTCTTTCATTGTGTTATCTTTATCTGGTTTTGGTATTAGAGTAATGCTGGATTCATGGAATGAGCTTGGAAGTGTTCCTTCCTCTTGAATTTTTGCTGTAGTCTGAGGAGGATAGGTTTTAATTCTTCTTTGAATGTTTGGTAAAACACTCATGTGAAGCCATCTGGTCCTGGGCTTTTGTTTGCTGGAATTTTTTTGATGACTGCTTCAATTTCCTCCATAGTTATTGACCTATTGAGATTTTTAGATTCTTCCTGATTGAGTTTTAGAAGGTTGTATTTTTCTAGGAATATGTCAATTTCCTCTAGGTTGTCTAGTTTGTTGGAATATAGTTGTTCTTAGTATTTTCTTTTTTACAATACTTTTATTTCTGTGAGGTCTGTTTTTATTTTGCCTCTTTCATTTCAGATTTTGTTTATTTGGGTCCTCTCTCTTTGCTTCTTGGTGAGCCTAGCTAGAGGTTCATCAATCTTGTTTATCCTTTCAAAGAACTAGCTCTTGGTTTTATTGATCTTCTGTATTGTTTTATTGGTCTCTATGTCATTTATTTCTGCTCTGATCTTTATTTTTCCTTTCTTCTGCTCACTCTGGGCTTTTCTTGTTGCTCTTTTTCTAATTCTTTAAGTTGCAGAGTTAGATAATTTATTACCACTTTTTTTGTTTGTTTTTTGAGGTAGGCCTGTAGAGCTAAGAACTTCCCTCTCAGACCTGCTTTTACTGTGTCCCATAGGTTTTGGATTGTTATGTTTTCATTGTCATTCACTTGCATTTCATTGTCATTTATTTTAATTTCCTCTTTGATCTCTTTGGTAACCCATTCATTGTTTAGTAGCATGCTATTCAGCACCAAGTATTTGATTTTTTTAATTGTTTATTAACATGCTATTTAGCCTCAAAGTATTGTTTTTTTTATTGTTTTTACTAGTGTCCTGGTGCACGAAATTCATGCATGGGGGTCGGGGTATGGGTTCCCTCAGCCCAGCCTGCACCCTCTCCAATCGGGGACCCCTTGGGGGATGTCTGACCTCTGGTTTGGCCCGATCCCACAATCTGGGACTGCTGGCTCTTAACCGCTAACCTGCCTGCCTTCCTGATCACCCATAACTGCCTCTGCCTGCCTGCTTTATTGCCCTAACCTCTCTGCCTGCCTGCCTGATCGCCCCTAACTGCCTTCTCCTGCCAGCCTGATCGCCCCTAAGGCCTCTGTCTTCGCACCCGCCATCAGGGCTTTGTCCAGAATGAAGTCAGACTTCTGAAAGATGGCTGGTTGACCCAATTTTATTAGCATATTGTCCTTTTAATAGTATAAATAGATTATATAGGATAGGATTGCTTAGGTTGTGGAGAAAAGCCTTTTTCATAAGGAGAAAATGCTTTTGGAAGACAAAAATACATAATCCCTATAGCTGGACTGATAACCAGCCATATGCACCATACTGCCAAACCCATCATTAAAAAATTGAACCACTTTCTTACACCTTACACCAAACAGCTGTTGTCCTTAAACCCCTCCTCAGCCCCACCTTTAGTTCTGCATTTGCAGTTCACCCAGATTATGTTCTGATTCATCAGTTTCTATTCCAGTCAGCATCAAAAGCTCTGCCTCCTAGGCAGCCATTGCCTCCTCGCACTTCACCCAGATTTGGTTCTGATTGGTCAGTTTCTATGCCAGTCAATGTCTCCGGGCTTATCAATGGGCCTGATCAGAGAGGTGGGGCTGGTCAGCAGCCCCAGTGGAGGCCAGAGAGAGAGAGAGGCGTGGCTGCTGGCCAGGTCCTGAGAGAAAGAGAGAGGCAAGGACTGATCAACAGCTACCACGGAGGCTACACATCAGACCCTGCTTCACACTCCAGGCCTCTCTCCAGGCCTGATCTGCGACCCCCTTGGCAGTCAGTGCTAGGTTTCAGTGGCCAGAGTGGTGGGCAGTCAGTGCTGGGTCTCCATGGCAACCCAGCACTGACTTCTGGTAGGTCAAGCCTTCAGTCATTTTGGATGTTGCGACCCTGGGTTTTTATATATTAGGATTGTTGTTGATTTGTAATACTATGCCATTATGATCTGAGAAGATGCTGGATATGATTTCAGTCCTCTTGAAATTGAAGAAACTTTGCCTGTGTCCCAATATGTGGTCTATATTTGAAAATATCTCATGTGCACTTGAGAAGAATGTATATTCTATAGATTTGGTGTGAAATGTTCTGAAGATGTCACATTAATTCCATGTGATCTAGTGATTCATTTAGGATTGCTGTTTCTTTGTTGATTTTTTTTTCTAAAGGTTTTATTCAGTGATGTTGACTGGGTATTAAAACCCCCTACTATGATTGTTTTGTTGTCAATCTCTCCCTTGATATCTTCCAGAAGGTTTTCTTTTTATGTATTTGGATGCTCCTGTATTGGGTGCATATATTTTTTATCAGAGTTATATCCTCTTGTTTTATTGATCCCTTTAGTATTATGAAGTGGCCTTTCTTATCTCTTGTTATGGTCTTTACTTTGAGGTCTATTTTGTCAGAAATAAATATTGCTACCCCAGGTGTTTTTTTGTTTTGTTTTGTTTTCATTTCCCTTTGCCTGAACAATATTTTTTCATCCCTTCTCTTTCAGTCTGTGTGATTCCTTTGTTCTGAGGTGGGTCTCTTATAGACAGCATATATATGGGTCATTATTTCTTATCCATTCAGTCACCTGATGTCTTTTGTTTGGAGCATTTAAATGAGTTACATTTAAGTTATTATTATAGGTACTTGTTTGTTGCCATTTTTATTCTTTATGCCTGTGTTTCTTTTACCTTTTCTATTTCTTCTTTTTACAACAGTCCCTTTATCATTTCTTGCATTGCTGGCTTGGTAGTTAAAACCTCCCTTAGCATTTTTTTGTCTGCAAAGCTCCTGATTTCACCTGCAATTTTGAATGATATCCTTGATAGAGTATTCTTGGATTTAGTCCCTTGCTTTTCCTCACTTTGCATACTTCATTCCATTCCCTTCTTGCCTGATGTGTTTCTGTTGAAAAATCATTTGATAATCTTATGGGAGATCCTTTTTAGGTTACTCTCTGTCTCTCTCTTGCAGCATTTAAGATTCTCTCTTTGTCATTAACGTTTGCCATTGTAATTACCACGTGTCTTAGTGTCGGTCTTTTTTTTTTTGTTCAGCATGTTTGGGACTCTCTGTGATTGTGTGACTTTTTCTTCCCCAAATCAGGGAAGTTTTATGTCATTATTTCTTCAAATAGGTTTTCTAATCCTTGCTCCTCTTTCTGTCCTTCTGACACCCCTATTATAAGGATGTTATGTCATTTCATGTTGTCCCAAAGCTCCCTTAAGCTCTTCTTCTGCTTATTCATTTTTTTCTCCAATTGCTGTTCAGATTGGGTGTATTTCCTGCCCTTGCTTCTAACCCTCTAATTCGATCCTCTGCTTCTTCTAGTCTACTGTTGAAACATCCCATTGTGTTTTTATTGTAGGTATATCCTTCTTTTTTTCTTTAGATTCTTACATAAGTTGTTGATTTACTCATCTAGCTTCTTTTGCAACTATGACCCTTACTTTGAATTCTTTTTCTGACATATTGCATGTATCTATTTCATTTAGTTCCTTTTCTGGTGCTTCCTCCTTTTGTATCCTTGGGTGGTTGTTTTTTTGTCTCCCCATTTTTACTGTCTCTTTCTGGCCCTGGGCACCCTGTTTGGGGGTTGAGAGGTTGAATGCAGTATAAGAGTTATGGTCCAGAAATCATTAGCCAGAGGATGGCTCTGCCTTGAGTCTCATGCCTTTATTATCTCTTCTCTGAGTTGTATCCCCTTCCCCCACAGATCTAGTCCTTCGGTTGTCTGCTTCAGATTCTCAGGGTGATGGGAGTACATGCACAGTTCCTCTACTGTTTGACTTCCTGTGAGGTCCCAGAGCCCACTGGCATGCAATTTGCTGTGTTACCCTGTGACCTATGGTGGGGTGGCACCTTATTTCATTCTGGCAGCAGATTTGAAGTGCAGTCCTGTGGTCCCTGGCTGGGCACAAGGGCTTGCTCCAGGTTGCCCTGTCAGTACTCTCCTGTGGTTCCGAGTGGGGCATGTGCTAGGTTGCTCAATGTAACCCTTTCAGGACTGTCCCAGGGGTCAGGGAGAAGTGGGTGTGGGTTGCTCTGGATTGCACAGTTCTCACTTTCTTATATCCTGGAGTGAAGCATGCACTGGGTTGCTCCAGTTCACCCCTCCCCAGTGTGGAGCTGGAGTAGATTGCTCTTGGTCACACAGTCTGCACTAACCTGTAGCCCCGAGTGATCCGCATGCTAGGTTTCTCTTGCAGGTCTGTCCTGGGCACTGGGGTGAAGCGTGCACAGCTTGCTCTGAGTTGCGCAGTCTGAGCTCTCCTATGGCCCTGAGTGAGGTATGTGGTGTATTGCTCTGTGTAGCCCCCTTCTGGGCAGTGATGAAGTGAGTGTGGGTAGCTCTGGGTCACACAGTTCATGCTCTCCTGTGGCCCAGAGTATTGTGCACTCTGGGTTGCTCCATGTCATCCCTGCAGCAAGTCCAAGGGCTCAGGGTAAAGCAGGCACCAGGGGGCTCTGGGTCAGGCTAGCAGCACAAATCTGAGGCCTCGGGGGGGGGGGGGGGCACAATATCCTCCCTGGCTTGCACTTACTGCAGGGTCCTGGAGCTGGATCCTAGGAAGCTGGGTTCTAGCATGCTGGTGAGGAGGCCTGGTGCTGGATGTCATTCTGGTGAGCATTCCCTACAGATGTCTCAGAGTCTGCTAGGAGGTACTGTGCCACTCATTGCCAGGGCATGGTGCTCGTTCCTCATGGGTAATGGCTGGCAAGTGGCATTCTCTAGGCATCTTCTTCCCTTCCTTATTGAAAATTATCTCCTCAGCTGTGTCTAATTTGTTAATTCATGGTGGAGTTTTCCAATTTAGTTGCTTTTCCTGCCTGGCCCCAGGAGGAGGTGTGTGACACTTCTGCCTATTTAGCTGCTATTTTGTGTCTTCTCTGAGTTAATTTTCTTTAATAAAAAAGTTACTGAACTCAAAAATGTGGAAACTATCTAGGGAAGCTAAGTAACACTTTTCAGATTTTGAAAATCTTCTCTGTATCCAATTAGTGTTTCAGCTTATTTTTTCATAATTTCAAGAAAACATTCTAATGTTATTGGCTTGAATGGCACTTACAATTGATTGTCGAGGTCCACTGGAATTACTCATCTTATGATAATTCTTATTACTTACCTCATGATGAGTCCATCTAGTACTCTGTAAGTCCTGAGATTTTCTTTTTGGAACTATTTTAATGCTAAGGCATAAAAACATCATAGAAAATTTACAGCTTATTCTACACATTGAATTAGAGACCAGAACAACTCTTACCATAAATTTTTACACTAACTGATTGGCATAACATTTATGTGGCATCAGAGTCAACAGAAAACATTTTTTCTCTACATTGTTTCTTTCAGCTTTTGTTAGTTCTTTGATGAATAGCATTAATGTTTATAAGTTCAAAGTTCTATATCATGAGATTGTAATAAGACATATCAAGCTAGTTCAGTAAAGTAGAGAGTGACAAAAAAGGTTCTATGGAAATTAACTTCATAGGATAATCTGATCATAAATTTATAACTGGGCATGTCATGGTAGGTAGGTCATAATAAAGGCAAAGATAATACTGTTAGTAAAGAAATTATGAGAGAACCAAAATGGTGGCATAGGTAAACGCCTATACATGCTGCCTCTCACAACTACATCAAAATTACAACTAAAAGGCAGAACAACTATCATCCAGAACTATGGGAAAGCTGGCTGAGTGCAAGTTCCACAACTAGAGAGGTGAAGAAAGTACATTGAGACTGGTAGGAGGTGCAGAGGCGCAGAAAGGGCTGGCACCAGGGTGTGCTGTTTTTTTTTTTTTTTTAATTCAGAGGGAGATACAAGCTCCTGCTTGCTATGAACTCCAGTGCCAGGTGAGACTCTGGGGGACCCAGACACATGCAGGGAGAAACTGGACTGTCTGGCATCGAGACAGGAATGCAAGGGCGGCTTTCTTTCAGAGGTGCTTGCAGTGATCATTGTTCCTGCACAGGGATGCAGGGACCTCTCTGGTGCAGGGCTGACTGGCAGCCATTCTTGTTTGCTCTGCCCTGGTGATTCCCTGAGACCCCACCCCAACCAATTTACAATCCCTGTGCGCATCGGCTTTTGCATATGAATGGCCTGTCCTTTCTCAGCCTAAAACCTGTTAAAAAAGCAGCAGCAGCAGCCTGCCTTGCTACATAGCTGGGCCTACTCTGGGCACTTCCAAACCTGATACAAAAAGGAGGAATCTGCTGATCTCTCTGTAGCTCCTGCTGGGCGGCCCCAGGCAGTGGCTAACTTTGCACCCGCTTGGAGATCCAAGAGCCAGTGTACCCAGTGGTTAGTGTGAGACCAGACCAGATTACAAATCTTCACATCTATAAGAGACACACTCAAGCGGCAGACTCAGTGAGCACCAAAACCCCTCTGGAGCATGTCCTTCCCCATAAGGGTGTCTCCTGCACAACAGTTTTTCCAGTGTAGACACAGCTGGTCCTCACAGTCAATTGGCCTGAAGGTCAATTCCTCCCAGTGATACCAACAACAATCAAGGCTTAACTACAGTAAGACTGTGCATACAGCCCACAAAGTGGTGCACTAAGAGTGTCTACCTCAGGTGACTGGGGAGGGTGAGCCACTGGGTCCTATAGGACACCTACCACACAGGGCCACTCTATCAACTCAAGGAGACTTAGCAGCTACTCAATACATAAAAACAAACACAGGGAAGCAGACAAAATGCAGAGAAAAAAAAAACATGTCACAAATGAAAGAAATGGATGAAAGCAAAATACTGGATATAGAGTTCAAAGCCACGGTCATAAGGTTACTCAAGAATCTTCTAGAAACCTCTGAGAAACTGAGACCTTCAAGGATCTTAGTGAGAATGCTAAAAAAAAAAAAATGGAAAAGGACTAGTCAGAAATTAAGCATACACTGACTGAAATAAAGAATAATATACAGAGATTCAACAGCAGACTAGAGGATCCCAAGAACCAAGTCAAAGATTTGAAATATGAGGAAGCAAAAAACACCCAAACAGAAAAGCAAAAAGAAAAAAGAATCCAAAAATATGAAGATAGTGTAAGGAGCCTCTGGGATAACTTCAAGCATACCAACATCAGAATTATGGGGGTGCCACAAGAAGAGAGAGAGCAAGATACTGAAAAGCTATTTGAAGAAATAATGACTGAAAACTTCCCCCACCTGGTGAAAGAAATAGACTTACAAGTCCGGGATGTGCAGAAAACCCCAAACAAAAGGAATCCAAAGAGGACCACACCAAGACACATCATAATTAAAATGCCAGGAGCAAAAGACAAAAAGAGAATATTAAAAGCAGCAAGAGAAAAACAGTTAGTTACCTATAAAGGAGTACCCCTAAGACTGTCAGCTGATTTCTCAACAGAAACTATGCAGGCCAGAAGGGAGTAGCAAGAAATATTTAAAGTGATAAATAGCAATAACCTACAACCAAGATTACTCTACCCAGAAAAGCTATCATTTAGAATTGAAGGTCAGATAAAGAGCTTCACAGACAAGAAAAAGCTAAAGGCATTCATCACCACCAAACCAGTATTATATGAAATGCTGAAGGGTATTCTTTAAGAAGAGGAGGAAGAAAAAAAAGGTAAAGATAAAAAATTATGAACAACAAAGTGATAACAAGTTCATATTTATAAACAAGTGAATCTAAAAATCAAATAAATAAAAAGTCTGATGAACAGAACAAACTGGAGAATGTAATAGAATCAGGGACATGGAAAGGGAGCAGATTAACAATTCTTGGGGGGAAGGGTTTATGGAGGGTGCGGGAAGAGATTGGACAAAAAGCTTACATCGATGGAGGAGGACAGTGTGGGGGCTAAGGCCTGGTGGGGGGTGGGAACCAGGTGGAGGGGAGCTATGGGGGGAAAAAAGAGGTACATCTGTAATAATATTAACAATAAAGGTTAAAAGAAAAGTTACATGCCTGGGAAGTGACTGCCCACCATGACCTGCCCAGGTAGGAATTTATGAACAAATCACCATGTAAGGTTACTTTCAATAGATCCCCTTTTTTGTCCACGTATCCATCAAACAAACCTTAATTTGAAAGTAAGAGAGTCAACATAGACCAGTCTATTAATTGGCAATTGTTGCAAGAGGTTTGCTTAAAAACACAAAAAGATTTAAATTTTACACATGATCTCACTCATTTGTGGAATCTAATGCACAAAATAAAGTGATGAACAAAATAGATCAGACACACAGAAGCATGGAACAGACATGGAATCTCAGAGGGAAGATGGGGGGTGGGAGTAGGGGTGGGAAGAGATCAACCAAAGAACTTGTATGTATATATGCATAACCCATGGACACAGACAATAGGGTGGTGAAGGCCTGGGGAAGGGGATGAGGGCAGTCTAGAAGGGGTTAATGGTGGAAAAAAGGGGACATATGTAATACTTTCAACAATAAAGATTTAAAAATAATAATGAAGTTTATCATCAACACATTTATTGAAAAGACAGTGTGTTCATGGTACCTATTAAACTAAGTTTAATTGAGGAATACAGAAATATAATTCCTATACTCTATGGGTTAGAAACCATAATTTCTTGTCCTTTGAGGGAATACAGCATCACATGCAAATTTTTCCTAAATTTTATTTACTTCTAGATATTCATTATTATTAAGCATCATTACTTGCCTTCTATTTATAGATATAAAAATTATGATTTAAGCATATTAATTTCTATATATTTAACTTCATTAATTTCAGAAAACAAAATGTTTATTTGGGACTGAGCATCTATTTAATATATTATGATTGCCTTACCGGTGTGGCTCAGTTGGTTGAGTACTATTCCATGGAAGGTCACAGGTTGGACTCCCAGTCCGGACACATGCCCTGGTTGAGGGATCCAACCCTGATCTGGGTGCATGTGGGAGGCAGCTGATCAATGTTTCTCTCTCACATAGATGTTTCTCTATTTTTCTCTCCCTCTCTCTTTCTCTCTCTCTAAAATCAATGAAAAAAAATATGTATATAATCAATAAAAACATACATTTATATATATGTATAATGATTGATATAGGATTAAGGGTGAATAGAAGAGGGACTCTGCAGTGGTCAAATTCTATCATCAAAGATTCTGAATCATAATGAAGGAACTCAAGCAAAGTTTTGCCTTAAAGAGGGTCCGTTACTTTGAATTTATATTTACTTGTGGGAGAGGCCACTAACCTTTGGTAAGTTTGGATTGACCCACTTACATTGCCCACAATACCAGATACAACTCTGTCACAAGCACTTCAATGGTCACTACCAGAAGCTGGTCTTTTCACAAAATTATGTCTTATTTCATTCCTGGAGAGCCATAAAATCAATAATCAGGGCTCATTTGGTAAGAAAACTGTTTTTGTTTTAGTTTTTAATTTAACAGCACCTTGTTTTTTACTATAATAAAAGGATCTGGGTATTTTGTCACCAAATTGTATCATTAAAATCTATTAACTCAAAAGTGGGACATAAAGTATATAATTTTCTAAAATAAATATTTGAACAATTTGAATTCTTTGGTATAGTTGAACAAATTCATATGGAAAACAAATGAATATTTTTTATCCTACAACCATTTAGTTATAGGCTTTCTTGGATATGATTTGAAATAAAAACATATAAAACTCACACAAAAAATAATACCAAGATAGTAAATTGAAGAAAACCAATTAGCAAACATGGTTCTTAATCAAAGAGTGAATTCTACACAGTTTTTAGGATTATGAGTATGTAGGGGCAGAAAACTTTTCCCTTTTCTAGGTTCTTTTTCTGATCTAAAAATTAAATTGACAAAAGAAAAATTAACAGGAGAAAAACAAATTTCCTACATATGAGAACCTCAAAGACATGAGACCCAAAGATAGTCAGTTGAGTCTTACATGCCACCTTGAGTTAAGGAGGAGTGGGTAGGGACTTGGGGCTTCACATGGGATGAGAAGAATAAATGTTTTTGGTTAATAAATGTTTGTTGTGCCATGCAGATAAGTCTTTCTGATAAAAAGTTTTCTTTGGCATTAACTGTCTCCTAGTACAGGCCTCATAAGTTCTTTTAGGCAGGAAAGAGGAAGGTAAATATCTTTTTCTGAGTTTGTTGGGCCTCCATTATCTTGAGGTAAAAATAATCCACATGCCAATGTGGCATGTTTTGGGGTCATGTATTCTGTTTCCCCTCAACCTCAACTTCTTATCAATTATAATGCAAATTGTCATGTTACATGAATGTAAAAATCCTTGAAATAAAATGTCTGGATAGTTTCAAAAGCACAGAGTATAAAATGCCATTTTACAGAACTGCATATTCTTGAAGCATTCTTGTACTAGCGAAAGGGTAAAGCAGCGACTCAGAAGTGACTGCCGCTGAGACGCAGTTATGTACATGTAATTTTACACGTGTTTATTGGAAAATGTGACCTTCATAGCAAAGAGCTCTTCAGATTTTTTTTATATGAAGTGAATGATCTTAAACAAAAAGCTGTGTATAATCTCTAGCCTTTGGAAGATAACACATAAATCTCTCTTCTTAGAACATTGACATTATATTGATTTACAGTAACTGTTTTCTGATTCAAACCCTACATTGAGGAAACGTTGTAGGAAATTATCTTGCCTAACTGAAAAGATTAAATCTTTAATAACTAGTCACTGTGTCTAAAGAAAGGTGATTTATAGGCTCATTCTTTCCCTGCAGGAAAGGCTGTGCCCAGGGATGTGTGTGTTTGCATGTGTGTGGGAATGGGAATGTGTGTTCGTTCGTATGGATTCCTCAGAAAAGAATTTTATGCATGTTGGAAATTTACATACAGCCATTTTGCTGGTGTGATCCCAACCAAAATTTCTTCCTTCACTGACATTTAGTCAAGGATTATAAATTGTTACTTCTTTTAATAGCCACTATTGCACTATAATATTTTAAGTAAAAGATAATTTAAAAATGCTCATTCAGTGCTTCAAATGTAGATGTGTGTTACTCTTGGAAAGCATTTGCATTCTGTTGTTCACAATAAAGAGGGGTGACAATTGCATTGTGATTTAAGAGTTTGCATGTACAGCATTAACTTGTGAATAGTCATGGTTTGTTGGTATCTCTGAATTCCTTGAATTCAGAGATATCAACAAATTCATTGCTGTGAGGTTCTACTCTCTCTCTGACAACAAAGAACGGAGAAATCAAAAGATTTATCATTTCAAATAAATAATATCAAGATCTGGGGACTTTTTTCTCATTTAAATTTGAAAGTGTGATTTCCATTGCTACATTTTCTGTGACTTTGGCAATGATAATATAGTTCACACTTCCATCTATTGATGACCAAAGCCTGTGTTCAAATGATGTGGAAAGTATTTTCTGACATTTCTAAAACCAAAGTAAAAAGCAAACAATTTGCTGCTACACACTAGGGAATGCGAGGGAATACACTTCAAGGAATATAAGCTTTCATTTGACATAAGGGAATTCCAGGATGGATTTTGCTTCAGTACTCATATTTGTTAAAAAAAAAAAAAAAGTGTCCACTGCTTGCATTCAGAAGTGTATTTTTAATTGGAGACCAATGAAAATACATTACTCTATCTCCTACAATTTAACCCCAACAACACTAGTTAATGAGAACAATGCCTTACGTTTGTATAGTGCATTAGTATACACATGGTGCTTCCACATTTATAACTTTATGGTTTATTCCATATATGATATATGATATTGTGATTCCTCCAACTTTGTTCCTTTTCAAGATTGCTGTGACTATTTGGGGTCTTTTTTGGTTCCATATAAATTTTTGGAGTGTTTGTTCTAGATCTGTGAAATATGCTGTTGGTATTTTAATAGGGATTGAATTTAATATATAGATTGCTTTGGTTAGTATGAACATTTTAATGATGTTAATTCTACCAATCAATGAACATGTTTTTTTCTTCCACATGTTTATATCTTCTTAATCTCTTTTTACAATGTACTGTAGTTTTCTGAGTACAAATCTTTTATCTCATTGGTTAAGCTTAGTCTTAAGTATCTTAATTTTTTTGTTGCAATGGTAAATGGGATTATTTGTTTAGTTTCTCTTTCTAAGAATTAATTATTGGTGTACAAAAATGCCATTGATTTCTGGGTGTTAATTTTGTATCCTGCTACATTGCCAAATTCACTTATTAAATCTAGTAGTTTTTGGTGGAGTCTAGATTTTTTTATGTACAATATCAAGACATCTGAGAATAATGACAGTTTTACTTCTTCCTTTCCAATTTAGATACCTTTTATTTATTTTTCTTTTCTAATCACCGAGGCTAGTACTTCCAGTGCTATGTTGAGTAAGAGGGGTGAAAGCAGATATCCCTGTCTTATTCCTGTTCTTAGGGAAAATGGTTTTTAGTTTTTGCCCATTGTGTTGACTGGTGGTTTGTTATATTATATACTAGTAGCCCGTTTGCACGAAGATTCGTGCAATAGACCTTCATTCACCTGGCTGCCTGCACCAGTTTTCTACTGGCACCGGGGACCCAGGCCTTGGCTGTGGCCACCGCCTTCTGCCTTCTTTCAGGGTAGGGGCTTGGCCCTGGGCGGTGGCCTTGGGCTCGGCCGCACCCAACATCCCAGCTAAGGATCGCAGGAGCCGACCCCCAGTGGTTTCCTGCGATCAGTGCAGGCTCCCCGCTGGTGCCCAAGGCCGGGAAAGCCTCCGCCCGAGGCTTTCCCGGCCTTGGGGTCCGCCACACCCCAACATCCCTGCAACGGTTTCCTGGTGGGCGTGGTTGGTGGGCGTGGCTTGGGCGTAACGAAGGCGCGGTCAATTTGCATATTTGTCTATTATAAGGTAAGATGGCCTTTATTATGTTGAGGTATAATTCCTCTATTCCTATTTTGCTGAGAGTTTTTATTTAAAAAGGTGTTGGATTTTGTCAAATGTTTTTTTCTGTGTAAATTGATATGATTATGTGGTTTTTATCTTTCAGTTTGCTTATGTGATATATCACATTTATTGATTTGTGAATATTGTAAAAGCCTTGAACTCTCAGAATAAATATCCCCTGGTAATGGTGTATGATCTTTTTAATGTATTGCTAGATCTGAGATGCTAATTTTTGTTGAGGTTTTTAGCATCTATGTTCATCAGGGATATTGGCCTGTAATTCTCTTTCTTTGTAGTGTCTTTATCTGGTTTTGCTATCCTCCTAAAAAAGAGCTTGGCAGTTCCTTTCTCTTGGAGGTTTTGGAATAGTTTGAGTAGGACTGGTGTTAATTTTTCTTTGAATGCTTGGTAAAACTCCCCTGTGAAGCAGTCTGCACCAGGGCTTTTGTTTTCTGGGAGTTTTTGTTTGTTTGTTTGTTTGTTTGTTTTTACTACTCCAATTTGGGCCTTTTTAAGTTTTCTGATTCTTCCTGATTGAGTTTTGAAAGATTGTATTTTTCTAGGAATATGTCAATTTCATCCAGGTTTTTCAGCTTGTTGGGATATAATCATTCATAGTATTTTTATTTTATTTTTTTTACAATCCTTTGTATTTATGTGGTGTCAGTTGTTACCTAGTTTTTTTCCTATGCAAATGTCCCATGTGATTTTGTTTATTTGGGTCCTTTCTGTTTCTTGATGAGTCTGGCTAAAGGTTCACCAATCTTGTTTATCTTGTTAAAGAACTTGTTAAAGCTCTTGGTTTTATTGATCTTTTGTATTTTTCTTTCAGTCTCTATGTCATTTATTTCCACTCTAATCTTAACAATTCCTTCCTTCTCCATACTCTGGGCTAGTCTTATTGTTCTTTTTCTAATTCTTTCAGTTGTAGGGTTAGACATTTTATTAGAATTTTTTTCTTGTTTTTTCGCCATAGGCCTGATGTGCTATGAACTTCCCTCTCAGGACTCCTTTCGCCATATCCCATAGGTTTTGGGTGGTTGTGTGTTCATTTTCATTTGTTTCCAGGAAGTTTTTTTATTTCTTTCTTGATCTTTTTGGTAACCCATTCATTGCTTAATAACATTCTGTTTAGCTTCCATGTGTTTCAATGTTTTTGAGTATTTTTATTGTAGTTTATTTCTAATTTCATACCATTGTGATTTGAAAAGATGCTTGATATGATTTTAACCTTTTGAACTTGTAGACACTTAGTTTGTGTCCTAAAATGTGGTCTATCTTTGAAAATGTCGTATTGCCCTTGAGGAGAATATATATTCTGTAGCTTTGAGGTGAAATGTTCTGTAAATGTCAATTAATTCCATCTGATCTAGAGTGTTGTTAGGATAGCTGCTTCCTTGTTGATTTTTTGTCTAGAAGCTCTATAGTGATGTCAGGGGGATGATAAGGCCCCTACTCTGTATTGCTGTCTACCTCTTTCTTAAAATTTTCCAGTTCTTTGATATATTTGGATGCAAATGTATTGGGTACATATATGTTTAACAGAGTTATATTCTCTTGTTCTATCCATCCCTTTAGTATTATGAAGTGTCCTTCATGATCTCTTGTTATGGTCTTCACTTTGAGGTCTATTTTGTCAGATATGAGCATTGCTATCCCAGCTGTTTTTCATTTTCATTTGCTGGGAAAAATTGTTTTCTATCCCTTCACTTTCATTCAGTGTGAATCTTTTGTTCTGAGGTGAATTTCTTATATATAGCATATATATGGGTCACATTTTCTTATCCATTCAGCTATTCTATGTCATTTGATTGGAGCATTTAAGCCATTTACTTTTAAGGTTATTATTGATAAGTACTTATTTGTTGCCATTCCTATTCTTTATTCCTGTGTTTTTCTCTTTGTATTTCTTCTTCTTACACCAGTCACTTTCTCATTTCTTGCAATACTGGTTTGATGGTAATAAATTCTTTTAGCCTTTTTGCCTGGGAAGCTCTGTTTCATGTTTGATTTTGAATGATAGCCTTGCTGGATAGAGTAGTCTTAGGTTCAGTCCTTTGGTTTTCATTACTTTGTATGCTTCATGCCACTCCTTTCTGGCCTGAAGTGTTTCTATTGAATAATCAGCTGACAGTCTAATGTTACCTCCCTTGTAGGTGACTTTCTGTCTCTCTCTTGAAGCCTTTAAGATTCGTCTTTATCTTTAATGTTTGCCATTTTAATTTTTATGTGCCTAGGAATGGGTCTTTTGGAATTCTTCTTGGCTGGGACTCTGTGTTTCTTAAACTTGAGTGACTTTTTTCTTCACCAGATTAGGAAAACTTTCTGCCATTATTTCTTCAAACAGGTTATCTATTTCTTACTAGGATTATTCTCCTTCTTGTAGCCCTATGATGCAATTGTTGTTATGCTTCATGTTGTCTCAAAGTTCCCTTAAACTCGCCTGCTTTTTATTTTACTTTTTCCATTTGCTGCTCTAAATGGATTTTTTTCCCCTACCTTGTCTTCTAATTTACTGATTCATTCTTCAGCTTCTAGTCTGCTGTTGAATCCTTCCATCATGTTCTTTATTTCAGCTATGTCATTCCTCATTTCCAATTGATTATTATTTATTGTTTCAACTTTTACTCATGTTGGTGTAACTCTCATTAAGTCCCTTAACATTCTCATTAATTTCCTTATAATTTTCATTAAGTTGCTTGTGGTTTTCACTGAATTGTTTGAGCACCCTTATTAACATTACTCTGAATTCTTATCTGACAAATTGCTTGCTACCATATTATTTAGTTCCTTTTCTGGAGATTACTCCTTTTTTTCATTTTGGGGTTGCTTCTTTGTCTTCTCATTTTTGTTGTCCCTTTGTGTTTGCTTCTATGTATTAGATAAAACTGCTATGCATCCCAGATTTTGTGGGGTGGTCTTTTGTACTAGGTGTGTTGTGGGACCCAGTGTTGCAGTTTTTTAGATCTCCTGAGCTGGGTGCTCTAGGAAAGTCTCTTGCTTGAGTTGCTTGGTTTCTCCTGTTATAGTTGTGTCTTGAATGTTATTGTCCTGTTTGTGAATGGAATCTCCTTTCAGCCTGGCTGACTCTGTGGCTCACCCCCACCCATATCATGTGAGCTGTTGTGGAAGTGCAGTCTCTAGTTGTTTTCTGTCCTTCCTCGATATGTCTCCTCCTCAGCCGTTTCTCAGTTGGTAATTCCAGGTGAATGTTCTCCAATTTATTTGTATTTCCAGTCTGGCCCTGGGATGAGGTGCCCAACAGGTCTGCCTAATCCATCGCCATGTTCCCTCCCTCGGAGAGTTATTTCTTGATACATTTCCTAGCATGAGAATGTTTTCACATTTTAGTTCTATATCTCTACATTTAGATATGTTTTAGTTACAAGGTTCACTGATGCTAAAACACTTGATGCATCTGAAGTGTAAAAATAATGTAAACTAAAAAAGATAGAGATAAAAATGTTTTCAGCTGCTAGTTATTGGGGACCATATTATGACAACAAAATATTTTTATCCTCCAGATTGAACAAGATAAAGTCTGATGGTATAAATTTTGGAAAAGATGTGGAGGAATGGGCACCTTCAAATATTCTTGGTGGGAGCATAGAGAAGCAGTCATTTGTCAGAGGCTAGTAAAAAATGAACACATATAATGGCTGCATCCAGAGATCCCACACTAGAAACTTGCCCATGAAAATGAGACTTGGATTTGGATATTTATTGCCTTGTTTTTTGTCCTAGTAAAACTATTGAAACAATATATATATTTATATGGCTATACTATCATTTAATGGGATGTTTCTCAGTTAAAAGAAAAATATATAAAAATTGAGAAATTTCAAAATGTTGGTGAGTGAAAAAGAAAAGATATAATGTTACATAGTATATATATAATTTATATTAATTTAAAGAACTTATACACTATATATACACATATATACACATACACATATACTAGTACATGCATATATATGCATACACACAAGCTTATATATATGTTATACATGTACATGTATGTATGTGCATAGATGGGT